>NC_041397.2:314827298-315427298 GCF_900747795.2 Erpetoichthys calabaricus
GACAACGTCCGCCATGTTAAACTTTCTTATTTATGGCCTCATCTTCACGAAACCGATGTAGGTACTTACAGTGCATCCAGAAAGTATTCACAGCGCATCACTTTTTCCACATTTTGTTATGTTACAGCCTTATTCCAAAATGGATTAAATTCATTTTTTTCCTCAGAATTCTACACACAACACCCCATAATGACAACGTGAAAAAAGTTTACTCGAGGTTTTTGCTAATTTATTAAAAATAAAAAAAATGAGAAATCCCATGTCCATAAGTATTCACAGCCTTTGCTCAATACTTTGTCGATGCACCTTTGGCAGCAATTCCAGCCTCAAGTCTTGTTGAATATGATGCCACAAGCTTGGCACACCTATCCTTGGCCAGTTTCACCCATTCCTCTTTGCAGCACCTCTCAAGCTCCATCAGGTTAGATGGGAAGCGTCGGTGCACAGCCATTTTAAGATCTCTCCAGAGATATTCAATCGGATTCAAGTCTGGGCTCTGGCTGGGCCACTCAAGGACATTCACAGAGTTGTCCTGAAGCCACTCCTTTGATGTCTTGGCTGTGTGCTTAGGGTCGTTGTTCTGCTGAAAGATGAACCGTCGTCCCAGTCTGAGGTCAAGAGCGCTCTGGAGCAGGTTTTCATCCAGGATGTCTCTGTACATTGCTGCAGTCATCTTTCCCTTTATCCTGACTAGTCTCCCAGTCCCTGCAACTGAAAAACATCCCCACAGCATGATGCTGCCACCACCATGCTTCACTGTAGGGATGGTGCCAGGTTTCCTCCAAACATGACGCCTGGCATTCACACCAAAGAGTTCAATCTTTGTCTCATCAGACCAGAGAATTTTCTTTTTCATGGTCTGAGAGTCCTTCAGGTGCCTTTTGGCAAACTCCAGGTGGGCTGCCATGTGCCTTTTACTAAGGAGTTGCTTCCGTCTGGCCACTCTACCATACAGGCCTGATTGGTGGATTGCTGCAGAGATGGTTGTCCTTCTGGAAAGTTCTTCTCTCTCCACAGAGGACCTCTGGAGCTCTGAAAGAGTGACCATGGGGTTCTTGGTCACCTCCCTGACTAAGGCCCTTCTCCCCCGATTGCTCAGTTTAGATGGCCGGCCAGCTCTAGGGAGAGTCCTGGTGGTTTCGAACTTCTTCCACTTACGGATGATGGAGGCCACTGTGCTCATTGGGACCTTCAAAGCAGCAGAAATGTTTCTGTAACCTTCCCCAGATATGTGCCTCGAGACAATCCTGTCTCGGAGGTCTACAGACAATTCCTTTGACTTCATGCTTGGTTTGTGCTCTGACATGAACTGTCAACTGTGGGACCTTATATAGACAGGTGTGTGCCTTTCCAAATCATGTCCAGTCTACTGAATTTACCACAGGTGGACTCCAATGAAGCTGCAGAAACATCTCAAGGATGATCAGGAGAAACAGGATGCACCTGAGATCAATTTTGAGCTTCATGGCAAAGGCTGTGAATACTTATGTACATGTGCTTTCTCATTTTTTTTTTATTTTTAATAAATTTGCAAAAACCTCAAGTAAACTTTTTTCACGTTGTTATTATGGGGTGTTGTGTGTAGAATTCTGAGGAAAAAATGAATTGAATCCATTTTGGAATAAGGCTGTAACATAACAAAATGTGGAAAAAGTGATGAAGCGCTGTGAATACTTTCCGGATGCACTGTAAGTCCGAGCAGATTGCTCAATGCGAAAGCTAGATAAGACTGCTAAGCTTAGAAAATGTGGAAACGGCTGCCATGGCAACACCTCTAATTTAGTACAGGAAAAAGGGGGAGAGGAAATAAACAAAGACAAGATAAGCTCAAGTGCCAATCCGCAAACAGGTTCAGCCTCCACAGATGTTGCTCATTCCCTCTGCATGCTAAAATAATCAAAGGCCTGGGATTATAACCACAATGACTATGTGTATGGCATCCGGGCACTGCTTGATCATCAGGGTAAAGATTAAAAACATGGCAGCAAGCGGACTGTTTTATACAGGTACTCTGCTGTCAGGCACTTGGTGACGTGGGGGGCTTTTAAAATTAGGATTAGCTAGACAGTCCGGGGCGGCACGGTGGCGCAGTGGGTAGCGCTGCTGCCTCGCAATTGGGAGACCTGGGGACCTGGGTTCGCTTCCCAGGTCCTCCATGCATGGAGTTTGCATGTTCTCCCCGTGTCTGCGTGGGTTTCCTCCGGGAGCTCCAGTTTCCTCCCACAGTCCAAAGACATGTAGGTTAGGTGGATTGGCGATTCTAAATTGGCCCTAGTGTGTGCTTGGTGTGTTTGTGTGTGTCCTGCGGTGGGTTGGCACCCTGCCCTGGATTGGTTCCTGCCTTGTGCACTGGGATTGGCTCCGGCAGACCCCCACGACCCTGTGTTTGGGTTCAGCGGGTTGGAAAATGGATGGATAGACAGTCTGTTTGCTTTACTCTCTAAGGAATTCAAAGCTCTTTGCAATAATATAGTAAGTGCCAAGAAAGTGAGATTTACAAAATGTATTCAGACCCCTTCACTTTCTTTTTGTTGTGTTGTAGATTTAAAGTTAAAAGGGTAACTTGGTCATATTTACCCATCACTCGACACTTGAGGTGGCACAGTGTTAATACTGTTGCCTTACATCCCGGGTGTCCAACTCCAGTCCTGGAAGGGCCGCAGTGGCTGCAGGTTTTCATTCTAACCATCTTCTTCATTAGTGACCAGTTTGTGCTCCTAATTAACTTCTTTTTCTTTAGTTTTAATTCTCTTGACACCTTTGTTGTCTCTTTTTCCTAAATTAGCAGCCAAACAATAATGAGACACAAAATAAGCCATCACATGGCCAGCTCACCTGTACCCATCACACAGTATCTGAAAATAAAGAAAGGTGGTGGTCTCAGTAAGGCTGATCTCTCAGGTCACCAAAACATTTTGACGGTGGTCATGGAAAAAACAGACAAATGAACAGTTTTGGAAATGTCTGCTGTGGCAGAATGAGAGCAGCAACAAGCCATGGAATTAAATAATGAGTTTAATTAAGAGCAAGAATCGGCTTCTCATTAAGAGACTGGTTGGAGTGAAATTGGTTGGGGTTTGAAGCCCCAATTTAGCTGGTCATCTGTTGGCTTATTTCACTCTCATTTCTGTTTCGCTGCCATTTAATGAAGTAAAGAATCAATTCAGGGGACTGAATCCTTAAACACAGGGATATTACAATGAAGGGTAAAGAAGTTAATTAGTGGTGAAAACTTGTCACTGATAAGGAAAAGGGTTAGAATGAAAACCTGAAGCCACTGCAGCCCTCCAGGCCCGGAGTTCAACACCCCTGCCTTACAGTAAAGAGGCCAGAGTTCATGTCCCGTATGGAGTTTGCATGTTCTCCCTATATCTGTGTGGGTTTCCTCCTACTATCCAAAAACATGCAGGTCAGATGAATGATGACACTAAATCGGCCCCTGTGTGTGTGTTTGCCCATAAACGGAGTAACACCCTGTCAAGTGTTTGTTTCTGCCTTATGCTAGATGGGATAGGATCAAGACTGTCCCCCATCACACTCAATATCCCTGGTCTGGATTCAGCGGGTTTAAAAATGACACATCTACACTTAGCCCTTAATGACAAAGTGAAAACCTGCATTTGAAGAGGTTTACAAATGTTATTAAAAATTAAAAACTGAAACCCTGCCAGGCTGTCCTCATCAACATGTGAACATATGAAGATGCCACTCAGACCCATCATCAGCCTAATGGCCTGTTTGTTTTAACGTTTTCCTCATATTGATCTCATATTGAATGTCAATGTCACATTACACACGTTTTCCAGTGATTTTTGCATAAACAGTCCTCCTTTACAGTACATAATCATAATGATCTTAACCGGTTGTGTAATATGACATACTGCTATGTTTCTGCCAGGGTTCCTCCCCTGCTGGTGTTCAAATATCCCTCTTACTCCATTTGTGATCATTTTTCACAATACGTAACATTGCTGTTTCTTCATGGCTGGCAGCTCGACCCAGCTGGAACACCCATAGAGTGAAAGGGGATTATTGGAAGGATATGGCAGACAAATAAATAACCCAGAATTGTGTTGGGCATTACTGTTATCTGTGGTTTGGGGCTCAGGGTCATGCCCTGGAGGTTACACCAGGTATTTACTTAGGACTTTTAATGTGTTTAGTTAATTTGGGACTTTACATAATGCTGAATAATAAAGGGTGTTTGTAGAATATACCATTTATCTGCATGCTGATTGATGTAAACTGGTGTCACAGACCCAGCCGGGACGCCTGGACGGTTCCCGAGAGAGACGATACCTCCCCTGGGCCACGAGAGGGCAGCCGCCCGGGTCTGCTTGTGGGCCACTGAAACGGAGCTGGGACGCTCATCCCTACGGGAGGAACCCTGGATGGCAGCACTTCCGCCACACCAGGAAGTGTTTATGTGTTGGTACATTTTGTGTCTTAATATTGTTTGGTTGCTAATTAAGTAAAAAAGAAATAATTAAGGGGCTGGATTATTTAGTTGTGCATCAATTAAAATTAAGGCAAAAGAGTTAATTAGCAGCAAAATCTGCTCACTAATTAAGGAAAGGGTTAAAATGAAAACCTGCAGCCACAGTAGCTCTCCAGGACTGGAGTTGGAGACCCCTGATCTAAATGAATATTAACAAATGAAGTTAACTAGACAAAACATGAAACATCTTGGGTTTATACTGTCTGCAATGAAATAAAAGTCAAAGTCAATTTAAGAATCAATGCGTTTTTTTTTGTTTGTTTATTTGCATTTTTCCATATCTTGCCTGAAGAAGGGGTTTGAGTTGCCTCGAAAGATTACATTAAAAGATTAATCTTTTTAGTTGGCCAATAAAAGGTGTCATTTTGCTTGACTTCTCACTGCATTCATAATGGTTTACACGGTACAACACCCTAGTACTCCACACCGTTACAAACTTTTCTGATTTGGGGATGTATTTGGTTTATTGTTTATTAGCTTATTTACTAATCATGTTGTACATGTTGAATTACTGATATGCATACAGTCATGTGAAAAAGTAAGCAGACCCCATAAAACATTTTTTCTTTTTAAACATATGTCGCGCTATTCCAAGCAAGCATACAGCGCGAGGCAGGAACGGTCCCTGAATGGAGAGTCAGCTTAACACCACCACTGTGCCACCGTGCCCCCACAGGTTTAATTATTAGCAGTATACATTATTTAAATGAATTTAATAATTTATCTGTAAAATGTCATATACATACTTTTAAAATATTTCATCATAAAAATGATATCAAGTCTACATCCTAGTGTTCTAATGGCACACAAGGATAGCTCATGGAAATCTAAATCTGTAAATACGCGCTCTATTCTATTGAATCGAATTGAATTCCTTTATTGTTATTGTATGATACAAAGAGATTCAACATGCAAATCCTTCATAAACTTATTTTCCTATAAAATGATTCAAAAATAATAATAATACGACAAAAAAATGAAAAATATACAATATGAAAGCATAAATACAATATACATGTACATATAGTGCAGACAGTGCAAATCGTTCATAAAGTGGCTCAGGTTGTACAATATCACAGTTGTAGTGCAAGTTTACAGTGAGGTGATTGTACTTATAAGTACAAAAAGTTCTTGAGCACTTGATGGACTGATTGAGTGTGTTTTAAGCTCTTGGGATGAAACTGTATCTGAAGTACAAGGTCCATGCAGGAAAGACTCTGTAGCATTTGTAGGATGGAAGAAATTCAAATAGACTTTGTGCATGGGTGACTGGAATCCACGCAGATGCTGGTGGCTTTCCTGAGTTAGCTTGTGCTATAAATGTCCTCCAGAGCTAGAAGCTGCATTTCGATAATCCTCTGTGCAATCAACACACCTGCCATACAGCTTTCTGATCAGCTGCTGTACAGCTGTGACTCCACACTCAGATACAGTGGGTTAAAACACTCTGAGAGGTGCACTGAGAGTGACAACGCTAAAGCAGCTGTGGCATTTCAAATAGTTTGGCCATTCCGTGGACCATTATATTGTTACAGATTGATTAGAATCAAGTGCCTTAAATTTTCAAATGATTTGCAATTAATTTTGCTGTTTTTGATGTGAATCTAAAAAAGAAAGGGACACCACACAAAAACAATAGCACTGCTTTGACAGTGTGCAAGCACGGCATGAGGCTGCTGTGAAAATGTGCATGACGTTACACCAAGTTTAGATTTTATATATTTCGAAGTAAGAGTAAAAACGGGCGTACACAACATTTTTGTGCACACACACCATTTATACGTAAGGCCCCTGGTCTTTACCTAAGTATTCCTGGGCAAACTTTAGTCCTGTCCTAATATTCTTTCTGGTCTCCCATTCAACACTGACATCAACAGTGGAAAGCACTATCTGGGGGTCCTGTGATGAAATGCTGTGCTTGTTACAAGCTATCTTCAAAATCTTGCATTCTGCTCTTAGGCTGAACTTACTGACACAGCCTGGAATGGACAGGCTGTCAGATATCCTTCCATCCATTTTCCAACCCGCTGAATCCGAACACAGGGTCACGGGGGTCTGCCGGAGCCAATCCCAGCCAACACAGGGCTCAAGGCAGGAACCAATCCCAGGCAGAGTGCCAACCCACCACAGGACACACACACATACACACCAAGCACCAAGCACACACTAGGGCCAATTTATGTTTGCCAATCCACCTAACCTGCATGTCTTTGGACTGTGGGAGGAAACCAGAGCACCCGGAGGAAACCCAAGCAGACACGGGAAGAACATGCAATCTCCATGCAGGGAGGACCCGGGAAGCGAACCCAGGTCTCCTAACTGCGAGGCAGCAGCGCTACCACTGCGCCACTGTGCCGCCCGGCTGTCAGAAATTTGAAATCTTAATATACTTGTAAATGAGATTTAAGATTGTTGACTTCCAAATGTTTGGAGATCTTTTTAATTTCCTTCTTAGACTCCTAGGCGTCTAGAAAATTCACTGTCAAGGCGTCAGGGAGCACTTTTGATCTCAATGTAGTGATAACATAAGCTTATGTAACAACGCGAAACCCAAACTAAATGTCTGAGCTTTAAATAAGGAAGTACTGATGAGATCCTCTCTCATGATATTCTAATCACTTGCTTCTGATTATAATTTGAGGCAGCATTTTCCACCCTGTGGGCCACAGACCATGCCCCCCTTACTGCTCCAATGATTGCTCTCGACTCACTGAAGGCCTCATTAAGCCCTGCTCTGATCATCATGCCAGAGTCACCAAGGAGGATAAGCACTGATGATGGTGGTTGATTCATGTAACGCTCTGATGATCATTAGGGACTTGTCAGCCCCACTTTGATGATTGTGCTACATTCACAGAGGGGGATGACCCCAAACCCATCATTTGATCTCTCTAAATTCATAGAGGCCTCCTCCCTGCTGTGTCACGTTAAGTTCATGTCAGGGGACCAACACTGGCATGTTAAAAACGGGGCTGTGACACCACATAGACTGACTTGAGGTATTTTAGATGATGATAAATGGAGGGGTGCACTTACTGTTTCCATGAACAAAATTTGCATTTATGTGTATTTAAATTATTTAATGCATTACAAAATGCAAATGTGGCGTGATGTTTTTGGTGTTATATCACCTGTCTCTAAAAATCCTGTTCAAGTGAAGATCAAACCTTGATATCTCTTCTTCTCCTTCTTTTAGCTGCTCCCGTTATGGGTTGCTACAGCAGATCATCTTCTTCCATATCTTTCTGTCCTCTGCATCTTGTTCTGTTACACCCATCACCTGCATGTCCTCTCTCACCACATCCATAAACCTTCTCTTAGGCCTTCCTTTTTTCCTCTTGCCTGGCAGCTCTATCTTTAGTACCCTTCTCCCAATATACCCAGCATCTCCCCTCTGCACATGTCCAAACCAACACAATCTCACCTCTCTGACTTTGTCTCCCAATCATCCAACCTGAGCTGACCCTCTAATGTCCTCATTTCTAATCCTGTCCATCCTCGTCACACCCAATGCAAATCTTAGCATCTTTAACTCTGCCACCTCCAGCTCTGTCTCCTGCTTTCTGGTCAGTGCCACCATCTACAGACCATGTAGCATAGCTGGTCTCACTACCAACCTGTAGACCTTCCCTTTCACTCTTGCTGATACCCATCTGTCACAAATTACTCCTGACACTCTTCTCCACCCACTCCACTCTGCCTGCACTCTCTTTTTCACTTCTCTTCCACAATCCCCATTACTCTGTACTGTTGATCCAAAGTATTTAAACTCATCCACCTTCGCCAGCTCTACTCCCTCATCCTAACCATTCCACTGACCTCCCTCTCATTCACACACATGTATTCTGTCTTGGTGGTCCTACTGACCTTCATTCCTCTCCTCTCCAGAGCATATCTCCACCTCTCCAGGGTCTCCTTGACTTGCTCCCTGTTCTCCCTACAGATCACAGTTTCATCAGCAAACATCATAGTCCAAGGGGATTCCTGTCTAATCTCGTCTGTCAACCTGTCCATCACAATTGCAAATAAGAAAGGGCTCAGAGCCGATCCCTGATGTAATCCCACCTCCATATTGAATTCATCCATCACTCCTACCGCAGACCTCACCACTGTCACTTCCCTCGTACATATCCAGTACAACTCTTATGTACTTCTCTGCCACTCCCGACTTCCTCATACAATACCACAACTCCTCTCTCCTCACCCTATCATATGCTTTCTCCAGGTCCACAAAGACACAATGCATCTCCTTCTGTCCGTCTTTATCCTTCTCCATCAACATCCTCAGAGCAAACATCACATCTGTGGTGCTCTTTCTTGTCATGAAACCATCCTGCTGCTCACAAATCATCACCTCCAAGATTCCATTAAACAATCTGGTTAAAAACTCCACTCTTATCTCTCCTAAACACCTCAATGCTTCTACAGGTGTGTCATCTGATGTTAAAAAGAAAAAAAATAATCATTTTGTGGGGTGTACTTACTTTTTCACACAACCTTTTTGTTCACCATTTTTTTTTACAATATATTAAACTTTCACCTTCTTTTCAGGTGTGGGTGTGACAGTGTGGGACGGTTACCAGTTCCCTCAGGGAGCCTCTAGAACCCGTCACCGCCGATAATGTAACCGAGGGATGAGCAGCACAGATGAGTATGCAACACAAAGCAAGGCGTAAGTGCATAAAGTGCCAAAGTGCTTTTAATAAAAACAAAGTGTTCAAGAGTACGGTGGAAGTGTGTAATAAATAAATAATCCATAAAAAAGGCCAGTGTCTATGTGGAGGTTAGAATCAGTCAAATAAATAATCCATTAAAACTGAGGTTACAACATGGCAGGAAACTAAGGAGGTCTGTCCCTAAGAAAACTCAGTGCATCACCTTAAACAGCCAGCTCCTCAACTTAACCCCAAGCCAGTCCTTGCAGCCAAGGAGATGACATATCAGCCCACCTTCTGCACCTGTTCCTAGGCTCGGACCCTTGCAGCCTTCTATGGCCCACTTCAGTGCACCACGCCGAGCCTGGCTTGCATCGTTGTGGACCATGGATTCCACTCACTGAACCTTACATTCCCCTGCAGCCACGGCAGCTCTGTCTGGTGAGTCGCTCCATTTGAGCGGTGCTTGCGTCACTCCAGCTTCCAGGTTGCTTGGAAACGTTATCGCGGTGGTGACCCTTTACACCTATAAACCTATATGTCATTTAACTGGAAATTTGAGTGTGGGTAAGCTGAGTATTAAATAGAGTGTGGTTGTGACTAGTCGGAAGAAGCGTAGATGTCAGTTAAGTATATGAAAGCTTTACATAGTTGTGGGAAAAAACCAAGAAATGAGTCAAAAGAGAGTCAGTTATGAACAAAACTGACCATTATCGCTTATAGTCAAGCATGACCAAATTATTTTAATCCTCCCCAAGTCTGGTAAGAAGTGAGTCAAGGGGTCAAGAAGGAGGAGAAGTGCATAGAAAGGGGGAATTTAAAATACAGACAGTGAAATAGCAGATGCTTTAAACTCACTACTTTTCTGAGGTCTTCACAAATGAGCAAGTGGATAACCTCCCAGCAGTAAAGGGGACCACTAAAGGAGGTACTGAGGTGTGTGGAAATTGTAGACGGAGAAGTGCTGCTCAGATTAAATAAGCTGAAATCAAACAAATCACCAGGACCAGGTAATGTTTATCAAAGAGTGCTTAAGGAGGTCAGCTAGGGCAGATAGAAACCAATGCACATCTTATTAGAAAGTCACTGCACACTGAGGAAATTCTGGATACCTGGAAAATAGCAGATATTATAATGTTATATGAAAAAATTGATTGAGCAGATCCAAGTAACTATACATCAGGAAGCTTAACATGCATCACAGGAAAATGAATAGAAGGAATTATTAAGGAAAAGACTGAGCAACACCTGGCAAGAACAGGAGTTTTAGTAAGCTGTTAGTATGAGTTCAGATGAGGGAGATCGTGTTTTACTAACATGCTGGAATTCTATGAGGAAGCAACAAAAGGATACGATCAAAGTGGAGCAGATGAGATTATTTATCTGGACTTTGATAAGGTGCCACATGAGAGGTTGGGCATCAAACTAAAAGAAGTGGCAGTTCAGAGTGTGGAGTGTAAGATGGGTGCAGAATTGGCTCAGAAACAGGAAGCAGAGGGTGATGTTTTAAGAGTGGTGACCAGCAGGGGTCAGTGCTAGGGCCGTTGCTAATTTTAATATACAGTATATAAATGATTTCGATAGGAATATAAGTAACAATGTTCTCCCCGTGTCTGCGTGGGTCTCCTCCGGGTACTCCAGTTTCCTCCCACAATCCAAAGACATACAGGTTAGGTGCATTGGCGTTTCTAAAAATTGTCCCTAGTGTTTGCTTGGTGTATGTGTGTGTGTGTGTGTGTGTGTGTGCCCTGCGGTGGGCTGGTACCCTGCCCAGTGTTTGTTTCCTGCCTTGCGCCCTGTGTTGGCTGGGATTGGCTCCAGCAGACTCCTGTGACCCTGTAATTAGGATATAGCAGGTTGGATAATGGATGGATGGATGGATATAATACATTTGTTTATGGGTGGCACAGTGTGTAGCGCTGCTGCCCGCAGTTAGGAGGCCTGGGTTCACTTCCCGGGTCCTCCCTGCGTGGAGTTTGCATGTTCTCCTTGTGTCTGCGTGGGTTTCCTCCCACAGTTCAAAGACATGCAGGTTAGGTGCATTGGTGATTCTAAATTGTGTGAGTGTGTGTGGCCTACGGTGGACTGGCACCCTGCCTAGGGTTTGTTTCCTGCCTTGCGCCCTGTGTTGGCTGGGATTGGCTCCAGCAGACCCCCGTGACCCTGTAGTTAGGTTATAGCGGGTTGGATACTGGATGGATGGGTGGATGGATGGATATAAGTAACAAGCTGGTTAGGTTTTCCTATAATTACCAAGTTAAGTGGATTGGCTGATAACCTATAATTCATTTAATCGTTAAACAGGGACTTGGACAGCGTACAGGGTTGGGCAGATTTATGGACAATGAAATTTAATGTAAATAAATGTAAAGTATTACACATAGAAAGCAAAAACGTTAGGTTTGAATATACAATGGGCAATCGGAAAATCGAGAGTCCACCTTATGAGAAGGATTTAGGAGTCGTAGTGGACTCTAAGATATCGACTTCCCAACAATGTTCAGAAGCCATTAAGAAGGCTAACAGAATGTCAGGTTATATAGCGCCTTGATGTGTGGAGTACAAGTCACAGGAGGTTCTGCTCAACCTTTATAACACACTGGTGAGGCCTCCATCTGGAATCCTGGGTGTAGTTTGGGTCTCCAGGCTACAAAAAGGACATAGCAGCACAAGAAAAGGTCCAGAGAAGAGCAACTAGGCTGATTCAGGGGCTACAGGGGATGAATTAGGAAGAAAGATTAAAAGAGCTGAGATTTTAATTCTTTAAAAGGAGAGCCATGCAGAACAGGAAAAACAAGGGTCTTTTTTGTTATTTGCTTTATGATGGCCAGAATTAATTTATCAAGTAGAATAATGCACTGAATTCAAAAAGGCACCATTTACAGGTGCATCTAAAACAATTAGAATATCATGAAAAAGGTTATAATAATAATTCTTTACATTTATAAATCGCTTTTCTCACTACTCAAAGCGCTCTCCACACAGGGAAGCGAACCCACAGTCTCCTTATTGCAAAGCAGCAGTACTACCACTGTGCGGATCATCTGTTATATATATATCTGAAAATATCTGTTTTCGTAATTTATTTCATAAAGGTAAACCTTCATATACAGTGCATCTGGAAAGTATTCACAGCACATCACTTTTTCCACATTTTGTTACGTTACAGCCTTATTCCAAAATGGATTCAATTCATTTTTTTCCTCAGAATTCTACACACAACACCCCATAATGACAACGTGAAAAAAGTTTACTTGAGGTTTTTGCAAATGTATTAAAAATAAAAAAACTGAGAAATCCCATGTCCATAAGTATTCACAGCCTTTGTCATGAAGCTCAAAATTGAGCTCAGGTGCATCCTGTTTCCCCTGATCATCCTTGAGATGTTTCTGCAGCTTCATTGGAGTCCACCTGTGGTAAATTCAGTTGACTGGACATGATTTGGAAAGGCACACACCTGTCTATAGAAGGTCCCACAGTTGACAGTTCATGTCAGAGCACAAACCAAGCATGAAGTCAAAGGAATTGTCTGTAGACCTCCGAGACAGGATTGTCTCAAGGCACAAATCTGGGGAAGGTTACAGAAAAATTTCTGCTGCTTTGAAGATCCCAATGAGCACAGTGGCCTCCATCATCCATAAGTGGAAGAAGTTCAAAACCACCAGGACTCTTCCTAGAGCTGGCCGGCCATCTGAATTGAGCGATCGGGGGAGAAGGGCCTTAGTCAAGGAGGTGACCAAGACCCCAATGGTCACTCTGTCAGAGCTCCAGAGGTGCTCTGTGGAGAGAGGAGAACCTTCCAGAAGGACAACCATCTCTGCAGCAATCCACCAATCAGACCTGTATGGTAGAGTGGCCAGACAGAAACCACTCCTTAGTAAAAGACACATGGCAGCTGCCCTGGAGTTTGCCAAAAAGCACCTGAAGGACTCTCAGACCATGAGAAAGAAAATTCTGAACTCTTTGGTGTGAATGCCAGGCATCATGTTTGGAGGAAACCAGGCACCGCTCATCATCAGGCCAATACCATCCCTACAGTGAAGCATGGTGGTGGTAGCATCATGCTGTGGGGATGTTTTTCAACAGCAGGGACTGAGAGACTAGTCAGGATAAAGGGAAAGATGACTACAGCAATGTACAGAGACATCCTGGATGAAAACCTGCTCCAGAGCGCTCTTGACCTCAGACTGGGGCGACGGTTCATCTTTCAGCAGGACAACGACCCTAAGCACACAGCCAAGATATCAAAGGAGTGGCTTCAGGACAACTCTGTGAATGTCCTTGAGTGGCCCAGCCAGAGCCCAGACTTGAATCCGATTGAACATCTCTGGAGAGATCTTAAAATGGCTGTGCACCGACGCTTCCCATCCAACCTGATGGAGCTTGAGAGGTGCTGCAAAGAGGAATGGGCCAAACTGGCCAAGGATGGGTGTGCCAAGCTTGTGGCATCATATTCAAAAAGACTTGAGGCTGGAATTGCTGTCAAAGGTGCATCGACAAAGTATTGAGCAAAGGCTGTGAATACTTATGGACATGGGATTTCTCAGGTTTTGATTTTTAATAAATTTTCAAAAACCTCAAGTAAACTTTTTTCATGTTGTCATTATGGGGTGTTGTGTGTAGAATTCTGAGCAAAAAAATGAATTTAATCCATTTTGGAATAAGGCTGTGACATAACAAAAGGTGGAAAAAGTGATGTGCTGTGAATACTTTCCGGATGCACTGTATGCTACATTCATTACACGTAACATGAAATATTTTAAGCCTTTCTTTATTTTAATGTTAATTATTATGGCAGATAGCTCACAAAAAACAGAAATCCAGTACCATAAATTATTAGAACATTACCAACGATCAATCAAGAAAGGATTCACACTACAGAAATGTCCAACTTCTGAAAAGTTGTTCATTTATACAGTCAGTACTTGGTTGGGGTTCCTTTACTACAAATGACTTCCTCAATGCAACGTGGCATGGAGGCAATCATCTTGTGGCACAGCTGAGGTCTTATTGAGGTCTGGTTGCTTTGATGGTGGCATTCAGCTTGTCTGTATTTTTGGGTCGGATGTCTCATCTTACTTTTAATGATACCTCATAGATTCTCCATGGGGCACAGGTCAGGCAAGTTGGCTGGCCAATCAAGCACAATTATCTCGTGGTCAGCAAACCATTTGGTAGTACCATTTGACACTGTGGGCAGGTTCTAAAAGTCCTGCTAGAAAAAAAAAAAATCAGCATCTCCATAAAGCTTGTCAGCAGAAGTGCTCTAAAATTATAGAAGGAAACATTTTATATATTAACATATATCAGCAGTATTAGCATAAATAGCAATAAAAGTAATTAACAGCTTATAAAACATTAGATTAAGCATAAATTAGAATGTTAAGCAAATAAGATAAGTCAAGCAAATGGTTAACTAAAAATCAGTCATATTTCATTTTCTAGTCAAAAAGGAAAATCAACAGTATTAAGAGAGGAGGGCGGCACGGTGGTGCAGTGGTATCGCTGCTGCCTCTCAGTTAGGACACCTGGGTTCGCTTCCCGGTTCCTCCCTGCGTGGAGTTTGCATGTTCTCCTCGTGTCTGCTTGGGTTTCCTCCCACAGTCCAAAGACATGCTGGTTAGGTGGATTGGCGATTCTAAATTGGCCCTAGTGTGTGTGCTTGGTGTGTGGGTGTGTTTGTGTGTGTCCTGCGGTGGATTGGCACCCTGCCCAGGATTGGTTCCTGCCTTGTGCCCTGTGTTGGCTGGGATTGGCTCCAGCAGACCCCCGTGACCCTGTGTTCGGATTCAGCGGGTTGGAAAATGGATGGATGGATGAATTAAGAGAGGAAGAAGAGAACAGAACAAGAATGACGCACAGAAACTATCAAGAATAGAAGAAGGGGAAAAAACATGGGCACCTGTGCTGAAGGTTGGGAAGCGGAGGAACGATACCACTGACATAATATAGAAAAAATGGTCCTGGTAGGCATGTAAGAAGCCAGCTGGAACAGTGAATCAGCAAAGATGGCAAAAAGGCATTGCTGCCAAGGTCAGCAATGATGTAATGTATGGAAAATAACAAAAATATATTCTAGCATAAATAAGTTTAGAAAATGATACTAGCATTTAACCTTAGTGCAGAAATTAAATGTAAAACAAGCATGCCAAGCAAATGATTAAATAAAGGCACATGCCATATTTCTTTTTAAATTAAAGCTTAGCTTCAGGCCACCATTATAACATAGTGTGAAAGGCTTAGGAAAGGAAATGACATAAGAAAAGCCCAAAGATGGTAAAAGGAAGGCATCTGCCCAGCTGTAGACCAATAAAAAATAAGCAAAACAGAAACTAAAGAGGAACATTGGACAGTAAGGACAGGTGCAGAATGAGCTAATTGAATGAGGTCGGAGTGATAAGAAATGATCTATAAGTTTTGGGTTTGGAACTGTTCGGGGCTCAGCTCAATTTGGCCGTATTGGGTTGAGTCCGTGTTATTATTATTGTTATTTTATTGCAATAAAACTATAGACTCTGTTTGCCTATCCCGAGACTCCTAATAGCTTTCATTTCAGGTAAAAAGCCTTCTGGTGACGATTTTTCGCCACAACATATTCTCCTAGTAAACCGCTGCATTGACTCTGGACTTCATATAGCACAGTGGACGAACACTAGAAGATAGCATGGCTCCCCAGCTCATCACTGACTGTGGAAACTTCACACTGGACTTCAAACACCTTGGATTCTATAGCTCTCCACTCTTCCTCCAGAGTCTAGGACCTAGATTTCCAAATGAAATGCACAATTTGTTTTCATCTGAAAAGAGGACTGTGGACCACTGAGCAACAGTCCAGTGTTGTTTTTTTTTTTCTTAGACTGGGTAAGACGCATCTGATGTTGTCTCTGGTTTAGAAGTGGCCTGATATTAGGAATGCGACAGTCGTAGGCCCCATTACTGAAGATGTCTATGCATGGTGGTTCATGTTGGCCTCGGTCCACTCCTAGTGAAGTTCTTTTGAGTTTTAGAGTCGACTTTTCTTCACAATCCTCTCAAGGCTGCGCTCATCCCTGTTGCTTGTACACCTTTACCTACCATACTTTTCCCTTCCAGTTGACTTCCCATTAAAGTGCTTCCATAGAGAACTCTGTGAACAGCCAGCCTTTTCAGCAATGACCCTCCTTGCGGTGGGAGTAGAGGGTCATCTTATTGAAAAACTATCAAGTTGACCGTCTTCCCCATGATCGTGGCTGTGTGTATTGACTTCAACCGAGAGATTCCAATCTAGTCAAACTGGAAATGAGACATTTTAATATTTTGAGATTCTGGATTTCTGATTTTCATGAGCTATGTGCCATAATCATCAACATTAAAACAAAAAAAAGGCTTGAAATATTTCACTTTACATGTAATGAATATAGCATACAGCGGGGAAAATAAGTATTGAACGTGTCAACATTTTTCTCAGTCAATTTCTAATGGGGCTATTGACATGAAATTGTCACCAGATGTCGGTAAAACCCCAAGTAATCCACACATACAAAGAAATCAAAACAAATAAGTCCATAAATGAAGTTATGTGTAATAAAGTGGAATGACACAGGGAATAAGTATTAAACACACTTACTGAAATTTATTTACTACTTAATAGAAAAACCTTTGTTGGTAATGACAGCTTCAAGATGCCTCCTGTATGGAGAAACGAGTCGCCTGCATTGCTCAGGTGGGATTTTGGCCCATTCTTCCACACAAACTGTCTTCAAATCTTGAAGTTTCCGGTGGCCTCATCTATGAACTCTGATCTTCAGTTCTTTCCATAGATTTTCAACTGGATTCAAGTCGGGTGATTGACTGCATTATTTTCTTTATTTCTCTGAAACCAATTGAGAGTTTCCTTGGCTGTGTGTTTGGGATCCTTGTCTTCCTGAAATGTCTCCCCTCGTCTCATCTTCAGCATCCTGGTAGATGGCAGCAGATTTTTATCAAGAATGTCCTTCTACATTTCTCCATTCATCTTTCCTTCAGTTATATGAAGTCTTCCAGTACCATATGCTGACAAACAGCCCCACACCATGATGATGTGCAGTGCCATTTCTCTTCCAAACATGGTGTGTGCAATGACATCCAAAGAGTTCCATTTTGCTCTCTTCTGACCAGACTCTATTCTCCCAGTGTTTCATTGGCTTGTCCAAATGTTTTAAACGAGCTTCAACAGGCTTTTTCTTCAGCAGTGGAGTTTTGCATGGTGAGTGTGCATAGAGACCATGGCGGTAGAGTGCATTACTTATTGTTTACTTTGACACAACTGCACCTGCTAATTCCAGGACTTTCTGAAGCTCTCGGCAAGTGGTCCTTGGCTTTTGGACAACTCTTCTGAATATTCTTTTGACAGAAATATTGCAAGAAGCACCTGGTCATGGCCAGTTTATGGTGAAATGATGTTCTTTCCACTTTCGGATTATGACCCCAACGGTGCTCACTGGAACATTCAGAAGTTTAGAAATACGTCTGTCACCAGCGCCATCAGGATCTTTTGTAACAATAAGGTTGTGAAGGTCTTGAGAGAGCTCTTTGCTGTTACCCATCATGAGATGCTTCTTGTGTGACACTTTGGCAATGAGAAACCATCAATTAGGTCTAAAGCAGCTGATATTCATTTACACTGATAGGGGGCTATCAGGATTGACAGATGTCAGCTGCTTTCTTGGCTTTCCATGACCTTTTTGCACCTCCTTTTCTTCATGTGTTGAATACTTATTCCCTGTGTCGTTCCACTTCATTACACATAACTTAATACATGGACTTATTTGTTTTGACCTCTTTGTATGTGTGGATTATGTGGGTTGTTACCGACATCTGGTGAAAATTTCACGTCAATAGCCCCCATTAGAAATATATTTACTGAGAAAATCATTGACGCGTTCAATACTTATTTTCCCCAATTGATGCTATATTCATTACATCCATCCATCCATCATCCAACCCGCTATATCCTAACTACAGGGTCATGGGGGTCTGCTGGAGCCGATCCCACCCAACACAGGGAAAAAGGCAGGAAACAAACCCACCGCAGGGCACACATAGACGCAAACCCACACACTAAGCACAATTTAAGATTGTCAATGCACCTAACCCTGCATGTTTTTGGACTGTGGGAGGAAACCCACGCAGACACGGGGAGAGCATGCAAACTCCACGCAGGGAGGACCCAGGAAGCAAACCTCAGGTCTCCTAACTGCGAGGCAGCAGATTTACCCACTGCGCCACCGTGCCACCCACTATTCATTACATCCATCTATTATCCAACCCACTATATCCTAACTACAGGGTCACAGGGGTTTGCTGGAGCCAATCCCAGCCAACACAGGGCGCAAGGCAGGAAACAAACCCTGTGGCAGGGAGCCAGCCCACCACAGGGCGCGCACACAAACACACACACATTAGGAACAGTTTAGGATCGGCAATGCACCTAAACTGCATGTCTTTGGACTGTGGGAGACACGGGGAGAACATGCAAACTCCACGCAGGGATGACCTGGGAAGTGAACCCGGGTCTCCTAACTGCAAAGCAGCAGCGCTACCACTATGCCACTGTGCCACCCCTCACAAACATCCACCTTAATAAAAGTATAAGAGTGTGTTGGTCTGTCTCTGGTTCCATCTGGTTGCTATGTCTCAGCCCTTCCAACAGATGGCGCATCACATTCATTTTTTGCAATAAAATACATTGCATTTGTCATTCCACTGCGCCACCGTGCCACCCGCTATTCTTTACATGTAAAGTGAAATATTTCAGGCCTTTTTAGTCTACCTTTTTGATTTAAATAATGAAAACAGTTGATCTTTTTCATATTCTAATTTTTTGAGATGGAACAAGATGACATGAAGGATTTAACTGTTTAGTCCTGGAGAATTGTGGACACCCCCCTGTGGTTGTTACTTTCAGTAAGTTCTTCTGCTTCAAGCCCCCTTGCTCAAAGCAAAAAAAAAAAAAACCTGAATGGGAGAGATAAAAAAGCAGATGTTGAAACTTTACTGCCAGAATTGCAAGTTATCGTTGGGTGGGAGCTTTCAGAAGGCAATGCTGTGGCTGTTACTGTACCGATAAAGGCTGTCAGCAGTTTACAGTTGCATAAATTCCAGGAATCCAAATGAAGAGGAGTGAGAAGAAGACAAATTAAAAAATTTTTTAATTAACTCCTTGCACTTGCGATCAAAGGGATCGGTCGCAAACTTCTTTGCACAGCAAGCTTCATTTTCAAAGACCTGACGCTGAACAAGTCTGCCCAACAGCTCCGGAAAGAGCCCAGTCAGAAGAAAGGCAGTCACACCAGTGCTGTAGCCCAGTTCAGCACATAAGGACGTGTGCCCTCTGACTCCCTAATTTCAAAGCCTGTACTTCCTTCCCTGTCTTAAATCAGGGGTGACGAACTCCCATCCTGCAGTGACTGCAGGATTTCCTTCCTGCCACTTTCCTAATCAGTAACTGCTGATTTCTGCTGTTAATTAACTTCTTTTTATTTGATGTTGTTATTTAACAATCCTCTGAATTGCTTCTTTTTTCCTTAAATGGCAGCCAAATAAAAATGTGAACTCAGCCAACAGCTGACCTGCTAAGTTGGGGGCCTCAAACTCCAACCATTTTCTTAATTAGAAGGTGATTCTTTTTGTTAAGTTAACTTGTTATATAACTCCATGGCTTGTTGGTGCTCTTATTCTGCCACAGCCCTAAAGTACCGTCAAGACATTTTGTGGACCTGAGCAGATCAACATTATTAAGACCTTCACCTTTCTTTATTTTCACGAATCGTGAATTAGCCGGCCATGTGTTGACTTGCTTTGTTTTATATTTATTGATATGTTCTGACGCCTTTATCCAAGGCAACTTACACCATTTATCATACAATCGGGCAGGTCATGTGACTTGCTCAGGGTCACACAGTGGTGTCAGTAGTGGGATCTCAACTCACAACATCAGGGTATGAAGTCAGTCAGTCAGTCATTCTCCAACCCGCTACATCCTAACACAGGGTCACAGGGGTCTGCTGGAGCCAATCCTAGTCAACACACGGTGCAAGGCAGGAACCAATCCCGGGAAAAGAGCTAACCCACCGCAGGACACAAACAGACACTAAGCACACACACTAGGGCCAATGTAAGATCGGCAATGCACCTAACCTGCATGTCTTTGGACTGTGGGAGGAAACCCACGCAGACACGGGGAGAACATGCAAACTCCACGCAGGGGGGATCCGGAGAGCGAACCCAAGTCTTCTTACCTCAAGGCAGCAGCGCTACCACTGTGCCACCGTGCCACCCCTCACAAACATCCACCTTAATAAAAGCATAAGAGTGTGTTGGTTTGTCTCTGGTTCCGTCTGGTTGCTATGTCTCAGCCCTTCCAACAAATGGCGCATCACATACATTTTTTGCAATAAAATGCATTGCATTTGTCATTCCAACAGATGGCGCACCACAAATTTTAGCACTGCTTTTATGAATCCAAACGGCATATAATAGAGACTGTATAACGGCTGACCTTGTGTTCTGATCTCCAAAGGTCATGTGAAAAGACAATTTCCCCTCTGGGATTGATAAATTATGTCAGATCAAATCAAACGTATGCATTGCATGGTGCACTGCAAATGTTACCACTGAGGTCTACGTCGATTGCTTAGATTTCAAACTGTCGTAAACGGGTAGCACATTAAAATATATTGTAAGACATAAGAGGCAGAACAAAGATAAAGTTTTGGGCCATCAGATTGTCAGTCAGTCAGTCATTTTCCTAACACAGGGACACGGGGGTCTGCTGGAGCCAATCCCATCCAACATACGGCACAAGGCAGGAAACAAACCCTGGGCAGGGTGCCAGCCCACCACAGGGCACACACACTTGGGACAATTTAGGATCGCCAATGCACCTAACCTGCATGTCTTTGGACTGTGGGAGGAAACCCACGCAGACACGGGGAGAACCCAGGAAGCGAACCCGGGTCTCCTAACTGCGAGGCAGCAACGCTACCCACTGCGCCACTGCACCACTCCAGACCCTTAACCGCTACCCCACACTGCTCTGTTTTGTATCTTATTATTGTTTTGCTTCTAATTAATAAATAAAAAAACAATTGTGCTGTCAATTCAGTGAAAATGAAGGGAAAAGTAATTCATTAGCAGCAAAAAAAACAGATCATTAATTAAGAAATGGGTTCAAATCAAAACCTGCAGCCACTGTGGCCCCCCAGCACTGGAGTTGGACACCCCTGTCTTAAATACATGAACTCAGATCCAGCCCCTCCATCTCTGACGTAGTCAGGGGGCTCTTTTTATATATACTGCTCAAAAAAATGAAAAGAACCCTTTTGAATCCGAGTATAGCATCAAGTCAATGAAACTTGTAGGCTATTGATCTGATCAGTGAAGTAGCAGAGGGGCTTGTTCATCAGTTTCAGCTACTTTGGTGCACGGGGGGATTGGGGCAACAATGAGACAACCCCCAAAACAGGAATAAATGGTTTAACAGCTGGAGGGAGGTCACTGACATTTTGTTCCTCCTCATCTGTTTTGTCACTTGTTTTGCATTTGGCTCCGGTCAGTGTCACTACTGGTAGCATGTGGCCATACCTGGACCCTACAGGGGTGGCACAGGTAGTCCAACTTCTCCAGGATGGCAGGCACATCAATATGTGCCATTGCCAAGGGCATGGAGGAGATTCCAGGAGACAGGCAGGCAGTTCCTCTAGGAGTGCTGGACACAGCCCCTCGTAGAAGGTCCTTAACCCATCAGCAGGACTGACCAGTATCTGCTCCTTTTGGCAAAGAGGAACAAGATGAGCACTGCCAGAGACTACAAAATGACCTCCAGCAGGCAGGCAGGCCACTGGTGTGAATGTCTCTGACCAAACCATCAGAAACAGACTTCATGAGTGTGGCCAGAGGGTCCAAAGTCCTCTAGTGGGCACTGTGGAGCTCAATTGGCATTTGAATTAGAATGCCAAAATTGGCAGGTCCACCACTGGCGGGCACCCAGTTCTTTTTTACAGATGAGAGCAGGTTCACCCTGAGCACATGTGACGGACGTAAAAGGGTCTGGTGAAGCCGTGGAGAACATTATGCTGATTGTAACATTGCTCAGCATGACTGGTTTGGTGGTGGGTGAGTGATGGTCTGGGGAGGCATATCCATGGATGGAGGCACAGACCTGTACAGACTAGACAACAGTAGGCACTTTGACTGCCATTAGGTATCAGGATGAAATCCTTGGGCCCATTGTCAGACCCTATGCTGGTTTCTCCTGGTACACAACAATGCCCGGCCTCATGTGCCGAGAGTATGCGGGCAGTTCCTGGAGGATGAAGAAATTGATACCATTAACAGAAGCACATCCTTGATCCACCAAATAACAATATGGTTTCATTTCTTTGGATATCAGGGGTTTATATTGATGGCAGAGACATCGCCGAGGACCAAAACTAGTGATACAGGGTCATATTTATAAAACTTGCATAAAAGAACCCTGAAATGTATGTGACACGCAAAGGTCAGAACTTATAAAAGAAAAATTTGATGGGAGAAGGTGTGTATATTTATGGCAAAGTAGCAACTGTGACTCATGTATGCTCAACATTTCAGGGAAACTGGGAAATGACGACACCCTTGATCAAGTGAGTAAATGTAGCCAGACCAGTTAATTAATAATAATAATTCATATCACCGAGCCTTTACAATAATGTGATAGACATATTAAAGCACAAAAGTGTTGAATATGATGTCCAGACACCATTTTATTTCCATTTGAAGAAAGTTAGTGTTCCATATTTGCTCTGAAACACTTATTCGGGTTTTTGGTCAGTTTATGTCAGCTACCTGGATTACAAACCAATGCAGTCATTGTTTGTTAATAATTGTGTTAAGTAAAAACGCAGACATCATATATTGAGTATAGAAGGCTCTAAATTTTATATCTTCAGCCTATTTATA
Source organism: Erpetoichthys calabaricus (assembly GCF_900747795.2). NCBI lineage: Eukaryota > Metazoa > Chordata > Cladistia > Polypteriformes > Polypteridae > Erpetoichthys > Erpetoichthys calabaricus. The sequence goes on from NC_041397.2 coordinate 314,850,411, forward strand.
GCCTAATAGTTTGACTCATTGTGGCCTTTCTGCACTACTTGAAGCCTTTCACTTGGTCATACATGAAGGAAACAAGCTTTTAGGGACTGGTCGGATGTTTTTTGCCCACGTTGATGACTGGCTTATGAGCTTTTAGACTCCAAACAACCGTTCTCTTAGAACTATGAACTCAGTTGGGCCTGGCACAGGGCCGGATTAAGACGAACTTGGGCCTGATGCTGCAGTGCAAAAAAGGCCTATTTTTTCTCAGCATCGGTGCATTCGACACTCACCGTACACGTGCACTCAAACCGACCAAGGAGCCTTAATTGCTTGCGATGCAACTAGCCAGCCTTTATTGAACATGAATAATAATAATGACGTAGTACCGTAACAACTCAAGATTAACAAGAAGAAAGATATCACAAAGTGATGTCACGTGAAAACCTAACAATGAAATACACAAAATTTTGTGATTCTCTTACGAAACAGAGTAAGAAAAAATGAATTTGCTGAGACATTGGGTCAAAGTGACTCAGTTCAGGCTCTTGAGGGTAATAATTTATCCACGATTTAAATTTCAAGAATTTATAGAATCCTGTCGAGGATTTTAAAAATTCTAAACATCCATGCCGGACCCTCGGGCCGACTTTTAGTTTTACCTTTGCAGATAACACTTTTAAATAGACATTAATATATTTACTGTACAACTAACTTTCAAGGTGAAAAATTTACTACGTGGCACTTACCGAACAATAATAAAGTGGCAAGAATCCCCAAGATATTGCAAAAAACGCAGCTAAATTACTAAGTAAACTGTTTAACGTACAATTGATAGCATTAACTTGAAATCTTCGGTTAACAATAAACACAACAACATTATAGTTACGTCACAGCGCAAAGAACAATAGTAACTGTACCTGTATAATAAATAATGCTGTGTCTAGGCGTCCGAAAGTCAGACTCCAAATTTCATTATAAGAATTATTTTGAGGTTAATATAGCAAAGGAAAACTGTTCAACTTCTGGAACATTCTTGCCTATTTTCATCTGGGCCTATTTCAGGAATGGGCCTAATGCTGCAGCATCAATAGCACCCACCTTAATCCGGCCATTGCCTGGCATTAAAAGGACAGACTGTCTGAAATAGGACCACACTTGTTTATATCCAGGTTTTACTTTCAGTCCCATAACATAGGGAATGGGCTGACAGGTCAGGAATATCTCAGCCAAGCTTCAGCTTCATCATGCTTGTTAAGCTTGAATCCATAAACCGAGTGACGAGGCATTACATTCAGTTCTGTATGGTGTGGTTGAACAGGCCAACATAAAAACACAATCTGCTGCAGTGTCTATTTTAACAAATGTAATCAGGGCAATTTATGACAATCACATTGAAGTAAGGGCAACTAGTGAGAATGAAGCTGCTTTTGTTAACCATGAGCAGCGACATTAAACTTAATGTACAAGTCATTTATAATGCTGAGATAAGACGGACGCAAGTCTTGAATCGGTTGACTGGATCAACCTGTGATCAGACAAGTTGGTGGTGCTGCTCTGTGTGTTGGCCGGCTTTTTGGTAGGATAACTGGCTGAACCCTCTGTGTTTTATATGGCCCATGCTAGTCATGGTAACAGCAATCATGTCATTACGTGTCAGGTGATAGTGGCTATCCACTCAGACACTAGAGCCTTAGGCCTTTCCCTGACCTCTAAAATGCAGAGGAGAGGCAGCTCAAGTTTATGGAGAACTCAGGTGCAGAGCTTAGCGTAGGACTCCTCAGATGCAAATGCTGGTGTCTGTATGGGTCAGGTGGGACACTGACAATGAATGTCTGCAGCATCCTGATTGCATATATATGAGGTTGATTTGCATAGTTCATGTATGGCTGTTTCAAGGTAGCAACTGGGTGGAGGTTTGAGATGCATTCGTGTAAGCACAATTATAAGTGATTTAAAAAGGTGAAATGCATGCAAATGTGCGTATGCCAGGGTTTATAAATCATACATATTTTTTTTCTTTGCCATAGACACATACTTTCACATTCAAGTGTGCATGAGGTTTTATAAATGAGAAGACAAAACGTGGCTGAATACATGGAGCTTACATTTACAAATGACACGGAATGTGGTCAAAGCCGGGTGAATCTCTCACTGACTGTGGATCTAATTAGCAAATACGAGGAGTAGCGTCAAGTCCTCCACAATGTTTGTCAATAACTATGACCCACTTTTGATCTGATCCCTTAACTACTGAACTGGATAGGATGGATATCTATCTTAATTATTATTATTATTAGTAGTAGTAGTATTATTGTGTCCTTGAGGAGAGTGAGGGCAGAGCCAAGGATCAAATGGTGGAATTTGAAAAAGGAAGACTGCAAGGTTGAGTTTAGGGAGGAGGTGAGACAGGCACAGGGTGGCAGTGAAGAGTTACCAGACAGTTGGGAAAATACAGCAGATGTAGTAAGGGTGACAGCAAGAAGGTTGCTTGGCGTGACATCTGGAAGGAGGAAAAGGAAACCTGGTGGTGGAATGAGGAAGTACAGGATAGTATACAGAGGAAGAGGATGGCAAAGAAGAAGTGGGATAGTCAGAGAGATGCAGAAAGTAGACAAGAGTACAAGGAGATAAGGTGCAAGGTGAAGAGAGAGGTGGCAAAGGCTAAAGAAAAGGCGTATGATGAGTTATATGAGAGGTTGGACACTAAGGAGGGAGAAAAGGACTAGTGGGCTACACAGAGGGACCGAGCTGGGAAAGATGAGCTGCAGGTTAGGGTGATAAAGGATAAAGATGGAAACGTACTCACAAGTGAGGAGAGTGTGTTGAGCAGATGGAAAAAGTACATTGAGAGGCTGATTAATGAAGAGAACAAGAGAGAGAAGAGGCTGGATGATGTGGAGATAGTGAATCAGGAAGTGCAACAGAATAGCAAGGAGGAAGTGAGGACAGCTATGAAGAGGATGAAAAATGGAAAAGCCGTTGGTCCAGATGACATACCTGTGGAAGCATGGAGGTGTTTAGGAGAGATGGCAGTGGAGTTTTTAACCAGATTGTTTAATGGAATCTTTGAAAGTGAGAGGATGCCTGAGGAGTAGAGAAGAAGTGTACTGGTGCCGATATTTAAGAATAAGGGGGATGTGCAGGACTGTAGTAACTACAGGGGAATAAAATTGATGAGCCACAGCATGAAGTTATGGGAAAGAGTAGTGGAAGCTCGGTTAAGAAGTGAGGTGATGATTAGTGAGCAGCAGGATGGTTTCATGCCAAGAAAGAGCACCACAGATGTGATGTTTGCTCTGAGCATGTTGATGGAGAAGTTTAGAGAAGGCCAGAAGGAGTTGCATTGCGTCTTTGTGGACCTGGAGAAAGCATATGACAGGGTGACTGAGAGGAGCTGTGGTATTGTATGAGGAAGTCGGGAGTGGCAGAGAAGTACATAAGAGTTGTACAGGATATGTACGAGGGAAGTGTGACAGTGGTGAGGTCTGCGGTGCGAGTGACGGATGCATTCAAGGTGGAGCTGGGATTACATCAGGGATCAGCTCTGAGCCCTTTCTTATTTGCAATAGTGATGGACAGGTTGACAGACGAGATTAGACAGGAGTCCCAGTGGACTATGATGTTTGCTGATGACATTGTGATCTTTAGCGATAGTAGGGAGCAGGTTGAGGAGACCCTGGAAAGGTGGAGATATGCTCTAGAGAGGAGAGGAATGAAGGTCAGTAGGAACAACAAGACAGAATATATGTGTGTAAATGAGAGGGAGGTCAGTGGAATGGTGAGAATGCAGGGAGTAGATTTGGCAAAGGTGGATGAGTTTAAATATTTGGGATCAACAATACAGAGTAATGGGGATTGTAGAAGAGAAGTGAAAAAGAGAGTGCAGGCAGGGTGGAGTGGGTGGAGAAGAGTGTCAGGAGTGATTTGTGACAGACGTATATCAGCAAGAGTGAAAAGGAAGGTCTACAGGATGGTAGTGAGACCAGCTATGTTATATGGGTTAGAGACGGTGGCACTGACCAGAAAGCAGGAGACAGAGCTGGAGGTGGCAGAGTTAAAGATGTTAAGATTTGCATTGAGTGTGACGAGGATGGATAGGATTAGAAATGAGGACATTAGAGGGCCAGCTCAGGTGGGACGGTTGGAAGACAAAGTCAGAGATGCGAGATTCCGTTGGTTTGGACAGATGCATGCTGGGTATACTGAGAGAAGGGTGCTAAGGATAGAGCTGCCAGGGAAGAGGAAAAGAGGAAGTCCTAAGAGAAGGTTTATGGATGTGGTGAGAGAGGACATGTAGGTGTATTACTTTTAAAGTAATATATTAAAAGGAAATAACTCAAATTTTCAGACTGTAAACACTAAAGAAAGAGCAGTGAAATAATAATTAGCAGTCAATAAATAGATAAATAGATTGAGGCTGCTGAATTGTTTGTGGGTTTGTAATGACAGTCAAATTTGGGGGTGCAAACCAGTTCTCAGCAGTTGAACATTGGGGTGATGGAGCTCACAGCTTTATTTCTCAGTCTGGTAATGCGTGATCAGATTGTCCAATTCCACTTACCAGATGGTAGTGAATTAACCAGAGAATGTCCAGTGTGTGTTGTGTATCTGCTGATGCTGATAGCCTTCTTCAGTTAGCTAATACAGACATTGCTCAGCTGCAAGAGGCCTGTCCTGATGATGTGATGACCACCATCACCAAACAATGCAGATCCTTCTGCTTGGTGGCCACAAAGCTGGCGTACCACTCAGTCACACAGTTGGAGAGGATTACTCTTTGTGATGTTGTGGTTGAAGTTCACCAGGAGTTTTTCAGGAAGTTGGGCCTGTTTCAGTTTCCTAAGGAAGTACAGTATATTCCCTGTTGAGGTGTTAAGAGACAAGGTTGGTTGTTTGGTTATGTAAACTCCCAGGGAGGTGAAGCTCTGGACACATTCTACTACTTCTCAAAAAATGAGAAGGGTGAGGTACGGTGTATGCTGAGTTCATGTGAAGTTTACAATGATCTTCTTTGTCTTAGTGGTGCTTAGAGTTGAGTTCAGCCAGGTTTTTCTACGTCTTTCCAGTAGGCCACTTCCTCCTATATTCTAACTATTGTAGTGTCATCAGCAAATTGAATTGTACTATTGGACATGTGAATGGTGGTGCAGTCATGGGTAAAGAGAATGAAGGCTCAACACACAGGCCTGAGGTGTTCCCACATCCAGGATGAGAGTAGCAGTGTGCTACTTAATCCTGTTGCACTGCGGTCTGGTCTAGAAGATGTCAATGACACAGGAGCAAAAAAGTGTCCAGACCCAGTTTGTCCAACTTATTGACAAATTTGGGAGGGATTATGGTATTAAATGTACAGCTAAAAAACTTGTAATCCCGACCCACCTTAAATTCCTTCTCACCTCCCCAACAGCGTCTTTAGTTTTGTAAATGTGTTGATCAGCACAAGCAGCAAGCAATCTGCTATCCCATCCCTTGCCTTGATGGAGCTCAACTCTGGCAAAAAGTTCTCCCAGCTCAAGCCAAGGCTCGTTATCTCTGTGTGAGGTGCTTGGAGTTGTACAGAGTAAATAATACAGTATATCGTTATTTGGAATACATGCATTTCATGTGTGTTCTGTGTCTACAAAGGGTAAGTGTAGGATGAAAGGAAATGCGAGAAATGCAAGAAATGCTGAACACATACCTCAGCATTTCTGAACCTTTAAGCATTTGCGACCTGAGTTTTTATAACAATTTTAATTACGCCCCCCAATGTTTTTTTTGAAACCCTAATAAAATTTATTCCTATATTTTTTGCTGCCGATACACCGCTACAAGTTTAAAATTTCCTTACGAATAGCAAAATTTTTCCACATATGGCAACATTCGCGCCCCCTTTTTTGTTACTTCACGCCCCCCTAGTCGCGCCCCACAGATTGAGAAACGCTGACATACCTAAAGCAGAAACTTTTACCATGTTTTGCTGATAATGGTGGAAGTTTCATTTTACTTTATGGTGCCAAGCAGAGTAGTACTGCAGTCTATTAGCCGGCGAAAACACTGTAAAGAAGCTATCTGTTGTTATGGTCCTGCATGTGTCCAGTCTGATAGCGTTCACGGGACATCGTATCTTTGATTGCCAGTACAACAAAAAGTTCTGAGCAGGTATCAGCCATAGCGCTACTCCTGTGACAAGAATGGAGATAAATGTCATCAACTCAGAGAGGGAGAGGCAATTTCATTGTACCACGTGAATATCACTGACAGAATAAAACTGAATAATAAAAAAAAAGCTCTAACTTTTACAAGCAGCCAAAATTTACACCGGGTGTTACAGACTCAAATCAAATTTATGTTTTTATTATATTATAGTAATAATCTTATATATAAACGTCTACGAGTGGAAGTGTGTCTGTCTGTCTGTCCAGCCCGGAAGTGAGAGGTGGAGTCAGGGTAAGGGTAAGGGTTCGATTAGCTGCTAATAACACAAGCGAGGTGAGCACATCGGTAAAACGAAACCGCCAAAGAAAGACAAAGTCTCTTAGCCGCTAACATAGGCAAAACAGTATCCCTTTTACTTTTCCTCCCGCCACTAATGCACAAGCAAGGCGAGCACGTCGGCAAAACGAATCCTCCTATTACCTGACCTCTCTGCATTTCAATTTTTTTTTCTGACGATTTCAATAGTTTCTAGGACCCCGGACATTTTACAGCACAGGCTTACATGGCTATAATATTAATAATAATAGCAGCTCACTACTCAAAACAAAGAGCCCCCAGTCTCAAACCCAGGACCTTTCAAGTTATAAGGCAGCAGTTCTTTCCTCTGTACCATTTAAAAATACCTTTAAACTCCCTGTCGATTGACATTTGAGCTTGAGTTTTTAACTCATTGACAGCCACATGTAAATTGAATGCTTTTTTTTTTTTTTACTTTGGTAATAGTCTTGAATAAAAGCTCACGCTTTTATGTGATATTTGGACTAAAATCTTCACACATTATACAGTTCATGTCATTATTAGTATAACATGGAAAAAGTTTCTGCTTTAGGTATGTGTTCAGCATTTCTTGCATTTCTCACATTTGCTTTCATCCTACACTTATCCAGATCTTTGTAGACACAGAACACACATGAAATGCATGTATTCCAAATAACGATATACTGTACTGTATTATTTACCCTCTACAACTCCAGGCACCTCACACGCAGATAAGGCGCCTTGGCTTGAGCTGGGAGACCTGAGCTCCATCAAGGCAGGGGATTGAATAGCAGGCTGCTTGCTACTTGTGCTGATCAAAACATTTACAACACAAAAGGCTCTGATGGAGAGGTGCAAAGGAGTGTAAGGTGGGCCGGGTTTACAAGTTTCTTCGTAGGCTTCAGGAATTCTAGTGCTAACTGAACTTGAGAACTGCTATTGTAAAGAGAAGGACTTTGGACAAAAACTGTTGGCTGACTAATCAGTCATTTTCAAACCTGCTTAGTCCTGAACAGGGTCTTAGGGGGTTTGCTGGAGCCTATCCCAGCTAGCAGAGGGCACAGGGCAGGAACAAACCGTGGACAGGGCGCCAGTCCATCGCAGGGCAAATACACACACACGCACCAACCACACTTTAGGCTTGCCAATCTGCCTAACCTGCATGTCTTTGGACTGTGGGAGGAAACCCACCTAGACACGGGGTTAACTTGCTAACGTCACACAAGTAGGACCCAGGACATTTACATTTACATTTACATCATTTAGCAGACGCTCTTATCCAGAGCGACTTACAACAGTGCTTAGTAGTCTACGACTGTTCTTCAGTCTTTAAGGCTAGGATTAAATCTATTGTCATTAAACAAGTTACCGCTGACCAAGTTGTACACAAAACCATGCTAGAAGAAAATAGTTAGTTGTTAGTACAAATTTTTTTTTTTTTTTTTTTTTTGAGAAAAGGGTAGAAAAAAGTATGGGGACTTTAGTCCAAGTGCTGTTTAAAGAAGTGTGTCTTCAGACGACGTTTGAAGACAGTGAGGGTCTCCGCTGTTCGTTCAGCAAGAGGAAGTTCATTCCACCACTGAGGAGCCAACACTGCAAAGAGTCTTGATGCATGTCGTCCTCTTCTTTTAAGTAAGGGTGGTTCGAGACGAGCAGTGCTTGATGTTCTGAGAGAGCGAGAAGTGGCACGCTGCTTAACCAGTGCTGATATGTAAGGCGGTGCAGTTCCAGTTTTGGCCTTAAAGGCCAGGGTTAGGGTTTTGAACCTGATGCAGGCAGCCACAGGGAGCCAGTGCAGGTTCCGCAGCAGAGGTATAGTGTGTGAGAATTTGGGAATATTAAAAATGAGTCTTGCAGCTGCATTCTGGATCAATTGAAGTGGTCGTGTTGCCTTTAGTGAAAGTCCAGACATCAGAGAGTTGCAGTAGTCCAGCTCAGAGATGACCAAGGTCTGGACAAGAAGTTGAGTAGCCTCTGTAGTGAGAAAGGGGCGGATTCTCCTGATGTTGTAAAGAAGATATCTGCAGGACCTGGAGAGGTTGCTGATGTGTGGAGAAAAAGACAATTCTTCATCTAGAGTGACACCAAGACTTCTTGCCGTTTTTGAGGGGACGATAACCGAGTTGTCAAAAGAGATTGCAAGGTCAAGATTCGGAGATGAGTTGCCTTTGATGTACATAAACCCTGGTCCCCTTACTGTTACAAGGCAGCAGCACTACCACTGTGCCACCGTGCCACTCCTGGCTAACAAATAACATTGCAAAATACAAGGGAATGATGAACACAGCGTAATCAAGATACTCTACCCTGGAAAATGGAGGGTCATCCAAGAAAATTTCTGCAAAGTAAGAGCTGAGCATTTGGATTGTATCCACAACACTTGATTATATTTCCTTCTTTAGCTAAAATAAACTTTGCTGAGCTTGTCGCTATGATACAAGCCCACAAAAGTCTAAGCATTTCAGTACTGTAAGTCATTGATAGGAAATGAATCAGGAAATCATTAACGGCTCTACTCACATTTCCATTTGTAAAAATGAAACAGTAAAGATACAATACAATACAACTTATTTTTGTATAGCCCAGAATCACACAGGAAGTGCCACAATGAGCTTTAACAGGCCCTGCCTCTTGACAGCACCCCCAGCCTTGACTCTCTAAGAAGACAAGGAAAAAATGGAAGAAACCTTAGGAAAGGCAGTTCAAAGAGAGACCCCTTTCTAGGTAGGTTGGGCGTGCAGTGGGTGTCAAAAGAAGGGGGTCAATACAATACAATACAATACACAGAACAGAACAAATCCTCACTACAATATAAAAATAAAAATTTTACAAGTATGGAGCAGAATTTAACAGTAGATGATATCCCATAATATGATTTGGATTTGTTTAGAGACCTGGAGACCTCAACCATCAAGCTGCCTCCCCCATTTGGCCATTCCACACCTGAAACAGTGCTCGGCCTGCCAATCCGATGACAGGACCCCTCTACCCCACGATTCCTGTGATCCTCCATCAGGGATGACTTTACCTTAGACAGGCAAAACTACTTGGCAGGTGTGCCATGGCACCAAGTGCCACATTTGAGTACGGAGAAGAGAAACAGAATAGGTGAGGGTGAGTAACAAATTATAACTGTCATGTTACTTATGTTTTAGTGGTAATGACTAACAATAGAGATGCAGTCTGTACAGTTAATTATTATTCTTTTGACATGGAACTGTTCTTTGCCAGATATTCAAATAGGAGATGAGTTTATTATTGTACCCCTAAGCAAAACTTAGGAATGGTTTGAAATCCACCCACAAATGATTTACCGTTCACCTCGTCCTGATGTGTAGGAATGCAAGACATTGAGCTTCTTGGGATTTCTCCTATTTCTGGACCTGAAAAGCCTAATTTCTTGTCATTTTTAGACCGCAGTCCGTGCAGGAAATGACACCCTTATGATTAAGAGTAAAGCAGTAGGGTATATCCATAGGAAATAATTATCATTAGGACCTGAAGTTGGGTAGGCCATATCAACCTACCCCAGGGGTTCACATCTTAATGGGATATGAGGAGTCAATCTTACTGAAAACTTTGAAAAACTGATGATCAGTAATAGTGCCTTGTGGAGTGTCATGTTACGTTATTTCAAGGTTGTTGATCATAAATATGGTCATATTTTTGATATTTGATTGTATACTGGTGGTCCAAGCTCGATAACATCCATTCCCAGAAGGTTAAAAATAGCAAATTTCAAACATAAACATATGTAGTACCATTTTAGATTATTTCTTGGTCAGTGGTAACAAATAAGTTGTTATTTTTGATTTTTGATCCTTTAATAGGGACCTAGATCTCTATGGCTCTCCAAAAGATGGTGTAAAGTAATACTTTTCTATTGCAGTTGGAAGTAAGTAAGTCACATGCGAATGAAATTGAAAAACTCTATGCACTACAGAGTACCATATATACTCGAATATAAGCTTTTTTCAGCACCCAAAATGTGCTGAAAAACATCACCCTCGGCTTATATTCGATTCAGGCGAGAGAGAAACACACACACGCATGCGTGAGAAAGACACACACACATGCGTTTGAGAGAGAGAGCTAGCGAGAGATACCATATTGTTTTTGTTGACCCTCTTCTCCACTTACAGAGCTAGTTTACTGTTTTTCTTTGAAATAAATACTCAAAAACATTTAACCTACTGATGACTCAATTAATGTACGGTAATTTTATTGGTATTTATTTTGATTATTGAAACTTACCAGTAGCTGCTGCATTTCCCACCCTAGGCTTATATTCGAGTCAATAAGTTTTTCCAGTTTTTGTAGGTAAAATTAGGTACCTCGGCTTATATTCGGGTCGGCTTATACTCGTGTATTTACGGTATATTAACTTTGTGTCAACAGAGTGGTACCCTCAAGACAGTGCATTTCTTTTCAAATGAAGGTCTCCTGAATGAAAAAAAGATCCAGTGATGAAGAGGCTCTGAAGAATATACTGCAACTGCTAAACAAAAAGCTGAGGGAAGGAAGCTTACAAAGCTAAAACAGAAACCAAAATATTCAGAATAACATGAAGGATGTCTGGAATGGACTGGGCATAATTAATGAACTCAAGAAATCCTGGGCTCAGGTTCTAGAAGGGGACATAGACAAAGTTAACACCCCAAACAAATTTTTTAATAGATTTTCCCTCCCACTACCGCCTTCTTCCAATGACCACACTCCTCACTCCATCTCTTCTACATCAACAACTCCTACCACATCAAACAGAGTGTCCAGTGACAAGTCCACTTCTGACCATCAGTGTCCATAACTGAACACCAAGTAAGGAGTCAGTCCTCGAGTTCCTAAGGCCTGTGCTGACTAACCTCGTGGTCTTCTCTGTCACCTGTTCAGTGTGTCCCTAAGACTTCAGAAAGTGCCTGTTGTGATGTGAAATTTTGCATACAAGTTGATAAATATTTTGTATGTCTTTATTTGTAACTTGGATAAAGCAATGCAATATTAGTGCTACATTATTGATAATAACAGCTATGGTTCGATAGTTAAGAACCCCATTTGCGAATGAGTCTTTGTAATTTTACGACAGGGTTGGGGGAAGTGCCTGAAACCAGTTTGGACAGGACTCTCTCAGTCAACCCCCGCAGGAAGGCCAACTATCTAGCTGGCTAGCGTCATCTTAACAAATGGTTTTGGGGACAGGTGTGAAGGTATTGTGTGCCCCATTGGTCTGAAATATGGCTGTTTTGGATTGTCTTGAATCAGAATCCATTAAGTACCATGATGCCCTATTGGCTGTAGGGTTTAGACAGAGAATCTATAAATTTGCTTCCTTTACCCCTCCCTAGCTCTCTCTTACCAACTGATGAAGGAGCATCTCACATACCATGAACTTAAAAGGACAACTCAATGAAGAGCACAGCTCGGCAGCCATATTGAGACAGGCATGCGGCCTGTTCTGAAAAGAGCTGACCACAAATTAGGACTTAACTAGAGACATTTTAAGTAACTAACAAGTCTGTGCGCCACCTGAAACTACACATCACCATTTATCAGGTTGTATGGTTGCCAGTATTCACTTGTACTTTACTTATTGTTATTATTTATGAATATTATCAATAGTACATTATTTAAAGTGTAATTTAACTCCTGTTTGTCTTTCACTCTGTGTAATTGCCTGAAGTTATAAATGTAGAAGGGAAGGTGGGGAGAAGTTATAAAGTACAATATACCTTATAAACAGTGGTAAGTCTATGAGATTTGAGGCATTCTGACAAAGGCTACACATTAATAATACAAAAAGGGGAAAGGAGAGTAATAGAGAGCTCTACCAAGACAGAACAGTAACATATTAAGTAGTTAATCACTGTGAAGCATCAGCAGTGCAGTTATCAGCAGGCACCAGCTGTCGATGTCATTGTCACATTGCAGTCACCACAAGCCTCTTTGTGCTCCATCGTAAAGAGCTGTTAAAAAGCATATTCATGATGCATGTCATACATAGAAGTGAAACTGAAAGATTTTCCTAAGTAAATAAACACCTTTTTATAAAAAGATTTATTTCCTAGCAGGTAACTCCGCATTCATAAATTTGTGATGAGCAATGAACAAACATCTTCTCTGGATTGTGAAAGGACAGCCACAGTCTGTTGACCTTATGGGCCTGTGGCTTATGTGTCACAAACAGCACATCACATCAAACAGAGGTGACAAAATAAAGACAACATGAGACAGATCATTGTGACAGCAGTGATGCAGTCGGCCATTCTCAGTTCTCTAAAGATTACCAGCTGCAGGCCACCTGATGGCTTCAATGGCTGCAGATGTGTTTTAGAGTAGAAATTAGTTAGTCACACAACGGGCACATCAAAGCACATACAACATTTTTTATTACTCTTCATGTTTTATATTGCTAAGTAAAGGTTACATCATTTATCCTATGCACAGGTGCTACACAAAATACATGGACCAAAGGCCTAAATGTAAGTTTAGGAGTCAGGAGACTTTATTCTGCTTAGCACCTGTGTTATAATATGTTTTGTTATTAAGTTTAATGTCACTGTTCTCTGTGCCCACTGTTATGGACTCATTCATACAGGCAGACCAAGTATGGTACACAGGGGCACAGCATCAGCATTTAGAATTGCAGAGTCAAGCACAGGACTAGAGAGCCAAAGACAACTGGAGAATTGAATAGTCAGCCTAAAGACAGACTGGTATATTTCTGTCTTCTGTCAGCACACCATCCTCTTTCCTTTGTGAAAGGGTACAGCCCGGACACAGACAGGAGGATACGGTTGTAGCCATCACCACACGTTTATTCACACTATATTATTTACAAGTCTCTATGTGCACCGCCACCAATCACCCCCCACAGTCTCTCAACAGTCCTGGCCTCTCTCTACGCCAGCTCTCTTTCCTTCTCACACTCTTCAGGCCTCTCCTTGCCACCTCCTCACCCGACTCCAGCCTTGATTGTCGGGAGGCAGACCCTTTTATAGGCAGCCGAATGCCAACCACACCCAGCCACCTATGACACCTTGTTGGGAGAATGAGAACTGTATGTAGGCATTGTGCTATTCCTGTATTTTTGAAGGTGGGGTTCGAGTCCTTTCCTGTCCTTATTTGGATCAAGAGAAGGAGCCTGCACATGGAGCAACCAGAATATAAGGATGGACCTACGGCCAACACTTTGAAGCTGCTGGGCGGAAGATTATGTCTTCCATCCGGTGAAAATCCTTTCAGTGTCGTGAGGAAAGATGGCAGACTGCGTAGATCAAGACCCCCACATTGCTTGATAGAGTCTGTCATAAGCTTCCCATCTGTAATACCGCATGAACCTATCAGTAAAGAGTAAATTATCCTTTTATACTTCTCGTGTAATCTTGTAACCGTCATATTGCATGCTGGGGCTGGGGGGGGGGGGGGGGGGGGGTAATACCTTTTTTATTTATAATTATTTAAATTCAGGTTAATTAAAACGCCACAATTGAAAAGAACACATTTCCAGAGAGCTAATGCCTCTTAAGGAAACAACCTGCCACTTAAATAATCTTAAAATTTACATTCTGAAACAAGGTTCAAAATCCATACTGAGCACCATCAGATATTACAGACAAAGACAGTAACAGTGACATGAAGCAACTCAAAGACTCCGGACACGGTCCAAAACAAAGAGTGCCTTTGAGGATAAGGAGTGTAATTCTGTTAATACACTACAACCCCACTTGTTCCTGATATGTTCCCTTAATCCCATGTCACATTAGATGATTTTTCCAGTGATTTTCAGTTAAAGCCTTCATTTACAGGCAGTTGGTGGTGTGTTCTCATAATGTCATTCGCCTAATGTGACAAGCCTAACGACTGAGACATCAAAACAGTTTTGACTTTCCGGTTGGTCAGAAGGGTAAGTAAGTAAGCAAGCAAAATTTATTTACAGGGCGCTTTTCTCAGACAAGTGTCACAAAGTGCTGTACAATACAATAAAAGAACAAAGAAGTTGTAATAAAAATAAAATAAAAATATTGCACCTCCAAACACGAGGCTGAGTCTCAGTACTTTATCAAAACCAGCTTTATTCAGCTTGAAACAGGAACAGCATGGTTATTTATTGTAGCAGGATCTACCGCTCTCCTATACACAGACAGGGTTGGGACCAAAAATTTATTGGCAGGATTTCAGGGCAGGGCTATCTTAATGCATGGGCATGGTGGGAAGTTACCCGGGGGCCCCAGAAGGAAAGGGGCCCACATTTTTTCTGATGCCTATGTTTCTGTTTTGCTATCAAAACAGGGCCCCCAGTGGACTACTTTGCCCAGGGGCCTATGATGCTGTTAAGACAGGCCCTGTCTCAGGGCTCGAATAGAGGTGTAATGGTGCAGGAGATCCACAATGTATGGAGGAGCCTGACCATGTAGGGCTCTATGAGCAAGTATGAGATATTTATATCATACCCTGAATTGTACTGGAAGCCAAAGCAAATAGCATAAGATAGGAATAATATGAGTCAGCTAATGGACGGCATGTTAAAAGCCTGCGTGTTTGAATGGTGTGAAGGCGAGTTCAAACTGGATTTGCTTAGACAGGTATAAAGAGAGTTGCAAAAATCAATGCGTGATGAGATAAAAGCATGAATAAGCATTTTCATCTTGGCTTTAGTGACAACAGTACTAAACCTGAATGCGATTCTCAAATGGAAAAATCAGGAGTGACAAAGGGACCTCACATGGGTGTCAAAATTCATTGCTAATTGGCGTGTACAGGTCAGGAGGGGCAACAATTCAAAGTTCTGTTTTTTGAGAGTTTAGCTTTAAATTGTTGGCTCAAAGCCATTTATTTATCCTCGTCAGACAATCAACAAGAAAAGCAAACTTACAGGTGCTGGTCATAAAATTAGAGTATCATGACAAAGTTGATTTATTTCAGTAATTCCATTCAAAAAGTGAAACTTGTATATTAGATTCATTCATTACACACATTCTGATGTATTTCAAATGTTTATTTCTTTTAATGTTGATGATTATAACTGACAACTAATGAAAGTCCCAAATTCAGTATCTCAGAAAATTAGAATATCAATTAAGACCAATGCAAAAAAAGGATTTTTAGAAATGTTGGCCAACTGAAAGGTATGAACATGAAAAGAATGAGCATCTACAGCACTCAATATTTAGTTGGGGCTCCTTTGGCCTGGATTACTGCAGCAATGCGGCGTGGCATGGAGTCGATCAGTCTGTGGCACTGCTCAGGTGTTATGAGAGCCCATGTTGCTCTGATAGTGGCCTTCAGCTCTTCTGAATTGTTGGGTCTGGCGTATTGCATCTACCTCTTCACAATACCCCATAGATATTCTATGAGGTTAAGGTCAGGCGAGTTTGCTGGCCAATCAAGAACAGGGATACCATGGTCCTTAAACCAGGTACTGGTAGCTTTGGCACTGTGTGCAGGTGCCAGGTCCTGTTGGAAAATGAAATCTGCATCTCCATAAAGTTCATCAGCAGCAGGAAGCATGAAGTGCTCTAAAACTTCCTGGTAGACGGCTGCGTTGACCTAGGACCTCAGAAAACACAATGGACCAACACCAGCAGATGACATGGCACCCCAAACCATCACTGACTGTGGAAACTTTACACTGGACCTCACACAACGTGGATTCTGTGCCTCTCCTCTCTTCCTCCAGACTCTGGGACCTTGATTTCCAAAGGAAATGCAAAATTTACTTTCATCACAGAACATAACTTTGGACCACTCAGCAGCAGTCCAGTCCTTTCTGTCTTTAGCCCAGGCGAGACACTTCTGACGCTGTCTCTTGTTCAAGAGTGGCTTGACACAAGGAATGCGACAGCTGAAACCCATGTCTTGCATACGTCTGTGTGTGGTGGTTCTTGAAGCACTGACTCCAGCTGCAGTCCACTCTTTGTGAATCTCCCCCACATTTTTCAATGGGTTTTGTTTCACAATCCTCTCCAGGGTGCGGTTATCCCTATTGCTTGTACACTTTTTTCTACCACATCTTGTCCTTCCCTTCACCTCTCTATTAATGTGCTTGGACACAGAGCTCTGTGAACAGCCAGCCTCTTTAGCAATGACCTTTTGTGTCTTGCCCTCCTTGTGCAAGGTGTCAATGGTCGTCTTTTGGACAACTGTCAAGTCAGCAGTCTTCCCCATGATTGTGTAGCCTACAGAACTCGACTGAGGGACCATTTAAAGGCTTTTGCAGGTGTTTTGAGTTAATTAGCTGATTAGAGTGTGGCACCAGGTGTCTTCAATATTGAACCTTTTCACAATATTCGAATTTTCCAAGATACTGAATTTGGGACTTTCATTAGTTGTCAGTTATAATCATCAACATTAAAAGAAATAAACATTTGAAATACATCAGTCTGTGTGTAATGAATGAATCTAATATACAAGTTTCACTTTTTGAATGAAATTACTGAAATAAATCAACTTTGTCATGATACTCTAATTTTATGACCAGCACCTGTATATACTTGTTGGCTTGTAAAAGAACAATAGAGCAGGATGTCACAGGCATAGAAACAATAAGAAATGTCCCTAAAGGAACTAATAATATGAGCTAATGGTAGCATAGATAATGAGATAAGAATGAAAAAAGAATAGGCCCAAGGACAGAACCCTGAAGCACCTCACAAGACAGTGAAGCCCTGACTGATGTGAATCTGCCCACACAAACTGAAAAAAGGGTGGGCTCTGCACAAAGCATTTGAATACAAAATGAGTGTTCAGCTGACAGTACAATGCATAGAGTGTAGCGACGAGAAATTAGGAACACGCAGCACGACTGCTGGAAGTGATTTGACAAGGTGCCGTGACGAGATCACTGACTGCAATCGACAAATTTGACACGACGAAAAGGTGCATAATGTGACATCAGCTATTCTGGGGAGATTCATCCACTCAGTGTTGTAATGAGAGAGAAAAAGACTGATAACGGTGGACAAACAAGAGAACGGCAATGTGATGTGCAGTGCTGTGGAAAAGTATCGGCTGCCTTCCTATTGTTTTCTGGTTGTTTTTTTTGCTAATTTTGCACAATGAATGGCCTCAGATCTAATAAAAAAAATTAAATTGCATAAAGAAAAAAGCAGGGTGAACACAAAGTACAGTGCATTTTTAAAAATGATTGCTTTTTCTTTATCCCACACATAACAACTTGAGGTTTGATCTCAGTCACTCACATCTTCTTTAT
This sequence comes from Erpetoichthys calabaricus, assembly GCF_900747795.2. Lineage (NCBI taxonomy): Eukaryota > Metazoa > Chordata > Cladistia > Polypteriformes > Polypteridae > Erpetoichthys > Erpetoichthys calabaricus. The sequence goes on from NC_041397.2 coordinate 314,868,055, forward strand.
AGAGCGGCTGTAATTCAGACACATTGGGAGGCTTACAAGCGTCAACTGAACATTTAAACACCTCCATTGGATTGGGTTCAAGTTAAGACTTTAAAAAGTTCATTTGTTGACTTGCTTTTATGTTTGTTTCTCCTTATCCTGCTGCCTAACCCGGTTGTGCTTCAGCTTCAGGGATAGACAGAGGACTGGGAGTTCTCCTTAAGAGTATTTTGGTTAAATTCATAATTCCTTGTTCCTTCAATAGTAATAATAATACTAATATTTACTTAGCATCTTTCCCATGATCCAGGTCTTTAATGATCTCTTAGGCACGGCCATCAGCAGTGTGTCTGTTTATGGAGAGATTGTCGACCTCGTCATTGAGAGGTTTACTTACCTTGGCAGTGACATTCATGTCTCTGGTGACTCTTCCTATGAAGTCAGTAGACGGATTGGGAGAGCATGGGGGGTTCATGAGGTCTCTGGAAAGGGTGTGTGGCGCTCCTGATATCTATGCAAAAGGACGAAGGTCCAAGTCTTTAGAGTCCTGGTGCTTCCTGTCTTGCTATATGGTTGTGAGACACTGGACGCTATCCAGTGACCTGAGACGAAGACTGGACTCCTTTGGTACTGCGTCTCTCCAGAAAATCCTTGGGTACCGTTGGTTTGACTTTGTGTCGAATGAGCAGTTGCTCATGGAGTCCCCAATGAGGCACATTACCTGCATTGTGAGGGAGCGTCAGTTACGGCACTACGGCCATGTGGCGCGTTTCCCTGAGGGTGATCCGGCTCACAGGATCCTCATTGTTGGAGACCCGAGTGGCTGGACCAGGCCAAGGGAGTCATCCAACATAACACCTGGCTGCGGCAGATAGAGGGTCATTTCCGGAGGGTGGGACTGGACCGCATGTCTGCCTCGGGGTTGGCAACCCGGGATCCTGAGCTGTTTCGTCATGTGGTGGGTGTGGCAGCGCACTGTACCAATGCACGCTCCCCAACTTGACTTGATCTACTCTTGAATTCTGCTGTGTACTTGTAATATTTCTTTTGCACTATTATATTGTATTGAGGATTACTTGTGTTCTGTTCTGTGTATTGTGTTGTATTGACCCCCTTTTTTTTTGACACCCACTACACGCCCAACCTACCTGGACGGGGGTCTCTCTTTGAACTGCCTTTCCCAAGGTTTCTTCCATTTTTATTTCCCTATAAGAGTTTTTTCTTGTCTTCTTTCAGAGTGTCCTGATAAAAACCAAAGAGCCAGGCATTTAATGACCTCTTAGACACGGCCATCAGCAGTGTGTCTGTCTGTGGAGAGAGTGTCGACCTCGTCATTGAGAGGTTTACTTACCTCGGCAGTGACATTCATGTCTCTGGTGGCTCGTCCTGTGAAGTCAGTAGACGGATTGGGAAAGCATGGGGGGGTCATGAGGTTGCTGGAAAGGGGTGTGTGGTGCTCCCGATATCTCTTCAAAAGGACGAAGGTCCAAGTCTTTAGAGTTCTGGTGCTTCCTGTCTTGCTATATGGTTGTGAGACATGGACGCTATCCAGTGACCTGAGACGAAAACTGGACTCCTTCATGTGTGTCTCTCCGGAAAATCCTTGGGCACCTTTGGTTTGACTTTGTGTTGTTCATAAAGTCCTGAATGAGGCACATGACCTGCATTGTGAGGGAGCATCGGTTATGGCACTATGGCCATGTGGTGCGTTTCCCAGAGGTTGATCCGGCTCGTAAGATCCTCATTGTTGGGGACTCGAGTGGCTGGACCAGGCCAAGGGGTCACCTATGTAACACCTGGCTGCGGCAGATAGAAGGTCATTTCCGGAGGGTGGGACTGGTCCGCGTGTCTGCCTGGGGGGTTGCCAACCGGGATCCCGAGTTGTTTCATTGTGTGGTGGGTGCGGCAACGCGATGTACCAGTGCATGCTCCCCAACTTGAACCTGAACTTGGTCTTTCCCATGCTCAAGTTGTTTCACAGAGTCTCAGAAAGAACAGCAGGGTGTATGTAACATTGGAAACAAATAATACATTCATAGAACACTAAAAAGCAAATAAACACAGGATATATAAAACATTAAATAGAATTAAAGACAGTAAACCAGAGTAAAATACTGAATTAAACACTAAAAGAAAAGCCTAGCAAATCACATCATTTGTGATATAATCACGTGCCAACTCTCCTGAGCTTCTGGACAGAAAAGTAAACTGAAAGAAGCGTCAGAATGTCAGGTTACGTTAGACGCCTTCCTGAACAGAGGAGTTTGAAGTTGTCTTCGCTGTATTTTTCAATCAAAAAATTAATGATATTAGAAATAACATAGTATATCTCCCCAATACTAAGGATCCTCCTAAACCCCAGTACCCCATAATAAACAAATTAAAGTCTTTCACTAGGATAGATTTACCTGATTTACATAAAATAATTTCTCAAATAAAACCCTCCACCTGTGCCCTTGACCCAATACCAACAAATTTTTTCAAAGAAATATCGGGCGTGCTTAGTGATAATGTTCTTGACATAGTAAATTCGTCATTAGATACGGGGGTCTTCCCAGACTGTCTTAAGACTGCGGTAGTTAAACCCCTACTTAAGAAAAATAATCTCGATCCCTCTGCTCTTGAAAATTATAGACCCATCTCTAACCTGCCTTTCTTAAGTAAAATTCTAGAGAAGGCAGTCATTATACAGTTAAATGAGCACCTCAATAAACATGCTATTCTTGATAAATTTCAGTCAGGTTTTAGAACAAATCACAGCACAGAAACTGCACTCGTTAAAGTAGTAAATGACTTGCGGGTAAATGCAGACAGAGGCCATTTATCTGTTCTCATCCTCTTAGATCTGAGTGCCGCATTTGACACCATTGATCATAATATTCTTAAGAATCGCCTTAGTCAATGGGTGGGCCTCTCTGGCAGTGTCTTAAATTGGTTTGAATCCTACCTGGCAGGGAGAAAATTCTTTGTTAGTTGTGGTAATTATAACTCAAAGACACATGATATTCTATATGGTGTTCCACAAGGCTCTATCCTGGGTCCACTGCTCTTCTCAATCTACATGTTTCCATTAGGTCAGATTATCTCAGGGCACAACGTGAGCTACCACAGCTATGCTGATGACACACAGCTGTATTTATCAATAGCACCTGATGACCCCAAATCTCTTGATTCGCTAACACAATGTCTAACTTGTATCTCAGAATGGATGAATAGTAACTTTCTCAAATTAAATAAAGAAAAAACCGAAATCTTAGTGATTGGCAATAATGGATACAATGAGGCTATTAGAAATAAACTGGATGCATTAGGATTAAAAGTCAAATCGGAGGTAAAAAGCTTAGGGGTAACCGTTGATTGTAATCTGAATTTTAAATCGCATATTAATCAGATCACTAGGACAGCATTTTTTCACCTAAGAAACATAGCAAAAGTTAGACCTCTTATATCATCGAAAGATGCAGAGAAATTAGTTCATGCGTTTGTTTTCAGTCGGCTAGATTACTGTAACGCACTCCTCTCAGGACTACCCAAAAAAGACATCAATCGTTTGCAACTAGTGCAGAATGCAGCTGCTAGAATCCTTACCAGGAAAAGAAAATCCGAACACATTTCTCCAGTTTTGATGTCACTACACTGGTTACCTATATCATTCAGAATTGACTTTAAAATTCTGCTTATGGTTTATAAAGCTTTAAATAATCTCGCCCCGGCTTATATATCGGAATGTCTGACACCTTATATTCCAAATCGTAACCTCAGATCCTCAAGTGAGTGTCTCCTTAGAATTCCAAGAGCAAAACTTAAAAGAAGTGGTGAGGCGGCCTTCTGCTGTTATGCACCTAAAATCTGGAATAGCCTGCCAGTAGGAATTCGCCAGGCTAATACAGTGGAGCACTTCAAAAAACTACTGAAAACACATTACTTTAACATGGCCTTCTCATAACTTCACTGTAATTTAATCCTGATACTCTGTATATCTAATTCATTATAATAACTATTCATTCAAAATCTGTACTAACCCCTACTCTCTCTTCTGTTTCCTTTTCCGGTGTCCTGTTGGTGGTGGCGTGCGCCACCACCATCTACCCAAAGCACCATGATGTTCCAGCAATGATGGATGGATTAAAAGCCAGAAGTCTGTCTGACCATCAGCATCAAGTGACTCCGTGAAAAACCCGAACTACAAAGAGGACTATTTCATTTATGTTAGGTAGAATGCCCAAAGGGGACTGGGCGGTCTCGCGGCCTGGAACCCCTACAGATTTTATTTTTTTCTCCAGCCTTCTGGAGTTTTTTTTTTTGTTTTTTCTGTCCACCCTGGCCATCGGACCTTACTCCTTTCTATGTTAATTAATGTTGTCTTATTTTAATTTCTTATTTTGTCTTTTATTTTTCTTCTCTTCATTATGTAAAGCACTTTGAGCTACTTTTTGTATGAAAATGTGCTATATAAATAAATGTTGTTGTTGTTGTTGTCTTTGTTTTAAAGGAATGAATGGAGTCAGCTGATCTCATTTATTTAGAGAGCACATTCCAAAGTCTGGGAGCTGTATGGCTGATTTTGAGTCTTCCAAAACATCCACATACCATCACACCAGCACAATCGTGCCAAATGACAGACACACTAGACCTGGCGTCATCCAAAGACTTGACTCTAAGATATCAGAGGTTTCTTCCTTGCTCATCTCCCATTTCCTCCTGTCTCTTTCTGATAATGGAGCCCTGAATATGGAGGTGCCTGTAGTTCCTTGGATGTTCTTCTGGGATCCTCTGTGACTTTTTGAACAAATCATTGTGGTGGCCTTGGAGACCTTAAGACAGGCCAATCTTTCCTGGACAGATTTCCCCAGCTGTTCCAGATGTCCACACTTTGTAGATAACGCCTCTCTCCCTGTGGTGTTTTGAAGTCCTAGAGCCTTAGAAATGGCTTTCCTGATTGTTTCAACCACTTTTTTTTTTTGCTCATTCCTTCTGGAATTTCCTTTTCTCTTCTAGAAACCTTGTGGTGAACACTTGACTGCCATGGTGTGGGTCAGCATATGGTGAGGTTAAGATTCAACAGGGCTTGCTGTGCTCAGTGAGTGGAGTTGAATCATCAATGAGCTTTGGCCAGCTGTCTGAGTGAGGAACTAAGGCGATAATAAACTTTTCACACAGGCACTGGATAAATTGACTATTTAAGTATATTAAGTAGAACTTTAGAAATGGTGTTCTATGTTTCCTCTGGTTCCAATGATCTTTTATCATCTAAAGACCCGACATCATTCACTGTGGCAGACAAAAATAAAGGCGATCTGGAAGGGGTGCAAACACCTTTTTTATAAACACTGTAACTCCTTTGGATACTTTTTGTCCCCCACAGTAAGAAAAGACAATTTGACCAATGGCCGACTGGTTTAGTCAGTCATTGTCCAACCCGCTATATCCTAACACAGGGTCACAGGGGTCTGCTGGAGCCAATCCCAGCCAGCATAGGGCACAAGGCAGGAACCAATCCTGGGCAGGGTGCCAGCCCATCGCAGGGCACACACACACACACCAAGCACACACTAGGGAAAATTTAGGATCGCCAATGTGCAAAAGTTCGCTGATGACACTGCTATCGTGGGCTGCATCAGGAGTGGGCAGGAGGAGGAGTATAGGAACCTAATCAAGGACTTTGTTAAATGGTGCGACTCAAACCACCTACTCCTGAACACCAGCAAAACCAAGGAGCTGGTGGTGGATTTTAGGAGGACCAGACCCCTCATGGACCCCGTGATCATCAGAGGTGACTGTGTGCAGATGGTGCAGACCTATAAATACCTGGGAGTGCAGCTGGATGATAAATTAGACTGGACTGCAAATACTGATGATCTGTGCAAGAGAGGACAGAGCCGGTTATGCTTCCTTAGAAGGCTGGCGTCCTTCAACATCTGCAATAAGATGCCGCAGATGTTCTTTTAGACGGTTGTGGTGAGTGCCCTCTTCTACACAGTGGTGTGCTGGAGAGGCAGCATAAAGAAGAGGGACGCCTCACACCTGGACAAACTGGTGAGGAAGGCAGGCTCTATTGTAGGCATGGAGCTGGACAGTTTGACATCCGTGGCAGAGTGACGGGCGCTGAGCAGACTCCTGTCAATCATGGAGAATCCACTGCATCTACTGAACAGGATCATCTCCAGACAGAGGAGCAGCTTCAGCGACAGACTGCTGTCACCGTCCTGCTCCACTGACAGACTGAGGAGATCGTTCCTCCCACACACTATGTGACTCTTCAAATTATATAAGAGTATTGACTATTATATCACAGGTGGTGCAGTGGTAGTGCTGCTGCTTTGCAGTAAGAAGATTGTGGGATTGGTTCCTCCCTTTGTGGATAGCGCTTTGAGTACTGAGAAAAGCGGTATATAAATGTAATGAATTATTATTATACCTGCCTCGCACTGTCCACCTTGCATTTTTTAACTCACACTGTACTTTTATTGATCTTTAATTAATATTGTCTTAATCAGTATGCTGCTGCTTGTAAATCTAAATTTCCCCTTGGGGATTAATAAAATATCTATCTATCTATCTATCTATCTATCTATCTATCTATCTATCTATCTATCTGTCTGTCTGTCTGTCTGTCTGTCTGTCTGTCTGTCTGTCTGTCTGTCTGTCTGTCTGTCTGTCGCTGTCTGTCTGTCTGTCTGTCTGTCTCTCTCTCTCTCTCTCTCTATCTAACTAACTAACCTGCATGTCTTTGGACTGTGGGAGGAAACCCACGCAGACACGAGGAGAACATGCAAACTCCACACAGGAGGACCCAGGATGCGAACCTGGGTCTCCTTACTGTGAGTCAGCAGCGCTGCCCTAACTGGTTTAGCTGTCTTCTTAATCTTGTGATGACCGTACACCACTCAGATTCCAGCAAACAAAAGAAACATTGCCTCGCCTCTGCTGCCATTAACCTGGTTAAGCAGGCATACTGACATGGGAGCTCTGGCGCTCTCTTTCATTAATGTCCTGATAACTGAGTTCCCTCCTCTCTCCCGCAGATCAGTGAAATAGAAAATCCTCATTAATGATTAATAATCCTAATGGGTAATGAAAAAAACAAAACAAAAAATAAAAAGCTCAATTGCTGTAAAGTGTAAAACTTTTATTAGTTTCACAAATATCCATTCCGTGCTTCTCTTAGAAGTTTATGCAGCACTTAAAATAAGAAAACTGTAACTGTGGTGGTCCACCTCATACAAAGTTCTTGGAAGTGTTTTCATATTTTGACCCATTTAAATAAGTGAAAAAGCAAAAAGACAATAGGGAGGAAAAGTGCAATACCCTTACAATACAAACATTTAGTATACACACACCAAAATCAGTTATGTAAAACTAACTGCTAAATTGTACATATGGAAAGATTGAGTCTTTTCAGGGTTATGTAAACACTCCAAAGAGTTCATTGAGGACAGGTGAACATGCTGTACATATTATTATACATACTCTAAAATACAATTTATCTACAGTCTGTTACAACACTTACTGTATATATTAAAAGAAATATAAAATACACAAATAATAACATTTCTTTTTTGTGCCCCCAATTTTTAAATACATACTTCATTTTATATATGCCTAATATTAAATACTTTCATTAGGTACATTTCTTCATTTATTTATTAATGACTATTCTTCATGTGTGGTTTTTGTTTGGGACAGGTGGGTAACATTTTCATGAAGTGTCTCCCAAAATTCATTCAGTCTTTCTATGACGGCAGACTGGGTGTGACCAGGATAGAAAAAGAAAGGGAAGGCCCAGGACAGACAACTGCATGGGAGGAGAAGGCCATCAGAGTGTGACGTGTGCGAGGCAAACGCCAGACATGATACGCTTCTCCAGTCATCTCCTGTCCAATGTCTGTTTTCTTTGGTCCATTTTAACCTTTTTCTTTTTTCTTTTGCCAGATTCACATACAGCTTTTTCTTTGAAACTGGAGCTTTGTCTTTTGTTTTTCTGTCCTCGCGGTCATCTGACTTCAGTCACCTTTAGAGACTTGCATCATGTTATTGTATCTAAGGATGCTACCCTTCTACTAATTGTATATCAACTTTATAAGGTCCTATAGATTTTAGTGTTGTGCCAGCTAGTTCTTTTGTACTCATCACTTGTCACTGAGTAAACTTACTGGTACAGAGACATAAAAGAACAAATCTTTCCGAGGCATGTGCAGTGCGTGCTACGTTTTATATTGTATTCCGCGTCAGTCTGGAGTTTTCATCTTAGCTTCACTTTCAGGAAAAAGTAAATGTTTTCATCAAAATGGACATGACGACAACTAGCCAATGACTGACTTGGTCAGTTGATTCTGACTGTCTCAGTGCACTGACTGACTGAGTGAACCCGTATGCCTCTATGGAGTGATCTGGAGAAGTGCTGCAAGTTCGTTCACAAACTACAGAGAAGACACTCGCAGTTACTCGCAATGCGGTATGCTGAATTAGTTCACCTAAAGAATCACGTTGTGTTCCAAATGGAGGAACGAACTGCAGACACGTCATGCAATACACTGAATCTCAGTTCACCGACTGACTGGACGACACATTCGAGAGCCATCTTCTGGAAATTGCTAATATTTTAGCGGAGCTACATTTATAAATGTACAATAGAACTTTATTAGCCTACGTTGTAACTGTGGCATACGCTAACAGCATACTACAAGCACGTAGAATTTTGTCATACACAGCCTGTTCCACTCTGTTTATGTAGGTTATAGGCTAGCTTATTCCAAAACTGAAATCAATTTTATTTAGTCATAAAAAATGACTATAAAATGTTTGCTTATTTGATTATTATTATTATGTGTGAATTATTTACAAAACTCATCCTGGAAATTCTTTGCTTGAGCTCCTCCCGTCAGACAGACGCTTTAGGTCAATCCGTGTGCGCACAAACAGACTTAAAAAGAGCTTTTCCCCATCTGCCATAAACTTTCTGAACTCTGAATCTCCTCAGTCTGAGATCATTTTTAATTGAACATGTGCAATAAGCCATATTGGTAATGTGCAATATACTAATGTAATACAATATAGAATATGGAATGTACTATTCATTAACAGGTGCAATAACATTTATACTGCAGTACTTTGAGCAATAATAATTTGCTCTGGTTACTTGATCACTTAACACTGTATACGACATATTTGGAGTTATTTGACTTTTCTTTAAATGCACCTTGGGGCTGTCACAAAAAGTAATTTCGTTGTGTTACACAAAGACAATAAAGTGCTTGAACTTGAACTAAAGTTCTAACTATCTATTCATCTAGTTCTACACCAACCCAACACTGCACTCCTTCAGCTTCCACCATTACCTATTAAGTGCCTCTTACTTGAATGAACTTACAACACAAACTACAGAAATCTTTTCTAAAATGACATTTGGTCACTCACCACACGCTTTACAGAGGAAGAAATAAATACATAAATATAAAAATATTAAATAAAATGAAAAGTGTACAAGAGAAAGCAAACAGTTCAAAGGCATCACTCAAAAACAAACATTTTTCTGTTCATTGTTTGCCACGTGCTGTTTAGTTATGGCTAAGAAAAAAATTTTCACAAAGTTATTGATGCATTGAGTTTCAATGGTGGTCCAAAGTGAAGCACATCTCTCTATATATAAAAGAAAATCCTGGAATGGAAAGCAAATGCAAGGCTACGATACGTGATAATCTCGAAAGACATTTTAAAGACCCGTGAGACCAAGTAGACTTGCCACGGTGCGTCTCCTGGGGACCGTAAACATGAGACTTGGTGCCAAGAGATTGTCCCAGGGCTGTAGCGGAAAGGACAGCGGCTGTAGAGGCTTTAAAGAGATCGAAGGGCAGTGCGACAGCAGCTACCCCAACCGAACGCGAGCAGCGTTATACATCCTGCAAAAAAGAATTCAACCACGCCCGGTGCCAGAAATAAAAGACAGGTATTGCTTTTACAACGTCACGCGAGACCAGGCAGTGAGCCATCATTTAAAACAAGTCAACAGACCTCTAAGCTAGAAGTTGTTGGATTGCTTTTGGCAGGCAAGCATCATGTGCTCAGAGCTCTTAAAACAACGACATGCGACAGGCAGAAGAGGCAGCTAGCAAGCTGCAAAAAGACAGCAAATGATCCAAAGGCATATCCTTAGTGTATGTTCAGCCGCAACACCCTTCACAACACGAGCAGCATTATACGTCTGGGAAGAAAGAGATGTAAACATGCGCGGGGCAGGAAATAAAGAAACAAGTATTGTTTTTACATACGTTTTTAAAGTAAAAGTGAAAATAATGCATATGTAACAATGCACAAGAAAATAACAATTAGCGCTATTTCAGATGTGGAATGGCAAAATGGAGGAGACAGCTTGATGAATGAGGTCTCCTTGACTTAAAACAAATCCAAATCATATTATGTGATATCATCTAATGTGAAATTCTACTCTGTACTTCTAGAATTTTTATTTTTATATTGTATTGAGGATTTATTCTGTTCTGTATATTGTATTGTATTGTATTAACCCCCAGGAAAGGGGTCTCTCTTTGAATTGCCTTTCCTGAGGTTTCTTCCATTTTTTCCCTACAAGGGTTTTTTTTTGGGAGTTTTTTCTTGTCTTCTTAGAGGGTCAAGGCTGGGGGGCTGTCAAGAGGCAGGGCCTGTTAAAGCCCATTGCGGCACTTCTTGTGTGATTTTGGGCTTTACCAAAAATAAATTGTATTGTATATCCACTAAACCAAACACAGGGGTTGGTGAGCAAAGCGAGCAGGGGGCAGACACCCCAGTTAAACAATATTAAAATATTCATGACAATTGTTTCTTGTGTTGCACAAGTCAAAAGTCACATATCTAGTTGTATGCTCACACTGTTCTAAACACACGTGTTTATTGGTGTACGACTGGAAACCCATCATATGAATTATGCCGCACAATGACTTTTTTTCATGGATGTTTCAAAAAGGTGTATTGGTGTTCATCGTTGACCACCATTGAAGCCCAATGCTTCAGAATCTTTTGTCATCTCCATGAAATTGCAAGATTATTTCTTTCTTATTTTATTTTTTTCTCAGTCATGACTATAAACAGCATGGGGCGAGTAGCAAATAATATCAATCAAGAGACCCCACACAAACCTAAATCAGAGCACATTAGTGAAGTCAACATGAGTAAAGATGTCTTCTTCAAAGTACAATTTACAAAATCCAATTAAACACAATGCTACAGACTGGTAAAGATGGAATGATCATAGGATGGCGATGTTATAGTTAATTAGCAGCCAGTTATAAATTGGTCCAAGATGACCAGCTTGTGATGAACAGCCACCCCTTCACGTCAGCTTCTGTCTTTCACCAAATCCATTCAGGACACACACTTTCTCTCTTTATGACTCTGTATAGGAAAACAGAGGTTGACAAAATTGGAGATTTTCACAAATCGTATGTGCAGTGGCGTGCGAAAGTCTTCAATCCCCATACAAGTCATCCTAATTGTCTGCAAGACAAAAGATTTGTCCACATATTTATCCATTTAGTAATTTTAATGATAACTCTTATGCTGTAACAATATATTTCTAAATAACCCAGCAAACAAGCTGACCTTGGGCCAGGGTAGGCCCAGTGTGAGTAAACAGATTGTGGGCAGCCAAGATGGCCCAACTGGGATTTGGACTTCGGAGAAACTTTGGCCCCAAAACACTAGCCCAGAGTTGGCAAGCAGACAGGGAGCTCAAATATGGTCACAAACCTGAAAAAAAAAAACGTCCTCCCGTACAAATCCACCCATCTGTTTTCTATACCCACTTATCCAGGGTGGGGTTGTTGGACAACTGAAGCAAACATGCAGAACTCCACAAAGGCCAGACAGACCCAGGATGTGAAGCCCTTACTGTGAGGCAGCAGCACTACCACCGGGCCACCGCTTACTGGTCCTTTCTTGGAAATTTATATGTAATGTTTAGTTGTTCCTTAATCAATACAATTTATTAATTAATATAAAAAAGGATAAAAACAAATACAAATGTGTCTTTAAACTATTTATTATTACAAAACACAAAATGCTTTGCATTTAATTGTACTTGGCCAGCTTTTTTTTTTTTTTTTTTTGCAAAGTTACAGCCCTGAACATAAAATCATTACCAATAACATATAAAAAATTGTACAGTTTTGGCCAAAATACAAATGATACTTTGTAAAGTTGTTCAAATTGCTATTTGGACTTCTGCAACTGAAATTTAAAACACACCAAAAATACTCATTCACTGTGTTATTTATCAATAAAAGTGGGAGACTATAAACTAGAGATGAGATTGGCCAGCGTTACCAACCTATCAGTGGGCTAGTGAGGGGCTTACTGAACTTGCACTGCCAGCGACTAATTCATTTTGGGTCACTAGGGGAACTTTACTAACAGGCCCCCTGTAGCAGCCTCCATATTGGGCCATTGTGATATTTAATTGGGGTTTACCGAGCCCACACTGCCCATGGTCTGCCCACAGGGCACCACTATGTGAATGTTTGCTGCGGCCCCCTGTAGCAGCCCCTACATTGGGCTAATGTGATGTTTAATTGAGTGCCCACACTGCCCATGGTCTGCCCAAAGGAGGCCACCATGTGAATGTCTGCTGGGAGACCATTAAAGATGAATAAATACGTTGTGGAAGCCGGCCCGGACACAGATAGGTGGACACTTTGACGTCACCCAACACACGTTTATTTACAACTAGTAAGCCCGCGATTCACCAGCGAATCGGAAATCCTAGAATGGCAATCAGTTTCTGTGCCGTCCGATATGTGGATGGATGACATATCATGGAGGGCGGGTGCGTCTGGGGAAATGTCATTTAATCCAATAGGCATATCTGTACTACAGCGGTTTCGTTTTGTGGAGACGTGAGTCTGTTGCCTTCGCTGACACTGACTGCTTGAACAGGTTGTGTTGTTTGGGGGCCACCTACTGACTCTGGGAAGCCGCTGCGTCCGACTGTGGGGTGAGCGCCACAACGCAATATGCGCCTCGGTGGGAAGCCGCTGCGTGAAGACATATCATGGAAGGGTATATGCGGTGGTGTGGGCGGTTGCGTCTGGGCGGCTGTACAACCTGGCGTGCACGCTTTACCTCAGGTGTAGTTCACAGGTCATAGTCTCGTTTCTGTGTTTTCTTTGGTTTGAGCCGTGACTCCTTTCGCAAGCGCGTTGTAGGCGCACGCGTTGTCACAGTTGGTTTGAGCTGTGACTCCTTTCGCAAGGACCTCTGGGGTTTCCGTACTGTAATACAACCTTCGAATCCTCTCGTTTCTTTTTTTGCTCTGTGGCGGGCAGCAGTGCGCGTGTGCCTCGATGTGCCCAGCGCCCAGCGTCCATATCTGGTTTACAACCTTCGGTTAGTAAGATGGATCATATTTACAGTTAAGTGCACCTCAGAACCCCAAATGTCCCCAAAGGCCAGGCCACAACACAAATGCCTTTCTCCTCAGACCGCCTCCTTGCCTCTCCTCCTGAGCTCCGTCCTTCTCCACTCCTGACTCCAGCCAATGAACAGAGCACCCGGATTTGCTCCAGGTGCTTCCCAGCAATCTTCTACCGGCACTCCCCAGTGTGGTGGAAGTGCCGGCTGCGCACCCGGAAGCACTCCGGGTGTCCCCAATCCTCTTCCCCCCAGCATTTCTGGGTGTGGCAGAAGTGCTGAGGTCCAGGGCTCCCAAGGCATTGTGGTGACCACAGGCCCCTACAGGGTTGAGTTTTAAAGTTCTGTACCCATTGTCCTCATAGGCACAGGGGAGGTTGTCCCCATGTGGTCTGGGGAAGGCGCAAGCCCTCTTCCGGTCCTCCGGGGTGTCCTGGCTGGGGGGGTGGGGGGTGGATGGGAGGCTGGGTCGCCCCCCCAGCCACCTGCGACAATGTGTACGAGTCTTTTGTAATGCAAAAAAATTAGGATGAATTTCAAGGGGTTTTAATACTTTAACACTTTGCATTTATATAGCGCTTTTCTCACTACTCAAAGCGCTCAGCAACTTCAGGTTAAGGGCCCAACAGAGCAGAGTCCCTTCTGGCATTTACGGGATTCGAACCGGCAACCTTCCGATTGCCAATGCAGATCCCTACTTTCATACACCACTGTATGTCCTATTTATGAAAGTTAATACATCATTTTTAACAATTCCTTTGTAATACATTTTAGCACCTTGTTGAAAGTCGTAGACGGGTTCACTTAGGTCAGGTTAAATAGGGGGGTGAGCATCAGGATGAGCATCAGGAGACACATCACATTCAGATGAAGTGCTGGGCTGCTGCTCCTAGATGATTTCTCTTTAGTAACCACTGGTGCTGCAAAGCAAAAAAATAAAAAAATATGCATAATGTACCATGAATTTTGACAAACACAAAAATTTCACTTAATTCATTTGACTTTCAAAAAAATTTACATTTTTACTAAAGTGAGCATAAGACGACCTCTAAACCACATTCAACATCAAATGCCCAAACCACAAATATGAAATCATCACAATGGAACTGAAACTCTGCAATGATTAATTTCCAACCATTTGATATTAAATCCAGAAATAAAACCATACATAATTTGTTTTCACAAAATGAATTGCCAATTTGTATTTATGAGCACCATAAAGAGTGTGAAAATGCCGTCTGAGATCCCAGCTTTACTGAAGGACAGAGGTATGGTGTGTGGGCTGCTGCTGACATCACTCTTTCTGGTTGTGAAGTTTTTTATTGTGGTTTTTACTCCTGTGTGCATTTTTATTTTTTATTTATTAATTCATTTTTACAAGTTACTCTTGCAAGACTCATTTAGAATTCTGAATTCTGCAAGGCTTTCCACTGGTTTTAATCTTTCCAATTTAGGTGTTTCTTGCAGTCCGTGCATGAGGAACATTGAATATTTTAAGATTATGAGTACATGGGGAAGGAGGTCTGTGATTGTTAACTAGAGCATGTGCAAGGCCATGGTGGATGGTGAAAGGAAAGATAAGTCATTTTCATTTTAACATTTTAGAAAGGATACCAGAAAGCAGTGTCCATATTTATCAAGCATCTGAAATTTATTCCTTGGAATTGCAGTAAATGTCTGACTAGGACAGCGTTTCTCAACCTTTAAGTATTTGCGACCCGAGTTTTCATAACAGTTTTAATTGTGCCCCCCTAATGTTTTTTTGAAAGGAGCCCACTAATACCATTCTTTTCTTTTTTAATTAATGATATATCATAGATGCATATTTTATTATACCTACTTAACTTTTATTGACATTTATCTAACTCTGTATTTATTTTTCTAGTATCAGAATGTAGTTTAAGTTAATTTGTTTTGGTTTCAATAGATGTATTTTTCATATTTTCGATTCTGGTTTTCTTTTTTTCACATCTTCGCGCCCCCCTAGGGGGGCCTGCCCCACAGATTGAGAACCGCTGGACTAGGATGAGTTTGTCCCACCCAGAGTGGGATATGAGAAGTAGTCATGAAGTCATGCACTTCCAGCGACAAGTAGGAGTTCACGTCTCATGTCTGACAATGAATGACGTCACAATTTTACAGCACCTTTACCACAAATTAGCACTCATAATGACTTTTGTAGTTTTCTTATACTAAAGCTGAGGTTTCACCACAATATTATTATTACTACAGAATATCAGGGCGGAGTAGTGGCTCTGATCTGCAGTGGCAATCGGAAGGTTGCTGGTTCGAATCCTGTAAACGCCAAAAGTGACTCAATTCCGTTGGGTCCTTGAGCAAAGCCCTTTAACCTGCAATCGCTTTGTCCTTGGTATGACATTAATCTTCATCCAGCCCTGCATGTAGGCCCTTTAACGTGAAGGGAAAAAGCCTGGGGGTTGGTGGCAGAATTGGCACTCCAGCCACCGTAAAAAAACTCACACTGGTTCCATTCCACCTGAACTAGTGTGGTGCTGAGGTGTCACACATTGCTTGGCTGCACTCGGATCCTAATCTGGGTCCTGAGTTAGTTTGTCATGTGGTTGTCATGTGAGGTTAAGACAGGCTCCTAACCTCTCCTGTCGCTACAGAATATGCAGTACAATGTCTGGTCCAGGCCCTGGTCTTCCCATGTCTGGACTACTGCAACTCACTTCTGGCAGGACCACCCACATGTGCTATCAAGCCACTGCAGATGGTCCAGAATGCAGTAGCCTGTCTTCTGTTTAACCAGCCGAGGGGGGGCACATGTCACTCCTTTCTTCAGGTCACTACATTGGCTCCCTGTAGCAGCACACATTAAGTTCAAGTCCTTGATGCTTGTCTACAAAGCAGTCAGGGGGTCAGCACCTGTGTGTATGGAGACGCCGGTGAAGTCCTATACTCCTTCTTGCCAGCACCTGTATGTATGGAGCCACTGGTGAAGTCCTATACTCCTTCTCGCCCACTCAGGTCTGCAAGGGAACAGCGTCTGTTGATGCCACAGTGCAGAATGGATATTGATGTCAAAGTATACGAATCTACCATTAGAAAGAGGCTGCACAAATTAAATTTACTTGGGAGTTCTGCCAGGTGGAAACCTTTGCTCTCCAGAAAGAACAGCAGGGAATGACTAAAGTTTGCCAATGAACATCTATGCAAAGACCAGAACTTCTGGAACAATGTGCTCTTAGACAGATGAGGGAGAGAGAGACATTTGGCCACAGTAGTAGTAGACATGTTTGGTGAAACCCATAGACAGCATTTGGCCAGAAGAACCTGATGACAGGTATAAAGCATGCTGATGGAAATGTTCTGGCTGGGAGCTGATCTGCTACATCAGGGCCTGGATAGCTCAGCATCATAGAATCCACTTGGAATTCTTCATTGTACCACCTCTGCACGGTAACAAAGTTTCAATCCTGACTCTTTTCTTGTGTGGTTCTGAGTTGGTGGAACAAGACGCTCACTTCCATCTGTACTGCTGACTTTAAGAAGCGACTGAAGACCCATCTGTTCTGAGTCTACCTGACTCATCTGAAAAAATGTTGCTCTGGGATCTTTTATGCTGTTGGTTGATTTGTATTTTAATTAAGTTCAATTGCTTTATTGATTGTAACCTAGGATTGTAAATGTATTGTGGCAATCAACTTTGGTTACCTGTCCTACTACACTTGCTGAACAAACAGGCCCGAGCCTAATGTTACTCAATTATGCTGTAATTGCATCTGCCAAGAAAATAAACGTAAATGTAATAATGATAATGATAATAATAATAATAAAATGCAGAATGAGAAATGAGACAATAAAAGGTACAACAAAAGTGGGAGAGTTATCTAAGAAAGTACTGGAATGTAGGTGGAAGTGGTATCAAGCTATTATTTATATGATTATATAATCAAATAGATAGCCCTGAAGAGTAAAGACAGGACCAGTGCAGAATGGATTTTACATCCTCTGCGTATCGTATTGGAACATGAAAAAGTTTATACACCCCTTATTTATTTTTTTTTACAAATGTGGACAATTTTGTACATTGTGTTATTTAAACAAATGTGTAAAAAGTAAGTGGATCACACCATTTATCCCTACCTCGGGTACCTCAAGTTAGGATAAGATGCAAATGACTAGGACATCACTAGAGAGCCTGTCTTATTTAAACTGACTCTTGACATTTACTTTGGTGTGCTTTTTGTTGTTGAAGTTTGTGTTTTCACCCTGCTAGCATCAAAAGAGCTCTCTGTGGCCTTTCAGAAAGAAGGTTCTAGATGGCTCTCTATCAAGAGAGTGAAAACCAATTGGAAATCAGCCATTGCACTGTATCGAAGGTCTCCTACAAGTGGAGAAGATTTCAAGTTGTCCAGGCCAGGCCACTCCAGCAAGTCCATTCCAAGAGCAGAATGCAAGATAATAATAATAATTCATTACATTTATATAGCGCTTTTCTCAATACTCAGATGATGAAAGAAGTCCCTAATAACCCCAGCATTTTATCATGCGACCATCCAGTAGCTTTTGCCACTATTGATGTCAAAGTATACGTATCTACCATTAGAAAGAGGTTGCACAAATTAAATTTACTTGGGAGGTCTGCCAGGTGGAAACTTTTGCTGTCCAGAAAGAACAGCAGGGAATGACTAAAGTTTGCCCATGAACATCTAGATAGATAGATAGATAGATAGATAGATAGATAGATAGATAGATAGATAGATAGATAGATAGATAGATAGATAGATACTATGCAAAGACCAGAACTTCTGGAACAATGTGCTCTTAGACAGATGAGGGAGAGAGAGATATTTGGCCACAGTAGTAGTAGACATGTTTGGTGAAACCCTTAAACAGCATTTGGCCAGAAGAACCTGATGACAAATATAAAGCATGCTGATGGAAATGTTCTGGCTGCGAGCTGATCTTCTACATCAGGGCCTGGACAGCTCAGCATCATAGAATCCACTAGGAATTCTTCATTGTACCACAGGGTGCTTGAGAATAATGTGAGACCATCTGTCAGAAAATTGAAATTCAACCAAAAATGGGCCTTACAAGATGACAATAACCCTAAGCATACCAGTAAAGACACCAAGACATAGCTAAAAAGATAAATGAAGGGTTTTTGAATGGCCAAGTCAAAGTCCAGATTGAGATAAGTATGTGCCAGGGGATTGAAATAGCTGTGCATGCAAGACACTTTAAACATCTCACAGCTGCATGGAGGAGTGGGAAAAACTTTCTCCCAGTGAATGCCAGAGACCAATAGACAGAAGAGAATTCGACTTGAACAGGCAACACCAGACATTAGAGCTACTTGTTCATTTTTCATCGAATAAAATAGTGCAAAGTCAAATGTTCAATGTCTTCTTTCATTTGTATCACTTTTACTTATAAATACTGTTTCAATGAAGATCAGGTCTTGATATGTCCAGATATGTTTAAAAGAAAAAAAAAATTCATGGGATGTACTTAATTTTTCGCATGACTGGATGCTATTTATGAAATCGCCCTTCCTATAATTTATCTGAATTTCTTGATCTCTTTCTGGGTATGGAGATCACTCCAGGGCACGTACACCTTGGCAGGGATTCAAACAAAAAGTGGAAAGGACAGAGGTCTGACATTGGGACAGTGTTATGGGTCCCCCAGTGCGGATTAGTATTAATGTACAACTTTATAATAATATGACACAGCAAGTTAGTAGGAAGACATTAACAGTAATGGGAGACCTGCATTACCACAATACGTGCCAGTCCAGGTAAGACTGAGGAGATTAGAAGGCTTAACGCATGGCTCAAATCTTGGTGCAGGGTAGAAGGGTATACAGGTAGGTTTATGGGGCCCTGGGACTCCTTTTAAAATAGATGGGACCTGTTCTGCCATGATAGGTTACATCTGAACTGGAGGGGCACCAATGTACAGTATTGGGGAGGCGTATGAGGAGGTTAGTTGAGGATTGTTTAAACTAGGGAATGGGGGGGAGAGGGAGTTTAGGACAGGCTGGGTTTAGAACTCTACATAGAAGAACAAACAACAGTGTAGAAATAAAAATGCGTAGTAATGTAAATTCTAACCCAACATTTAAATGTAGAAGGAATAACACATTAAAAATAGCTTGCCTTAATGCTAGAAGTATCAAAAATAAGGTAAGTGAGGTGGAGTTGTGTGTAGCAGAGCATAATTATGATATTATAGCAATAACCTGGCTAAGTAACAAAGATGGAGATGAGCGTAACATAGAGGGGTACACATTTTTTAGTAAGGACAGAAAAGAAGGTGGAGTTGCTGTTTATGTCAAACAGAATTTCCGCCCAGTGGCACTCACATCTGTCATCATGAAGTGCTCTGAGAAACTGGTGCGGAGTCATATCATCGCCTGCCTGCCAGCAGACCTGGACCTTTTTCAATTTGCTAACAGAGCAAAGAGATCCATGGAGGACGCTGTGGCCACAGCCCTTCATGCTGCCCTGACCCACCTGGAGGAGCAGGGGAGTCTGCTCTTTGTAGACTTCAACTCGGCATTTAACACCATCCTCCCACAATGACTGGTGTCCAAACTGGCAGATCTGGGACTTCCATCACTCACCTGCAGTTGGATACTGGACTTCCTGTCTGGTCACTCACAGAGGGTCAGGCTGGGTCTCCACACATCTACTGCTCTCAGCCTCAACACCGGGAAGCTGCAGGGTTGTGTGCTCAGCCCGCTCCTCTACACCCTCTACACATAGGACTGTGTCCCCACTCACCATAGCAACAAGATCATAAAGTTTGCGGATGACACGACGATGGTTGGACTCATCTCGGGCAAGGAGGGTGAGCAGGCAAGGTGGAGTGGCTGTCAGAGTGGTGCAGAGTCAATAACCTGCTCCTCAACAACACAAAAATGAAGGAGTTTGTTATTGACTTTAGAAAATACAAAACTGACATCCAGCCACTCGTCATTGGCAGGGCCTGTGTGGAGAGGGTCCTGGTGTTCAGGTTTCTGAGCATTGAGCTGGAGGATGACCTGATGTGGAGCGCCAACCCCAAAGAGCTGCTGAAGAAGGCGCAGCAGAGACTGTATTTTCTGAGAAACCTCAGAAAGAACCATCTCCCCAAAAATCTGATCCTTGCCCTTTATCACTGCTCCATCGAGAGTGTGCTCACATACGGACTTGTGTGTGTGGTATGGCAGCTGCACTTCCTCAGAAAGGAAAGCGCTCCACAGGGTCGTCAGGACAGCAGAGAGAACAATTCGTTGTACCGTCCCCACTCTCAAAAAAAAATAGACATTTCACAGGACTCATCACATCCCGGTCATTGCCTCTTCCAGCTTTTGCCATCGAGCAAGAGAAACAGAGCAGTGAAAACCAGAACAAACCGCCATAAAAACAGCTTTTATCCAAAACCAATCATGGTCCTGAACTCAGAATAAATCTGCTCCGTATCATTCTCCCAATACGCAATATAGACCTTAAGTCAACCAGTGCAATTTGTATATATAACAAGTGCAATCTGTATATTTTGTAAAGTACTTTTATTACTATTTGGTTGGTTATTATTTTCTCTCTTATTGTCTTTTTAACTCTTATGACTCACACTGAGTCAACTGCACCTTCAATTTTGTTGTTCCTTTGTAAAAGTAACAATGACAATAAAGATCTATCTATCTATCTATCTATCTATCTATCTATCTATCTATCTATCTGTCTGTCTGTCTGTCTGTCTGTCTGTCTGTCTGTCTGTCTGTCTGTCTGTCTGTCTGTGAAAATGCAAGTCCTCTTCAGTTGGACAATGAGCCCCATCTTAGTGAGGACATCTGGCTTCACATGGAAAGCATTAGGGAACGAGGCCTCATTTTAGTAGTGTGTTACCCAATGCAGACAGTAATTTCAACACACGTCTTAAAATTAATATTAAAATGGCAAGTTAACAGGGAGATATTATACTCAAGGGGACTTTAACTATCTGAATATTAACTGGGATAACCTTACAAATAGCAGAGTACAAGATTTTAATCATTGACTGTATTTTAACACAGTATGTTAAAGCACCAACAGCTTGGTGAAGGGTGAAGCTTGTCTGGATTTAGTATTTTGTAATAATCAGGATATAATTGAGGGTGTAGAGATTCAAATTCAAATTATTCTGCTGTGATTCTTGCAGATTCATTTTTCATTTTGCATAACTGACAATGATATTTTTAATGATGCGTTAATACAATTTCTGCATTACTTTTATTTCTTTCATTTCGTATACATTGAATACACATACAGATGTGGACAGATTTGTTGGTTCCCTTTCAACTAATTGAAAAAGTGCTGTCTGCCCCCTAAAAGTGATGAAGTGAAATCAATAGTCCCCTGTGTACCTGCATGCCATTCATAGGTAATTGAGTAAAGCAAAGCAAGTGCAACAAGAGATCAAGTATGGCTTATTCTACAAAGATCTTCTAAAATTACCTGGACACGCTTGTTGGGAAACTTAGAAAAGATCCTAAATCATTGGATTCAAGTAATTTTTGAAACTTGCTGTTTTCTTGAATTCATATCACACACATCTCCAATTGTGTAGTCAGTCATTCAGCCAATTTAAATGGAGAAAAGTCGTCACTCTGCTGTTTGGTGTCATTGTGTGTCCGACACTGAACATGGAGCAGAGATAGCACAGTAGAAAGTCGTCTGAGGAGATCAGAAGGAAAATGATAGAACAGCATGTTGAAGGGAAAGGCTAGAAGACCATCATCTCCCAGCAGCTTGATGTTCTTGCGGCACCAACTGCAAATATTTTGAAGAAGTTTACGGTCCCTGGGACTGTAGCCAACCTCCTTGGACACAGCCATAAGAAGAAAATCAACTCTAGAATGTGCAGAAAGATTCTAAGAATGGAAGACAAACAGCCAAGGACAATTTCCAAAGAGATGCAAGTTGAACTCCAAGGTCGAGGTCCATCAGCATCTGATCGCACCATCTGCCACTTTTTGAGTGACAATGGGCTCAATGGAAGAAGACAAAAGAGAACTCAACATAAAAAGCCAGAGTGGAATTTGCTAAAATGGATATTCACACAAGCCACAGTACTTCTGGGAGAATGTCCTATGGACAGATGAGACAAAAATAGAGATTTTTTGGTAAGTGACATTATCTCAATGTCCACAGATAAAAAGTGAAGCTTTCAAAGAAAAGAACACCAGACCTATTGTGATACATGGAGGA
The DNA here is from genome assembly GCF_900747795.2 of Erpetoichthys calabaricus. NCBI lineage: Eukaryota > Metazoa > Chordata > Cladistia > Polypteriformes > Polypteridae > Erpetoichthys > Erpetoichthys calabaricus. Next base: position 314,890,641 of record NC_041397.2, read on the forward strand.
GGCTCAGTGATTGTTTGGAGCTGCTTTGCTGTGTGAGTCAAGTTTTGCAGGAAATATGGAAATCTCAACACTATCAAGACATTCTGGAGCGAAATGCACTACCCAGTGTCAGAAAGTTCTGTCTCAGTCACACGTCATGGATCCTCCAACAGGATAAGGAGCCAAGATCCACAGCGAAAATCAACCAAAAATGGCCTAGAACAAAACACTGGACTTTTCTGAAGTGGCCTTCTACGAGCTCTAATTTGAATCGCATTGAACATCGATGGAAAGAACTGACACATGGAGTCTGGAGAAGACCCCTTCAGACCTGATCCAGCTGGAGCAGTCTGCTCGGGACGAGTAGGCCCAACGACCAGCGGACAGGTGCAGAAGTCTCATGGAGAGCTCCAGAAATCGCTTGTGTGCAGGGATTGTAAACTCGAAAGGTTGTGCAAAACAATATTAGCTTAAAGGTCCCATCATTTGCATCCACGTCATGTTCATTTGTGTTCTAATTTGAAATGTCATGTTGAATCAAAACTCGAAAGCAAAGTCTGTTATTTGTTGAAGATGGAATAAACAATGATGGGTGCTAATGGCTTTTTTGTCAGTTTCAAGTTATTTCACAGACAGAAGTGGGTTCTTCTTTTTCTGTCAGGAGGTGGAGGGACAAACAATTTTGTCCACATCTGTATGCATAGGAAATGGTATCTAAAAAAATTGTTCACCCCGTTGGAAGATTTCAAATTTTCTGGTTATGCAACATTGAATCCCAGTAGATTTAATTTGGCTTTTATGACACAGAAAAGTACCTATATATACTCGTGGATAAGTTCTCTTGTGGAGAAGTTGGGATTTGCTTTTACAGTATAATTTCTGGTATTTTATAATGTTGGTCATATAAGCCGAATGCGGATATACTCACACTGTTGGTCCAAGAGATTATGAAATGCTAAAGCCCACCTGAGAGAGTAACCACGGAGCACACCGCCTTTTTTTTCTATGTAGGTGTGGCAATGCGCTGTATCAGCGTGTGCTCCTAACCTCTCTCTCTATTTCTGTTGTGCCTACATGACCACACAGTAATACCCAAACTATTCTGAAGTGACGTTTGCACCGTTTTATGTATCTCACACCCTCATATACCTTTATCGTAAGAGCAACCCTTATCTACGTTGAAGTGTTTGATCAGAAGAAAATATGAAGCTGGTTTTAATTTAAAAGTTGTTGAAGTGGCGAAAGAAATTGGTAACTGCACTGCTGCAACAAAATTCGTTGCATCTGAGAAACCGGTGCAAGATTGGAGGAGGCAAGATGTAAAAAAAAAAAAAAATTAAGTATCGCATTGTTGAATGAGCCGTTGTGAAGGGGGGGCTGAATGCACCCCAAGGAAATGTGGTTGCTCCCCTAAAAACCCCTTTTAAACAGTGAGACAATGAGAAACAAATAGGTTTTTTTTACTTCCTCTTTGCTTAATTAGCTGCTGGCTTGCTGTTGCCATGTGATCTGCCTCTCGTGTGGCTCTTTGAGCGTTTAAAAGCCTGTACAGCAGCTGTCCTTTTGTCTCACTGCCTTGTCTCTCTTCTTCCCCAGACATCCTCAAACACTCTACTATCTCTTTTTGCTGTTCCATTATTTCACCAAGTAATATTTTCCATTTTTTAGTGCTAATGCAATCTTTACTATCCTTTTTTTGAGACTTTCAAAAATCCTACCTCCAATATCTCTAACCTGCTTTGCATATGTATCGCGCCAATGTTTTTGAATTCTTTACGATGTTCTACTTTGTCTTTTTCCAGCTCCGGGATTTCTTTTGTGCATTCTTTTCTCTCCAATGCTTTCGGTCTCTTTTTGACGAGCTGTTCTTTCTTCTTCGCTTATTCGTTGACGTGTCATCTAGAACGTATAAAAATTTTAAGAGCTGAGAGCACAGGATGCGTGTCTGCCAAAAGCATTCCAACAACTGAGAGGTTAGATGACCGTGGGTCTTGTTTGAAAATGGTTGTAAGTAGGGCGTGACTTGCAGAAGTATGACATGACCTGACCGTCTCACGGGATGTGAAAGCGTCTCTTTGTCTCTCTCTTCAAAAGATCACGACTCGTCACCAGAAAAAAAGTCTTGTCTCGTCCCAAGATTTTTTTTATAATATAATATAATATAATATAATATAATATAATATAATATAATATAATATAATATAATATAATATAATATAATCGCTTCCCAGGTCCTCCCTGCGTGGAGTTTGCATGTTCTCCCCGTGTCTGTGTGGGTTTCCTCCCACAGTCCAAAGACATGCAGGTTAGGTGGACTGGCGACTCTACATTGGCCCTAGTGTGTGCTTGGTGTGTGGGTGTGTTTGTGTGTGTCCTGCGGTGGGTTTGCACCCTGCCTGGGATTGGTTCCTGCCTTGTGCCCTGTGTTAGCTGGGATTGGCTCCAGCACACCCCCGTGATCCTGTGTTCGGATTCAGCGGGTTGGAAAATGGATGGATGGATGGATAATATAATATAATATATTCGCTTCCCGGGTCCTCCCTGCGTGGAGTTTGCATGTTCTCTGTGTGGGTTTCCTCCGGGTGCTCCGGTTTCCTCTCACAGTCCAAAGACATGCAGGTTAGGTGGATTGGCGATCCTATATTGTCCCTAGTGTGTGCTTGGTGTGTGGATGTATGCCCTGTGGTGGGCTAGTGCCCTGCCCGGGTTTTGTTTCCTGCCTTGCGCCCCGTGCTGGCTGGGATTGGTTCCAGGAGACCCCTGTGCCCCTGTAGTTAGGATATAGCTGGTTGGATAGTGGATGGATAATATAATATAATATAATATAATATAATATAATATAATATAATATAATATAATATAACGAGCTGTATATACCCGGCGTTGCCCGGGGCAGAAGTAACCTAATCGGTCAAACACTTACATATATACCAAAGTAAACCTAATCGGTCAAACAGCTTCATATATACAGAAGCGAACCTAATTGGTCAAACAGTTATGCATGTGCAGAATGATTTTACAAAGATTATGCGTGTTAACAATCATTAAAAAGAAAAGATTGAGGAACTCTTCTATATGTGATGAAGCCACTAATAAGACAGATTTTTTTCAGGACCCAGCTGTTTCATAACTAAACTACTGCCACCCCAAAGTAATGCCTAATAGTGGTTTTTGGGGTAGCTGTGGAATAAAAAGGGTGTTTTTTAGTCAGTAAGAATCTGACAGTACCCTTCAGTACGGGCTAAAGGGTGCCTATGTAAGGTTTTACATCCTTCCCGTATGGAAAAAAAAACATACTAAACTTTTTTTTCATCATTACAGATAATCTCAGTCAAATCGAAGTACGCATTGTCAATTTATTTTTATCTAATTTTTACTTTTTCACAAAGCCATCCCATGCCAATTTGTATGAATAAACTTTTGCTAGAGAGTTAGCAAAAGTTTATTCATGCACATATTTTAATACGGATAATCTATCTCTAATCAAGGTTCTCATTTTCATTCTAATTTAAAATAATAATAGATACTCATTTTTTTCTTCTGTTTTAGAAAAACCAATCTATGCCACCTACGTCTTCGTCAAGTCAGCTTCATCACATATAGAAGAAGAGTTCCTCAATCTTTTCTTTTTAATGATTGTTAACACGCATAATCTTTGTAAAATTATTCTGCACATGCATAACTGTTTGACCAATTAGGTTCGCTTCTGTATATATGAAGCTGTTTCTTCGATTAGGTTTGCTTTTGTATTTATGTAACTGTTTGACCAATTAGGTTTGCTTATGTATATAGATTAGCTGTTTGTCCGATTAGGTTCGCTTCTGTATATATGAAGCTGTTTATCCGATTAGGTTCGCTTTTTTTATATATGTAACTGTTTGACCGATTAGGTTTACTTTGGTATATATGTAAGTGTTTGACCGATTAGGTTACTTCTGCCCCGGGCAACGCCGGGTATATACAGCTCGTATATATATATAGCAAAATACCCGCGCTTCGCAGCGGAGAAGTAGTGTGTTAAAGAGGTTATGAAAAAAAAGGAAACATTTTAAAAATAACGTAACATGATTGTCAATGTAATTGTGTTGTCATTGTTATAACTGTTGCTGTCTTTTATATATATATATATATATATATATATATATATATATATATATATATATATATATATTATATATATAATATACACACACACATAAACATTTATATACATATACATATATATACATATCTACATATACACATGTACATATATATACACACACATACATAAACACACACATAAGACTTACTGAGTGAAACGGGCTTTCATTGACAATCATGTTACGTTATTTTTAAAATGTTTCCTTTTTTTTTTCATAACCTCTTTAACACACTACTTCTCCGCTGCGAAGCGCGGGTATTTTGCTAGTATATATATATATATATATATATATATACATATACACACATACATGCAGTTTTAATAACACAGAAATCAATATAAACATTAACATCATTATCATATGAGAATATGAAGTAATATATAAGAAGCACATTTCATATAAATATAAATTATTAAACAGTAAAATCTTCTTCTGTAATTTGCTACCGTGGCAATTTGTGTGTCTGTCCAGGATTTTAAATGACCTGTAGCTCGCAAACCGTTGCACCTATACACTTGAAATGTGGTACACATATAGTACGTCACGTCTACTATCCGCTTTATGGGTGATGATTGTTTTAGTCTTTTTATGTTTATTTTATTTTATTGTAGAATCAACTCATATCTGCGCACACCAGGGCGGCCGTGGGCGGATGCGTATGGTGTATTCACTCCATGTTATCGTGCATTGCGCTGTCAGTGGTATTTTGATAAAAGAATTTGAACAACATATAAGAAGCGTATAAATTATTAAACAGTAAAACATTAACATTTAAGAAGTAAAGTTACATTGAGTACTACTGCTGTGCCTTCGGGTATACCTCATTTTTTGTTTGCCCATTACATGCTTAAATGTATACATTTTTTGGTGCACCTACCCGAGAACACGCGACATATAACCGAGCGTGGGAGAAGCATGGATTTTAAACACGCGTTGAGTTGATGTGCTGGTCTCCCTCGTGAAATAACTGGTAATGTTTGACTAAAATCTACAGCGAGTAAAACGACATTACCTCCTATTTTTTTTTTTTTTACGATCTCTGAGATGTTGCTTTTTTCGGTTCAAGGCTTCATAAGCTCTTTTATGTTGTATGGTGTACTTATCCCAAACCATCATCTTTGAATGTTGCAAGACTTTCGCCTTGTATGTAGATCGGGGTAATTACATTCATTGCATTCCTAGTCTGAATCACAATGTGATTGTATGGGTGGTTACCTGGCACTGTAGGGTTGCCACCCGTCCTTTAAAATACGGAATCGTGCCGCGTTTGAGAGTGAAATTGCGCGTCCCGTTTTCAATCAATACTGGACGGGATTTATCCCGTATTTTGTTTATCATTTTTTTTTTAAAGCAGCGTCTCATGCAAATCATCCCACACGCATTTTATGAAGATGCCTCCTTTCCTACTTTTGATTGGGTAATACTTGATGTCATCGTTAGTTTGATTGGTGTTTTTAACTGTCCAGTGAGTAGGGCGTGTCTTTCAACCGTAAGCAGATTTTTTGCACTGGTATCACTGACCTCGACGACGGCGACGTTATACGTCAAAAATAAATTACGATAAATGACGATTTTAGCGATACTTTATTACGACGGCGGCTACATAGACACGATCAAATAAAAACAAAAAAATCAAATAATCATTCTACATTTTCAAAACATCGAAAAAACGACGGAATGAGAAAAAGGCCCACCCGACGACCCACCCATTCCATTTTTATATATATAGATATAATATACATTTATTTTTTTATTGAGCTTCTCTGGAAAAAAAATGTTCCAGGAGACCCCTGTGCCCCTGTAGTTAGGATATAGCTGGTTGGATAGTGGATGGATAATATAATATAATATAATATAATATAATATAATATAATATAATATAATATAATATAATATACATTTATTTTTTTATTGAGCTTCTCTGGAAAAAAAATGTACCACTAGGAAAAAATAAAGCCTGTTCTATATATCATATAGTATCTATCTATCTATCTATCTATCTATCTATCTATCTATCTATCTATCTATCTATCTATCTATCTATCTATCTATCTATCTATCTATCTATCTATCTATCTATCTATCTATCTATCTATCTATCTATCTATCTATCTATCTATCTATCTAATCCACCTCATCATATATGCAGACATGAAGGAAAGCACCCACCTTCAACAGTGAGTGTGACTCTCTTTGATAAAGCTGTGCGGGACACAAAACATTTATATTCCCCTTTATCAGATTCATGGATATCATCTAACCGAAGAGACAGATTTCCTTTGTATATTTCTTCTCGGAATAAACGGGTGCGCCCCACAAATGAAGCATTCTGTAAATTAGGATCATCCTTCCCATTTGAGAACACGTGAACGTTGGTATCTGGCAGTTTGTTCCAGACCACATTGACTTTACTTGGTAGGTCATCAGCTGGAAAAGTACATGGAAGTATCACCACTTTTCCTTTTTCTCCATGGATATGTACTGTTGATGCTAAATAAAGAAAAGAAGAAAATAGAAATAATATTTTGCGATTTCAAATCATTTTTATATACCTGTTCTATACTGGTTCAAGATTATGACTCATCATTTTAGTGCAAACCTACAAACACACATGTCCATCTGTACATTATACAAATCTATGTACAGTACATCGAGATCAAGTGCCAGGCAGGACTTACCTCAGCCTGAATGCCAGAGCAGATTTACAAGCACTCAAGTAAACTGTCACCTTCAGGTGGTGTTACTATTGTGAATGCCATTTACAGGTGCTCTGAAATCAAAAAACTGTTTAATAATTGCTTATATTATAAGTGCTGAATTTTGTATACCACCATGGCATTAGATTTAAAAATTTATTGTTTTTTTACAATTGTAAAATGTTGTTTTATGCCATTGAAGCTTGTGTTAGCAATGGGACCTGCATTTGGTAAGCTTAAGAAAAAAATAAAATGTTTTTTATAAATTGGTATATAATAGCAGGCAAAGATTACATTAGATAAGATAGAAGTTTATTTGTACCCAGGGAAAAATCTTCCTTTTTTCAGAAGCTCTTCAAATAAATGCATAGACAGACAAGTAAATATATGTATATATAAACACTAACCACAATGACTATAAAGCAAAAAATTTAAAAAGAAAAGAAAATGTCCCCGTGTGGCGCTACACAGGCGTATTACTGTTGGTACGAAAGACCCCGAGTTGTATTTCTTCACACACTTCTGCTAAATAATTTGTTGGCTGAAAGTCCTCAGTGTTGGTGTGTCACAGGGAGGATGTGCAGCATTGTTCTTCATGGCGCTCAGTTTTGTTTTAGCTCTCTCCTCCTCTACTACCTCCAGGGGGTCCAGAGTGGGCTCCATAAATCAGCCTGCCCTTGTAATTACCTTGCTGATTTGGTGGGCATCTCTTGAAGTGACGATATTGTCACAGCACACCATACTGGCCATCACAGACTGATAGAAGATGTAAAAGGAATGTCACTTCTCACATTTAAAGAACTCAGTCTCCTATGGAAAGAGAGCCTGCTCTGCCTTTAATAATAATAATTCATTACATTTACATAGCGCTTTTCTCAGTACTCAAAGCGCTATCTACACAGGGAGGAACCGGGAAGCAAACCCACAATCTCCCACAGTCTCCTTACTGCAAAGCAGCAGCACTACCACTGTGCCACCTGTGTTCCGAGACCAGTCCAACCCGTCAATAATGTGGACCCCCACATACAGTGGTGACTCGTACTTTGGACGATTCTGACTTTGAACGTTCCAAATTTTGAACACTAAATTCAAGAGAAATATGAACCGGAGTTTGAATGAGGCTTCTCTATTCAAACTGTGTGCTCAGTGAAAAAAAATGCAGCAATAGATGGTGCTGAAGCAGTGAGCGGCGTATTAGTCATCTGTCGTGTACTGTCTTAGTGTTACTACACCAGCTGTTGGTGACATGCAGGCCACCTTCATTCTTACCAGTGTCTCTGGTCCTGTCCTGCTGGTGGGCTGTGCGGCCTGCTAACACGACGGTTTTATGAGCGACTGAAGCCAGGTCTCTGTAATTAGCAGAATGCAACTGAAGATAACAGTGGTATGTCTTTCATTACAGTACTGCAGTGTTTTCCGAACAAAGATTTTTAGTGAAGCAGTATTAAGTTGAATGAAATTAAATCAAATGTGAAAAACTGGCTGTGCACAAATGTGGGTCCTCTTGTCATTTTGCTGATTTGAATGCCTGTCACTGCTCAATGCTGATTACTTACAACACCAAATTGGTTGATGAGCTCGTTAAGCCTTGAACTTCATAGACAGGTGTGTCCATCATGAGATATAAAGGTATTTAAGGTGGTCAATTGCAAGTTGTGCTTCCTTCCCTTTGACTCTCCTCTGAAGAGTGACAGCATGGGAGCCTCAAAGCAACTCTCAAAAGATCTGAAAACACCACAAACACTACAAAAAGCCATCGCAGAGGTTTAAACTGTCAGTTTCTGTAACTGTAAGGAATGGAATCAGGAAATGGAAGGCCACAGGCACAGTTGCTGTTAAACCCAGCAGGTCTGGCAGACCAAGAAAAACACAGGAGCGGCATATGAACAGGATTGTGAGAATGGTTACTGACAACCCACAGATCACCTCCAAAGACCTGCAAGAACATCTTGTTGCAGATGGTGTATCTGTACATCGTTCTACAATTCAGCACAATTTGCACAAAGAACATCTGTATGGCAGGGTGATGAGAAAGAAGCCCTTTCTGCACTCACGCCACAAACAGAGTCGCTTGTTGTATGTCAATGCTCATTTAAACAAGCCAGATTCATTTTGGAACAAAGTGCTTTGGACTGATGAGACAAAAATTGAGTTATCTGGTCAAAACAAAAAGCGCTTTGCATGGCAGAAGAAGAACACCACATTCCAAGAAAAACACCTGCTACCTACTGTCAAATTTGGTGGAGGTTCCATCATGCTGTTGGGCTGTGTGGCTAGTTCAGAGACTGGGGCCCTTGTTAAAGTTGAGGGTCGGATGAATTCAACCCAATATCAACAAATTCTTCAGGAATTTGTTCAAGCATCAGTCACAAAGTTGAAGTTACGCAGGGGTTGGATATTCCAACAAGACAATGACCCAAAACACAGTTGGAAATCTACAAAGGCATTCATGCAGTGGGAGAAGCACAATGTCCTGGAATGGCTGTCACAGTCCTCTGACTTGAATATCATCGAAAATCTGTGAGATGATTTGAAGCAGGCTGTCTATGCTCGGCAGCCATCAAATTGAATTGAACTGGAGAGATTGTGCATGAAGAATGGTCAGAAATATCTCCATCCAGAATCCAGACACTCATCAAAGGCTATAGGAGGACAGCGTCTAGAGGCTGTTAGATTTACAAAAGGAGGCTCAACTAAGTATTGATGTCATATCTCTGTTAGGGTGCCCATATTTATGCACCTGTCTAATTTTGTGATGATGCATATTTTCTGTTAATCCACTAAACTTAATGTCACTGCTGAAATACTACTGTGTCCATAAGGTATGTCATATATTAAAAGGAAGTTGCTACTTTGAAAGCTCAGCCAATGAGAAACAAAAATCCAAAGAATTAAGAGGGGTTCCCAAACTTTTTCATATGATTGTATCAATGGAGCAGTATGAATGAGGTGCTTTAAGTGGCTAATCAATAATGATGTCTGCTTTTCTCCACCAAAAGACCTAGATCCATTGCGGTTTGCATGTTACTCCAGTAGATCCAGAGAGAATGCCATCATCACCTTGATCCTACACATTGCTGGCCCACCTGGACAACAAATGAGGAAACTATGTGTGAATGCTGTTTATAGACAACAGTACTGCATTTAACACAATAAACCCCTCTACGCTCATCACCAAGCTCAGGGACTTGCATTTGAACACTTCATTGTGCAGGTGGGTTTTGAAGTTCCTGACAGGAAGACCCCAGGTGGTTCGAGTAGGATGGCCACACCTCTTCATCCCTCAATACATTAATAATACAATGAATCTTATTTACAATCTCAACACAGGGGCTCCACAGGGATGTGTGCTCAGCCCTCTGCTGTACTCACTCTACATGTACGACTTCACAGCTGCACATGACTCTGTGTCATCCTGATGCTAATTTCAAAGCTGTGATGGGCCTGATCTCTAAATAAAAATCCCTTAATGAAATGGAGAGTCTGTGACACGGGATTTCTCCTGAATGTCAGCAAGACAACGGAGCTGATTGTGAACTTTGGGAGGAAACAGAAGAGGCATCGAGACCTGCTCACTCAGGTGGAGAAGGTGGACAGCTTCAGTTACCTTGGTATCCACATCACAGAGTACCTGACCTGGTCGAAACAAACCAACACCTTAGTAAATAAGGCATGGAAACATCTTTACCATCACAGATATCTCTGGAGTTTCAGGATGCCCTCACATTTACTAAAGATCTTCTACACAACCATCACTGAAAGCAGCCTGGCAGGAAGTGTTACTGGTTTGGGAACAGCACACAGTAGGACCTCAAGGATCTGCAGATAGTGGTTAAGTAAGCTGAACGAATCACTGGGTGTGCACTCCATAAATTTGTGAACTTCTTTACCAAGCAGTGTTAGACCAGGACAAAGGAAAATATCAGAGTTACCAGCCTTCCCAACAACGGCCTCTTCTCTGTTCTGTGTGTGGTCAGGTAAAGGTTAAACTTCTACTTGAAGACCATTTCCGAGAGACTAACAAGGAACTTCTGTCCAGTCTATACCAGTCATAAATGAGGACAGTGCCTAAGGCTACACGATGCCCTGTTGTTAAACTCTCCTACATTAAGTTATTTATTTAGTTATTATTTAATATTATCACATATTTGATACTTCTATTAATTATGTATTATTGTTGCTGTCCATGTGTTGTTATTCTTCTAAATGGCACAGTCATTGGAATTGAGCAACTAAGAATTTCACAACATATTGTACTGCATGTATAATTACGTGATATATAAATTTTAATTTGATTTGAAATGCTAAGGCTTGAAATTCTACTTGAAGGCCATCAGGGCATGGTGTGGCATGTGAAATATTAAAAACAAATACAATTTAAGCCTTCACCTGTCTAGTGTGAGAAAGAAAAAGATGGAGAAGAAGAAGGGTAAGGAAAAATATTTTAAAGCATTATTCTGGCTCAAAGTCGTTTTCACATTATCTGGTATTTTTAATTGTTAGGATTAAACTAAGAAGGCACGACAACAAAAATGAAACAAATACAAAAATAAAAAAGCACATCGGCAGGTTTAGTTTTTCACCAGTTTTCACAGTCTGGGCACTTTCTATCTTAAGAGAGAGGGTGGGGAAAAAAGGGAATGAGAAATATGAGGGGGTACCCAAAAATAACCGGAATCCGTACCTGACGCGCAATCTCGATAAAGAATCTCTTAGTTTCGCCGTTAGGTGTAGCATACTTACAGTATTCTGTGGCAGTCTGCCAAGTGGCATTGCTCTGTTTTGTTCATACGCCATTCATTCCTTGTCGGTTTTTCTTGGTGCTTATTAAACGTGTTCTGCGATTTTTTTGACAGGTGATAATAAAGGATCATAAAGGACAGCGAGTCTACGTTAAATTTTGTTTTCTCTTAGAGAAAACGGCTGCTGAAACCGTAGTGATGCTTGAAACTGCTTTTAAAGAGGAAGCTTTACGTAAAACACAGGCCTACAAGTGGTTGTCGCATTTCAAACGAGGGGAAATGTCACTTGAAGACCAACCAAGACCTGGCTGACCTCCCACAACATAGGAATGATGAAAATCTTGAAAAACTTCGCAATGCAGTTTACGAAGATCGTCGTTGGAGTATTGAAGAGATTTCTGAATTGACTTGTGTGTCTTGGAGTTTTTGCCACCTTCCCTATTCGCCTGATCTTTGCCCCATGTCACTTTTTTCTTGTTCCCAGCATACGAAAAAAGAACTTAAAGGAAAGTGTTTTTGTACCCTGGAGGAAGTCAAAGAAAAATCACTGCAGGCCTTGGACAACATTCCTCTTTAGCAATTCCAAAAGTGGGAAAACTATTGGGACAAGTGCAGTCATTCACATGGAGAGGACTTTGAAGGAGACTAAAGTTTCAGTAAGTGAAAATGATTAAAACCATTTTTTGTTTCAATTTCGGTTATTTTTGGGTGCCCCCTCGTATTTTAAAACATTATTCTGGCAAATAGTTATTTTCACAATATCAGGCATTTGTCTTCTGTGAATGTAAAACTAAGAAAAAAAAATGAAAATAATTAAAGCATCTGAAGAAATTCATCAGGATTAATTAGTTGCCAGTTTGCAGACTCTTGACACTTTTATTAAGCTAACCAATAAACTTTAGCCGTAGGTGAGCAGAGATACGGCCAACTCTGTGTGACATTTGTATTGCTTCATCATCAAGTGAAACTTTCCAAATTATAACTGCCTTGTCACCCAAAAACATTTCAAAAATTTTGTCACACACGTGCGCTTGGGAGTCAACCAAAAGGAGCAGAAAATACAAATTCCACGCCAGGCCTGGGGGCAGTGGGTTTCACTGAACCTCTCTCTTTTCTCGCCGCAGACCAAACATGAGAAATCCTTCCTGTCCTGGCCCCGAGGATGTCACTTCCTGTGAACCGACTAAAAAAAACCCTCATCCTCCATACTTAAAACAGTTCTGTTTTGGACTCTAACCAGTACACATTGTATGCTTCTTTAAAGCCTTTTGCAGCCAGGGAAACTCTACAGGTGGCTGCCACCAAACCTTTGTCATGTGTCCAGCTGTTTCTTTTACACTATATAGACTTAGTAAATCTCTCTATCAGTGTGCCCAAGAGTGGCTTTACTTTGAAAAAGACTATGTCTTGTGTGAAGTGACCAGCAAGTTCTTGTCAACAAAATGCAGACACCTAAGAAATAAACTGAAGTGTTTTTCACTTTTCTGAATTTCTGTCCGTTAGGTTAAGGTTTTGTGCGTCAGCATATTTTAGCTTCAGCCTTTCTGCAAAGTGCAAAGAAAGCACTGACATCAGATCACTTGTGACGAATGTAATTTGGTTTCAGTGTGTGCTATTGACGAGATGTTGTTAATGCATGTTCAGCTCGGTCGATGTTACAGTGCCTGGGAAAAGTTTGTCCTGTTTTGCCACATTACAACCTGGAATTAAAATGGATTTTAGGGAGTTTGCGCTATTTGATTCACACATCACGCCTACCACTTTAAAAGTTGTAAAATATTTTTGTTGTCCCATAAACAATAATTACCACAAAAAAAAAACAGAACTCCTAGTGTGCACAGGTATTCACCCCCCAAATTCAATACTTTCCAGAGCCCCCCTTGTGCTGCAATTCCCGCTGCAGTTCTCTTGTTGAATGTCTCTATTATCTTAGCATATCTCACCACTGGGATTGTCGTCCATTTCACAAGGCCAAACAGCTCCTGCTGCTTCAAGGTTGATGGGTTGTTTTGGTGTTCAGCCATCTTCAAGCCATGTCACAAATTCTCCATTGGATTGAGGATTGAACTTTGATGCATCCATTCAGAGACAATAGCCAGGTTTCCATTCAAGGAGTTTTTGCAAAAAAATATTTAGCGCTTCAAATTTTTTTACCGATATAGCTGATGGAAATGCTAATTATCGATAAAATGTTGTACATGTCGATATAATATTTTTCCGTTTAACTTTAGCGCATAAATTCCATATCGATACTTCAGATGTCGCAAAAACTACATTGGAAACAGTTTTTGTCGGAAAAAAGGGCTTTAACGCAAATAAATGTGTCACATTTTCATCACGTGCAATCAAAACGAGAATGGCGGAGCGGTTCGCATGGTCTGATGAAGAGAGTTTTTTTTTTGATTAAACGTCGTTATTTTGTATTAATTCAAATTTCAGTTTTAATTAAAAACCTTAAGGGAAGCAGGTTAATTCAGTTGTTATCGCACTGTGAAGGGATGTTGAAAGGTAGGCTCACCTGTACAAATCCGATGCTGCAAACACAGCTGCATCATGGGCACTTCCAGGAGTGCCAACGCAAATGTCTCGTATCATGCACCTGTCATCAACAAGGGCCTGGAGAACAATAGATGGCCACCCTTTGCGATTAATGTAATCGCGGTAGCCTTCCGTCGGGGAAAGAATAGGAACATGCGTGCCATCCAGCGCACCGTAAATCTGTGGCACAAGATGCACCAAGGAATTGCGGTATGCAATTTCATTGGCCTCCGCTACAGTCGGAAGTCTGATATAACGGCGCATTCATTTTTCTTTAATAGCGGTGCACACAGCATATACACATCGATGGACGGTAGTTTTACTAACCCCGAAAGTTTCTCCAACTACTCCATACTCGGCGCAGGTTGCCAGCTTGTAAAGGGCGATGGCAATCCGCTTTTGGGTTGGAACCGGTGGTCGGTGGCAACCTGTGATGGGCGCAACATCAGGACTGATGAATCCACACAACATCTCAAACGTCGGCCGTGTCATTATAAAATGTTGCAGCCAGAGATTTTCTGTTAAGTGTCTCTCCATCCACCACCTCCTCCCAGAAGGTCTTATTCCGTCGTCTCTCCCATACCTGTGGGTTTCGTCGCACTGGGGTACTTTCTTCGAGCTCTAGGGCTATCAGACAAGCAACTGCTTCATTCTGCTGTCGTCTTCGGATATTATGTACAATTCCAATTATTTGTGAAACTGAAATAACAGTAACCTGGTCTGAATAATCTCTCCATTTCTTTGTTTCTTTGTTTAGTGGAGGGGGTGTAACGTGGAAAACAAAAGGTAGATAATTTGCGACATACACAAAATTATGTATGGAAACGGCTCAAGGGCAGATTTTTTTCGCGATACAACAAAAGTTATGCGACAGTTCGTTTTGGGGGGGATGACATCATCACACACACCATTTTATCGATAAAAAGCCAGTTGGATGGAAACAGGCTGGAGACAGCAAATTTCGCACATTTTTTTTACGTATATTCTGTTTGTCGATAACAAAACGTCACAAAAAACTGGATGGAAACTTAGCTAGTGAAATGTTTTCCTTTAAACCCATCCAGTGTCTCTTTACAAGTCTGTTTAGGGTGAAGATAAACCTTCATCCCAGTCTCAGATCTCTGGCAGACTCAAACAGGTTTTCCTTAAGCACTGACCACTATTTAGTGCTATCTAACTTTCCTTCAATCCTGACCAGTTTTCCTGTCCCCACAGCTTGATGCTGCACCACTATGTGTCACTGTGAGAATGGTTTTCTTGGGGTGGTGGGAAGTGTTGGGTTTGCACCACACCTTGTATTTCCCAAGATGGTAAAAAAGTTCAATTTTTGCCTCATCTGACCAGAGATCCTTTTTCCATGTGTTTAAGGAGTCTGCCATGTGCTGCTGGGCAAATTCCAAACACGTTTTCTTATTTTTTTGTTTTTAGAGCAGATCTCCACCTCTCCAGGGTCTCCTCAACCTGCTCCCTACTATCGCTACAGATCACAATGTCATCAGCAAACATTATAGTCCATGGAGACTCCTGTCTAATCTTGTCTGTCAACCTGTCCATCACCATTGCAAAGAAGAAAGGGCTCAGAGCCGATCCCTGATGTAATCTCACCTCCACCTTGAATGCATCCGTCACTCCTACCACAGACCTCACCACTGTCACACTTCCCTCGTTCATATCCTGTACAACTCTTACGTACTTCTCTGTCACTCCAGACTTCCTCATACAATACCACAGCTCCTATCAAGACACCCTGTCATATGCTTTCTCCAGGTCCACAAAGACACAATACAACTCCTTTGGCCTTCTCTATACTTCTCCATCAACATCCTCAGAGCAAACATCACATCTGTGGTGCTCTTTCTTGGCATGAAACCATCCTGCTGCTCACTAATCATCACCTCCCTTCTTAACTGAGGTTCCACTACTCTCTCCCATAACTTCATGCTGTGGCTCCTCAATTTTATCCCCTGTAGTTACTACAGTTCTGAACATCCCCCTTATTCTTAAATATCGGCACCAGTACACTTCTCCACTCCTTAGCCATCCTCTCACTTTCCAACATTCCATTAAACAGTCTGGTTAAAAACTCCACTGCCATCTCTCCTAAACACCTCCATGCTTCCACAGGTATGTCATCTGGACCAACGGCTTTTCCATTTTTCATCCTCTTCATAGCTGTCCTTACTTCCTCCTTGCTAATCCGTTGCACTTCCTGATTCACAATCTCCACTTCATCCAACCTTCTCTCTCTAATTCTCTTCATTCATGAGCCTCACAAAGTACTCTATCCATCTTCTCAACACACTCTCCTCACTTGTGAGTACGTTTCCATCTTTATACTTTATCACCCTAACCTGCTGCACATCTTTCCCAACTCAGTCCCTCTGTAGCCCACAGGTCCTTTTCTACCTCCTTAGAGTCCAACCTCTCATACAACTCATCATACGCCTTTTCTTTAGTCTTTGCCACCTCTCTCTTTACCTTGTGCCATATCTCCTTGTACTCTTGTCTACTTTCTGCATATCTCTGACTATTCCACTTCTTCTTTGCTATCCTCTTCCTCTGTATACTCTCCTGTATTTTCTCATTCCAACACCAGGTTTCCTTTTCCTCCTTCCTCTTTCCAGATGTCATGCCAAGCACTCTTCTTGCTGTCACCCTTACTACATCTTCTGTAGTTTCCAAAATGTCTGGTAACTCTTCACTGCCACCCAATGCCTGTCTCACCTCCTCCCTAAACTCAACCTTGCAGTCTTCCTTTTTTCAACTTCCACCATTTGATCCTTGGCTCTGCCCTCACTCTCTTCCTCTTCTTGATCTCCAACGTCATCCTACAGACCACCATCCTATGTTGCTTAACTACACTTTCCCCTGCCACCACTTTGCAGTCTTCAATTTCCTTCAGATTGACTCTTCTGCATAGGATGTAATCTACCTGGGTGCATCTTCCTCCACTTTTGTATATCACCCTATGTTCATCCCTCTTTATAAAATACATATTCACCACAGCCATGTCCATCCTTTTGACAAAATCCACTATCCTCTGACCTTCTTCATTCCTCTCCTTGACACCATACCTACCCATCACCTCCTCGTCTTCTCTGTTCCCTTCACCAACATGTCCATTGAAAGCTGCTCCAATCACCACTTTCTGTCCCTTGAGTACACTGTTCATCACTTCATCCAACTCACTCCAAAAATCTACCTTCTCATCCATCGCACACCCAATTTGCGGGGCATATGCACTAACAACATTCATCATCACACCTCCAATTTCCAGCTTCATAATCATCACTCTGTCTGACACTCTTTTCACCTCCCAAACACTCTTGACATACTGTTCCTTCAGAATAACTCCTAACCCATTTCTACTCCCATCCACACCATGATAGAACAATTTGAATCCACCTCCAATCCAATCCATCTGGCCTTACTCCCCTTCCATTTAGTCTCTTCACATACAATATATCAACCTTCCTTCTCTCCATCATATCTGCTAACTCTCTCCCCTTACCAGTCATACCGCCAACATTCAAAGTTCTTACCCTCAGTTCCGCTCTCTTTACCTTCCTCCTCTCCTCCTGCATCCGGACACGTCTCCCCCCTCTTCTTCAGCCAACAGTAGCCCAATTTCCGCCAGCACCCTGTTGGTTAACAGTACTGGTGGCAGTTGTTGTTAACCCGGGGCTCGACCGATCTGGTATGGAAATTTGTATTGTTGTCCGCATATTGATTTGGCAAAATTTTACACTGGATGCCCTTCCTGATGTAACCCTCCCCATTTATCCAGGCTTGGGACCGCCATGAAGAAACACACTGGTTTGTGTATCCCCTGTGGCTGGGTTAGATTTGGTACCAACCAACAAGATTCCTGTTTTATCAGGATTAAGTCATAAAATAGTTGTCACCCAATGACTGATTTCCTGAATGCAACTGGTGAAGATATTGCAGTAATTGCAGTCATTTTAATTCTTGATTATAATGTGAGAAAACAGGACAAACACCGATGAGGGTGAATAATTTTGCAAAGCGCGGTAACTGCCCACTTTAATCTGGCTCCCATGTGGATCAGTGTGCCTTGAGATGGACTGGTGCCCAATTCACGACTGGTTCCTGCCTTTCATATAATACTGCAGAAGTGAGCTTTGACATGCTGGCATTGTAAAACTGAATTAATTTGATAGATAGGACACTGAAATGCTTATTCAATGTCCAGGGGGATTCTGTTTCAGTGACTCAGCAGCAGAAAGAACAGAATTAGATAATAAAACAAAAGTTTATTTTCCAGTCATTGTGTTGATCTGAAAGTATTACACCCACAGAAAATCTATACTAGAAGACCTTAAGAGCCAGATACTGAGCTCACGTAAATCATTCTGATGTCCCCAGGCAAACAATGTCCTGGCAAAACTATAGCAACTGATGACTGTGGTGCTAATCAGGTCCCAGTAAATCACCCGGTTGTAACCGTCATTGTGACAGAGAATATAAGAAAGTAATATGACAAAACAGAAGTACGTGCTGCAAGCAAATCTTAATTTCATACAGTAGTCGACATGAAATCTGCTGAAGCCAAATGGTATGTTATTTTGTAAAAGTGTATGCCTGCTAAGAAATACCTGTGCCTTCGTTGAGATATGCTAGATTACAGACTGGGATAATAATATGGTGAACATTTTTCTTGCATGCTGTACATAAAAGATGAGCTATCCTTTAAAAGAAGTAAACAGCCCATAGAGGAGAGAGAACAAGCTGTAGTTGTCAGTAATGTGCTGCAAGACAAACTCTTCCCATAATTTGACATTCAAATAGTTTTCCGAAGAGCACAATTTTAAATTCTTCCCTTCAGCACTGGCATAAAATTTAAAATCTTCTCTCATTCGACTAGACTAAGGTAGAGTTGTCTGTCTCTGTGATGGGAACTGAATTAAATAAGAAGAATAAAAGCTGCTCCAATAAATTAGACACTTACATTTTTTTAAATGTAAAAGCTGACTGAAAGGCCAAAAATACTCAGCTTTCTTCAATAGTTGTTTAACTTGCATTGGTAATGACTAATGTGTCATATAACAGTTTTCAGATAATGAAGGCGAAGGTTATGAGGTCAGGTAATTCTACTCAATATTCATGGTGCCAGAGAGTGGTGATGTGCGGAGCCTGCGTCTGGAGACACTTGGAGTGAATTTTGGTTTAAAATCGGGTGGGAATATTGGACGGCTCACTGAGTGTCACATTTCTAAACCAATCCAACACCTCATGAAGACAGAGTCTGAGTACGGGTGGGGATTTAAACAGTAAAGAGTGACATCGCACTTGCTAACCTGGTCTGAAACAAAGCAAGCCTGTGAGGTCACGATGGATTAACCTTCTATGGCTGAAAAAGTCTCCTTAAGAGACCCTTGTTAAACCTATAAATGTGTGTCATGAGTACCAAGGACACATTATATACAGTGCATCCGGAAAGTATTCACAGCGCATCACTTTTTCCACATTTTGTTATGTTACAGCCTTATTCCAAAATGGATTCAATTCATTTTTTTCCTTAGAATTCTACACACAACACCCCATAATGACGACATGAAAAAAGTTTACTTGAGGTTTTTGCAAACTTATTAAAAATAAACAATTGAGAAATCCCATGTACATAAGTATTCACAGCCTTTGCTATGAAGCTCAAAATTGAGCTCAGGTGCATCCTGTTTCCCCTGATCATCCTTGAGATGTTTCTGCAGCTTCACTGGAGTCCATCTGTGGTAAATTCAGTTGACTGGACATGATTTGGAAAGGCACACACCTGTCTATATAAGGTCCCACAGTTGACAGTTCATGTCAGAGCACAAATCAAGCATAAAGTCAAAGGAATTGTCTGTAGACCTCCGAGACAGGTTTGTCTCGAGGCACATATCTGGGGAAGGTTACAGAAAAATTTCTGCTGCTTTGAAGGTCCCAATGAGCACAGTGGCCTCCATCATCTGTAAGTGGAAGAAGTTCGAAACCACCAGGACTCTTCCTAGAGCTGGCCGGCCATCTAAACTGAACGATCTGGGGAGAAGGGCCTTAGTCAGGGAGGTGACCAAGAACCCGATGGTCACTCTGTCAGAGCTCCAGAGGTCCTCTGTGGAGAGAGGAGAACCTTCCAGAAGGACAACCATCTCTGCAGCAATTCACCAATCAGGCCTGTATGGTAGAGTGGCCAGACGGAAGCCACTCCTTAGTAAAAGGCACATGGCAGCCCGCCTGGAGTTTGCCAAAAGGCACCTGAAGGACTCTCAGACCATGAGAAAGAAAATTCTCTGGTCTGATGAGACAAAGATTGAACTCTTTGGTGTGAATGCCAGGCGTCATGTTTGGAGGAAACCAGGCCAATACCATCCCTACAGTGAAGCATGGTGGTGGCAGCATCATGCTGTGGGGATGTTTTTCAGCGGCAGGAACTGGGAGACTAGTCAGGATAAAGGGAAAGATGACTGCAGCAATGTACAGAGACATCCTGGATGAAAACCTGCTCCAGAGCGCTCTTGACCTCAGACTGGAGCGATGGTTCATCTTTCAGCAGGACAACGACCCTAAGCACACAGCCAAGATATCAAAGGAGTGGCTTCAGGACAACTCTGTGAATGTCCTTGAGTGGCCCAGCCAGAGCCCAGACTTGAATCTGATTGAACATCTCTGGAGAGATCTTAAAATGGCTGTGCACTGACGCTTCCCATCGAACCTGATGGAGCTTGAGAGGTGCTGCAAAGAGGAATGGGCGAAACTGGCCAAGGATAGGTGTGCCAAGCTTGTGGCATCATATTCAAAAAGACTTGAGGCTGGAATTGCTGCCAAAGGTGCATCGACAAAGTATTGAGCAAAGGCTGTGAATACTTATGGACATGGGATTTCTCAGTTTTTTTATTTTTAATAAATATGCAAAAACCTCAAGTAAACTTTTTTCATGTTGTTATTATTGGGTGTTGTGTGTAGAATTCTGAGGAAAAAAATGAATTTAATCCATTTTGGAATAAGGCTGTAACATAACAAAATGTGGAAAAAGTGATGCGCTGGGAATACTTTCCGGATGCACTGTATGTTAGAAATAAACACAACCTAAATAAAAACACTCAGTAAGACTAAATTATAATGTCAGCATTTAAAGACATCCCTGGGCTAGTGGTGAAAGTGAACAACACACTGCTGATGGCCTTGTGTGCTCTCCGTCACTCACAGTTACAATGATACAGTCCGAGACAATGTGAGGTTAAAAAATTGTCTTGTCGGTTATGCTTGTGAAATCGATGAAGTTAAGAACGTGCTTTCAAGCTACGCAGTGTGCTGTCACATCCAGCAATCACAGATGAAAATTAACAAAGAGCCATGGGAGGTGAAGATTTCTATAGTCAATAAACCCAAAACAGTAAATGTGCCTAACGACCCTGACATCAGCAGAAGCATGAATGAGGCTGCGCAAGATTTATCTTCTGACTGCACGTCTAAATGAATAAGTACCATAAGTTAACATTACTGTCTAATTGGAAGTGCCAAACATGCCATACCAGAATACAGTCACAGTGCTTTAACACGTAGCATATGCATGCACACCGCAATGCTTCCCTATGCACTATTTGTTGCTATTTTGCCATGTAGTGATGCGATATTCAAAATGACAGTTCTTCTTCTTCTTCTTCTTTTCCCACTTCTATGTGGGGTTGATGTACTTATCCAAATAGTTTGGTCCTGCACCTCCTCCTTCAGATCTTCTTCTACTTTATCCATCCACCTATGCGTCAGACTTCCTCTCTTTCTACCTTTTGGTACTTCCATTCTCATCCCTCCTTTGGCTACATTTTCATTGTCTCTCCTCACCACATGTCCATAACACTTCAACGAACTTTCCTGTACTTTCTTAGATGTCTCTCCCGTTTTTGTTGTACTTTTGATTGTCTCACTTCTTATTCTGTCCTTTTGGTAACTCCACATATCCATCTCCACATTCTCATTTCTACCACATCCACTTCTTCTTCTGCGAACCTTTTACTGTTCATGTCTCAGCTCCACACATCGTTGCTGAGGTTACGACTGCCTTACAAGCCTGACCTTTAACCTTCACCTTAATTCTCTGATCACATAATACTCCTGATACCTTCTTCTAATCATTTCATTCACACTGCACTCTGTGGTTTATGTCTGTATCCAATTCTCCATCTTTGTCTACCACTGACACTAGACATTTAAACTTCTCCACTTTTTACAATAGCTCTTCCTGCAGGCTAACTTCTGAATCCTGATCAACATTAAACCTCAGTTATTCTGTCTTCTTCTTCCTCTTTATCTTCAATTCTCTGTCTTCTAAAGCCCTTCTTCATTCTTTCAGCTTCCTCTCCACTTCCTCTATTCTGGTGCAACACAACACAATGTCTTCAACACAAAAAGCCCTGCATCAGGGGGATTGGTCTTTTATCCCATGACTAAGCACCTCCATAGCCAGATCAATGAGGTGAGGACTTCAACAAATCCCTGGTGCAGACCTACTCTTCCTGAGATCTTGTCTGTTACCCCAACACTGCTTTTAACCCAAGTCTGCACTCTCTCACACATTTCCCTGGACAATCTTTACATTCTTCTCTGGTCCTCCTTTCTCTCTCATGTTCCTCCAGACCTCCTGATGTGGCACTGCATCAGAAGCCTTCTCCAAATCAATAAACTACATATGCAAACCTTTCTGTTTTTCTCAGTGCTTCTCTATGAGCTGTCTTCCTGCCATAAAACCAAACTGCTCCTCCCCTATGATGGTCTCTTCCCTAAATCTTCTCTCTACAACTCTTTCCCAAATTTTCATTTTGTGTGACAACAGCTTTTTTCATCTATATACAGGGTGAGTGAAAATTATGTTAACATTTGAATGGCGGAAACAATTTATTCCCAAAACATACTTCATATGTGCAAGATGATTTACAGGAATGTCTCAACCTGTTCGCCATCGTGTTCAACACACAAAAACCAACAAACAACAGTATCACTTAAAGGCCGGACACACATTTCGCAGGGAATAGATGACACCACAGTCCGTATTCTGTCCTTCAGGTCATTGACATCATGAACTTTCCTGCCATCCACGTGCTCCTTCACCATACCCCATAACCAGAAATAGCAGGGTGTCAAATCAGGGGAGTGTGGAGGCCATGATAATGGTCCACCATGATCTGTCCATCAACCTGGAAAGGTGTGGTTGAGATAAAAATGATCCATTAGTTTAACGCAATTTTGACTCACCCTATATTTCACATTCCTGAATGTCACCAGGAAGACAAACCAGCCCAACCTGGTGCCGGTCCCAGGCCCAGATAAATAGAGTGGGTTAGTGTCAGGAAGGCCACCTGGCTGTAAAACCTATCCAAAAGCTTAATGATGGAATAAATCCAATCAGCTTCGGAAACAATCAAAATGACAGTAAGATATACAGTATGCATGAATCATTAAGCTTAAGGTACTGATCTCTTGAATTGATACCAGCCATTTTAACTTTGCATTTTCTCTCAATGTCAAGTCTTTTATTTACTTTGTTTTTCTCTCCTCATTTTTTTCAATAGTTTGTGATGTCACGCAACCCCGTCGCGCTACACGTCCTGCTTCAACACATCCATCAGCCGTAGAAAACTCATCACCGCAACAACGTGTTCGCTCAAAGCTCCCTGCGCAGTGAGTCCGCCAGCCGGGGACTGATCGCCGATCCGGGGGCTAATTTAATTCAGCCAATGACCTGACTCACATTCACTTTGTCCCATCTATTCCAGGACGATCCGTTCCCAGTCACGGGACCGACCTGACAAGGAGGATTATCAGTACCTGAACTGAAGGAGGTAGCCGAGGTGGAATGACTAATGAAGTCACTGCTTGCTTGCTGTGTTTGTGTGCCATAGAGTGGCAGCTCCCGCTTCAATAAATACGCTTGCTGTTCCTGTTTGAAGGTTGTTAATAAAGCTGATCGTTCCGAAGTCTGAGTCTCAGCCACATGTTTTGGGGTGTAAGGCAGTGACTCACGCGTCACAAGTTATCTTATATTGTAGCTCGTGAGTCGCTGTCTTGCACCCCAAGGACAAGACTGAGACTCAGTACTTTAGCAAAACCAGCAGGAACAGCAAGATTATTTATTGTAGCGGGTTCTACCACTCTCCTATACACAGACACAGTAATCGGGCAGGGTCGTGGCCAGGTTAATGGCCAAGTAATACTTTCCCCTGCATTTATAATGTTCCTTGCATCACCTGTTGACAACAGGCGCTTACAACGCAACCTCAGTCGGCTTGTAGTTGCTTCTGTGGCGCTATATTTCAGCGGTTGCCTTGGAAAGAGATAAGCAGCCTTCCACAGATGCGGCAGTCGAGCTTCAGTGTGTCATTCCATTGGGTTGGGTTTGGGGGCGAGGGTCCCAAAAGAGTTCGGAAACTTCATAATATAAAAAACAAAAGAAAAATATCCAGGGCAACCAGGAGTGTCTATGCATCCGTTTACTGAACACTGACTAAATCTATAAGTTAACAGCACTAACCTCGATGCTGTATAAAACCTAAATATTCTACAGTGACTATTTAAATTTAATTGCAGGGGGCCCTTGTCACTATGCTTCGGTTTGCCCGGCCTAACCCTGCCAAAGACCGAGCACAGCCAAGTCCTATCAATTACACTTTTAATTCTATACAAAAGAATATGGTGTGAGGGTCTGATTAACCAACATCTATCCTCTCCCATCTGTTAGTATACTAACATACTGTAAATAAAGCCAAATAATCCAGATTCAAAATATATTATGAACAAAGAACTTTAACAGAAACAAAAATGCAAGCAAGCATTTTGGTGTAATGGTCAAGGACTTTGGACCTTTAGGTCCTGTGGTTGTGAGTTCAACTCCCACTGCTGATACTTCTGTAACCATGTGCAAATCACTTTACCTACCTGTGCTCCAAACAGAAGAAACAATTGCATATCAAATGTTATAAGTCAACTTGAACAAAGATATCACTAAAATGTTATACACTGTTTTTGCCTTAACTGCAGAATACACTTGCATACAAAATTATCTAAAAGCATAAAACAATGTCACTATCTGAATATACACGGGTGTCCCGGAATGTTCGTATAAGAAAGAAATGTTGTCTTGGAAAGAGAAGTTCAGCAGAATAAATTGTATAAATACAAATGTCAACTTCAAGTTGAGGGACTGGAACATTCCTACCAGGTGCTCCAATCCACTGGATCATTTAGCTGTGGAGTGTCCAAAGTACGGTTCTTCTCTATGACATGGTGAGGAAATCTCCATTGATCTTCATGGTCTGCAGCACAGGAAGGTGAACACACTGCAGGCCATTAACTGCTGATTTTGAGCCCCTTTGGGAATCCACAGCAGTGGACATAGTGGTGGCTCTCTGGCTAAAGGATCAGGACTGGTTACTCGAAGGCTGCCAGTCCAAATCCTGTCATTGACAGAAGGCATGCTACTCCATTAGGCCCTTAACCTGAAATTGCTCCAGGGGTGCTGTACAAATAACTGACCCTGTGCTCTGACCCCAACACACTGTATACCTCTGCAGTGTACATTGGGGTATGCGAAAAGTGACAAATTATTAGTACAAGAAGTTGTATATGATGAATACAGTAAATTATCTATTATTATTATTATACCCTGTTGTCACATTGGGTCTGAAATCAATCTTCAGGAAGTTATTTTCCTTTTCTGGAGTTACCACAAACATGTCACTTTGCCATTCCTCAAAGTCACAGAAGGTTACAGAATAGGTACTGACTCTTAACCTTCCAATACAGGGGTCCTCAATCACAGTCCTGGAGGGCCGCAGTGGCTGCAGGTTTTTGTTCTAACTCTGTTGCTTAATTAGAAATCAATTTTTTTCCAATAATTTAATTTCATGGCTTGTTAGTGCTTTAACTCTACTATGTCAGGTAATTCTCATATCCTAGATTTTCTTCCCCTTTCTAAGGATATCATCCAAATAATTTGAAGGCTAAAATGGAGGAGTAATTCTCAGTGCTTCACTTTTTTCTCTTCACTTTCCATCCAAGTATTTAATTAAACCCAGTAGTACATGATACATACATACAGGTGGAAATGGTAACAAGCTAAATGGAGAACTGCTGGTCTCTTTTGTCATTTGCATGTTATTGCTAATTAGCAGCAATTAAAAACTGAGAATACAGCTGTTTAAGACTAAAATAAGCTATAAGGGTTCAAAATCTTAACGAGTGAGACAACTAAAGTGAAGCAAAAATGTTACTTGAGCAATAAGTGCTTCTTATTAAGCAACAGGGTTGGAGCAAAAACCTGCAGCCACTGCGGCCCTCCAGGACCGTGATTGAGGACCCCTGTTCCAATACAAATCCAATACAGTGATTTCCCCATAAGAAATAATGGAAACTCAGATGATTCATTCCATCATCTATTACCCAACCCGCTATATCCTAACTACAGGGTCACGTCCTTCGGATGAGACATAAAATCAAGCTCCTGACTGTCTGTGGTCATTAAAGATCCCTCGGCATTCTTTGTAAAAAAGTGGAGTGCATCCCAATGTCCAGACTACATTAACTTATTTGGCTGATGCCTTTATCCAAGGTGACTTACAATGTTTATGATACAACTGATTACATTTCTTTGTTTTCCAATTGGTGCACAAGCAGGTCGAGTAACTCACTTGTGGTCACACAGTGGTGTCAGTAGCAAGATTTGAACCCACTACCTCAGGGTTTAAAGTCCAAAGCCTTAACCACTACACCACCCTGCCTGCACACCTCTAAACTGCCCACTTCAGCCTAGTTATCCTAGTTATCCCCTGTCCCTCACCACTTCACCACCTAATAGCAAATGTGTGGTGAGTGCACTGGCACGCATCTTCGAGGTGAATGCTTCATATTATGAATCATATTGTGAATTTACCTTGGGATTAATAAAGTATCTATCTATCTATCTATCTATCTATCTATCTATCTATCTATCTATCTATCTATCTATCTATCTATCTATCTATCTATCTATCTATCTATCTATCTATCTATCTATCTATCTATGGTGGTTGAACTGGCTCCCCACTCACTAAAGCGCTTTGAGTAGTGAGAAAAAGTGCTATATAAATGTAAAAGAAGTATTGTTGTTCTTTATGCATTGAACCTAAGGGGGCTGGACCCCTCTTCGTACAGAAACTGTGGCTGCCTGCGGCCTACGTAAGGGCCTTGGATGAGACCTGTGCTGAGGCGTCAGCTCCTGTACGTGTTGTTTGGCTCCTCTTTGTGATTTTTTCTTGAAGATTTGAGCAACTTTTCAGTTAGAATATTGCTTTTTCATACTTTGCGCTCATTTTTGGTTTTAGTAGAAGCATTTCAGATGTTAGGTATGTTCTCTTTTTTGTATTTAGTTTTTGATTTCTATTTAAACCTCTTCCTTGTGTTTGGTTTCTGATGCATTTTTGCAAATAAACTTTAAAACCTTAAGAAATATCACTTTGTTCTTTGCACTAGAGGTTTTTATATGGTTCCCATATACCACTTTGAGATTTATTGGCATCTGCCATTTTGATATAATATTTGACTTCAAGGGCATAAAACCACATCAGGTGTTTTCTGTGAGGTTTGCTTGAAGATGGTACCAGTTGTGAACGTGTGTTGAATGATCAACCAGTAGGCCTCAGTTTGGGCACCAAATAACAGAACAGGTGCTTTCAATCTCCGACTTGAACCTGTTCCTGATCTGGCATAGCCTAGACCTATCAACTGTACTGTTAATTCTATGAAAACAAATACAGTACATGAAATACTCTTACAACTAAATAAAAATCTGTGGTGGGTTGGCGCTCTGCCTGATATCTGTTCCTGCCTTGCGCCCTGTGCTGGCTGGGATTGGCTCCAGCAGACCCCCCCCTTGACCCTGTGTTAGGATATAGCGGGTTGGGAAATGACTGACTTACTGACTAAATAAAAATATGCCTAGAAATCTGTGCTGCTGTTTGAAATAAAAAAAAATAATTTACAAATATATTTAAATTAGAAAAGCTCTTACCATGAACAGATGATAAAATCAGAAGTATTCGAAATTTCAGACATCTGTGGGAAAAAAGATAAAATACACATCACCTCACTGTGCTGCACAAAAACACAAGTACTCCAACGAAATGGCTATGTCTAAACGAGAGATGAAAGAATGACACATTAAAATATAAAAACGTTACACAGATGTTTTGATAGGTTGGTTGAACTGCAGATGTTGTCCCGTCATTAGTAACTTGGCAGACTGTTACAATTTCATATAGTTTTTAACACTAGGGACAACAATTAATTTCCCCATCATGAAACCCAGTCAGTCTGACAGTTTTACAGAGCATTAACAGAGAATGGAAGACTGATGAAAATTATAACCAAGTCAAACATGTTGTTGAATCCAAACCGATGACCAAAAAACTGCCACGTGACTGATTGCTTGGTTAACAGGTGTGCCAATGAGAAGGAATGTCCCAAGAATCGACATTACAGTATCAAGTCGATAGCAAAGTTCTGAAAATGTAACGGTATCAGTAGTATCGAGTGAAAGTCGGTACTGCGTGTAGATGAATTACACAAGAAGGCACAATGATATGTGACAAAAGCATGAGTGTAAACTACATATGAAAATGGCTGACAGTGGTGATTCATCAACATGAGTCAAGAAAAACGGAAATGCTTTGCGTTTGAGGCAGGAGAATTTCAACATGCGATTGATTGCAAGGTTTGTGTTTTATTATTTAAAAAATAGGCCAAAAAACACATACTGTACAGGCTTTTGTTATTGTCACTTTGATGCCAATACTGAGGTACTTCAGAACTAGATATGTGTCTGCTTTCAGAATGCAATCATTTAGGGCCCATGATTTTCGCAATGAGTAAAATATGGACGGAATTGTGGAATTAACGCCTAAAAATGGATTTTAAATTTTAAAGACTGAAGGGGTGACTGTTACAAAACTTCTCTATAAATTAAACGATTGAATAATCTGTAGTGTTCAAGTATCTCTGGGTCTTGTTCACGAGTGAGGGAAGAATGGAGCGTGAGATCGACAGGCGGATCGGTGCGGCATCCGCAGTAATGCGGGCTCTGCATCGGTCTGTCGTGGTGAAAAAGGAGCTGAGCCATAAGGCAAAGCTCTCAATTTACCAGTCAATCTATGTTCCTACCCTCACCTATGGTCATGAGCTATGGGTAGTGACCGAAAGAACGAGATCGCGAATACAAGCGGCCGAAATGAGTTTCCTCCGCAGGGTGTCTGGGCTTTCCCTTAAAGATAGGGTGAGAAGCTCAGTCATCCGGGAGTGGCTCAGAGTAGAGCCGCTGCTCCTCCGCATCGAGAGGAGTCAGATGAGGTGGCTCGGGCATCTGATCAGGATGCCTCTTGGACGCCTCCCTGATGAGGTGTTCCGGGCACGTCTAACCGGGAGGAGGCCCCGGGGAAGACCCAGGACACACTGGAGGAACTATGTCTCCCGGAAGAGCTAGAAGAAGTGGCCAGGGAGAGGGAAGTCTGGGCATCTCTGCTCAAGCTGCTGCCCCCGCGACCTGACCTTGGATAAGCGGAAGACAATGGATGGATGAATGGATGGATGGATGGATGGATAATCTGTAGTTCTATCATTCAGATACTATTTTGTAGTTTGTTGTTTTTGAAGCGAACACAATTCTTTGTATAAATCCAGTCGTGCCTCTATCTGTTTATACGCGTGTTTCTTGTATGTTTTCTCATTAAAGGCATGCAAATTAGCTCACTGCACGAGACACAAGTGTCGAAACAAGCACGATCAGATACCCTAACTACGTTGAAAAAACAAAAAAACACGAGCTTAACTGCAAAACCTTTGCACAACAATATCCCGGTGACTTTTACGAACCTGGACAACAAATTTTCTGCAAGTTTTGCCAGCATACCATAGAATAGACACGAAAAGATACTTGCAATGACCACTTCAAATGTAAAGGAGCAGAGGTTGGATGGTGTTGAAGGCGCTAGAGAAGTCTAGAAACATAATTCTTACAGCACCACTGCCTCTGTCCAAGTGAGAGAGGGATCGGTGTAGCATATAGATGATGGCATCTTCCGCTCCCACCTTCTCCTGATATGCAAACTGCAGAGGGTCAAGGGCATGTTGAACCTGTGGCCTAAGGTGGTGAAGCAGCAGCCTCTCCATGGTCTTCATTACATGTGATGTCAGAGCAACAGGCCGAAAGTCATTCAGCTCAATAGAACGTGATACCTTTGGGACTGGGGTGATACAAGATGTTTTCCAAAGCCTCGGGACTCTCCCCTGTTCCAGGCTCAGGTTGAAGATGCGCTGTAGTGTATCAGCAATGGGCTGGAGGAGGAGTATAGGGACCTAATCAATGACTTTGTTAAATGGTGCGACTCAAACCACCTACACCTGAACACCAGCAAAACCAAGGAGCTGGTGGTGGATTTTAGGAGGCCCAGACCCCTCATAGACCCAGTGATCATCAAAGGTGACTGTGTGCAGATGGTGCAGAACTATAAATATCTGGGAGTGCAGCTGGATGATAAATTAGACTGGACTGCCAATACTGATGCACTGTGCAAGAAAGGACAGAGCCGGTTATACTACCTTAGAAGGCTGGCGTCCTTCAACATCTGCAATAAGATGCTGCAGATGTTCTATCAGACAGTTGTGGTGAGCGCCCTCTTCTACACAGTGGTGTGCTGGGGAGGCAGCATTAAGAGGAAAGACGCCTCACGTCTGGACAAACTGGTGAGGAAGGCAGGCTCTATTGTTGGCATGGAGCTGGACAGTTTAACATCTGTGGCAGAGCGAAGGGCGCTCAGCAGGCTCCTATCAATTATGGAGAATCCACTGCATCCATTAAACAGGATCATCTCCAGACAGAGGAGCAGCTTCAGCGACAGACTGCTGTCACCGTCCTGCTCCACAGACAGATTGAGGAGATCGTTCCTCCCCCAAACTATGCGACTCTTTAATTCCACCGGGGGGGGGGTAAACGTTAATATTTAACATTATACATAGTTATTGTCTGTTTTTTTTTCACCTGTATTATTATCATTCTTTAATTTAATATTATTTATTGTATCAGTATGCTGCTGCTGAAGAATGTGAATTTCCCATTGGATCGATCGATCGATCTATCTATCTATCTAAACCACTGATAGCTGAGACCACACACTTCTCAACATAGTGATAGGCGAGTACATATTTGGCTGTATGGTAATTCTTTTAAGTAGGCAGTTCTAATTGTACATGCTGTATTTAATGTGAATCATTTAACAGATTAAATTACACAGGTATTTAACCGGTAGGGTGGCACGGTAGCGCAGTGTAAGCGCTGCTGCCTCGCAGTTAGGACACCCGGGTTTGCTTCCCGGATCCTCCCTGCGTGCAGTTTGCATGTTCTCCCCGTGTCTGCATGGGTTTTCTCCCACAGTCCAAAGACATGCAGGTTAGGTGCATTAACAATTCTAAATTGTCCCTATTGTGTGCTGTGTGTGTGTGTGCCCTACAGTGGGCTGGCGCTCTGCCCGGGGATTGGTTCCTGCCTTGTAGCCTGTGCTGGCTGGGATTGGTTCATGTCCTATTCAGAAGCGCGTTGTAGGCGCCTGCGCCTTTCGTACTTTCCCGCGCCTTCCGTACTATCTTTGTGGACCTGTGGGGCCTCCGTAGCCTCTTCCGTTTAACTCTGGGCTGCAGCGCAGAATCCTGTTTTTTGTGTGGCTGTGTCGTTAGTCGTTAGCTATGGGTGTGTTGTTGCTTCATTTCTCATTCACGTTAGTTGAGCTCTTTCGTTTTTGGGCCGTGACTCCTTCGTTCGCGGTGGACAAGTCTTCGCTTGCGGTTTATGAGACGTGCGCTGTAGGCGCCTGCGCAGTATGTCTCATGGTCCCATCGCCGTGTACCTGCATCCATGCCTTCCGGTTTACCATTCTCGGTTAATAATATGGATTGTTTTAAGATATGCAGTAGATGAAGCTACAGATGTAATGATGCACGTTTTCAATCTGTACACATTTCTGGTTTAAGAATCGTTAGATATAACTTACACTAGCCAACCCGTGGCGTAGCATACGCCGCATAATTATTTATTGATGGGTGAACACTTCCTGAATGACACAGTTGTCCAAATGAGGTGGGTTTGAGGATACGACTATAATTGAATGAAAAGATGGAACTCTGGAGAGAGAGCAACATACAATTGTCCGTGACTGAAAACTGGTTTTGGCAGATACTGTCTTATCTTTTCGAAAGTTTGTCCCTGCGCCTTATTAATTGTCATTCTGAAGGCCAATCTAACAGGAAATTGTCTGCGTGTAAAAGTAAAAGGCAAATTTGAACCTGATGGGGTCAGGCAAATCCGGGGAATATGGACAGTTTGTAAGGTAGCAGCTGCGATTGTTTTACACTCCAGTACATTGCGGTGAATGCTGAGAATAGTCAGTCTAGTGCCTTTACAGAGACTTCTTGCTGGCATGAGGTTTCTGAGAAGCATGATGACTGAACCAATTTTAAGTTTGACTTTATGCAGAGGCATGTCAGTGGGAGTAATTGCTGCCCGGCGGGTCATGGGAATAATGCCGCTGGATCGCCAGTCGGCATCATTTATGGTCGGAACTACAACGGTATGTGCTCTTCTTCGAGCACTCCGACTTTAATTCTTGATTAATTAAAACATTCTTGGCAAATGCTTTCGCTCTCGCATGAACTGTTGGCTCTGATGTGCATGTGCCATGGTTGGCTGCTTAGTGAATTGTTGGTGGACGGGGCTCTGTGAGTTGGCAGGCGTGGCTCAGTCTTGCATGCGTCTTGCTTGCCAAGGACTTAGTGAATTATATATATAGATAATTACAAGCACAGGTACTGAAGACCAGTACTTTTTGGCAGATGTTATGTTTATGGACAGCTGTAACTTTTGCACCTTTTCACAGACAGCAGCACTTCAGTCCCTTCACAACAACCAGCTTTATCTTAATGACATTTTAGCAGTGGTTACAGACAATACATCATACTCTCTGAAAGCAGACCAGGAAGTTTTAAAAGGGGTTATGCCTAACAGTGTGCATTCAACCTGCTTGTGTCATGTCATCAGTTTGGTGGGAGAGACCTGGAGGAGGAGGAGGAGGAGGAGGAGGAGGAGGAGGAGGAGGAGGAGGAGGAGGTTAGGTGCAGGCACTGACCCACCACATGACAAATCAACTCAGGATTCCAGATTAAGACCCGAGTGCAGCTTTGCAATTGGTGACACCTCAGCACCACACTAGTTCAGATGGAGTGGAACAGTGTGAGGTTTTTTTATGGTGGCTGGAGTGCCAATTCTGCCACCAACCCCCATGTTTTTCCCTGCAGGTTAAGAGTGACCTGGCAGCACTAGAAATACTTCAGTGAGGCTGCATCACTAGTGATGTGGGTAAAGTGTGCCACCTTCAAGAAGCCTGCCAGGAAAGGGAGATGGGCAACTATCTTGTCACTGAAAGAGATTGTGCCGACTAAGGCATACCCCCTGGCTTGAATCAGTAGGGTACCACACTGAACATATTCCCCTCTACAAAGAGTTCTTTCTGACCGAGAACACATCAGCCCAGGCTGTAACAAATATCCTAGATGCAAAAAATGAAGTTCACCTTCATCCATGAAGGATGCATCAAACTAATAACAGCTCTTACAATTCTGGAGGGCACTCACTGTCCTAATGCAGTCTCGGCATACAGCATCATGGAGGATCTGGGCTCCTACCTGATGGATGGGACTGCAAAATAAGGTTCAGTTGTGCCAGTGTGCTGTTTCATTAAAAGGAATATAAAGTGCCATTTCATTATTGTTGGTTTTGTTGTACATGTTACTACTTTCTTACAGTAAAAAAAAAAGTCCACAAAATCTAACACAAGGAAAAATAAAACAGTGAAAACCAAAAAAAAAAAAAAATTGTGAAAAAATAAAATGGATTTCATAGGGCCCTGTGTGAGTTATCAGATGAGAGTCTCAAGAAATTGTAAGAGACACAAAATGTCAGGATTAATGACTTTTTAATTACTGTGTCCTGTACAGCACCCCAATAAAAAAAAGAACAGAGGCTTTGCATTCATTCTGCAGTTGTATCGAGCATGTCTACAGATATCCAGTCCAAGCACTGGTTTATACAATTCCAGTTAACAGGAGAAATCTTGAATGCCCACACTGTTAATGCATTCAGGGCTGTGCACACTGGAAGTACAAACAATATTATAATGTTTCAGACAAAGTAACTACTTGGCTAGTCTATATCTGTGATAAAATGAGCTGCTCCATTTGTTATTACCAAAATAAAATGTATTTAGTGCTTTGAAGCACAAAGCACTGAGATTCTAACAGTTAACACAATGGCCAAAATGGTAAACTTCATTGCTAAATATGAACATACAAAAAACAAACAAATGACACAAACTAATGTTCATTAGTATAAACTCTAAAATGCAACAAATGTAGTAAAAACACATAATATACCGTATGTCATATATTTGAAAAGAATCTTGACAAATCTTATGGAGTCTACGAGTTACCCTGCAGGTCATAAACACATAAGAGCACAAGAAATTTAACAAACAAGAGGAGACCATTCAATCTGTACGTTGCTCGTTTGTTTAGCTAATTACTAAGCTGTCTCGATATCTCATCCAGATACTTCGTAAAGGTTGTCAAAGTTTCTTCTTCATCTTCATGTCTCAGTAGATTGTTCCAGATTCCCACAACATCTATATATATAAAATTCTTTTCGCGCTTGAAACGGAAATTACGTATGACCATGTGATATGGAAATTACGTATGAAACGGATATTACGTATGACAACACAATATGGAAATTACCTATGACCACAGAACATATAATCCATATTACTAAACGAGAATGGTAAACCGGATATGGACGCAGGGACCTGCCCGTGGACGCAAAAGACATACTGCGCAAGTGCCACACAAAGCCCCCCCCAGAGTGAAACGGGAGAGACTACGCACGTGCGCAGGCGCCACACAAAGCCCCTCCCCACCCCCCAAGAGCAAAACGGGAGAGACTACAAACCGTCAGAGTAGGAAACAAAGTAAAACGTCATAAAGAGGTTAAAGAACAGGGACAAACACATGGAGAGCAGGTTACAGAACAAAGCCCCCCTGCCCAGAGTAAAACGAGAAAGACTACGAACCATCTGACATGCTGCAAGCAGGATAAAGCGAGGTCAGAAATAAAACACAGAGTAGGAAACAAAGTCAAACTTCATAAAGGGATTAAAGAACGGGGACGAACACATGGAGAGCGGGTTACAGATGATGAAAACTGGAATGCAACAGCTTCAAAAAAACCTAGGCACGAAACACATGCACACCGAGATACAGAATATAAAGGCAGAAACAACGACAGTTAAACGTCCACACCACACAGCGGAGGAAGGCACGGTAAAGTACAAAAGGCAAAGGCGCCTACACAGAATGGTAAAAACCGACATTATACGGAAGGCACAGGCGTCGCCGCCATATTGTGAGTGGCACTAATGCGTGGTGAAAGCGCAGGAGGAGACATAGTAAAACAAGAGGAGTCAACGCCCCGCCCCAGAGTGAAATGGGACACACTACGGAGTCCACAAAGGTTCAAACATCAAACCTGAGATGGTACGTACACGAGTCTGAAACCGCGGAAGCAAAACTGTCTCGGCTCCAAAACCAAACAGCTCAACAACTAACACAGCTTTGACACCGAGCCCGCGTGGACAGATCTAATGAACATGGACGCCTACAACGTGCGTCTCAAACTGCGTAGGCAAAGCAAGCACGGATTCAACACGACACATCTCGAGTGACCGAGATACAAACACGCGCCTGCCTGGATATAATTAATGAATGCAGACGCCTACAACGTGCGTCTGAAATGCCGCAAACCAGGCGGGCACCGCTCCAAAAAGAAAGAGCTCGATTAAACGAGATTCAAAGTGAAACGGGAAACACTACAGAGTCCGCAGTGCTCCACAATGCACCGCATAATAGTTCGGAAAGAGCTTCATAGTAACAGTGGGGACACCTAGAGTGACACAGGCGAACGCTCCATATTAAACATACGTCATCCTCACACGTCCAAACTATACAGCATACATAAATCACATTACAGTGATGCATTATTAACAGTACGATAAACATCACAGTATCGCAAATAAATGAAAATTATTAGTCGAAAAAGGGAAAATATATTCACCACGGACCAGGTGTCATTGAAACAAAAGCAGAATAAAGCGAGATCAGAAATGAAAGACAGAGTAGAAAGCAAAGTAAAACGTCATAAACAGGTTAAACGAGGGGGCCAAACACATGGACAGCAGGTTACAGATAATGAAGACCGGAATTCAAAAGCTTCAAAAACAAAAGCTCGACTGACTGAGATACAAACTGAAACGGGAAACACTACGGGGTCCGCAGTAGTCCATAATGCACCGCACAATAGTACTGACGGAGCTCCGTATTAACAGTGGGGGGCCCAGAGTGACACGAGCGAACACTCCGTATTAAACGTGCGTCATCCTCACACGTGGCTGCCCAGCGGGCGCGGGTTCAAAACGCCGGGGGTAGGCGAGCGAAGCGAGCAGGGGGCAGAGCCCCCTTGTACAGGAACTAATCACTTCGTTTGTGGACGTCATTTTTATATCGTCTTTACGAATTGTTATTATTTGTGTGGGCCCCGCATCGCCCTCTCCCACCCCTCCTGTCTGGAGTACAGCGCTGAGCTGTCCACTGCCAGCAGCGTTCTGACAGAGAAGTTTTATTTATTCGTCTACGTGACTGTTGCTGAAACTGCCACATTGTAACTTTTTTTTAGTTGGCAGTACTTGATAGTAGAAGAGATGAGGAAAACAGTTTTGCGTCTTTCTACTTTTTAACTGCGCCGAGCTGTAAGCAATGTGAAGACGAGACCACCTTCAGCTGTGAGGGGTCGTGAGAACAAAGTGGACGCTGGGAGGCGCGGAATGTCGGGCTGCTCCGCCGGTTCGAGAGCTTCACAGTTTCGTCCTCTCTTCTCGCACTGTTTGTGACACTTCAAGTGCCCCGTCGGCTCCTGGGAGAGTGGAAATCTTTGGGAATGAGTGTAATTAGCGCCATCGAAGCACGACTCTGTTTGTAAATTATCCTGCATGACTACTTACTGTCCCTGTCACTTAAGGTGAGTTTGGGTCACTAAAACCCCACAACATTCAAGGTTGCTTTTCTGATTAATTATTTTAACAAGTAAATTACAGGCATGCAGTGCAAGGTTGTCAGGCAAAAATTTGGACGATCACATAGAAAATGTAATTTCTATACCACAGCAGTCGTGTAGCGCCTTTCACAAGTGATCTACTACCGAGAGATGATCCAAATACATTTCAGCTGCTGTTAGTACAGCTTACCTGTTGTGTTATAGCGCCTTTAAAATGTAGTTTACCCGAAACCACTACAGTGGTGCTCAATGTATCTTTACTTCTTAAAATGTTAATGTTTTACTGTTTAAAATGTTAATGTTTTACTGTTTAATAACTTATAGACAACATTTTATTTTTTTCCCTTGCACTCAGTGAGCGAAGCCACTGGGTAATCAACTAGTATTGAATACAGAAGGCCTTCCTAGTTTGGTCCTAATTGCTGTTCCCCTTAGTCTCCACTGATTTCCCCCCACCCCCAAGTACAGGATCCACCATTAAGTAGAAAGTTATACTGGTTCTGCTTTAAGAAAGTCTTTGAGGATTATGAAGATCTGGATGAGGTCCACACGCAGAAAAAACAGGTTTACACAGCACAAAATGTCCTTATGTCCTGGGATGTTCTCCTCTGCACAGCTTCAAGTGCTGTTATGTCTATTTTGTAGTGTGTTGGGCAGAACTGCACGTAATACCCAGATGTGGTCTAGCTAGTGCATTATATAGTCTGAGCATAACGTAAGGTGATGAGAATGTTTCAGATAAACCCCTAAAGACTCCATTTATAAATGAGACACGTTCGCATTGTGGCGAGGGTCTGTTACTTCGCATGTAACATAAATTTCATCAGCAGTCATGGTGCGTGGAACCTTACATCAGCGACTGCGTGCCTCCTAAATTTCGTGATCTTGCAGTCCTGTGAGAGTGAAATGTCCTCACAGGTGGCGCAGTGGTAGCTGCTTTGCAGTAAGGAGACTGTGGAAGATTGTGGGTTCGCTTCCCGGTTCCTCCCTGTGTGGATAGCGCTTTGAGTACTGAGAAAAGCGATATATAAATGTAATGAATTATTATTATTATTATTAAATGCATATGCGCTAGACACAAAACCTGAGCTCATTCGAGGAACAGCTGTGTGAAGTGATTTGTGGCTACCTGCTCCTGTACAATCCAACATTAAAACCTCACAGAGTGTGCCAAATGTTCACAAATCTGGGGCGAGAAATCACCCAGACCTTAGACAAAGATGAAAGGCTGTGCAGGGAAAAATGGAAATATTTGTGAGATCAATATGTAAAGGCAAAGAAGAAACTTCAGGGGATTTTGTGTCATGCGCTGAACACTTTAACTATAAGGAGATATGTAATACACATCCAATAAGTATAAGCCGGTCTTAAATCCTTTTCAGAGGTTTCTTCCTGAGCTTAGCATCTCCCATCTTCTATTTATAATTGATATTCCTTTTGCTCATGCGCAGCGCTTTGCCCTTTTCTACATTAAACTCCCAAGCCCAAATAAATGGGGAAGGCTACATCAGGAAGGGCATCCGGTGTAAAATTTTGCCAAATCAATATGCTTGTAACAATACAAAATTTCCATACCAGATCGGTCGAGCCCCGGATTAACAATGTCCGCCACCAGTACTGTTAGTCAAAAGGGTGCTGGCGGAAATTGGGCTACTGTTGGCCAAAGAAGAGGGGGGAGACATGTCCGGACGCAGGAGGAAAGGAGGAAGGTAAAGAGAGCAGAACTGAGGGTAGGAACTTTGAATGTTGGCAGTATGACTGGTAAGGGGAGAGAGTTAGCAGATATGATGGAGAGAAGGAAGGTTGATATATTGTGCGTGAAGAGACTAAATGGAAGGGGAGTAAGGCCAGGTGGATTGGATTGGAGGTGGATTCAAATTGTTTTATCATGGTGTGGATGGAAGGAGAAATGGAGTAGGAGTTATTCTGAAGGAAAAGTATGTCAAGAGTGTTTTGGAGGTGAAAAGAGTGTCAGGCAGAGTAATGATTATGAAGCTGGAAATTGGAGGTGTGATGATGAATGTTGTTAGTGCATATGCACCGCAAGTTGGGTGTGCAATGGATGAGAAAGAAGATTTTTGGAGTGAGTTGGATGAAGTGATGAACAGTGTACTCAAGAGACAGAAAGTGGTGATTGGAGCAGATTTCAATGGACATGTTGGTGAAGGGAACAGAGGAGATGAGTAGGTGATGGGTAAGTATGGTGTCAAGGAGAGGAATGAAGAAGGTCAGAGAATTGTGGATTTTGCCAAAAGGATGGACGTGGCTGTGGTGAATACATATTTTAAGATGAGGGATGAACATAGGGTGATGTACAAAAGTGGAGGAAGATGCACCTAGGTAGATTACATTCTATGCAGAAGAGTTGATCTGAAGGAGATTGAAGACTGCAAAGTGGTGGCAGGGGAAAGTGTAGTTAAGCAGCATAGGATGGTGGTCTGTAGGATGATGTTGGAGATCAAGAAGAGGAAGAGAGTGAGGGCAGAGCCAAGGATCAAATGGTGGAAGTTGAAAAAGAAAGACTGCAATGTTGAGTTTAGGAAGGAGGTGAGACAGGCACTGGGTGGCAGTGAAGAGTTGCCAGATAGTTGGGAAACTACAGCAGAAGTAGTAAAGGTGACAGCAAGAAAGGTGCTTGGCGTGACATCTGGAAAGAGGAAAAGGAAGCCTGGTTGTGGAATGGGAAAGTACAGGAGAGTATACAGAGGAAGAGGATGGCAAAGAAGAAGTGGGATAGTCAGAAAGATGCAGAAAGTAGACAAGAGTACAAGGAGATAACGTGTAAGGTGAAGAGTGAGGTGGCGAAGGCTAAAGAAAAAGCGTATGATGAGTTGTATGAGAGGTTGGACACTAAGGAGGGAGAAAAGGACCGGTGGGCTACAGAGTGGGACCGAGCTGGGAAAGATTTGCAGCAGGTTAGGGCGATAAAGAATAAAGATAGAAACGTACTCACAAGCGAGGAAGAGTACATTGAGAGGCTGATGAATGAAGAGAACAAGAGAGAGAAGAGGTTGGATGATGTGGACATAGTGAATCAGGAAGTGCAATGGATTAGCAAGTAGGAAGTAAGGATGCTATGAAGAGGGTGAAGAATGGAAGGTCCGTTGGTCCAGATGACATACCTATGGAAGGATGAAGATGTTTAGGAGAGATGGCAGTGGGGTTTTTAACCAGATTGTTTAATGGACTCTTGGAAAGTGAGAGGATACCTGAGGAGTGGAGAAGAAGTGTACTGGTGCTGATATTTAAGAATAAGGGGGATGTGCAGGACTGCAGTAACTACAGGGGGATAAAATCGATGAGCCACAGCATGAAGTTATGGGAAAGAGTAGTGGAAGATCAGTTAAGAAGGGAGGTGACGATTAGTGAGCAGCAGGATGGTTTCATGCCAAGAAAGAGCACCACAGATGTGATGTTTGCTCTGAGGATGTTGATAGAGAAGTTTAGAGAAGGCCAGAAGGAGTTGCATTTTGTCTTTGTGGACCTTGAGAAAGCATATGACAGGGTGAGGAGAGAGGAGTTGTGGTATTGTTTGAGGAAGTCGGGAGTGGCAGAGAAGTATGTAAGAGTTGTACAGCACATGTACGAGGGAAGTATGACCGTGGTGATGTCTGTGGTAGGAGTGACACATGCATTCAACGTGGAGGTGGGATTACATCAGGGATCGTCTCTGAGCCCTTTCTTCTTTGCAATGGTGATGGACAGGTTGACAGATGAGATTAGACAGGACTCCCCGTGGACTATGATGTTTGCTGATGACATTGTGATCTGTAGCAAGAGTAGGGAGCAGGTTGAGGAGACCCTGGAGAGGTGGAGATATGCTCTAGAGAGGAGAGGAATGAAGGTCTGTAGGAACAAGACAGAATACATGTGTGTAAATGAGAGGGAGGTCAGTGGAATGGTGAGGAAGCAGGGAGTAGAGTTGGCAAAGGTGGACGAGTTTAAATACTTTGGATCAACAGTACAGAGTAATGGGAACTGTGGAAGAGAAGTGAAAAAGAGAGTGCAGGCAGGGTGGAGTGGGTGGAGATTTGGATCAACAGTACAGAGTAATGGGAACTGTGGAAGAGAAGTGAAAAAGAGAGTGCAGGCAGGGTGGAGTGGGTGGAGAAGAGTGTCAGGAGTGATCTATGACAGATGGGTATCAGCAAGAGTGAAAGGGAAGGTCTACAGGACGGTAGTGAGACCAGCTATGTTATATGGGTTGGAGACGGGGCACTGACCAGAAAGCAAGAGACAGAGCTGGAAGTGGCAGAGTTAAAGATGGTAAGATTTGCATTTGGTGTGACAAGGATGGACAAGATTAGAAATGATGATATTAGAGGGTCAGCGCAAGTTGGACGGTTGGGAGACGAAGTCAGAGAGGCGAGATTGCGTTGGTTTGGACATGTGCAGAGAAGAGATGCTGGGTATATTGGGAGAAGGATGCTAAGGATAGAGCTGCCAGGGAAGAGGAAAAGAGGAAGGCCTAAGAGAAGGTTTATGGATGTGGTGAGAGAGGACATGCAGGTGATGGGTGTAACAGAACAAGATTCAGAGGACAGAAAGATATGGAAGAAGATGATCCACTGTGGCAACCCTAACGGGAGCAGCCCAAAAAAGAAGAAGTTGCCTTATCTGCGCCACCCATTCCTCCAATTTTAATGTCATCTTCAAATCTCGCATGTTTACTAACTACACTGGAATCAATGTCATTAATATAAATGAGAAAAAGTAATGGGCCCTAGGGTCAAGCAAAATGTAGATAATAATAATAATAATCTTCTTATTGAGGTGGGTGGCTGGAATCATTACCCGGCCAGGACACCCAAGGTGTGGAAGGACCGGGGAAGAGAGTATTATCAGGACTGCTTCTCCCCCAGGCCGATAGAGGGCAGCCCCCTTGGTTTCCAGTGGGACCACAGGCTATGAGCATGGGAGCTCAACCCTGTTGGAACTCGTGGCCACCACCACCAGGGGGGCAATGGACCTTTCCAGGGCCTTATTTGGTCACGCTTCCGCCACACCAGGAATTGTAGCCAGAAGAAGCTTGTTGGGCCGCTGAAGTCCTTCTGGGTGAATCTATAAAAAGGAGCAATCCCGTCATTCAGAGACCAGTGTCGGGAGGACAGAGACAAAGCCTGAGCAGGAGTGGAGGCGGATGGACTGGCAGCAAGGAGAGACTGAATGGTATTGGTGTGTTGTGTTGACTGGTATTTTGGGCATGTCAAAGCTGTAAATAAACATGTGTAGTGTGGCAAAAGCTGT
Source organism: Erpetoichthys calabaricus (assembly GCF_900747795.2). Lineage (NCBI taxonomy): Eukaryota > Metazoa > Chordata > Cladistia > Polypteriformes > Polypteridae > Erpetoichthys > Erpetoichthys calabaricus. The sequence continues at coordinate 314,933,215 of NC_041397.2, forward strand.
CTCCTGCCTGTCTGTGTCTGGGTTAGGGTGACAGTATGCCCCCTAGTGGCTCACATTATATAATACGCTACTGTGGCTGTCCGTTTGTCTGTCCAGGATTTTAAATCACCTGTAGCTCAAAAACCATTTGAACTATTGACCTGAAATTTGGTACACATATACTAGGTGACGTCTACTATTTGCTTTCCGGGTGATGATTGAACTCCAAGGTTATTCCTCTTTTATTTTTATTTTATTGTAGAATTAACTCTCGGCAGAAGGCAGCAGTGCAGCTCATGCATACGGGCGCCGTTCTCATCCCTACCACCTTCGCCGTCACTTCCCCTACCTCTTCATATCTCAAATCATTCTTGAGGCAGATTGAAGACTTAAGTGCCAGCTTAAGTGAAATATTAAGAAAAATGTGCTAAATAATTGCAACACAAACGCTGACTTAATCAGTTTTAATGGGAAAAGATGCTGAGGGAAGAAGAGGAGAAGCAGGCCGCTAGGGTGGAGAAGAGAAGAGCTGCTCAGGAAGCAGTAAGCACATCAACCTCTGAGCAAACGAATGCTAAATGTACAGAGAAAGAGAATGAAAATTTTAAGTCAAGTGTATTCACTACACGTTATCATTCTGTGCGCTGTTCCTGGTAGATAATAATAATACATTTTATTCATATAGCACCTTTCCCATGTCCTCTCAAGTGTGGTCACCAGTCTTGTTCAAGTTCACACCTCACAAGAACGAGCTCAAAGTTCAGTTCACACAGACTAAAATAAATAAATTCACGTTCATAGTTCACCATTTCAATTTTGAACTCGTTCATGTTCAGTTCATTTTGTATTTCTTAAAGAGTGAGAATAAATTACCTGTGAGTTTACGCTTTTCAATTTTGCATGCCTTATATTAGGCTATTACAGTGTTCTTGGATAAAATACAATAATTATGAAGACTTTTTATTTAAATACATTTTATTGAGTTATACCCAGCAACAAACACTGTGGCAGACGGCTGGGGATGGCACCCAGCCGGGACGCCCAGGAAGACAGGAGGAGGGCTCATGCATCCTCCAGACCACAAGGGGGCGACCGCCCTGGTTCCTTTGGGGGCCACGGGTGCAGGGCTAGGAAGCCCAACCCTGTAGGGGCCCGTGGTCTCCGCCAGGGGGCGCCCCCATGCCTGAAGGACCCGGAACCCCAACACTTCCGCCACACTAGGAAGTGCTGGGGGGAAGAAGACTGGAAACAACCGGAGGGCTTCCGGGAATACAGCCGACACTTCCGCCACACAGGGGAGTGTCTAGGGAGTGTCGGGATCACTTAGAGCCCATCCAGGCACTTATAAAAGTGGCCGCCACCCTGCAAAAGAGGACTGGAGTCGGGTGAGGAGTGGACGAAGTTTGAAGGCAGGAGAGAGGAGGCGGCCTGACGAGCAGGCAGAGAGACTGAGAGAGGCCTGGACTTTGGGGGAGTTTGGTGCTTGAGGCACTGGGGTTGTGCACTTTATTGGACTGTGATTATGCAAAATAAACGTGTGGTGGACTTAAGAATGGTGTCCATCTGTCTGTGTCCGGGCAGCTTATCACAACACGTATAATCATATATTCTAATATCCTCCCGGTCAAAAAAGAAATTAATAAATAGAGGCAAGTATCCATATAAATGATAAATTTCAAACCATGTGACACAAATGGTGACTGTGGAACCAGCGTGTACTATAGGTGAACTAACTGCGCTGCTGGTCAAAATTTGTGTTTCCTAAAAGCAAAAGCGGAGCTCCACCGCATGCTCGTGTCATCTTAAGCACAAGCAGGCAGACACAAACACTGCCTGCTTGATTTTACGTTATTTTTTCCGAATACAAATAAATGGCAAAAAATTCATGCAAAATAAATATCTGTAAAAATCCACTATTTGTGCTTATCTGAATCCGTATTCAGATTCGCTCCACCCTTACATTACAGGGTAAGGCAAAACGTTTCATCTGGACCTAAACCAGATCCAAAATGTCACATACAGTGCATCCGGAAAGTATTCACAGCGCTTCATCACTTTCTCCACATTTTGTTATGTTACAGCCTTATTCCAAAATGGATTCAATTCATTTTTTCCCTCAGAATTCTACACACAACACCCCATAATGACAACATGAAAAAAGTTTACTTGAGGTTTTTGCAAATTTATTAAATATAAAAAAATCGAGAAAGCACATGTACATAAGTATTCACAGCCTTTGCTGTGAAGCTCAAAATTAGGCTCAGGTGCATCCTGTTTCCCCTGATCATCCTTGAGATGTTTCTGCAGCTTCATTGGAGTCTACCTGTGGTAAATTCAGTTGACTGGACATGATTTGGAAAGGCACACACCTGTCTATATAAGGTCCCACAGTTGACAGTTCATGTCAGAACACAAACCAAGCATGAAGTCAAAGGAATTGTCTGTAGACCTCCGAGACAGGATTGTCTCGAGGCACAAATCTGGGGAAGGTTACAGAAAAATTTCTGCTGCTTTGAAGGTCCCAATGAGCACAGTGGACTCCATCATCCATAAGTGGAAGAAGTTCGAAACCACCAGGACTCTTCCTAGAGCTGGCCGGCCATCTAAACTGAGTGATCGGGGGAGAAGGGCCTTAGTCAGGGAGGTGACCAAGAACCCGATGGTCACTCTGTCAGAGCTCCAGAGGTCCTCTGTGGAGAGAAGAGAACCTTCCTGAAGGACAACCATCTCTGCAGCAATCCACCAATCAGGCCTGTATGGTAGAGTGACGAGACGGAAGCCACTCCTTAGTAAAAGGCACATGGCAGCCCACCTGGAGTTTGCCAAGAGGCACCTGAAGGACTCTCAGACCGTGAGAAAGAAAATGATTGAACTCTTTGGTGTGAATGCCAGGCATCACGTTTGGAGGAAACCAGGCACCGCTCATCGCCAGGCCAATACCATCCCTACAGTGAAGCATGGTGGTGGCAGCATCATGCTGTGGGGATGTTTTTCAGTGGCAGGAACTGGGAGAATATTCAGGATAAAGGGAAAGATGACTGCAGCAATGTACAGAGACATCCTGGATACAATCCTGCTCCAGAGCGCTCTTGACCTCAGACTGGGGCGACGGTTCATCTTTCAGCAGGACAACGACCCTAAGCACACAGCCAAGATATCAAAGGAGTGGCTTCAGGACAACTCTGTGAATGTCCTTGAGTGGCCCAGCCAGAGCCCAGACTTGAATCCGATTGAACATCTCTGAAGAGATCTTAAAATGGCTGTGCACCGATGCTTCCCATCCAACCTGATGGAGCTTGAGAGGTGCTGCAAAGAGGAATGGGCGAAACTGGCCAAGGATAAGTGTGCCAAGCTTGTGGCATCATATTCAAAAAGACTTGAGGCTTCTGTCTCTTTGTATGTCAGAGGACTGGGACATCGTGAAATGGGATCAAGCCTCAAGTGGGGAGGCAAAATGGGGATAAAGGGGGAGAGAAGGAGAGCAGGCTATATCTAATCTATTCTTCTAATCCTTATAACTATAAATATCAATGCAATAATAGGCTGTATGGCAATAACTTACTGGGAATTTTGAAATTAAGATTAAAACTGCCTCACTATCAATTAAGACTATAAACTGACATCAAAAACTCAGATTCAATGTCTCCATGATGGGACAGTTAACTTTGTGAGCTGGAATGTTAAAGGCCTGAATCACGAATTAAAGAGAAAGAAAGTATGCTCTCACCTAACAGGCTTAAACCCTAAAATAGTATTTTTACAGGAGATCCACTTACTAACCAAGGATCAGTTCAGACTGCAAAAAGACTGGACTGGCCAAATGTTCCATTATAGCTTTATAAAGAAAACTAGAGGTGTGGGAATTCTCATACACAGCACAGTTCCATTTGTAGCATCAGATGTAGTATCGGACCCTGAAGGGAGATATGTGATGGTCATGGGCAACTTATATAACAGGAAAATGATTTTGATAAATGTTTATGCTCCCAATGTCGATGATAAGGAATTCATGCAAAATCTATTTGCATCCATTCCCAATGTGAACACTCATAAAATTATAATGGCTGGGGACTTTAATTGTGTTTTAAATCCACTCTTAGATAGCACTCCTGTGACAGGGGGGACAATATCTAATACTGCAAAGACAATTACACAGTTTTTAAATCACCACTTGATAATGATAACTTATCAGACCCCTGGAGGTTTCTTAACCCAAACTCAAGAACATATTTGTTCTACTCACCAGTGCATTATAGCTACTCAAGAACTGACTATTTTTTTATAGATAATAATTTCCTGCCTACAATTAAATCATGCAAATATGACACAATTGTTATCTCAGACCATGCCCCTCTAGTCTTGGAGCTAAAATCATTAAGCCCCTCACATTCACCTCACAGATGGCGTCTTAACCCTCTTCTGTTGGCAGACGAGAACTGCACAGAATTTATATCCAAACAAATCAGCTTCTTCCTAGAGACAAACACGTCCACAGAGGTTTCTGCAGGAACACTCTGGGAAACTCTAAAGGCCTTCTTAAGAGGTCAGATTATTTCATTTCTTTCCCACAGAAATACATTAGAAGCCAAGAAAGTGTCAGAGCTAAGAAGTGAAATTACTAGAATAGATGAAGAACAAGCCAGGCGTCCAAGTGAAGCTCTTCACAGGAAAAGGCAGGCCCTGCATACAGAACTTAACATCTTAACAACTAAAGAAACTGAACAACTTATTTATAAGTCTAGACATCATTACTATGAACACGGAGAAAAAGCTAATAAGCTTTTAGCTCAACAAATTCACAAACAAGAAGTTCACAATGCAATACCAGTAATCACCAACAACAATGGAGAAGAAACTACTGACCATAAAAATATAATGCACACATTTAGAGATATAAATCCTTATATTCTACTGAGCTCAAAGAAGACAACACACAATCTAATGCATTTCTGGATACATTACAGACACCATAAATCTGTTGAATCTTCACAGAGAGACTTGGACAAGCAGACAGACTTGGGCAGATGAAATTTAATGTCAATAAATGTAAAGAATTGTGTAGGAAATAAAAATGTGAGGTTTGAATAAACAAAGGGCGGTCGGAAAATCGAGAGTCCACCTTATGAGAAGGATGTAGGAGTCACAGTGGACTCTAAGCTATCGACTTCCCAACAGTGTTCAGAAGCCATTAAGAAGGCTGACAGAATGTCAGGTTATATAGCGCCTTGATGTGTGGAGTACAAGTCACAGGATTTTGTGCTCAAGCTTTATAACACACTGGTGAGGCCTCCATCTGGAGTCCTGGGTGTAGTTTGGGTCTTCAGGCTACAAAAAGGACATAGCAGCACTAGAAAAGGTCCAGAGTAGAGCAAAGAATCTCAAACCCTCCTGTTTTTGAGGTCTACATCCCTGTGCTTTTGCTCTACACTCCACATAACCAATAAGGTAATGCACTGGTCTAACTGGCACATTTTTGGGAGGAAAACCAAAACACCTTTCTAAAACATCAGGCAGAAAAGAACAGAATGCGTAAACTCTACACAGACAGAAAGCAGGCCAAGGCTCAAACACAGTTAGGCCGGCCACGTTCACAATACAGCTCCATTCAAACGACTCAGATTTGCCATTTTTAGTGATGAGTTAAGAAAAAAAAAAAAAGTAGCCAGAACTTTTCAGACTGGATTTTGAACCTCTTTTCATTTGCAGTTCTGAATTTCATACTAATGCATGAAATTAGAATGTATAAATGTATACTGTGTTGGAATGATTAAATCCAAACCTTCTCCGAAATGTATCTGTTTTACTTTATTGTGCTTTTCAAGTCCAGTGCTGGAGGCCCCTTGTAGCTGCAGGTGCCCATGAACACTATTGAGCACTACAGAAGGAAGTTCAAATTATTTGTAAAGAAGCACCACATGCCATTTTTAATTTCACTTGAACACTTTGTCACACCACCCTAGAGCGCCAAAATATGTGGTTTTACACATTTTGCATTTCCTGTGAACTCTTATTTCGCTTCATCTGCTTACTTCCATTATTTTGTTCAACCTTCATTGACTGCACTAATGTTTTTTAGCTCATTGGCCTACCTACTGATGTGCATCGGCTCCCATTTGGTAGGTGAGCCCTTTAAAGCAAAAAACAGAAAAAAAAGAAGAAGCAGCTGATTAGTCGTGTGATTGCTCAGTTGTTTGCGGGTCATGTTGTGTTTTATCAGGAGAGAACAGACATGTGACAACTGATTAGATGAGGAGTCTTGGTCAAGAGGTCTGCTGCAATGTAACCATGCAGGCCAGTCATGACAGCTCCTAACATTATTGCAAAACGTATGTTTGCCCTACTTAGGTCTGTCAAATAAAAGAAAAAAAAGGGCCAAACCAAAAGAAATGTACCCCTTCATCTGTAACTGGTCATCCTGGGAACAGTGGGTTAATATTATGTAGCTAACATAAGGAAAAGGATTCCAGAATGGGTGGGTAGTGATGGTACTTTAATAATTTAACAACATAAACTGATTCATGAATCCTCCTTAGATTAGGGCTCACCCCCACATTCTGAAACAGTTAATCTGAAGTATGTGAGGGGCAGCACGGTGGTGCAGTGGGTAGCGCTGCTGCCTCGCAGTTAGGAGACCTGTCTGCGTTCGCCTCCCGGGTCTTCCCTGTGTGGAGTTTGCATGTTCTCCCTGTGTCTACGTGCATTTCCTCCGGGTACTCCGGTTTCCTCACCCCATCCAAAGACATACAGGTTAAGTGCATCAGGGATTCTAAATTGTGTGTGTTTCCTATGGTGGGCTGGCGCCCTGACCGGGGTTTGTTTCCTGCTTTGTGCCACTGCTCGGTACTTCTAAAAAATTTGTATTTTATTTGATAGATAGATAGATAGATAGATAGATAGATAGATAGATAGATAGATAGATAGATAGATAGATAGATAGATAGATAGATAGATAGATAGATAGATAGATAGATAGATAGATACTTTACTAATCCTGTTCTGTGTATTGTATTGTATTGACCCCCTTCTTTTTGACACCCACTGCACGCCCAGCCTACCTGGAAAGGGGTCTCTCTTTGAACTTCCTTTCCCGAGGTTTCTTCCATTTTTCCCTACTAGGTTTTTTTGGGAGTTTTTCCTTGTCTTCTTAGAAAGTCAAGGCTGGGGGGCTGTCAAGAGGCAGGGCCTGTTAAAGCCCACTGCAGCACTTCTTGTGTGATTTTGGGCTACACAAAAATAAACTGTATTGTATTGTATTGTGTATTGCGCCCTGTGTTGGCTGGGATTGGCTCCAGCAGACCCCCGTGACCCTGTAGTTAGGATATAACGGGTTGGATAATGGATGGATGGATGAAGTATGTGAGGCTGGCAGCATCAATGCCGACCCTCAACCAGGTGAGAGTGGTGTGCTGTGCCTCCTGCTATGACTGTGTGTATTGGCACAGCTCCTGCTCCTTCATTAAATCTGCTGCTGATCCCTCCTGATCACCAACTGTGAAGAGAACTAACTACCTGCCAGGACAACAATCTCACTCTGCAAGACCAATGAGGCGGTGTCAGGGAGATTTTTCTGTGTTCTGTTATGTGTAACCAAGACTTCATGCGTCTAACTTTTTCCATGGAGATGATGAGATCCTGACATTTAAGTTTTTATTATTATTAACTATAGTTTATATATACGAAGTTCCTGTTTAATCTAAATATATATAAAAGTCAAATTCAACTGACTTACCCATCACGTAATCTTCTGAACTACCTGGACTAGGGACTTGAAATTTGGAGTGTAGGATTGGTTTCTGCCTTGCACCCTGTGTTGGCTGGGATTGGCTCCCCCCATGACATGACCCTGTTTTCAGATTCATCGGGTTGGACAATGGATGGATGGATGGATGGTTAGCCTTGGCCCATAGGTACTCACTAAAATTTCATGGTCCAAGCACGAAATTTCTTATAGTTTTTTAGACCCGTTTGTATGTCTGTCTGCTTTTCACGAGAGGACTACTTAACGGATTTAGATCGGGTTTTTTTTTTTTCTCTACAATATGCTTGAACATTCCGTTGATTTTGCGACTCTCTCATCGCGCTAAGTATCAGAGTTCACTTGCGGTACCGATTTATTAGCGCAAATCCGAAAGAGACTCATGGGGCTGCGGGGACCTCCTCACTCATGCGTCTGGTTCAGGGCATAACCTTAACTCTGCTTAGTTAGCGAACGAGAGAACTACTTAACAGATTTAGATCTTTTTTTTTTATATAATTTGCTTGAACATTCCGGTTGATTTTGCGGCTTCTCTCATTGTGCTAAGAGTCATAGTTCGCTTGCAGGAGCGATATATTTGCGCTAATCCTAGACTGAGGCTACAGGCCAAAGGGAAGGGGGAAGAGTGACATCAGGAGTAGAGAGCCAGGAAGGGTCCTCCTCACTGTCCTGTTTCACTAATACACGGGCAAAGCCCCGGGGGATAGCTAGTTGTAAGATGTTTGCCAGATCTTTTCATCTATCTAGTGTGAACTGTAGGGGGCGTAACAGTACCCAAAAATCCCAAACACAATTGCACAGAACCAAGTCCTGCACTGAGTTACAATACCTCTAATTAGGCTTCTCTACACAGTTCAACTACGCACAATACAATGCTTCTCTTCTTTGTCTCCCTGTTCCTCAACACCTCCCAGCTCCTAATCACTCCTGGGAATGCAGAATGGCTCCTTTAATGTCAGTATTTACATTGCCCCACCGTCTCACCTGGGAAGCACTTTCAGGTCCAACGTGACCTCCTTAAACTGGAAGCGATCTACCTCTGAAGGTCTATCTGGAGGTCAACAAGTACCCCAGAAGGGCTGTATGCTGGGACTACAGATTGCCCAGCTGGCGCACCACCGTGAGCACTTCCAGCTGGATGCTACCATCCCACCTGTCCTTCCAACTTGGTCAGGTAGCCCTAGATATTTTGAAACCTTTCTAACTATACAAAACGTAGGGTGTATGATAGGCCATACTATTCTCTTTCTCTTTGTTGATGATGTATTTCACAGCTATGTTATGTAATTAACCTTCATAGTATCAAGCAATTCCACATTTCCCAAGTCTTGTCATAATGAACTAAGGAGTTCACAGGACAGGGCTCCCAAAGATCTGGCGTAATAAAGGATGTCCACTGGAAGCATCCCAATCGAGATCTCAGTGGTCAGAGACTTGAGGAAGCAGAAGGTAGACCACAATCCCATTAGAGGTTGTCTAGCTTTAAACTCCTTGGAGTGACCGTCACCGGTGACCTGAAGTGGACAGAACACATTTCAGCTATTGTTAATAAGGCTCACCAGTACCTCTGCTTCCTCAGATGTCTAAAGGGCAGCTCAGTTTCTCCATCTGTTCTGCACAAGTGCACAGTGAACTCCATTCTTATTGGCTTCATCATATCATGGTATGGCATCTGCTTGGCTCAAGAACATAAAGCACTGTTGAGGGTGGTCAAATATCACCAGCACACTGCTGCCATCTATTTATACCGCACTGCCCACTTCCACCACACTTGCATTAATTAAAACACTCAACCACCCTGCATGGTTGCTTTTCTGACTTCTTCCTTCCAGCCATGTACACATTTTATTTATTTAGTATTACATTTTTATCAACTTTTCTGAGGCAAGTTAGAATTTCATTATACTGAGAAGAAATTTGACTTGGAAATGATGGCCAGAAGACACTGTGCTCTTTGAGAACATTTGGACATGAGCTGTGTGCGGGTGTGCCTGTTGGGGGAGGCACATTCTGCAGTAAATATTTGGCATAGCTTAAATAAGGCTGAATTATGAATTAAGAAATTGTCTGCATCACTGAACTGTAGCATGAACTTCTCTTTGGGTGTTGTTTCTTTAGTGCTACTGCTTCTGCCCAAGAGGAGCCACAGAAACACTTGGCATTCAGTAATGAAAGCAATTTTTATTAGGTTGCCCAGCAAGTTTAAGTTCAAATTCAAGTATACAGGCTGACTATCCCTAATCCGAAATTCCAAAAATCCAAAACATTTTGATGCCACATATGTTTGCACTTTTTTTCTTTTTAACAGCTGAGTGGATGTGAACAACATATCAATATGGATGTGAACACGCCTGGACAAACTGCTGAGGAAGGCAGGCTCTATTGTAGGCACAGAGCTGGACAGTTTGACGGGTGCTGAGCAGGCTCCTGTTAATCATGGAGAATCCACTGGAGCCACTGAACAGGATCATCTCCTGACAGAGGAGCAGCTTCAGCGACAGACTGCTGTCACCATCCTGCTCCACTGACAGACTGAGGAGATCGTTCCTCTGCCACACTATGTGACTCTTCAATTCCACCCAGGGGGGTAAACATTAACATTATTAAAAGTTATTGTCTGTTATACCTGCATTGTTATCACTCTTTAATTTAATATTGTTTATATCAGTATGTTGCTGCTGGAGTATGGGAATTAATAAAGTATCTATCTCTGCAGATTCCATAAGGATTTACTCATTCTGAGCATTGTCTGATCCCCAGGACAAGAGTCTGAGAAGCAGACTTTATGGGAGATGAAGCGCCAGTGAAGAGACGTTCAGACACACAACACAAGAGATAGCAAATATTTTGAAATTATTCTATGAGCCGTCTTTGACAGGTACAATGGGTAGTTAATAATACAATACCTGCATCTAACATTCTATTTGAATATTGGGTGGGGAACAGCCCAGACACAGACAGGTTGACATTGTTTTATCACCCAACACACGTTTATTTACAATTATGTACACAATAGTGAAGCACACAAACCCAGTACCGCAGCACCAATCACCCCAAAGTCCAGGCCTCTTCACAATGCCTTTCTCTTCTGGTCCGCCTCCACTCCTCTCCTCCGAGCTCTGTCCTCTTCCACCCGACTACAGCCCTTGAACGGAGGGAGGTGGCCCCTTTTATAATCACCCGGACGTGCTCTAGGTGCTCCCGATAATCCTCCACTGGCACTCCCCAGTGTGGCGGAAGTACTGGCTGCGCACGCGGAAGCACTCCAGGTGTCCCTGGTCGTTTTACCCAGAGCACTTCCGTTTGTGGCGGAAGTGCTCAGGACCAGGGCTCTCCAGACATTGGGGTGCCCCCTAGCGGTGACCAAGGGCCCCTATAGGGTTGAGCTTCCAAGCTCAGTCCCCGTGGTCCCCAAAGCCACCAGGACGGTCGCCCCCTCATGGTCTGGAGGAGGTGTAATCCCTCCTCCGGTCCTTCCGGGCATCCCAGCTGGGTGCCACCCCTAGCCACATGCCACAATTGTTACTATTAATAGTCAACAGAAAGCTCATTTCAGACAAGAGTTTCCAGTGTTTGATTCCCTTCATCCTTCCATTATAAGTAAATCCAGGAATTGGTGGACATTAGATGCAGTATTGTGCTTAAAGGGCAAGCAAGACGCACGCAAGACAGAGCCACGCCTACCAACTCACAGAGCCCCGCCCACCAACAATTCACTAAGCAGCCGACCATGGCACGAAAGACAGAGACCATGGGATACGCACGACAGAGCCCCGACCGCCAACTCTAAGACCATGGGGTACACACGACAGAGCCCCGTCCATCAACTCTAAGACCATGGGATACGCACGACAGAGACCCGCCCACCAACTCACAGAGCCCCGCCCACCAACTCTAAGACCATGGGATACACACGATAGAGCCCCACCCGCCAACTCTAAGACCATGGGGTACACACGACAGAGCCCCGTCCATCAACTCTAAGACCATGGGATACGCACGACAGAGACCCGCCCACCAACTCTAACCCTCCTCCTGCGTCCACCCTCGCTCTTGAGGCATGAGCAGGCAGTGTGCATGGGGTGCGCATGACAGAGCCCTGCCCGCCAACTCTAAGACCATGGGGTACGCATGACAGAGCGTTGTTCTTAGTCACGGAAGCATAGTCATACAGTCTGCTCAACAATACGCTGACTACATGAATACTTCCGGAGTTTAAGGTGGAGAGGCACAAATTGTGGCGATGTCCCAAATGCTTCCAGCTACTATCACCATTCACTTCCGAGATATCCCTGACCCCATCAGGTTCAAATTTGCCTTTTACTTTTACACGCACACAATTTCCTGTTAGAGTGGCCTTCGCAATGACAATTAATAAGGCACAGGGACAAACTTTCAGAAAGATGTGCATGTATCTGCCAAAACCAGTTTTCAGTCACGGACAATTGTATGTGGCTCTCTCCAGAGTTCCATCTTTTCATTCACTCACAGTCGTATCCTCAAACCCACCCCATTTGGACAACTGTGTCTTTCAGGAGGTGTTCACCCATCAATACATAATTATACAGCGTATGCTACGCCGCGGGTTGGCTAGAGAGTCTATAAAACATAAAGACGCTCAACCTTCACTACTGACTTACAGCAATTTTCTTCATTTTCACCTGACGTCATTTGTAACTTGACTTATTTTCCTACTTCTTTTGAACAGGATTTATATGTAACTGTAAAATTGTTGGAAATTAAAAATATAGAAATATAAGGCTTTCTAATTTTTATTCTCTCTATTATAAAAAAAAATCTTGGAAGGCTTGTAAGGTGATGAGACATGATTTTCTCGGAGACACTTTAACATCCCGCGAGACAAGGCATTGAGACAAAAGGACAACTGTTGTACAGGCTTTTAAATGTTCAAAGCGCCGTCTGAGATGCCGATCACACGTCATGGCAGCAGCAGCAGCTGATCGAGCAAAGAGGTAAGAAAACTGCATTTGTTTCCCATTGTATCGCCGTTTAAGAGGAGGTTTCGGAGGAGCGACCACATCCCCGTAGCATGCGTTCAGCCCCCCTCTTCACAATGCGAGCGTCAGAGATGCGAATTGGCTGCCATGCTGTGTGACCTGAACTTCACTTGCATATCATTTCCCTCCCTAAGCCAGTGCCATGTGCCATTGTGAAGAGTGTGGCTACATACAAACTGAGGTGACGCAGTCGCTCCTCTGAAACCCCCTCTTTAACGGTGATACTTTGGGAAACGAGTAACAGTTGTTGTTTTTTTTAACCTCCTCTTTGCTCGATCAGCTACTGGCTTGCTGCTGCTTTCATTCCGTGTGATCGGCATATTTGGGTGGCGCTTCAAACGTTTAAAAGCCTGTAGAGCACCTGTCCTTTTGTCCTCAAACACCATGCAATCTCTTTTCGCTTTTCCGTTATTTCACAGAGTAATATTTTCAGTTTGTTTGTGCTAATGTGATCTTTTCACTCAATTTGTTTGAGACTTTTGAATTTCTCTACTTCCATTATCTCTAACCTGCTCTGCATGCGTATCACAGGACTTGCTTACAAAGGTTGTAAGTATGACGTGATGTGCCTGTCTCGTGGAATGTGAAAGTGTCTCTCTTCAAAAGATCACATCTCGTCGCCAGAAAAAAGACTCATCCCAAGATTATTTTATATAATAGAGAGATGTCTTACGTTATCTAAGTTGATGGCTGGCCACTCATCACAGAAATGCAACTGCCATTGTCACACTTACTGCTGCTCTAGATTCACTTGTTCTTTGCACCTGGGATTCACCTTTGGTAATTTCTTGTTTTTCTCATCCCCATTTCTGCAAAGCTACACATAATTCAAAAAATGCCCAAGTGTTCTCTGAAGACATTAGCAAACACTAATTTGTGTCTGTTGTTGTTTTGTCACCTTCAAGTTATGAGAATTTCCCAAACTGTCCAGAACAATGAAATCACCTGATGTTATGCTGTCACTGTCATGAGCTGACCACCTGATGTTCCTTTGTTAGCCTTGGGGGCTTATGTTAACCCCCCGCCTCACCAGCCAATATAATTTGACAGTGTTTTAAAAATGAAGACTATAAATCCGTCCATCCCTTAAAACTATTAAATATTCAGAAAAATTGATGATACTAAAAAGAGGTCATTGAGTAATACAAACTGTGACAAACAACACAAGCCTTTTATGTTGAAATCCCCTATAACACAACAACAAAAAAAGATTCTTCTGCGACTTAGAGGGTTTAGTAGAAATGAATCACCACTTCAAAAATATGGGAATGAAAACAGAACAGAACAGAACAGAATAGAATAGAATAGGATAGGATGGATGGATGGATGCTTTATTAATCCCCAAGGGGAAATTCACATACTCCAGCAGCAGCATACTGATACAAAAAAAACAATATTAAATTAAAGAGCAATAAAAACACAGTGCCAGTTAAAAAATTGAAGGTGGAGAGTGTGAGGCAGGTGTACCAGTCTATAATCTTGTATAATGTTAACGTTTACCCCCCCGGGTGGAATTGAAGAGTCACATAGTGTGATGGAGGAATGATCTCCTCAGTCTGTCAGCGGAGAAGGACGGTGACAGCAGTCTGTCGCTGAAGCTGCTCCTCTGTCTGGAGATGATCCTGTTTAGTGGCTCCAGTGGATTCTCCATGACTGACAGGAGTCTGCTCAGCGCCCGTCGCTCTCTGCCACAGATGCCAAACTGTCCAGCTCCATGCACACAATATTGCCTGCTTTCCTCACTAGTTGTGAATTTCCCCTTGGGATTAATAAAGTATCTATCTATCTATCTATCTATCTATCTATCTATCTATCTATCTATCTATCTATCTATCTATCTATCTATCTATCTATCTATCTATCTAGTTTGTCCAGGCGTGAGGCGTCTTTCCTCTTAATGCTGCCTCCCCAGCACACCACTGCGTAGAAGAGGGCGCTCGCCACAACCGTCTGATAGAACATCTGCAGCTTCTTATTGCAGATGTTGAAGGACGCCAGCCTTCTAATGAAGTATAGCCGGCTCTGTCCTCTCTTGCACAGCGCATCAGTATTGGCAGTCCAGTCTAATTTATCATCCAGCTGCACTCCCAGATATTTATAGGTCTGCACCCTCTGCACACAGTCACCTTTGATGATCACTGGGTCCATGAGGGGTCTGGGCCTCCTAAAATCCACCACTAGCTCCTTGGTGTGGTGTGTTGTGTGGGGGGCACCAAAATCTTGTACGTGTTTAAGGCCTCAAAAGGAGTTAGTCTGGCCCTGAGTAGGAAATACTGAACTGCAGTAACAGTACAGTACCCCAGTAGTAAGTCGAATAAACCCAAACCACAACGGGAAAAGTTGAAAGAACGTCTGAAGGGCCTGCGTGTGGAATCGCATGGCTTGACCGCTTCCACAAATTGATTCTTATTAAAGAAATTTTCTGTTAATGCAATCAATAATAGTCTAATGCATTCATAACAGCACAGAGAGTAGAACATCCATCCATCCATTTTCCAACCCGCTGAATCCAAACACAGGGTCACGGGGGTCGGCTGGAGCCAATCCCAGCCAACACGGGGCACAAGGCAGGAACCAATCCTGGGCAGGGTGCTAACCCACCGCAGGACACACACAAACACACACAAACACCAAGCACACACTAGGGCCAATTTAGAATCGCCAGTCCACCTAACCAGCATGTCTTTGGTGTTTTGTACTATGCTTCCTTAAATAAAAGTAATGTTTGGTACATAGTTCTATGTTCCATTATATTAAAACGTGATGACATTGTGATTCTCCTATTATGCATTAAATAGTTTACATACTTCATATACAATAATAATAATAATAATAATAATAATAATAATAATAAATGTTATTTATATAGCGCCTTTCCCAAAATAATAGACCCAGTCATTCTGCAGTAGTGACTTATTCTGATCCAGGTCTGTAAGCCCTCGGTAAATTACAATTTTCTGAAATGTGCAATTTGGCGATTCTAAATTGGCCCTATTGTGTGCTTGGTGTGTGGGTGTGTTTGTGTGTGTCCTGCGGTGGGTTGGCACCCTGCCCAGGATTGTTTCCTGCCTTGTGCCCTGTGTTGGCTGGGATTGGCTCCAGCAGACCCCCGTGACCCTGTATTCGGATTCAGCGGGTTGGAAAATGGATGGATGGATAACAGAAAGCGAACACAACTTAACTAACACGGGCTTCTTATACTGTTTGAGGCGGATCTGTTAGATATGAGGTGCCGTTTAGGTTGAACTACGGTCCTGCTTGCGCCGCCAACTCGCGTACTCAATTACCCCCCTTGCTGGTGTAATTTTATCTTTCTTAATGTATATATGTCAATGCTATTGATTAATTCTGTTATACTATTAAGAGAGCTTATAACGATTGCAAGATCGCATTTATTTATGTTTCGCGTGTTACTGCATTGAGCGATAAGCCTTATTACTGGACTAAAGCTGCAACAATATATTAGCAGACTTCTATCACCCCAGCCGAAATACCCCACCCCACAAACACAAACATACAGGACCCACATAACTCCATCCATCAGACTGCATCTGTCTCACCGACTGACCTAAACATTACGCCCAAGACACTGCACGACTATACATCACCATTTTAAAAAAGACACAAAGAAGAAAACCAATGCTCGGATCGTCTGATAAGAATCCTATTACCCAAAGATGGCATCTTTATTGTGTCACCAAGTCCACATAACGGGAAAGCTTCGGCTGTATAACTGTTCTTTTTACAAGCTGTCACTTACCTTAAACGCTGCGATGAAGTTAAAATCCGCATATTTCCAAATGACGGAGAAGGGTATTGCTGCAGAAAATGAGACATAATGGGCGGATCTGAAGGCGGGATAACTGTAAATGCAAGTGGATAGTATTGGCTAATTCAGAATTTCAACGAATGAGATTATTGTTACTCTATGACAATCAAAAACTCACCTGTCCAATTACCAACGTTTGACGTTGTCTATCAAGTGTAACTTTAACCAGTCGATTCACAGTTCGTGATCCCTACCGCTTTGAGGTTCCGCTTTATAGTTATCTCTTAAATAACCTGCCGTTGTACCAAGCGACGAAACTCCATTAAACGAAAAGAGACAAAAAAAAAAAGAAGCTGCGGTGATGAAACTCCATTAGACAAAAGAAGAAGAAGCGACGAAATTAATTGCTCGTATTTTTGACAATGGAAGTAAGTGTGCTTCGAAATGAAAACGTATGAAAGTTGCAGTTTTTTTCGTATTTTTAGTAACTTTGTTTTGCATGGTTATGTTTGTACTGTGAACCTTTACGTTTGTATTAATAATCATTTTCGCTGTAGTAATTGATTTATAGTCAGTGCTTGAAGTGGACCCGCACTCAGCGGTACCGGCAACTCTTCAAATTCATCAAGGCAAGTTTCACGAGAACTCCTCGACTGAGCATGAAAGACGAAACAAAATTTATACAATAATCTAGGAAACACTTGATCAGTTATTCTGTCGTGAAGTAGGCTTTTGATAAAGTTCAGATTGACTGCAGTGGTGCACCATGTTACCTTTTTTCTTTTCAGTTTAGTTCCTTATGTTGGAGTAATGGTCTAAAGTGTAATACCAAATAATCTGCGATGTTTTTGTACCGTCAATTTTAATAGCATTTCATGGTAGTTTTGCGCAGATGATGCCTGCCATTTCTAAATTGTTAAAGACATTCCTGCAATGGGCAGTGCGACACTAACTTGTATGTGACTCCGACTGACAGTCGCGAGGTGCACAGAGCCTTTCAATTTCATTACAAGTGACATTTACATTTTTTTTCCTTTCATCCAGTTTGCTACAAGAATATCTTCTGGAAATTGGATGTTAATGAAAATCAGGTAAATTACACCCGTTTGTTAAACTTGTAATTCACTTGTAGTGTTTGACTTTCACGTGTGTCTTTATTTCTTTCCTTCTTTTCCTAGAACATCCCTGCTGGTTCAGTAGACTGTGGAATAGACACGTTGATGGTATGTGAATATGAATTGTAAGCTTTCTGTAACTTTACATTTGTGTTTAGATTGTGTAGGAGTTCAGTACTTTAGTTCTTATCCTCTGTCAGTCTGCTCTTTATCTGTCTATGCAGGAACCCTTTGATTTTACTGCTCTCAGTCTTTTAAAGATGGTGATAATATTATTTTTTTCTTCATGTGTGGCATACCTTTAATTGTGGCATTAATTTAACGTGCCCTCCACTATTAATGACACCCCTTATAAAAATGTTAATTTTAAAAATATTGATTTCTTGATGAGGGCTTTGTTTTCTTTGAATTAAATTGTTTCAATTAAAAGTCTGATGTTTATAATTTTTTCAGTGCAAGGTGACATTTCTTCAGCAAACTGTGATTTTTTTTCTAACCCTTATTACTAATTTTTACAAGGGGTGCCAATAATCGTGGAGAGCACTGTATACAGTTTATCCATTTTATCTTAGGATTTCATGCCTGTGACTTGCATATTACTTTAGGTAGTGTCCAGATTGGTATATTCATAATACTCTGAAATAATGGATGTATTCTAAAGAACTATTGAGATAACCACGAACGAGAGTTTTTGTAATGAACCACAGAGGAATTCTCACAGTTTGAACTTTATTCCAAAGTGTCCACTATTATGAGAAAACAGGAGTGTTCAGACCAATCTATCTATCTATCTATCTATCTATCTATCTATCTATCTATCTATCTATCTATCTATCTATCTATCTATCTATCTATCTATTTTATCTTGGTATTGTAATATATTGCTCTACTTTCCCCTTTTGTATTATTAATATGTAGCCTTTTTCAGAATGCCTCTAATCTAGATAGATAGATAGATAGATAGATGTGAAAGGCACTATATGATAGATAGATAGATGTGAAAGGCACTATATGATAGATAGATAGATAGATAGATAGATACTTTATTAATCCCAATGGGAAATTCACAAGATCTCTTGCACAAGACAAATACTTCACGTGACAGTTTGATGTATTTATGTGTGTTTCCACCATGTAGAAGAGCAGGCTGGCTGTGTGGCTGAAGTGGGGCAGCTGACTTGAGAACAAGGGGCTCGGGTCTTTGTGGCTGCAGAGATCAGCAGGGCATCCAGGAGGACTCAACATGAAAAACTTGGAGTTCATCATAAAGGGCCATGGAGCAGATAATCACTTGCTGGTAACTTAGTTCAGATAACAAGTAAAACTTAGCTTTTGTAATCTGTAGCAGAGAGCTATGATGACTTTACAGCACCAAACTCTTGTATTTGCTTGTCCAACAGGCTGTTGTATCTGAAAAGGTGTCATCCAAATGGTTTAAAAATGATGAAGATCCTAAAAGTCACCGGGTAATGATCTCTACACAGTAGAAGATGACGAGCTGACAGATGGCCTCTACAACTACATGATGAAGTGCTGTCAACAGCTGTAGGCACTTTTGAAAAGATCAACACCCCGAGTTCACATCATTGTGGATGTGCTGATGCTGGAGGCTCATTTGGTTTCAGTGAATCTCTGAGCACAGAAAGTGTCTCCATGAGTAAGAAGAAGAAGGTCTGTTCATTGATGGACCAGCAGACGGTGAGTGGGACGTCATGTGGTGTTGGGGGGTAGACGGTTCTTTCTTTTTCTTTTCAGCACCATCATTCTGTTAATCAGAATACCATTTTACTTGTAGTGAATTTAGACAAGAATATAAGCTAAATACATATAAATGTAAATATATATGTTTAAAGTGAAATTTTAAATATGCATTAATACATTTTTAGTATTGGTAAAAGTAAATCTTTTTTTTTTTTTTTTAAGTGAGTGAAGAGTTTGACACACTTGAGCTTCAACTGTTGGAGTACCAAAGACAGACAGCATCACTGAGGTTTCTCAACTTGGGATTCCATCTCAGCGCCTCCTCTGATAAACGCGTCACTGGCTTTATTGGTCTTTGGCCTTTTTTATTTCTGAATGTTAAACTGACTGTGCATAATAGAGTTGTTTAGATTTGATTTAACTATTGCTGTAAATAATATAAGGACACTTTGTTGATTAAGTTCTGCATATTTGAAATTGTCTGTGTATCTGTTTTTAGCCAATTCATGCCATCTGCATTTTTACTTTAATTTTTGTAACTGCATTGTACAGTTTTATTCCTTTTTTGAATATTACAAGCAAACATCTCTATCCCCATTACATAAATATAATATGTAGAAGTGGGTGTGCTTCAGTATATTTCCCAATCAGTCTGTTTGTTAAATTAATTATGTTATGTTAAATAAACATGGGCGGCACGGTGGCGCAGTGGGTAGCGCTGCTGCCTCGCAGTTGGGAGATCTGGGGACCTGGGTTCGCTTCCCGGGTCCTCCCTGCGTGGAGTTTGCATGTTCTCCCCGTGTCTGCGTGGGTTTCCTCCGGGCGCTCCGGTTTCCTCCCACAGTCCAAAGACATGCAGGTTAGGTGGATTGGCGATTCTAAATTGGCCCTAGTGTGTGCTTGGTGTGTGGGTGTGTTTGTGTGTGTCCTGCGGTGGGTTGGCACCCTGCCCGAGATTGTTTCCTGCCTTGTGCCCTGTGTTGGCTAGGATTGGCTCCAGCAGACCCCCGTGACCCTGTGTTCGGATTCAGCGGGTTGGAAAATGGATGGATGGATGGATAAATAAACATGGCTCATGTCAATAAAATAAGTCCACGCCGGAAGGACGCGGGAAGTGAACCCAGGTCTCCTAACGGCAAGGCAGCAGCATCACCACTACGCCACCGTGCCGGCCATGATAAAACATTAAATGAGAATACAAGAAAAAATGCAAAATGGAGTAACGTTAGTCTGTGTGATTAGTATTTGGGGCAGCATGGTGGCGCAGTGGGTAGCGCTGCTGCCTCGCAGTTAGGAGACCTGGGGACCTGGGTTCGCTTCCCGGGTCCTCCCTGCGTGGAGTTTGCATGTTCTCCCCGTGTCTGTGTGGGTTTCCTCCGGGCGCTCCGGTTTCCTCCCACAATCCAAAGACATGCAGGTTAGGTGGATTGGCGATTCTAAATTGGCCTTAGTGTGTGCTTGGTGTGTGTGTGTGTTTGTGTGTGTCCTGCGGTGGGTTGGCACCCTGCCCAGGATTGGTTCCTGTCTTGTGCCCTGTGTTAGCTGGGATTGGCTCTAGCAGACCCCCGTGACCCTGTGTTCGGATTCAGCGGGTTGGAAAATGGATGGATGGATGGATTATTATTTGAAATGAATATCTGAATATTTCTCGTTGTGTGTCTGTTTTTATTTTTATTTTTTTACTTTTATTTCACTAACCTTTTGCTCTTAACCAGCGACAATAACTCAAACAACCTGTTGCTTCTTTGAAAGTCACATGACTTTACCCCCAAGTTATCCAACCTCTGCTGATGATAAATCCGCTTGGTGCTCTTATTAATATCCGGTGAGGACTAAATATAACTATTTTGACTTCTACCTAAATGACTAAAATTAGTATATTGCACATCCCACAAAATTCAACAAATTAAACATGATCAAGTTATGTTCAAAAGTGGAACATAAACAATACATGTAATATAAAGTACTGCGTTGGGTTGGCGCTCTGCCCGGATTGGTTCCTGCCTTGTGCCCTGTGTTGGCTGGGATTGGCTCCAGCAGACCCCTGTGACCCTGTGTTCGGATTTCAGCGGGTTAGAAAATGGATGGATGGATGTAATATAAAGTAAATACATTCTTGTAAATGTAGCAACCTGCCATTTTCATTTTTTTCAGTATACTGAATAATTATAACATTTTGTTTTTGGTAGTGACAATGCTGAGTGTTTTAATTTGTGCTGCCCAATCACCTCGTGTATTAACACAACTAGAACTGATAGATTTGAGCAGGACCTCCACTTGTATCAATATGGGCTACAAATGGCACTTTGCTGGACTCACTGGTAATCCCATAGGATAAAACAGCTTGGAAACTGAATAGTTAATGGGATGAATTCCTTCATCCTCTCGCCAAATGAGGCTGGGTATTGTCGTGCACCAGGAGGGACCAGCATAGGGTCTGATGATGGGTCCAAGGATTTCATCCCGATACCTAATGGCAGTCCCGTGGTGCCCACCATTTTCTAGCCTGTAGAGGTCTGTGTGTCCCTCCATGGATATGCCTCCCCAGACCATCACTGACCCACCACCAAACCGGTCCTGCTGAACGATGTCACAGGCAGCATAATGTTCTCCAGACCCTTTCACGTCTGTCACGTGTGCTCAGGGTAAACCTGCTCTCATCTGTGAAAAGCACAGGGCGCCAGTGTTGGACCTGCCAATTCTGGTGCCCTATGGCAAATGCCAATCAAGCGCCATGGTGCCCACTAGAGGACATCGGGCCCTCAGGCCACCCTCATGAAGTCTGTTTTTGATTATTTGGTCAGAGACATTCACACCAGTGGCCTGCCTGCTGGAGGTCATTTTGTAGGCTCTGGCAGTTTTCATCCTGTTCCTCTTTGCCCAAAGGAGCAGATACTGGTGGGTCCTGCTGATGGGTTAAGGACCTTCTACGAGGGGCCCTGTCCCTATATATATATATATATATATATATATATATATATATATATATATCCATCCATCCATCCATTGTCTCCCGCTTATCCGAGGTCGGGTCAAGGGGGCAGCAGCTTGAGCAGAGATGCCCAGACTTCCCTCTCCCCGGCCACTTCTTCTAGCTCTTCCAGGAGAATCCCAAGGCATTCCCAGGCCAGTCGAGAGACATAGT
Organism: Erpetoichthys calabaricus; assembly: GCF_900747795.2. NCBI lineage: Eukaryota > Metazoa > Chordata > Cladistia > Polypteriformes > Polypteridae > Erpetoichthys > Erpetoichthys calabaricus. The sequence goes on from NC_041397.2 coordinate 314,955,698, forward strand.
CCCTCCAACGTGTCCTGGGTCTTCCCCGGGGCCTCCTCCCGGTTAGACGTGCCCGGAACACCTCACCAGGGAGGCGTCCAGGAGGCATCCTGATCAGATGCCTGAGCCACCTCATCTGACTCCTCTCGATGCGGAGGAGCAGCGGCTCTACTCTGAGCCCCTCCTGGATGACTGAGCTTCTCACCCTATCTTTAAGGGAAAGCCCAGACACCCTGCGGAGAAAACTCATTTCAGCTGCTTGTATTCGCGATCTCGTTCTTTCGGTCACTACCCATAGCTCATGACCATAGGTGAGGGTAGGAACATAGATCGACTGGTAAATTGAGAGCTTCGCCTTGTGGCTCAGCTCCTTTTTCACCACGACAGACCGATGCAGAACCCTCATTACTGCGGATGCCGCACCGAGCCGCCTGTCGATCTCACGCTCCATTCTTCCCTCACTCGTGAACAAGACCCCGAGATACTTGAACTCCTCCACTTGGGGCAGGATCTCGCTCCCAACCCTGAGAGGGCACTCCACCCTTTTCCGGCTGAGGACCATGGTCTCGGATTTGGAGGTGCTGATTCTCATCCCAGCCGCTTCACACTCAGCTGCGAACCGATCCAGAGAGAGCTGAAGATCACGGCCTGATGAAGCAAACAGGACAACATCATCTGCAAAAAGCAGTGACCCAATCCTGAGTCCACCAAACCGGACTCCCTCAACACCCTGGCTGCGCCTAGAAATTCTGTCCATAAAAGTTATGAACAGAATCGGTGACAAATTTAATATATATATTAAACCTCTGACAAATGAGAATATAAAAATGCCTTACCAGATATATACATCCATCCATCCATTATCCAACCCTGTAAAACTGTATATTATAGGATTCATCATTGGAGGAACAACACTGGCAATAACTAACATAATATTGTAGGCTTCCCTTGACAGACTCACACCAGTCCCTGTTAAAATGTATGAAATTATTATTGGTACATAAAAGAGTGACATCACCAGAAGGTGTGTGAGGCAGGTGCTTAAAACTTTGCTTTTCCCATCAGCAGAAGAGATGTTTAAAGCTGCTTGAGCAATCCTAAAGTAAGAAAAGAGAATAACTGCCACAGGCACAACCACAGATAACAATGTTGCGACTATTAAAAAAGTTAAGTATAAAGGATTTTTGTAACGGGATATATTTAAAGCACTACCATACTCACAGAAACAGTAATGCAAGACATTAGTCTCACAAAAAGAAAGGTCTCTGAGAAAGATCATATTAGTGGGTACAAGACACAGCCCAGTAATGATATTGGACAATAATAAACTAAGCCAGACTAATCTATTTGTAATAAGAGAAGAATATTGAAGTGGATAAAGGACCGCTACATAACGATCACATGCCATGAATGCAAAAAGTAGAGATTCCACTACTTCTAAATGGCAAATCATGTACATCTGCATGAAACAAGGTCCAGGGGGAACAATTAAAAAGTCTAACAGGAAACCCACCATTGTAGGGACAATATTAGTGCTGTTTAGCAAGTCTAAAACTGCTAAGGCGCCGATATATATATACATCGGTGTTTGTAGGTGGTGATTCATTCTTATGACGAGAATTACCACAAAATTTCCCACGAATGTCACAAAGAAGATTAAGGAGAGCACTGCAGCAACAAATTTTCTCAGCTCAGGTTTGATATCACATTGAAGAACAAATTCCGACACAGAAATGGACGTGTTGTGTGCCATACCAGGGTTGATGGACCACCTGAAACAATGAAAATAAAAATCCGATATAGATGAACTTGTTAGTGTTGTTAAACGGTCACATTTGAGTCATAATTAAAGTGGTCATATTTTCTTAAAGAAAGTGCATTTTAACATTTATTGAAGATCCACAAGCATCCATTCATTTTCCAACCCACTGAATCTGAACACAGGGTCATGGGGGTCTGCTGGAGCCAATCCCAGCCAACACAGGGCCGGGCAGGGCAGTAACCCACCGCAGGACACACACAAACACACACCAAGCACACACTAGGGCCAATTTAGAATCGCCAATCCACCTAACCTGCATGTCTTTGGACTGTGGGAGGAAACCGGAGCAGACACGGGGAGAACATGCAAACTCCACGCAGGGAGGACCCGGGAAGCGAACCCAGGTCCTCAGGTCTCCTAACTGCGACGCAGCCGCGCTACCCACTGTGCCACCGTGCCGCCCCCTTACCTGACATATAATTTCCAAAATAAATTCCCAGCTGTTCAGATTGAATGATGTAATGGCTATGACTTGAAAGCCTCTGTGTGGTGTGTGGTAAAATGACCAGTAAAGTGGAGTAATTTTCAGCTGTACAGGTTGTTATGTCAGGGCCACACTGGAGTAGACAGACTCGGTGTGCTCTTAATATGATGTTTACTTGTGTAGTCATATAGGATTATGTCCAGCTGAACTCTCTGTCATCTCTATCTTGTTACCAGTCGTGATGCTGATGCCCATCAGTGCCTGCTGTACAGTTGGACTCCTGACCTCCTCCAGTCTCAGAGACCCCAAAGACAGGCTGACGTGTTCAGCACACCAGTAGGACCTGATGGAGTCAAACGGAGGCTCAATGAGATATGAACTACAAACATCTGTCATGTTTTAATCTCTAAATGTCACTTTTGCATAAGTAATATGTATTGTAATAAACATGTATTTGATGATCTTAAAGAGGTATTTAAAATCCCAAAAGCAATAAAGGTCCAATCAAGTCAAATAATTCAATACCCTGATTAACAGGTGCACGGTCACAAAAACTGCAAAATTATTACTCTTTTTAAGGGATAATATTTGCTCTTCTCAGATCGTTTAACATAGTAAACTTCATTATAAAAATAATAATTGAAAGGTGACTTTTAGCACTATGATAACTGTGTTTCTTACATTTAACATTGATAACATAGAGACAGCCAATGGATTCTTTAAAGTCACAATTTTATTGCCAGCTTTCTTAACGTTGTCTCTTCCCTGATACCTGAACGTGAGAGTGTCAAGTATGTGATCCATATTACTAACCGAGAATGCTAAACCGGATGATGGACGCAGGCACATCCGGCCATGGGCCGTAGCTGCAAAAAGACGTACTGCGCAGGCGCAACAAACAGTCCGCGAGAGTCGGCTGAGGACCCCAGAAAGGCGGATGAGGGTCCGCGAGAGACGCAGGCGCAAAAAGAGTCCGACAAGAGCACAGAAAACAGGAGTGAGCACATACAGAAAGGAGTCACAAAAATGAGGCTCAACAAGCACCAAAATAAGGAAAAGGCACATAAAAGAGTACTCAAACGAGGGGAAAGCACGAAACACATTGCACACGAAACTAAACACACCAAAAAAAAAAGAACAGACGAGCGCACAATAGCAAGGGACGACCATACCCCCCCCCACCCTACAGGCACGGGACACCCACCAAGAGGGGGATTCAACAAGCCCATGGAAGACCAAAAAAAAGAACACAAAACCACCCCACAGACCCTACAAGCAAGGGACGGGACACACACAAAGAGGGGGATTCAAACAAGACACAGGAACACAAAAAGAAACAAAACGCTCGCGCAACAACGATCCCCCCCACACATCCATAAGAAGTGACACCCAAAGCCACATATTCGAAAGTGAACGTCAACACCTTCACACTAGGCAGCATAGGTGTCGGCATAGGTGTCAGCATAGGTGGATGTCCTTACAATAAAGCACTATTAACCGTTCAACTGCAGAAAAGGAAACATATTAACAGTGAGTGCGATCCTCCTTATTACTTATCCATATTTCGCATGCTGAGAAAGAAACAAGTCATGAATACACGCTCACGGGTACAAAACGATTCGGAAAGGATAACGGGAACAAACACACGTACACGAAAGAAACAAGAAAATAGACGACGGCGCATAAAACGCGCTTCTGAAACACCGGGAGAGAAAATGTCAAGGATCGAAAAAAGGAAAGCACAAGTGACACCGTTACAGAGACGTGCCCAAATGGACAGACACAATGAACGTAGACGCATTCAGCGCGCGGGTCAAAATGCTGCATCGAAAGAAGCACGATTACAAACCGAAAGAGCTCGCGTGTCAGACAGTTGGCTGACAACGCCTTCAATAATGAGTCCACTATTGAGGAAAATTCATTGGGATTAATGAATGTTATTTGCAATCATTGTCATTCACTTAACTTCCCAGAAGAAACAACTGGCAATACAAATAATGAATTTACACGTTGTTGTCAAAAAGGGAAAATTAGACTGCCTCCTTTACATATAATCACCACGGACCAAGTGTCATTGAAACAAAACCAGAATAAAGCACGGTCAGAAATTAAAGACAGAGTAGAAAGGAAAGTAAAACGTCATAAACAGGTTGAACAAGGGGACCACGCACATGGACAGCAGGTTACAGATAATGAAGACATAATTCAAAAGCTTGAAAAACATGAGCTCAACTGACCACAGATACAAACTGAAACGAGAAAAACTACGGGGTCCGCAGTAGTCCACAATGCACCACGTAATAGTACGGACGAAGCTCTGTATTACCGGTGGAGGACTCCAGAATGATACGGGCAAACGCTCCGTATTAAACGTGCGTCATCCGGACACGTACCTGCCCAGCGGGCACGGGTTCAAAACGCCGGGGGTAGGCGAGCGAAGCGAGCAGGGGGCGAAGCCCCCTTGTTTGTAATATTCTGTAATCATAATACAGCTAAAAAAACAAACTTGAATACGAGATTCACAGGCAAGAAACTCACTAGAGCTGCTGGTGTGCTGAGAACAGACATGAAGACCGCAGAATATTTTACAGACATCGGCAAACAAAGAACAGAGGCTGATCTGCAGGCAAGAAGGGGCTGCAATGGAATATTTGGAATGCTAAAATAAATAAGTAGCAGTGTTAGGGCTGCTTCCTCGGAGTAAGGATTAGTCGCTCCCTGTTTTATGTATTAAAGTGAAGTCTTAATCAGATGAATATCTTGAAAATTGCGCTCTATTTCTGATACTATGTGCACCACACTCTACGCCAATAATCCAAGCGATGAAGGAAACAACAGGAACATAAGTAAAGAAAAAAGCCTGCATGGATTAAACATCACAAACGAAACAGCACCATCTACTGGCACGGACTAATACTACGACAGTATACTGTATTCCATTGCACAGTGGTCTCCAGCTCCATGCCTGGAGTGCTACTGTGGTTGCAGGTTTTCATTCTAACGCTTTTCTTAATCAGTCACCAGTTTTTGCAGCTAATTAACTTCTTTTGCCTTTCGTTTTATTTATCTCGCTATTTAAGACTCAGAGTCCTCAATTGTTTCTTTGTTTTCCTTAATTTTCTGCCAAACAATTCTTCTTATTCTTCTTCTTTTGGCTGCTCCCGTTAGGGGTTGTCACAGTGGATCATTTACTTCCATATCTTTCTGTCTTCTCCATCTTGCTCTGTTAACCCCATCACCTGTATGTCCACATCCATAAATCTTCTCTTAGGCCTTCCTCTTCTCCTCTTACCTGGCAGCTCTATCCTTAACATCCTTCTCCCAATATACTCATCATCTCTCCTCTGCACATGTCCAAACCAACACAATCTCACCTCTCTGACTTTGTCTCCCAACTGTCCAACTTAAGCTGACCCTCTAATGTCCTCATTTCTAATCCTGTCCATCTTCATCACACTCAATGCAAATCTTAGCATCTTTAACTCTGCCACCTCCAGCTCTGTCTCCTGCTTTCTGGTCAGTGCCACCGTCTCCAGCCCGTATAAGAATATTGAGACTAAAAAAAAATTTAAAAAGTGAACACCTGACCCGCTAACCTGTGTCCATCATACAAGATCTGAATATAAAGGAAGGTGAAGGTCTCAGTAATGTTGGTCTGCTCAGGTCCACAAAACATTTTGATGGTGGTCTTATAAAAAAAAGAAAATCATCTTTTTTTTTAATGCCTGCTGTGGCAGAGTGAGAGCAACAACAGGTCATGGGATTAAATAACAGGTTTAACTAACATGCTGCCCTGTGGAACATCCTGAGGGTTAATGGGATCGCCTCGAGGTTGCTGGATATCATGGCCAGCCTGTACACTGTGTGATATGTGGCCGGCTTTTCATTCCGGCCAATACCCCCAGGCTGCCAGGTGGAGCTTTCCCTGCAGCATGGACGTGCCCCGAGTTCCAGCAGGGACTCATGCACTATGTAGTTTTTATGCACAGCCCTGCTGGATGCCTTGGGGACCACCAGGAGTCGCTGTAGGGAAGCCCGTCGACTCTTATATGCCCTATAACCCGGAAGTACGTCATAATCCCAGGACAGGAAAAAACGGTGTACTTCCGGGTTGAAGAAAAGGACTGTTTACCCTGACCCGGGAGGAATAAGGACTTGTGGGTTGTGCCAGGAACCACTTCCGGGTCAGGGAGTATAAAGGACTATGGGAAAGCCCAGTACGCCGAGCTGAGCTGGGAGGGTAGGGTGGCGACGTGTCTGGGAGTGGTGGTTATTGTGTATTGATTAGTTATATGAGTGTTGTAGAATATAAGGTGCTTGGTGCACATATTGGTCTAAATAAAAGTAATATTTGGACTTTTATATGGTGTCTGACGTCTGCTCAGAGGGTTCAAGGGGTCACGGAGACCTCAATCTGTCACAACTGGTACTGTGAGTGCTGTGCAGAGTGGAGGCAGAACCTCTGTGTTTTTCCCAGTTGATTCTGGGGTTCATCAGGGGTCTGTTTTGCTCCTACTCTGTTCAGTGCTTGTATGGACTGGGTGTTGGTCAGGAGCGTGGGGTCCAGCGGCTGTGGGGCATCCGTTGGTGAAGAAAGATTCACGGATTTTGACTTTGCTGACGATGCTGTGATCTTCGCGGAGTCAATGGAGGCTCTGATCGGGGTTCTCGAGAGACTGAGTGAGGAGTCTGAGTGTCTGGGCTTGTGAGTGTCCTGATAAAAACCAAAGATCCAGGCCTTTAATGACCTCTTGGGTACGGCCATCAGCAGTGTGTCTATCTGTGGAGAGAGTGTTGACCTTGTCGAGAGGTTTACTTACCTTGGCAGTGACATTCATGTCTCTGGTGACTCTTCCTATGAAGTCAGTAGGCAGACTGGGAGAGCATGGGGTTCATGAGGTCGCTGGAAAGGGGTATGTGGCGCTCCCAATATCTATGCAAAAGGACGAAGGTCCAAGTCTTTAGAGTCCTGGTGCTTCCTGTCTTGATATATGGTTGTGAGACATGGATGCTATCCAGTGATCTGAGATGAAGTCTGGACTCCTTTGGTACTGTGTCTCTCCAGAAAAACCTTGGGTACCGTTGGTTTGACTTTGTGCTGCTCATGGAGTCCCCAATGAGACACATGACCTGCATTGTGAGGGAGCGTCACTTACGGCACTACGGCCATGTGGTGCGTTTCCCAGAGGGTGATCCGGCTCGTAAGATCCTCATTGTTGGAGACCCGAGTGGCTGGACCAGGCCAAGGGATCACCCATATAACACCTGGCTGCGGCAGATAGAGGGTCATTTCCGGAGGGCGGGCCTGGACCTCGTGTCTGCCTGGGGGGTTGTAAACCAGGATACAGAGTTGTTTCACCGTGTAGTGGGTGCGGCAACGTGCTGTACCAGTGCATGCTCCCCAACTTGACTTGACTTGACTTAACTAACATCAAGCATTTCCTTCTAATTAAGAAACTAGTTGGAGAAAAATTGGTTGAAGTTTGAGGCTTTGACTTAGCTGCTCACCAACTTCACATCTGTTTGGGTGCCGTTTTAAGGAAAAAAATCAAGCAATTAAAACGAACAGGAGAAGAAGCCTATTAACAGCAAAAATTGGTCTCTAATTAAGTAAATGGCAGGAAGGAAAATCTGCAGCCACTGGGGCCCTCTAACCCGGATGTTACCCCTTGTGCTCCCTGCGTGGTGTTTTGCACATGTGGGTTCGCGGGTTTTGCTCCAGTTGCTTCTCACAATCCATAGACAATTCAGGTTAGGTGAAGTTGTGATGCTAAACCATCCCCCTGATGTGTGTTTGTGCCCCCTGAATGGAGTTTGCATGTTCTCCCAGTGTGTGTGTGTGTGTGTGTTTTTGCTCGGGTTTCCTCCCACCGTCCAAAGACATTCTGGTGAGGAGACTTGATGATGTCAGATGTGAGTGAGTGAGTGTGTGTGTTCAACGTGTGTCCAGGGGTCAGTCCATGGCTTGTTGGGCTGTCCCCAGCTGTCCCTTCCCCTGAATTATCAGGTTCAATATAGGCCATTCCTTGTGCATTTACTGTATACTTTACTGTTTCGTATGTATCCTGAGAGAGGTTATTTCCACTTGTACATTTTGTCCACAGTATTGTTTTCTCTTTTGCACGCTTGATCGCCACTCCTGTAACAGTAGGATGCGTGGCTGTGGATTTCAGCTACCCAAACAAAGAGCAAATCTCCATTACAGGTCACATATACCCCCCTGCAGGGTGTTGTTTAAAAAAGCAAAACAAAAAATGTGACATCTGGTTCTTTGATGAAGAAAATAAATAACAATAAATGCTCTGACTTTCTGTCTCCAAACGCACAAGAATTTTACGCTTTTCGTACCTTTTCTAACTTGCTAAAATAAGCAAGAATTATAACACGTAGACAAGCTTAAAAAAGACGTTGTCTATTATTTAAATATCGTTAGGGGTATTTGTGAACTTTTCCAAAATTTTGCAGTTAATGTGAGACTTACTGCCTATTGTAATTTTATATTTGATATGGTTATGTGAAGTAAATGTATAGCAGTAGAGATGCAATTGTTTTTGATGATCCATGCCGCAACCCCCGGCCTAAACTTGGTGATGGTGCAGGTCAGCTCCACACTCCCTGTGACAGTGCGCTGTCCTCCCATTGTTGGGACGACTGCTTCTGCTACCTGGTCATTCAACAGGATCAACCCATCAGCCCCCTACTAAGCGCCGGCCACACGCTTAGTTCCTGGGGTCATTTTCCTGTTCGCCTGCTGCCTCCCATTTTGCACCTCATCTCGCTCACTCCTACCTGTTTCTCTCAGTTCCCATTTCTAACCTCTCCGCTCCTTACCTTCCTTCTACTGATTTCTTTCTTTGGGCTGGCTCCCCCTAATATGCCTCCGTGGGTGCAGAGCCTCAATCACACACCCCGCCAAAAGCTGATAAAGCCATTGAGACAGACCACCCCCTTACATGAAGGTGCGACTTGCCTCAGTTACCTCACCAACCTCCCACAGTTGCGTGATCACGCACACCCACGGAGATCGAGCTGGCCATTCAATTATTTATTTAAATACTGACCATGCTTACAAAGAAAGCCGCGGACCTGCTATACTACATACCTCCCCCCTTAAGCTGCCAGTTGTATGGGAAGGCTCCACACTTCAACAAAATCAGTGTAACTGGTGGCCTTTATCCTCAGCGTTTTAATGGAATTTATTCATTTTACCCTCCATGATCACTTTGACATTTTATGGATCTTGCTTCGCTCGCCAACACCATCCCTGGACTGTGCTACGCGCCAGACACTTGGCATCTCTGCTGCTCAGATTTTTTTTTTTTTTTTTGGCAACATGGCAGTGCCCGTGCAGGCTGCGGCTTACAGAGCTCCCGAGTCCGTGGTGTTTAGTGTTTATCTTTGTTCGTCTTTGTCAACTAGTATAAGAAAAGAAGAAGATTTAAGTGATAGTGGTACACAGACATACATTTACGAGTGGCAAATCCTGTTCAATTTCCGAAGAAACTGCGCCGAAATATCCAGTGAGTTGACAGAGACGCTCACAGACTTTGTTTACTTCGGCAGCCTGAGAAGCTGAGCTGACGAAAACGCAAGCGCAGCAATCTGAAGCAGAAACTAGGGAAATGTGGCGGTATTAGCACAAGGCTAAAAACTAACCCCATCAGACCTGCGATACCGTCCATTCTGCTCGCGAACGTCCGATCGCTGGATTATATAAAGCTGTAGCGGGCCAAGCAGTGGGAAATGAGAGACTGTTGCATCTTTATTTTCACTGAGACATGGCTCCAGGAAAACTTTGCAGACTCAGCCATCCAGTTAGATGGACTGACCATCTTCCGAGCGGACAGAGACGCCTCTTTGTCCGGTAAGACCTGCTGGGGGGACTGTGTGTTTATGTGAACAGAGAGTGGTGTACGAACGCTGCCTCAGTTGCGCGACACTGCTCCCCACTGATAAAGGTTTTATCGGTAAGGTTTCGGTCCTTCTACCTGCCGAGGGAATACAGTTGTGTGCTGGTGGCTGCCGTCTATCTCCCGCCTAGCGCAAATGCTAACCAGGTGCTAGCGGAACTCTACGAGATCATCAGCAAACTGCAAACGACGCACCCCGAGGCATTTTTCATTATTGCTGGAGACTTCAATCATGCCAACTTGAAGTCAGTTCTCCAAAAATTCTTCCAGAAAGTGAACTTTGCTACTAGAGGGGGAAGCTGTCTGGACAATGTTTACACGAGCGCTCCTGATGCCTACAAGGCCCTACCCCAACCCCACCTCGGCTGTTCAGATCATATCAGCGTTTTTATGGTTCCTGCATACAAGTCCCTGCTGAAGCGCACTAAACCAGCCCCCAAGAGCATCTGAGTGTGGCAGGTTGGTGCTGTTTCAGCTCTCCAAGACTGCTTCGAAATGACAGACTGGGACATTTTCAGAGAGGCTGCTATGGATGGTGACTCCATCAATCTGGAGGAGTACACAGACTCTGTGACTGGCTACATCTCCAAATGCATAGAGAATGTTACTATTACCAAGGATGTTACCACAAGAGCCAACCAAAAGCCCTGGATGACAAGAGAAGTACACAAGCTGCTCAAGATCAGAAATGCAGCCTTCAGATCTGGAGACAAGGCGGTCCTCAGGATGACCAGAGCCAACCTGTCTCACACTATAAGGAGCGCTAAGTGGGCATACGCGCAGAGGATCAACAAACAATTCAGCAGCACCAGAGACACACGTCATATGTGGCAGGGCGTTCAGACTACAATTACAAACTACAAGCCCAACCCACACAGCAGCGATGGTGATGCCTCCCTTCCAGATGAGCTGAACAACCTCTTTGCACGGTTTGAGGCGCAGAACAAAGAGCCTGCGAGAAAAGCAACACCTCCCTCCACTGACCAGGTACTCTGTCTCTCCATAACTGACGTGAAGAAGACTCTATCTAGTGTCAATCCACGCAAGGCTGCAGGACATTGACAACATACCTGGCCGTGTGCTCAAAGAGTGTGCCAGTCAACTGGCTGGTGCCCTCACAGACATCTTCAACACATCTCTGAGCCAGTCGTCAGTCCCAGCATGCTTCAAGTCGACCACCATCATACCAGCGCCGAAGAAGTCATCAGTGACATGCTTGAATGACTACCGACCAGTTGCACTCACGCCAATCATAATGAAGTGCTTCGAAAGGTTGACCTTCACCTCTCCCTGACACATTTGGATAAAAAAGACACATACGTCAGGATGCTATTCATAGACTTTAGCTCTGCCTTCAACACAATCATCCCTCAAAAGCTGATTGTTAAACTGATCAGGTTGGGCCTGCAATAGGATCCTGGACTTCTTGACAGAGAGGCCCCAGTCAGTTCGGATGGGCTGCAACACTTCCAGCAACATCACACTGAGCACTGGAGCACCACAGGGCTGTGTGCTTAGTCCACTGCTGTTCACCCTGCTAACTCACGACTGCACAGCCACGCACAACACCAACCACATCATCAAATTTGAGGATGATACGACGGTGCTGGGACTGATAAGTAGGGATGATGAAACAGCATACAGAGATGAGGTGGAATGGATGTCTGCATGGTGTGAAGGCAACAATCTATCTCTCAATGTTGACAAGACAAAAGAGATAATTGTGGACTTCAGAAAATCACATCCTGCCCACATCCCACTCAGCATCAACAGTTTAGATGTGAAGACTGTTAGGAGTACCAAGTTCTTCGGTGTGCACATAACTGAGGAACTTACATGTATGGATAACACCTCATCACTAATCAAGAAAGCCCAGCACTTCCTGAGGCGACTGAAGCGAGCAAGTCTTCCCCCTTCCATCCTCACCATGTTCTACAGAGGCACCATTGAGAGTGTTCTGACCAGCTGCATCACTGTCTGGTATGGCAACTGCAACATATCAACAGCAAGCGCCTGCAAAGGATAGTGAAGACAGCAGAGAACATTATCGGGGTGCCTCTCTCTTCACTACAGGACATATTTTACAAACGCAGTGTCCGCAAGGCCTGCAGCATTGTGCAGGACCCCTTACACCCCTCACATGGACTTTTCACACTTCTGCCATCCAAGAGAAGATACTGCAGCATCAAAGCCAGATCTGCCAGGCTGCAGGAGAGTTTTTACCCCCTGGGATCTTCCACACGGCCTCAACCACCTCTAAAAACAGAACTTTTATACATGCGAGCCCCTGTCCTGTGAAGACGAGTCTGCATGTAGAAAAGAACTGGAAATCTCCTATTGACCTTTAAGGATTTTGACACTCTTGTTATCCTTCTGCTGTGAAACATTCTGACCTGTCATTGTTTACACGTCTTAAACAACTATTATCATACACCGATAATTTCTGTATTATCTATATCTTTTATTTATTATATTACATATCTATTGACTCTATTTATGTATCTAGATTGCAAATACCATACACTGCATCAATGTTCATATTGCTAACTACACGTCAATATTGCTGCTACTTCTTTGTCTTGTCTTTGTCTTGTCTTGTTTGTGTTTTAATTTTAAATTAAAACTTAAATTTTATTTTTAATTTATTATTTGCACGTCATGTTGTTACTCTGTGGAACCTGTGCTTTGCAATTTAGTCTATCTGTATACTTGTATATGGTTGAGATGACAATAAAGTTCACTTTGACTTTTGACTTTTTGACTTAAACAGCAATACAGTGGGAATCAAAGACAGTTTATTTTTACCTCCTGTTTGCTCGACCAGCTGCTGGCTTGCTGCTGCCTGCCATGCCTCGTCCTATGTCCAGATATTCGATCTCTTTTTACTTTTACCTTTTTGTCAATATCGCATTGAATTTTGATTCCATGTTTGGAATTACATCGTGACAACACAACATATAACTGCCCATGCAGAGTGAATATTGTTTCTTTCTCTCTACAAGAAATGTGTCTGACAATAGCATTTACACAAATTAGAGGTGATTGAACTTTGAGCCTGCTAGAAATTTTCTCTCCCGGGATTTCACTTTCACCAAACAACAAATCTTTTAATTCTCGTGGATATTACACAATCTACTTGTCTCCGATTTAAAGTTTAAATCCAAACAATATATTCGATCTCTTTTCGCTGTTCCGTTCATTCACTGAATAATAATTTCAGTTTGTTTGTACTAATGCAATCTTCACTATCCTTTTTTTGAGATTTTCTAATTTTCGGACTTCCGTTATCTCTAACCTGCTCTGCATGTGTACCGCACCAATGTTTTTGAATTCTTTACGACGTTCTACTTTGTCATCTACTCCTTGTCTTTTATTTCCGACCCCGGGCCTGGTTAAATCATCTTGGCACAAAGTCTCGTCTCGCAGGATGTGAAAGTGTGAAAGTATCTCTCTGAGAATATCACGTCTCGTCTCCTTCCAACCTTACAAGATTTCTTTTTATAATAAGAGAGATTTATTTATTGAGCTTTCCGCACTGCACTTTTGAGCACCTGTTTGTGTTTAAGATGTATTCTTTTAATAAAGGTACTAATCAATTTCACATCTACTGTATGTACCCCTTGCTGTGTGTGAGTGCTCTCATCTGCTTGGCTCATCCCTTGGTCACGTTACAGAACTCTAGCAGGTTCAAGAGGCTCCCGGAAAGACCCGGTAGCATGGGGCCGACCCACACCTTCACAAATTCCGCCCATACATTTAATTTGGAAGCGTACAAAGGGGTGTGCAGTTGATGTCTGTGATTAAAATAGGCTGCTGTGGTTTCTTCTTATGTCATATGGAAAATGGCCACATAATAATAATAATATTTGATTGGCATGTGTGTCTCAATTGTGCCCAATGACAGTCTAGCATCTGTCCTGGGACTGTGACCCAGCAGAATATGAAGATTTTAAAAAAGCAATTAAATAAAGCAGAATATCAGCAGAGGGGCAGTTAAAAAAATAGAGGAGCATCCAGTCAAGTGCAGGCATTGGAGATTATTATTTTTTTCCTTTTTGGACAAATTCTTTATCATATTTATAAATGCTGTGCACAAATTATAATTATGATTTTTTTTCAGATTATTTTCTTTCACTGTTACAGTGGAGTTTGGTGTATCTAAATCAGACTTTGATCAAATAAATGTTCTGAACTCCCTGAAGCTCCTATCCCATAAGTACCATCACAGCCCATCCACAAATTTCCACCTAAGTCCCATTTAAGCTGGTGACATATTCCACACTGCAGCATCAGATGAATCACAAGAGGGCAGAGGTGCCAAGAAAAAAGGCAAATGTGGATTGTCATCAATGTAAGAGATGTCAGTCTTCACGCTGGAGTAAAGTGGCCACCAAACAAAACCCACAAGTCATGTCTATTAGAAGTGAGTCCAAACAACAAAATGTACTGGACGTATGTTGACGTATGACTAGTAGGAATACCATGGCATAGATGAATGAAAGTCAGCAAAATGGGATTCCTGCAGCTGAGGAAGCGATGGCTTTACGGTAATCTGAGAAACAACAGAGGGAACTGAGACGGCAGTGCAAATCAGACGCCGGGCCCATCCTGTGATGATGTGAAGTGTGATGTGCAGATAAAGCACAACTACAGAATGAAGGACGAGACACGTCCACAAGTGGGACTTCCTCCTGACAAGCAGGTAGGTTGTGATATGCTTTGGTTTCCCCTCTTCCATCCCCTCTTCCATTTCCACTGAGAAATTAATGTCATATTTCTTTTTACTCATTTGTAATGTATTATTAAATAAGACTGACTGGATGAACCCATTCTATATGAAACATTCATTTTTCAGCATAGACTGGAATTGTCATCTGTCTTTTGTCCTACTACGTAGAAGTGAAACACTCCACTGAGTGCATCCTTGTGGCTCTTATGGTCTGGCAAGACACAATGACCTTGGCGCACTGTGTCCTTTAGAAATGAAAATCCCTGAGGTAGCAGGAATTCACCTACAACACCCCTAAACACACCCAGATACAGTCTTCTGTAATCTGTCAAGTCAATGTCTCCAGTTTGGTAGCTTCTCTCCAGCCTTCCACATGCTGGTGCTGTGAATTCAGTAGCTTTGTTGTTTTTTTCCTGGGCTTAATACATTTTTAATAAATCCCAGGGACGTTTTTTATTTTCCTAAGCTTTGTTAACAAGTCAGCCTGAAAGAACTGACAAATGCTGATTCAGTGCTGAGTCATCTCATGAAATATGCAACGTGGAATACGACTTAAAATATTCAACAGCTTGTTGATCACATGTGAATGCATACAGGTACACATACACACACACACACACACACATATATATATATATATATATATATATATATATATATATATATATATATATATATACACATATACATACATATATATAGATATACATACATATGTATATATACAGGACATACATTTAACTGGGACAATGTACAAGTAAGATTTAAGGCCAGTACTAAAAGTGCCAGAGAGCTGGCCGAATCTTGGCTATCAGATGAGAACGCCATTAACAGACACTTGGACATAAATCCAGCATATGCAAACTTAAGAAGAACATGTACATGATAAATAAACTGTACATCCCCCCCCCCCCCCCCCCGATCACACTGACTTAGCCACTTACATACATACATGCGTATACATATATATATATATATACATATATACATAAACATACATATATATATATATATATATATATATATATATATATATATATATATATATATATATATATATATATATATATATACAGGTACTGGTCATAAAATTAGAATATCATGACAAAGTTGATTTATTTCAGTAATTCCATTCAAAAAGTGAAACTTGTATATTACATTCATTCATTACACACAGACTGATGTATTTCAAATGTTTATTTCTTTTAATGTTGATGATTATAACTGACAACTAATGAAAGTCCCAAATTCAGTATCTCGGAAAATTAGAATATTGTGAAAAGGTTCAATATTGAAGACACCTGGTGCCACACTCTAATCAGCTAATTAACTCAAACGCCTTTAAATGGTCTCTCAGTCGAGTTCTGTAGGCTACACAATCATGGGGAAGACTGCTGACTTGACAGTTGTCCAAAAGACGACCATTGACACCTTGCACAAGGAGGGCAAGACACAAAAGGTCATTGCTAAAGAGGCTGGCTGTTCACAGAGCTCTGTGTCCAAGCACATTAATAGAGAGGCGAAGGGAAGGACAAGATGTGGTAGAAAAAAGTGGACAAGCAATAGGGATAACCGCACCCTGGAGAGGATTGGGAAACAAAACCCATTCAAAACTGTGGTGGAGATTCACAAAGAGTGGACTGCAGCTGGAGTCAGTGCTTCAAGAACCACCACGCACAGACGTATGCAAGACATGGGTGTCAGCTGTCGCATTCCTTGTGTCAAGCCACTCTTGAACAAGAGACAGCGTCAGAAGCGTCTCGCCTTTGGACTGCTGCTGAGTGCTCCAAAGTTATGTTCTGTGATGAAAGTAAATTTTGCATTTCCTTTGGAAATCAAGGTCCCAGAGTCTGGAGGAAGAGAGGAGAGGCACAGAATCCACGTTGCGTGAGGTCCAGTGTAAAGTTTCCACAGTCAGTGATGGTTTGGGGTGCCATGTTATCTGCTGGTGTTGGTCCATTGTGTTTTCTGAGCTCCAAGGTCAACGCAGCCGTCTACCAGGAAGATTTAGAGCACTTCATGCTTCCTGCTGCTGACAAACTTTATGGAGATGCAGATTTCATTTTCCAACAGGACCTGGCACCTGCACACAGTGCCAAAGCTACCAGTACCTGGTTTAAGGACCATGGTATCCCTGTTCTTGATTGGCCAGCAAACTCGCCTGACCTTAACCCCATAGAAAATCTATGGGGTATTGTGAAGAGGAAGATGCAATACGCCAGACCCAACAATTCAGAAGAGCTGAAGGCCACTATCAGAGCAACATGGGCTCTCCTAACACCTGAGCAGTGATCAAGCAAATGCTCTCCATCACTGCTCCTGGCATTCCACATGTTGTTCTTGAATGCATTTTTGCCATGTTTTTGCACAAAGAGAAAAACATTGTGAGTGAAATGAAATTAAATGTGGTGATGGTGCAAATTTCACTTGCGGTAAAACAGAGCAAAATCACATTTATGCTAAATTATTTCACTCATCACTAATTATCTGTATATAAAAAAGCCAATGTGTGTATGTATGTTCCAGCATCACGTCTGATTTTCATGAAATGTGGTACACATGTTCCTCATTGGTCAACTACAAATACTGTAGGGTGAAATCAGCCATATCCCTCCCTCTTCTGGGTACGGTGGGCAGTGGCGTAGCTGGGGGGGCAAGGGGGAACATCTGTCTCCGGGTGCAGCATCCAGGGGGCGCCAAATTGATGTTCCCCATTGCATTTTGGCAAACAGGAGGGGGCGCGAAATCTTCAGTTGTCCCCGGGTGCTGAAAACCCTAGCTACGCCACTGACAGTGGGGGGTGATCTTGCCGTCTTGTATGTATGTTATCATCCAGTTGACATTCGGAACGACCAGCAGAGGGCAAACTGGAGGTGACAGTCAGCATTCTTTATGTTTGAGCACCACTACCGCGCCCCAGTTGCTTTTCATATTGAATAGAGTTGGCCGGTTCCAAGCATCAACTGGATGATAACATACATACAACACAGCAAGACAAGCACATTAGTGAGTCTTTATCCATCCATCCATTATTCAACCCGCTATATCCTAACTACAGGGTCACGGGGGTCTGCTGGAGCCAATCCCAGTCAATTCAGGGTGCAAGGCAGGAAACAAACCCCAGGCAGGGTGCCAGCCCACTGCAGAAAACCCATGCAGACAGGGCCGGATTAAGGTGGGTGCTATTGATGCTGCAGCATTAGGCCCTTTCCTGAAATAGGCCCAGATGAAAACAGACGAGCGAGTGTCGAATGAACATGGACCAATGATGCAGAGAAAAAATAGGCCATTTTTGCGCTGCAGCATCAGGCCCAATTTTGTCTTAAACCGGCCCTGCATTCAGACACAGGGAGAACATGCAAACTCCACACAGGGATGACTCAGGAAGCGAACCCAGGTTTATTGTTTGTTAATTTATTTTTATTTTTAAAGTTGTGTGTTTTTTAACTATGTTTTTCTCAAACAATTAAAAAAAAAAAACAAAAAAAAAACACTTGTATTGTCTTCCCAGGCAACGCTGGGTATTTCATTCAGTTGACACTCGTAATGACCACCAGAGGGCGAACTGGAGGTGACTGCCAGCATTCTTTATGTTTGAGCGCCACCACCGCGCCCGCCTGTTGCTTTTGAAATTAAAGAGAGTTCTTCGCGTGCAAGGGTGTGTGTGTCTGTCCGGCACGGAATTGAGACGTAGAGTCGGGGTGAGGGCTCCAGCTCCGAGGATGCGCAGGCGAGGCCAACACACCGGCAAAAAGAAACCTCCTAAGAAAGACAGTCGCTCAGCTGCTAATGCACAAACGATACGAGCACTTCGGCAACATGAATCCTCATAGCAGAGAGATGCCCACAGTAGTTCTGACGATTTCAATACTTTCTAGGATCGCTTACACAGTTAGTATATACCAGACGACTGCCAGAATTCTTTATTTTTGAGCAGCACCACATCCCTGTTGCTTTTCAAATTGAATAGAGTTGGCCGGTTCTGAGCGTCAACTGGATGATAATGTAACAACGCTTTCTCT
This sequence comes from Erpetoichthys calabaricus, assembly GCF_900747795.2. NCBI lineage: Eukaryota > Metazoa > Chordata > Cladistia > Polypteriformes > Polypteridae > Erpetoichthys > Erpetoichthys calabaricus. The sequence goes on from NC_041397.2 coordinate 314,974,584, forward strand.
TCTAAGATGGATGGAATCCTTTTTGGGAACAAAAAGAACTGGATGGAGACCGATTTCTGTTGTTAATATAAGCTGTATTCTCTGCAGCTACTAGCACATGGTCAGGCCAAAAAAAAAACAATAACAATCTTACTTCCTCTCACAAATCCTTTCCGATTTGAATACCTAACTTTATAAACACTACTTTCTAACACATTACAACGTAACAGAGAAATTAACATTGCAAATCTACAGTAAATGTAGGTATATTCCTATTCTCATTCTAATATAATGAACATTTACTTCCCTAATTTAATACTTAAGACAACATAACTTTACAATAACATACATACAAAACCACAAGACAAGGACATTAGTGAATCTTTATTGTTTATTAATTTACTAGGGGGCTCCGCCCCCTGCTCGCTTCGCTCGCCAACCCCTGGTGTTGGGAATGACAAAGAGCGTGATGTATGAATGAGATATAGAATAGTGTGACGGTGTAGATGATGCAAATAGAAAGCAAACAATAAAGTGTGTGGCACAGTGTAAAGGTTTATTTGAAAATTTCTTTGTACACGCCGTTTAAGTGTAAAAGGTAATTCCAGCTCAGAACTTGTAAGGTCATTTAAGATGGTTATTGTTGTGATCAGAGTCAAGTTTGTCAGAGCTTAGAAAGAGTTGTGTCTTTCCAGGAAGTAATGGAATGACTTGGGTATTTATGTTTTCCACATTAATATTTTTTGGACATAATATAGTGCGTTGTGTTAAAAGGGGCATTTGGTCTAATGAGATTGCTGTTCCAAATCTCTCTGTAACTAAGTCGTCGCAGATAAAGGCTTGAGGAATTGTAATAATATGTGGCTGAAGTCCATCTGTATTGGCGAGTGTACCATCTCCCAGTTGTAATAAGCAATTGTTATGATCTGGTTCTGGACATCGCATCTTTTTTACTAACTGTATCTTTTGAAAGCAATGCCAATTGTCTGCGTATTTTAAGGTGCACTGAACAATAGCTGAGTGCATGGCATCTGGAAGAATAGCTAATCACTGTCTAAAATCTCCTCCTCATAAAAGTACCTTTCCTCCAAATCGAATATTATTATTCATAAACGTTTGTTCATGCCATTGAACATTCATCAATAAACATTTTTTCAAGACGGATGTCACGTGCAGTGCCACTGTTAATGTTCATAGTGGATTCCGATTTGTAGGATCTAATGTAGTTGATAAAGATTTCACTTTCAGGTACATCGTCAGTTATAAGCTTCTGTAGATATTCAGTATATGAATGTAAAGAAGGCAGTCTAATTTGACCCTTTTGACAACAACATGTAAATCAGTTGTTTCTTCAGGGAAGTGAACTGAATGACAATGATTGCAAATGACATTCATTAATCCGAATGAATTTTCCCGGTGTATGTTTTGCTTGTGCCGTTTGAGAGGCGCGTTGTTGCATGTGTAGTATTTGGGACGTGTTGTTTTGGAGCTGTAATCGATTTGCCTGTGCTGTGTGAGAAGCCCGTTGTAGCCTTCGCTGCCATCAACGTATGTCTGAGACGGGAGGTGTTTCGTTTTGAATCCGTGCCTGTTGCGATGCAACACTTTGATTGATAGTTTGCGTCATGTGGATCTAGCATGTAGATTTGTGCATATTAAATGAACTATTGTAGGATCTAATGCAGTTCATAAAGGTTTTACTTTTAGGTACATCGTTAGTTAGAAGCTTTAGTTGAGCTTTGCGTTTTTGGAGTCGAGTCATTTTTTCTTTTAGAAATATGGATAAGTAATAAGGAGAATTGCACTCACTGTTAATATGGAGCCTTTTCTGCGGTTGAACGGTTAATAGTGCCTTATTGTAAGGAGATCCACCTATGCTGCATAGCCGTCTATTTTGTTGTTTCTTTCATGTTCGTGTGTTTGTTCCTGTTATCCTTTCCTTTTCGTTTTGTACCCGTGACCGTGTATTCATGACTTGTTTCTTTCTCAGCATGCGAAATATGGATAAGTAATAAGGAGGGTTGCAGTCACTGTTAATATGTTTCCTTTTCTGCAGTTAAACGGTTAATAGTGCTTTATTGTAAGGAGATCCACCAATGCTGACACCTATGCTGTCTAGTGTGAAGGTGTTGATGTTCACTTTAGAATATGTGGCTTTGGGTGTGACTTCTTATGGATGTGTGTGTGTGTGTGTGGGGGGGGGGGGGGGGGGGGGGGTTGAGGATTGTTGTCGCGCGAGCGTCTTCTTTCTTTTTGTGTTCCTGTGTCTTGTTGAATCCCCCTCTTTGTGTGTTCCCTCCCTTGCTTGTAGGGTCTGTGGGGTGGTTTTGTGTTCTTTTTTTTGTGTTCCATGGGCTTGTTGAATCCCCCTCTTGGTGTGTGTCCCGTCCGGTGCCTGTAGGGGGGGGGGGGGGGTGCCTTGCTGTTGTGCGCGAGCCTCTTTTTTTTTTTTTGGGGTCTAGTTTTGTGTGCAATGTGTTTCGTGCTTTGCCTGCGTTTCCTCATTTCTCCATTTTTCCTGTGCTCACTCCTTTTTTCTGTGGTCTTGTCCGCCTCTCGCCCTCTTTAGTCCGCCTTTCTCGGATCCTCAGCCGACTCTCGCGGACTCTTTTTGCGCCTGCGCAGTACGTCTTTTTGCAGCTACGGCCCATTGCCGGATGTGCCTGCGTCCATCATCCGGTTTAGCATTCTTGGTTAGTAATATGGATTTTTAAAGTTGCGTTTTTTTTAATTATGTTTTTCTCAAACAATTAAAAAGAAAACACTTTATTTTCTTTCTCGGGCAACTCCGGGTATTTCAGCTAGTGATGATAATAATAATAATAATAATAATAATAATAATAATAATAATAATCCATCCATTTTCCAACCCGCTGAATCCGAACACAGTGTCACGGGGGTCTGCTGGAGCCAATCCCAGCCAACACAGGGCACAGGTAGGGTGCCAACCCACCACAGGACACACACAAACACACCCACACACCAAGCACACACTAGGGCCAATTTAGAATCACCAATCCACCTAACCTGCATGTCTTTGGAGTGTGGGAGGAAACCGGAGCGCCCGGAGGAAACCCACGCAGGGAGGACCCGGGAAGCAAACCCAGGTCTCCTAACTGCGAGGCAGCAGTGCTACCACTGCGCCACCGTGCCTCCCATAATGATGATGATGATGATGATGATCTGCCTTAATAAAAGGATTAGTGTCTATGTGTTGTGGCAGACGACCAGGGACCTTGCCCAACTGGGACACCTGGAGAAGTGAAGGACTGGGAGAGGGGTAATATCTCCCCAAGGACGCAAGAGGGCAGCCCCCCCTGGATTGCAGGGGGTGCTTGGACAATTCCGGAGTCCTGGACTGCTGCACTTCCACCTCACCATGAAGTGCAGCAGGAAAATCGTCAGGGAGCACCTGGAGCACTTCCGGGAATGGTGTTAAAGGGGCTGCCTCACTCCATTTGGGGAGCTGGAGTTGGGAGGCAGAGAACAGAGTTTGCAGGACAGGAGTGGAGGTGGTGAAAGAATAGAGGAAAAGAGAAGGAAAGGAAAGAAAGCAAAGGACTGTGAGCAATATTGCTGGTGGGTTGTGCACTGTGTTTGCTGTGTAAAAGGCAAAAGAGAAATAGATTGTGTGCTTTTGGACATTGTGTGTCTCAATGTCTGTCTGTGTCGAGGCTGATTCTCCACAGTGTCTATCTGTGAGCCCCCATTCAGTTATGTCTCTGTCATACCATAAACATTTTTAGTAATAAAATGCATTCCAATAGATGATGCACTGCAAACATTAATGTTGAGGTCTATGTCAATTGTTTAGATTCCAACCTGTCGCAGATGGATAGCACAGCTAATAATAATAATAAAAATAATAATAATAATAATCCATCCATCCATTTTCCAACCCGCTGAATCCGAACACAGGGTCACGGGGGTCTGCCGGAGCCAATCCCAGGGCACAAGGCAGGAACCAATCCCGGGCAGGGTGCCAACCCACCACAGAACACACACAGACACGCCAAGCACACACTAGGGCCAATTTAGAATCGCCAATCCACCTAACCTGCATGTCTTTGGACTGTGGGAGGAAACCCACGCAGACACAGGGAGAACATGCAAACTCCACGCAGGGAGGACCCAGGAAGCGAACCCAGGTCCCCAGGTCTTCCAACTGCGAGGCAGCAGCGCTACCCACTGTGCCACTGTGCCGCAAATAATAATAATAATCCACCTTAATAAAAGGATATGTCCATATGTCTGTCTGTCCATCTGGTTGCTATATCTCTGTCATATGCATTACATTTGTCATTCCAACAGATGGCATATTACATACATTTGTAGTAATGCATGCATTATAAAAATTTTCCAATAGATAATGCACTGCAACCGTTAAGGTTGAGGTCTAGGTTGATTATTTTGATTATTTAGATCAGGGATGCCCAACTCCAGTCCTGCTGGGCTGCAGTGGCTGCAGGTTTTCATTCTAATCCTTTTCTTAATTAGTGACCTATTTCTGCTACTAATTAACTTCTTTTGAATTCATTTTAATTGACTTGCTCTTGAATACTCAGACCCCTCAATTGTTTCTTTTTCCTTAATTAGCAGTCAAACAATAATAAGATACAAAATGAGCCAAAACAGGACTAGCAAACTGTGACCATCATACAATATCTGAAAATCTGAAAGGTGACGGTCTCAGGAATGCTGCTCTGCTCTTAGAAAAGAGAAAATCCACAATTTCGGACATGTCTGCTATTGCACAATTAGAGCAGCAACAAACCATGGAATTAAAGAATGGGTTTAATTCTCAGAGCCTCATTAAGGAACTGGTTGGAGTGAAATTGGTTGGAGTTTGAGGCCCTGACTTAGCTGGTCTTCTGTTGGCTCACTCACTTCACATTTCACTTTTGTTTGGGTGCCATTTGAGGAAAGAAGTGAAGCAATTCAAAGGAACGATGAAGAAATTCAGGGAAACATTTCTCAAAAACCAAGTCAAGTAAAATTAATTCAAAAGAAGTTAATTAGCAGCAAAAACAGATCACTAATTAGGAAAAGGGTAAGAATGAAAACCTGCAGCCACTGCAACCCTCCAGGACTGGAGTTGGGCACCCCTGATTTAGATCTTAGATGGATAGCACATCTAATAATAATTACAATTCATTTGTCATTCCAACAGAGGGCACACCACAAACATTAACAGTTTTTACAAATCTCATACAAATGGCATGTAGTAGAGACTTTTGCATTGCATTTGTCTTTCCAACAGATGGTGCATCACAAACTTTAGCTCTGCTTTTTATGAATCCCATCCAGACCTTTGAGCAAGGAGATGTAATCCTTAAATGAACATAAAATATCATTACACCAGTTAATGAAATATTTGAATTATTAATATTCCAGGCTGCCACCGGATACCGAGAAGAGAAAACAAAAATCAAACAATGTGATTGGTCACAAATTTAACAAAATATCTCTACTGTGCCAACCTTACACATCTGTTTCTCTATAAGAAGATTTTTCCATATTTTTGGAGCACAGAAACTAAAAGCAGTCTCAGCACTTCTTTTATGTTTTACTCTCGGAGCAGCAAGCAAAGCAGAATTTAAGGATCTGTGGTTATGATTACAAATGTAAGGAGTCAAATATTCCAAGATATATGAAGGTACAAGATTATTCAATGCCTTATAAACAATTGGCAGCATTTTTAAATTGATTTTGACAGACACCGGCAGTCAGTGTAAAGGTGCTAAAGGTTTGCAAATGTATTATTCATAACAAGCTGAAATATCTCATTCCTAGCAGTACTGCCTTTAGACCCTTTGCTGTGATTGTGCTCAGGTGCCTCCTGTTTGCTTTATTTCTTCTTGAGATGTTACTACAACTTGATGAGAGTCTGCCTGTGGAAAATGTGTAGACCTCTGTGATCAAATGAAGGAGACACATAGATCAGGGCAAAGGGGATAAGACCATTTCTAAAGCTTTGGGTGTCCTCAGGAGTATAGTGACCCCAATAACTGTGAAAAGGAAGAAGTTTGGAGTCACCAGGACCCTTCCTAGACTTGCCCGTCTGGTCAAAGTGAATAACTAGGAAAAGAAAGGTCTTGGTCTGGGAGGTGATGAAGAAGTCCTCTACTGAGATGGGAGAACCTGTCAGAAGGACAGCCATCTCAGTAGAACTCAGACTCTGAGATCTTGAGAAAAAAAAATTCTTTTGACTGATGTGACAAAAATTGAACTTATTGTGCAGAACTCCAAACTCTATGTCTTGAAAAGATCAGACAATTCCCATCACCTGCCTAATATCATCCCTACAGTGAAGCATGGCAGCAGCATCATGCTAAGGGGGCAGAGGAACAGGGACACAGAGGGGAGATTGAATGCAGGCAAATACTGAGAGGTCCTTAAAGGAAAGCTGCCCCAGAATGCATTTCACCTTAGACTGGGGCAACGGTTCACTGTTCAGCGTGACAATGACCAGAAGCATACTGAGCTGAGGACATGCTGACGCACTGACATTAACTTTGTATTTGAACTAGCATCGAGGAGACAAAGTAGAAAGCAACAGTAATTGATATCGATATGTCGTAGCGATAAATAGTTCATAATTAACTGAACTTCAAAGCAATAAAGGGGAAGGCTCAGCACACGTTGATAAGGCACAAGTGGCTGTCATGGATGTGCAGTCAGGGGAGTTCATCATGAAAAGTAGAAAAACTAAAAATGATAACATGAAATAAATGTGTCCACTGGTCTGTGCTGTAAATTTGTTTTCTGTATTTTTATAGTCAAACCTGGTGCATTTCCTGTGCAAATACAGGGGAGAAACACAAGGTGCGGCACCTCCCCTCAGACTGCATTCTCCCTCACACACGGGGTTGGTGCCTGCGATTGGCGCGTGCCTGTCACTGTCTCTCTGTATGTGACCAATATAATGTTTGCAGACACGTTTATTATACACCCTGACTTTCTACAGTCTGGATAATATATTTAATGAATGTGTGTAACATATTTAGTCTTGCTGATTGGACATAAAACCGCAGTGAAAAGGCACAAGGTGAGTCAAACAGACAGTACCGTGCCGCCCTGAAGGTGGCGCATGTGAGCCCAACAGGCACTCATTGCTGCTGTTCTTCTACGCAGAGGCGCCGATAAATTAGTGATATCAGAAAGTCAAGTGCACTGCAGCGGTCCGTTTATTTTTATTTTTTGTTCCGACTGACTGTCAAAATGAAAGATTAAGATTTTTAAAACTAAAGGAAAATAAGGAGGACTTTTACAAGAAAGTGACGGAGATTTTTGTGGAGAAGGATAGGCGCATGGACATAATTTACAAATAAAGGTAAGACCAAAAACGGTTTTCAATTTTACAAGAAAAAAATGGGATCAGACTAAGAAAAAAACAAATATTTAAAAACTAAATTTTGACCTTAAATAAAATATTCTTTTGTTTTTCTTGTTATCTGTGTGTTGAACAGTCTGTATTAAAACTGATTAAAGCATCAGAATTAAAAGATTTTAAAAACAACTAAATATTTTAATTAAGGTCAAAATTGAATTTTTTTTTTGTATACTACTTAATACTTCATTTGTATTAAATGAGTATGAATTGTGGAATTGCAACGGCAAATTAAGAACACGTGGAGCAGCGGTTCTCAAACTGTGGGGCGTGAATGTTGCCATATGTGGCGTAATTTCACTACTCGTAGGGAATTTTTAAATTTGTAGCGGTGTATCAGCAGCAAAAAATATAGGAATACATTTTATTAGGTTTTCAAATAAACGTTAGGGGGGCGCGATTAAAACTGTTATAAAAACTCGGGTTGCAATTACTTAAAGGATGAGAAACGCTGATGTGTAGGGTGCGGAGCAAATACGCTCTCTCCTCTCTCGCCGCTATAAATGTAACGCTCTTCCTTTTAAGTAAGGAATAAGAGGAGCGCAAACTTAGGAGAACAGGCAGAGAAAAGTAAAGTTAACTTCATAGAAGGACAAACAGCAGGCGGCTGAGAGGGAGAACATTACAGAATCTTAAGGGGACAGAAGGTGTAAAATAGCTGTAGAAGTTCTTTAATCTAATTTCTTTGGCTAAACATTTTAGTTTTACCATTTAATTTAAATGATTTAATTTTAATTTAAAAAAAAAAAGTTATGATAGTTTTAGTAATCTTAAGTCAAATTTTAATAAAGTCAGCAAGTCCTGTTGGATGTTGGACATTGATGATGGTTTGGAGGAGACAGTTGTCTATGAGTTCTACATCTGCAGGAGATGCCAACTGATCGAAAACCTCGAGCTCGCTGAACTGGAGGAGGAGTTGGCTGGCCTGCATTATAGTAGAGAATTGGTGAACCTGGCCCAGGTGTCATTTAGTGAGATAGTGTGCACCCCCAAGGTGGCGTGGGAGAAGATTCCAGACAAAACAGGTAGAAGTAGGTGGGTCACATCACAAGACATAAGGTAAAGGGTATACACTGTCCGGGGGCATCAACCCCAGAATTAGAAGAGTCAAACTGTTATCATGTCCTTGAGGAGATGAACAGTGTCTCTGATGATTCTAAGGGGGTAAGCAGGAATGAGGAGTCTCAACGGGCCACCTCAAACCAGTTCCCAAAAGGGGAGAGGTAGTGATAGTGGGGGCTGAATCATTTAGGATTGAAGTGTTGGCTTGCACCAGAGACAGAGAGTCTCTCACGGTGTGTTGCCTTAAGGGGAGACCTTCCCAGCAAGGGTGGATAAGCTCTTGGCCAGAGTGGGGGTGGATACAGTTGTCATTGTCCATGTTGGAACACACAGCATGTTTCTCAAATGGACAACAAATCACATACATAAGGATCCAAATTCAAAGAGTTCAGGTGCCAGACTGAAGAGCAGAACTGACAAGGTAGTCTTCTCTGAAGTTCTGCCTGTGCCACGCGCCAGTCCAGATAAGATTGAGGAGATTAGAAGGCTTAACGTGTGGCTCAAGTCTTGGTGCAGGGTAGAAGGGTATACAAGTAGGTTTATGGGGCATTGGGACTCCTTTTGAAACAAATGGGACTTGTTAGTCTGTGACAGGTTACTGAACTGGAGGGGCACCAATGTATTGGGGAGGCATATGTGTAGGCTAGTCGAGGATTGTTTAAACTAGGGAATGGGAGGGCAGGGAGTTTAGGACAGGCCAGGTTTAGATCTATACATGGAAGAACAAACAACGGTATAGAAATACAAATGTGTAGTAATATAAATTCTAAACCAACATTTAAATGTAGGAGTAACACATTAAAAATAGCCTGCCTTAATGTCAGAAATATCAAAAATAAAGCTAGTGAGTTGGAGTTGTAGAGCATAATTATGATATTATAGCAATAACGGAAACCTGGCTAAATAACAAAGATGGGGATGAGTGTAACATAGAGGGATACACATTTTTTAGGAAGGATAGACAGAACAGAAAAGGAGGTGGGGTTGCTGTTTATGTCAAACAGAATTTAAATGTAAGTCCTCTTCAGTTAGACAATGAGCCCCATCTTAGTGAGGACATCTGGCTTTACCTAGATAACATTAGGGAAAGAGGAATTATGTTAGGAGTGTGTTACAGACCACCCAATGCAGACAGTAATTTCAAAACACATCATCTTAGTAATATTAAAAAGGCAAGTTTTCAGGGAGATATTATAGGTATGGGGGACTTTAATTATCCGAATATCAACTCGAATAACCTTGCAGATGGAGGAGCACAAGAGCAGTGACTGTTTTCATTTTCAGTCGACTAGATTACTGTAATGCACTCCTCTCAGGACCACCAAAAAAGACATCAATCGATTACAATGAGTGCAGAATGGAGCTGCTAGAATCTTAACTAGGAAAAGAAAATCCGAGCACATTTCTCCAGTTTTGATGTCACTACACTGGTTACCTGTGTCATTCAGAATTGACTTTAAAATACTGCTTATGGTTTACAAAAATAATCTGCTCCATCATATATTTCAGAATGTCTGTCACCTTACACTCCGAATCGTAACCTTAGATCATCAAATGAGTGTCTGCTTAGAATTCCAAGAGCTAAACTTAAAAGAAATGGTGAGGTGGCCTTCTGCTGCTATGCACCTCAAATCTGGAATAGCTGAGCGATAGAAATTTGCCAGACTAATACGGTGGAGCACTTTAAAAAACTGATAAAAACTCATTACTTTAACATAGCTTTCTCATAACTTCATCTCAGTTTAATCCTGATGCTCTGTATATTCAACTAATTAGCATTATTATTCATGGTGGCTCCAAAATCCTTCTAAACCCTTACATTTTCTTCTGCTCTTTTTCCGGTTTTCTGTGTTGTTGCGATCTGCGCCACCACCACCTGATCAAAGCACTGTGATGCCCCTCCATTGATGGATTAAAGGCCAGAAGTCCACATGACCGTCATCACCAAGTCCTGCCATGAGAACCCTGAATACAATGAGGACTGATTGAGGTCATTGATGTTAGGTAGAATGCCTAGAGGGGGCTGGGTGGTCTTGTGGGCCTGGAACCCCTGCAGATTTCATTTTTTATCTCCAGCTATCTGGAGTTTTTTTGTTTTTTCTGTCCTCCCTGGCCATCGGACCTTACTTTTATTCTGTGTTAATTAGTGTTCCCTTATTTTAATTCTTACCTTCTCTTTCTTCATCATGTAAAGCACTTTGAGCTACATTGTTTTTATGAAAATGTGCTATAGAAATAAATGTTGTTGTTGTTTCAGAAAGCATTTGATAAGGTGCCACATGAGACGATGGGCATCAAATTAAAAGAAGTGGGAGTTCAGGGTGTGGTGCGTCGATGGGTGCAGAATTGGCTCCGATACAGGAAGGAGAGGGTAATGGTGTGAGGAACCTTATTAGAGTTGGCAGATGTTAAGAGTGGAGATCAACAGGGGTCAGTGCTAGGGCTGCTGCTATTTATAATATATAGGAACTAGTCATTAAGCCCGTTGCAATAACGGGCGCTAGAACAGTAGTGCATAAACATTAATAGGAACAGTCTATATTAAATAGCAAGGGACTTTGACCTCATTCTTTTTGTTGGTCGTATTTTTCTTTGTCTTTCAGCCTTTCTTTTGTTGATGTTTACTTGCTGAGCTGACCGTTCTTCATGGGCTGCTGCCGTGTATTGTGTGTCTTTAATTTTCTGTGACAGTAATACTGTCTTGTATGTCTGCTGGCTTGTACATCCGTAATATACCTTTAATTTTCTCTGGCGGTAATACAGGCGTGCATGTCGGTAATATGCCTTTAATTTTCTCTGACAGTAATACTGGCTTGTATGTGGCTGTAATAGATAGATAGATAGATAGATAGATAGATAGATAGATAGATAGATAGATAGATAGATAGATAGATAGATAGATAGATAGATAGATAGATAGATAGATAGATAGATAGATAGATAGATAGATAGATAGATAGATAGATAGATAGATAGATAGATAGATAGATAGATAGATAGATACTTTATTAATCCCGATGGGAAATTCACAATGCGTCACTCTATTGTGTACCTTTAATTTCCTCTCGCAGTAATACTGGTTTGTATTTCCGTAAAACGCCTCTAACTTTCTGTGAAAGTAATACCGCGCATGGCACCGTGCCCAGCGCATGCGCACTTCACCAGAAGACACCGACACACACGGACACCTGGATGCACATAGGGATTTTATTAAAGAGGATGATTTAGATAGGAAGTAGCAAGCTTGTTAAGTTTGCAGATGATACCAATATTGGTTTATTGGCAGACAATTTGGAATCTGTTAAATCATTACAGGAGGACTTGTGGACGATTAAATTTAATGTCAATAAATGTAACATATTACACATAGGAAGTAAAAATGTGAGGTTTGAATACACAATGGGAGCTCTGAAAATCGAGAGTACACCTCATGAGAAGGATTTAGGAGTCGTAGTGGACTCTATGGTATCAACTAGCAGACAGTGTTCACAAGGCTAACAGAATGTCAAGTTATATAGCACCTTGATGTGTGGAGTACAAGTCACAGGAGGTTCTGCTCAAGCTTTATAACACACTGGTGAGGAAAAAGCTAAAACCTTCTTGTTCAAACAAGGCCTTCAGGAATTAACATTACGTTTGGATCATCTGTTTTTTTCCTTGCACTGCTTAGAAGCTCAAAAGAAATTATGGATTTGGTTGTAGCCCTACAGCTTGCTTACTATGGGAGGTACTTTTAGCAAAAAAGGAAATGAAAATAAAAATTATAAAATGAAAATGCAGTCCCTCTTTTACAACTTTTCTACTTTACATGGTGTGCAAGAAACGGCAAGAGAGTTAATGGAGTTGGCAGATTGTGAGCATGAAAATTTTATATTACTTAAATGCGAAGTGAATTTAGGCTAAGAAAGAAAGAAATAAGAAAGAAATCAGAATTTCCAAAAGGAGAATCAGGCAAAGAATGTAAGAGTTGGTCTCAGGTATTTCTTTGGCCTTTATTAATGAGGGCCAAACAGGCCATAAATCATATATTATATATTCTTCTTGGTAGGATTTCTAGAGATCCTCTATGTTGGTGGGACTGCACTTCTGAACAGCAGTTTTCAAATAGTTCCACAGATTCTCCACAGGATTAAGATCAGGACTTTGACTTGGCCATTCCAACTGGAACTGGGAATAAATACATACTATATTCCATGAAGCAGATATGTCTTTACTTCTATGGTGATGTTCAGCTGAGGCTGACCTATAATAATTAATAATAATAATTCTTTGCATTTACAGTATATAGCGCTTTTCTCACTACTCAAAGTGCTCAGCAATTGCAGGTTAAAGGCCTTGCTTAAGGGCCCAAAATAGCAGAGTCCCTTTTGGCATTTACGGGATTCAAACCAGCAACCTTCCGATTGCCAGTGCAGATCCCTAGCCTCAGAGCCACCACTCTGCCACTCCGACCTGATGCTGCCTGGTTTGCTGTGTCCACTAATGCAGCACTCAGGCGATGTACAACCTCATGTAAATTCCACCATACAATATCATTTACCTTGCTGTTGGCAAAAGCCTCGACATCTCCAAGCCGCCTATCTAAAATCACTTTGCGTCTAAGTAATTTGAAATTTTCAGCCTCACAATCTGCCAGCTGTATTAAACCCACACCACTTTCCATCTTCCATTACAAGCTGCCGGTACCTTCCTAAAGTGATTTTGTCACAAATTGAAGGCTTAGCCTCTCCCATTGACTCACACTAATTAATAAATAATTTGCATGTTGAGCACTTGAAAATGAAAATGCAAAGTGGAAAATGAAAATTCAATGAGCAGCAGGTGGCGCCAGAGCTTATTTGCATTTTACTTTTCACTTGTGCAACTTCACTGCGGTTCAGGCTGAAAATGAAATTGCAAATGGGGTTATTTCATTTTAATTACAATTTTTGAAGCATTCTTTGAAAATGAAATTGCAAAACAAATTGAATTTTCATTTTAAAATTTTAATTTCCATTTCCTTTTTTTTGCAGAAAATACCTGCAGTGCAGTGGTAGGGCTGCTTCCTCACAGTTAGTAGACCTGGGTTTGCTTCCCGGGTCCTCCCTGCATGGAGTTTGCATGTTCTCCCCGTATTTGAGTGGATTTCTTTCCACACTCCAAAGACATGCAGGTTAGGTGCATTGGCGGTCCTAAATTGTCCCTGGTGTGTGGGTGTGTGTGCCCTGTGGTGAGCTGGGATTGGGTCCAGCAGACCCCCGTGACCCTGTAGTTAGGATATAGCGGGTTGGATAATGGATGGATGGAAAATACCTCCCATAGTTTACAAGTTTGTTTAACTTTTTTTCTATAAGGCATATGGATGCACCTGCACTTCCACGGAGCACCACCTTCACCAGCAGCTGATCTAGTTTTTGGGTGAGTTGGGAAACACTCTCTTTGTTGACTGCACCTCATTGTTGAGTTGTCATCTCTCCTACATATTGAGCAGGCTGTGTCCTGAAGGATGGAATCCTCAACAACTAACATCTCATTTCCTACTCCATTATCCACTTTAACTTTGTCTCTGCACAATGTGCCATTTTCTCAGGTTTTTGCAGTACAATGCATCATGTTTGTTTTTTTTCTGTCTTGTTGTTGTTGGTGATGCTTCCTAAACATCTTCTTTTCCTTCAGCTGATGGTTTATCTATCATTTCTAGTTTGCATCATCATATTTTCTTTATTTTGGATAAGAAAGGAAGCAAGTTTGTTTTTAAAACACATTTCAAAAAATTATAATAAAGCAAACAAAAAAACAGCCAAAAAAGAATCACAAAAACTATCTGCCTACATTCAAGCCCACGGTAGGATTAAAAATGGCCCATTCTGGCTGGGATTTTCACACCCACCCAGGCCACACCATACATGTAAAAAAAAAGACCTTTGCTCCACAGCAGATGATATTTCCCTTGCTTAAAAAATCACTAGGTGGCCCCAGAGTTCACTTTTATTATCCATGTCAAGTCCAAAAAGGACCTCCTTCTGTACTGACATAAGTATAAAGGCCCCAGGGTGCTCCTGTGTAACTGAGGTCCTCTGCATGTTCTTCACAAGCCTCAATATGGAGAAGTCACAATATCAGCAGGAACTTGTAGCCAAGGCCAATGACATGGTAGGCACAAATCAACAAGTTGTAGCAAGGCACCATATGCCACAGTTTTTGCCAGCTGAATAATTTCTGTTCATCAATCCTTATGAATATCTTTGCTCCTCATCCTATCTCTAAGGGTGAACCCACACACCCTGAAAGGGAAACTCATGTTTGCCACTTGTATCCACGATCAAGTTCTTTCGGTCACTACCAAAATCTTGTGATCATAGGGGATGGTAGGAACAAGATAGACCGGTAAATCGAGAGCTTCTCCTTTTGACTTAGCTCCTTTCTCACCAAGACTGAATAATACAATGTCCACCTAACTATAGACACCGCTCTGAGCCTGCTGATCTCCTCCTCTGTTCTTCCCTCACTCATGAACAAGACCCCAAGATTCTTAAACTCCTCGCTTGGGGTAGTACCTCATCCTCAACCTGGAGAGGGTACACCACCCATATCCAGCTGAAAACCATGACTTCTCATCTCGGCCGCTTCACACTCAGCTACAAACCACTCCGCTGTGTATCTCAGGTCACAGCATGATGACCACATCATTTGCAAAAAGTAGTCCTGAAGATGCTAAACTAGACACTTGCCTGGAAATTCTGTCTAAATTTTGTCAAAGTAACAATAATAATAATATAAAACAGTTTGATTCAAGCACAAAGTGCTCTCCAGATTTTAAATGATTACAAGATAATAACATCAGACATCCATACAATTCCACCCAGCCTCCCCCTTGTCTGACATGAATAAAAACTAGGGCTGGGCCGGTTAACACGTTATTATCACGTTAAAGCTTTCATTAATTAACGCTGACAATTATTTTATTGCACATTAACACAGTTTTTGTTATTATTATTATTATTATTTTGAAAGCCTCAGTCTCGCTAGCAATCGATAGAGATCAGTGATCTTCTTGTTACAGCACTTTTCGATATGCTCTTGCTAGAAGGAACGTTAGCTTTGTTGATTTGACCTCGATTCCCTGCACGTGTGTGAATAGTCATGTCGAGCGGCTGCTGCTTCACCACCTGAGGCCACAGGTCCGCCACGCCCTTGACCCTCTGCAGTTTGCATATCAGGAGAAGGTGGGAGCGGAGGATGCCATCATCTATATGCTACACCGATCCCTCTCTCACTTGGACAGAGGTAGTAGTGCTGTAAGAATTATGTTTCTGGACTTCTCTAGCGCCTTCAACACCATCCAACCTCTGCTCCTTAGGGACAAGCTGACAGAGATGGGAGTTGATTCATACCTGGTGGCATGGATCATGGACTATCTTAAAGACAGACCTCAGTATGTGCATCTTGGGAACTGCAGGTCTGACATTGTGGTCAGCAGCACAGGAGCGCCACAGGGGACTGTACTTTCTCCGGTCCTGTTCAGCCTATATACATCAGACTTCCAATACAACTCGGAGTCCTGCCACGTGCAAAAGTTCACTGACGACACTGCTATCGTGGGCTGCATCAGGAGTGGGCAGGAGGAGGAGTATAGGAACCTAATCAATGACTTTGTTAAATGGTGTGACTCAAACCACCTACACCTGCACACCAGCAAAACCAAGGAGCTGGTGGTGAATTTTAGGAGGCCCAGACCCCTCACGGACCCCGTGATCATCAAAGGTGACTGTGTGCAGATGGTGCAGACCTATAAATACCTGGGAGTGCAGCTGGATGATAAATTAGACTGGACTGCCAATACTGATGCTCTGTGCAAGAGAGGACAGAGCTGACTATACTTCATTAGAAGGGTGGCATCCTTCAACATCTGCAATAAGATGCTGCAGATGTTCTATCAGACGGTTGTGGCGAGCGTCCTCTTCTATGCGGTGGTGTGCTGGGGAGGCAACATAAAGAAGAGGGACGCCTCACACCTGGACAAACTTTTGAGGAAGGCAGGCTGTATTGTAGGCACGGAGCTGGACAGTTTGACATCTGTGGCAAAGCGACGGGCGCTGAGCAGACTCCTGTCAATCATGGAGAACCCACTGCATCCACTGAACAGGATCATCTCCAGACAGAAGAGCAGCTTCAGTGACAGACTGCTGTCACCGTCCTGCTCCACTGACAGACTGAGGAGATCGTTCCTCCCCCAAACTATGCAACTCTTCAATTCCACCTGGGGGGTAAACGTTAACATTATTCAAAGTTATTGTCTGTTTTTACCTGCATTTTTATTACTCTTTAATTTAATAGTTTTTTTTTTTTGTATCAGCATGCTGCTACTGGAGTATGTGAATTTCCCCTTGGGATTAATAAAGTATCTATCTATTGTAGATGGAGGGTCCCGGACACAGACAGGCAGACATGTTTCCAGCCATCACCACACGTTTATTTACACTATTATATACAAAGTCTTAAAGTGTACCGCCACAAATCCCAACAGTCTCCCAAAGTCCAGACTCCTTTTTAAGCCACTTCTCTTTCTCTTTCTCTCTCTCAGGCCTCTCGTTGCCGCCTCCTCTCTGACCTCATCCTTCTCCTCACCCGACTCCAGCCCTGAGTGAGAGGAGGTGGCTCCTTAAATAGGCAGGCGGCTGATGACCACACCCGGCCACCTGCCACACTATCTATCTATTCTACATGATACACTCAATGAAGAAATACAAAATAATCAGGCATTTAACAAAAAATGTACAGAATGTTTTGTTCATCATATAGTAAAGGATTAAAACCAAAAACTATCACAATTATGTTTTGTTCCATTTCTGTTAGTAATTAATTTTACAAGAAAGTGAAATTAACTTGATTTCATCCATCTAAGTAATAGATTGACATGAAACCAGTAACAGAACACTGCATGATAACGTGCAACAAATACACTTGACATGAGCATTCCTAGTTTTCATCCTCTTTCTCTCATTTGCTCAGAGGTTGATGCGCTTGCTGCTTCCTGAGCAGCTCTTTTTTCCCCACACCCTAGTGGTCTGCTTCTTCTCTTCTTCCGTCGGCATCTTTTCACATTAAAACTGATTAAGTGAGTGTTTGTGTTGCAATTACTTAGTACATTTTTCTTACATTTTCACTTAAGCTGGCACTTAAGTCTTCAATCTGCCTCAAGAATGATTTAAGATATGAAGAGGTAGGGGAAGTGGCGGCGAAGGTGGTAATGATGAGAACGATGCCTGTATGCATGTGCTACCCTGCTGCCAAGAGTTGATTCTTCAATAAAATATAATAAAATAAAAAGAGGAAAAACCTTGGAGGTCAATCATCACCCTGAAAGCGGACAGTAGATGTCACGTAGCATATGTGTACCAAATTTCAGGTCAATAGTTCAAACGGTTTTTGACCTACAAGTGATTTAAAATCCTGGACAGACAAATGGACAGCCATGGTAGTGTATTATATATGAAGATAAATATATCCATCCATCCATCCATCCATCCATCCATCCATCCATCCTCTTCCGCTTATCTGAAGTCGGGTCACGGGGGCAGCAGCTTGAGCAGAGATACCCAGACTTCCCTCCTCCCGGCCACTTCTTCTAGCTCTTCCGGGAGACATAGTCCCTCCAGTGTGTCCTGGGTCTTCCCCGGGGCCTCCTCCCGGTTAGACGTGCCCGGAACACCTCACCAGGGAGGCGTCCAGGAGGCATCCTGATCAGATGCCCGAGCCACCTCATCTGACTCCTCTCGATGTGGAGTAGCAGTGGCTCTACTCTGAGCCCCTCCCGGATGACTGAGCTTCTCACCCTATCTTTAAGGGAGAGCCCAGACACCCTGCGGAGGAAACTCATTTCAGCCGCTTGTATTCGCGATAACGTTCTTTCAGTCACTACCCATAGCTCATGACCATAGGTGAGGGTAGGAACATAGATCGACTGGTAAATTGAGAGCTTTGCCTTACGGCTCAGCTCCTTTTTCACCACGACAGACCAATGCAGAGCCCGCATCACTGCGGACGCCGCACCGATCCGCCTGTCGATCTCACGCTCCATTCTTCCCTCACTCATGAACAAGACCCCGAGATACTTGAACTCCTTCACTTGAGGCAGGATCTCGCTACCAACCCTGAGAGGACACTCCACCCTTTTCCGGCTGAGGACCATGGTCTCGGATTTGGAGGTGCTGATTCCCATCCCAGCCGCTTCACACTTAGCTGCGAACTGATCCAGAGAGAGCTGAAGATCACGGCCTGATGAAGCAAACAGGACAACATCATCTGCAAAAAGCAGTGACCCAATCCTGAGTCC
Organism: Erpetoichthys calabaricus; assembly: GCF_900747795.2. Lineage (NCBI taxonomy): Eukaryota > Metazoa > Chordata > Cladistia > Polypteriformes > Polypteridae > Erpetoichthys > Erpetoichthys calabaricus. Next base: position 314,993,330 of record NC_041397.2, read on the forward strand.
ACCAAACTGGACCCCCTCAACACCCTGGCTGCGCCTAGAAATTCTGTCCATAAAAGTTATGAACAGAATCGGTGACAAATTCTTTAAATATATATATACAGTGGAACCTCGGGTCACGACCATAATTTGTTCCAAAACTCTGGTCGTAACCCGATTTGGTCGTGACCCGAAGTAATTTCCCCCATAGAATTGTATGTAAATACAATTAATTTGTTCCGGACCATACGAACTGTATGTAAATATATTTTTTTTAAAGATTTTTAAGCACAAAAATAGTTAATTATACCATAGAATGCACAGCTTAATAGTAAACTAAATGTAAAAACATTGAATAACACTGAGAAAACCTTGAACAGAGAAAACTAACATTGCAAGAGTTCACGCTACAGCCTTACGAACTGCTCACTATAAACACTTCTTTTTTAATGAGTTTTAAGCACAGGGAAAAAAATGAACATCTGAAAAATCCTTAATTTATACAAAACTAACCATAAACAACCAAGAAAACTAAGTCAAAACTGAGTCAAGTTCTGGCATGAAGGAAGTGAGGAGGAACTGGGTGGAGAGGAGGTTATAGTTTTGAGGTAAAGTCTGTGACGATGTGGGTTTGCTGCATGCTCCCATCTCGCTTCCGGGAGCCCTTAAAGCCGTCACCATCGGTAATGTTACTGATGAGCATGACAGTGAGGCACCACTGTACAATGGAGCAAGGGGATGGTGCAAAAAGTGCCAAATGCTTTTATTAAAATCAACAAAACAACAATCAAAAACAAAGTCCAAATTAAATAAATTGTAGTGCTGTCAGAATCCTTCAATAAATAAATAATCCCATAAAAACAGAAGTGAAGTGGAGGTTAAAATTCAATAGAAAAAAGTCTTCATTAAATACAACGAGGTTAAAACAATGCTGGAAGCAGTCTCTTTAAAAACAAGCCCGGTGCATTCTTTAACTGGTGACCCCTGCTGCCTTCTCAGCCTTACGCAGCCAGCCGTCCTTCTTCTGGTCACTCCAGCTCCGTGATCGCTCAGCTGGAGAGACTGCTTCCTTCTGCACCACTGAGTGTCGGCCAAACATCCCTGCTTGGGCTCACTGTCCAGCTGCCTGCCTGCGAGCATGCGCTCGCTCGCTCGCTCAAACCGGTTCTTTCCACACTGCTTCCTGCTTACTTCCTCATTCCGCAACCTCCGTCTGTCTTTTCTTTTTCCTCCTTTTAGCTGCCTCGCGCTTCTATTTCTTCTTCCTCCCAACTCCGGCTCCTCGAATGGAGTCAGGCGGCCTATTTTATACTTCACCCGGATGTGCTCCAGGTGCTTCCTGATGATCCTCTGATGGCACTTCCTGGTTTGGTGGAAGTACTGCATTCCAAGGCTCCATGATCCTCTGGGCTGCCCTCTCGTGGTTCAGGGGAGGTATTGTCCCTCTTCCGGTCCATCCAGGCATCCCGGCTGGGCAGGATCCCCAGCCGTTTGCCACAATATATATTGTAAAGGTCAGCCCTGACACAGATAGGCATAGGACACAGGTTCAAAGCGCACAAATATTTTTTATTTTCTTTCCACTCATGGAGAACGTCTTCCCCATTCTCACGAGCTCACAACACAGTCCCAAGCACAGCACAGCACAAACACAATACTTTTACTTTTCTTCTTCCTTTCTTCTTCCTTTCCTCCTCCTTAACCCCTCCTGGCAAGCTTCATCTCCCTCCTTCTGACTCTGGATCCCAGAGTAGTGGCTGCTGGTTCCAGAAGTGCTCCAGCAGCTTGATGACCTATTTCCGGAAGTACTTCCGGGTGTGGCAGAAGAGCTGCTCTGTAGGGCTGAGCAGCAGCTACAGCAACACCTAGCGGCGCCTGGACCCCCGGTCCATACAAGAGAGAGGCATCCTGGCCAGGCAAGGGCCCCGGCCATCCACCACAATATATATACATATATATATATATATATATATATATATATATATATATATATATATATACACAGCATATTTCTATATACATATATTGTCACACGTGTGCCTTGGGGACAGTTTAAAGGTCTGATAAAGGTAATGGTTCAGTTTAAAGGTAATGGTAATTCCTCACTGATCCACAGGGTGGCACTGTGTTCTAATGCCTCTTCTCTTCTTACTTCTACAAACCAGTTGACTGACAACCTCACCACCTCTGACGTCACTTCTGATGTGCGTCCACCTGGACCTGCGTCTTCATGCCTGGTCTGTTCTTAACTGGAAGTGTCTCCATATTGGACAGTCTAATCTCATACTTGTTATTTTGCATTCACAATATACAGGGTTGCATATGTATCTCTATATATAAAATCCAATATCTGTCTGTCTGCTTTTCATGAGATAACTACTTAACAGATTTACATCAGGTTTTTTTACATAATTTGCTTGAACATTCTGGTTGATTTTGAGACTTTTCTCATCACGCTAACTATCATAGTTTGATTGCGGCACTGATTTATGCGTGCAAATCTGAGAGAGACAGTCTATGGGCTCAGGGGAGGGGGAGGCGGGACCTCAGAAGTAGGGAAGTGGGTGGTGCCCTCCTCAATCACTCACTCACGCGCCAGCTTTTGTTCGAGTCGCTCTACTTCTCACCATGTGTTGGAGCGTACCTTACTTCCACTTAGCTAGCGGTACCTGTTTGTTCAGCAGACATTATCATCTACATCTATCATCTTTTGAGAGAGAGAACAGAGCTATGTGTGTTTTAGAGGGTAGCTGCTAATTGCCAGAGATATCACGGCCATGTGCTTTACTCCCCATGTGGGGGATGCTATCCTGTTAGACCTGAACACGACCAGATACATTGTCAGCATTTGACGTTTGAGCATAGCTACCTTCCGCTTGTTTTTTATTTATTTATTGATTTTTAAAGTTTGTCCTGTTTCACTACTACATGGGCGGAGCCACAGTGGACAGCTAGTATATATATATATATATATATATATATATATATATATATATATATATATATATATATATATATCTATATATATCTATATATATATCTATATATATATATATATATATATATATATATATATATATATATATATATATATCTATATATATATATCTATATATATATATATATATATCTATATATATATATATATCTATATATATATATATATATATATATATCTATATATATATATATCTATATATATCTATATATATATCTATATATATATCTATATATATATATATCTATATATATATATATATATCTATATATATATACATATATATATATATATATATATATATATATATATATATATATATATATAGTCACACACGTGCGAGTAGGGGGACGTTGTGTGGACCAAGCAAAGGTAATTCCACACCAGGCCAGGGGGTGGCAGGGTGCACTAAACCTTCTCCTGTTATCTCTACAGACCAGCCACAAGAAAACCTAGCTGAGTCAGTGATGACGATGCCAGTTCCGGCGCCCAGAAGAACGTCACTTGTGGCGCACAGGCTGAAATCAGAAGGACATCACTTCCAGTTCCCCTACATCACTTTTGGTCTGATCCCTTAAAACTTCCATCTTTTCCAACCCTCGTAAGTTCTATCTTGGACTCAGTATTGTCAACAGCTCTGTACTGTTTAAAAAACAATTTGCAACCAGAAATATTATACAGGAGGCTGCCGTAAACCTTTTTACGTGTGTTGAGTCTGTTTCTTTTTACTATATATATATATATATATATATATATATATATATATATGTTCACGGCATTTGTAGTCTGAATCACAATCTGATTGTATGGGTGGTTACCTACCAGGTAACGCTTTTGGTTGGTCAGCAAGTCGGCTAACATCCGCCACGGTGCCCTCTTTCAGTTGCGAGAAGCAGATCATAGAATGGTTGAAATAGTTTACTGTCAAATAATGCAAAGAGTACGCAACACGTGTTTCGCCCTAATTCTGGGCTCATCAGGCGTACACACTCGCTGCACTCCCTCTCGGGAATCGAACCTCGGATGTCAGCGCTAGAGGCAAAGCCCTTAACGTATGTAGATCGGGTAATTACATTCACGGCATTCGTAGTCTGAATCACAATCTGATTGTATGGGTGGTTACCTAAGTGATTCAGACTACGAATGCCGTCCTATGTGATTATATATATATACTATATATACAGTATGTATGAAGGTTTTCAAGTCTCTGGAGCTACAGGAAGGTTTCCACTTTTCAGGCGGTACATCTGCAATTCCAAATTATAATTATTGTCTGGTATTGCATTCTTTATGACTCATTATATATAGCATTACTCGTACTCATCTATGGGTGACAAACAAGTAAGGACGTCTGTGTACTGAGATATACAGTATAAACCGTACACTTGACAACAAATTTAAGTTTGAACTCAAGTACTGGTTGTTCTCTGCCGGTGTTCAGTAGTACTAAATTTGACTGTAAACCTGCCAAATGTGTGGTATCACAACTTAAAAAGTCACCATTGGGCAAAAGCTAATCATTCAAAGAGTTAAGGGGTAAAGTTGTAGAAAGGCAAATGTGTCAGAAAGTAAACGTGATAAGACCGGCAACAAATTTGGTCAACAGCTTAACCAAGAAATGGGAGGCACATAGGACTTCAGGCCACTTTATCTAAAATGGATGACTTTTACCTGGACAGATAGCCTCTGAACGTTCATTGTCCACTTTCAAGAAGTTGCAAAGGGTGGTCAACGGCCTCATAACACTCTTCTCATGACAGAGGGTTATATGAGTGGGTGGCACAAAGATCACCACAACTCAGAGGTAGACATCGAGTGAAAACAAATGCAACAAATTCATGTCTGTCTCTGCTCGTTTAGCCACTTCCTGTCTAAGCTGTTTTATGTTAACAGGCCATTTGTCATCACTCACTTGTCACCCCTGCTCCATTTTCTTGTTTTTGAATTCTTCTGCTTTTTCAAAATATTCTTTTAATTTTTCACTTTGTTTTAGGTATTTTTAGTAAGGTTTCCTGGTTTGGATTTCTAACTTTTTCTTTCATTTTTAGCCATGTGCCTCCAGTGTTCCTCACAGCGAGTGACTTGCTGACCTTATCTAAAGATTTTTGTCCACTTCTCCTTCATTTGAGTTTCTCTGTCTCTCTTATGTGAGTCAGTTCTTTAAAAAGATAATCAGCCACCTCCTTCCTGCAGTGCTTGCCCATTAGGGGTTCCTCCCCAACGCAGACTAGTTCTGAGTGCTGAAGAGGGGGGTAAAGATAATTTTTTGTTCCAAATATTTCTTTGGGACTCTCCCTGTGTCTTTTTCTCATCCACAGACTCCATCTAGAAAAAAGGTCAAACATGAATATAGCAAAACAGTGGGCATAGTAAAGGTCAATTTAATAAAATGAATTATTGAATCATCCATCCATCCATCCATTTTCCAACCCGCTGAATCCGAACACAGGGTCACAGGGGTCTGCTGGAGCCAATCCCAGCCAACACAGGGCACAAGGCAGGAAACAATCCTGGGCAGGGTGCCAACCCACCGCAGATTATTGAATCATGCATTATGCCATTATAAAATCTTTGAAATAACTTGATCATACAGCACCACAAGAGCAAAGATGGGTGAGATGGTAATAATAAAGAGAAAGGGGCAAATACACATTTGTTTAATTATTGGTTAAAGGAGCAAAGCAAAAAAAAAATCTTATAAATTCCCCTTTTTATGGATAAATAAATATGTGTCTGTTTGATTGTGTTTATTTTGCCCTCTTCTGCCAAAAGGTCATCTGGACAATACTGCATGGAGTGAGTGGTGTCCATTGTTTTGTCCTCTAATGTTCATCAATCTAATTAACTCTTTCAGGGCTGATGGTGACTTTTGTCGAAATTCAGGGGTAGAGGATGGTAATCGGCTGTAAAATGCGACAAAACTTTCCCTTACTTTTTAGTTCGACTCTCTTTGCTTGAAGGAAAGTTACGTAGCTTTGCTGATTTGACCAATTCCCTGAGCGTGCCTAAGTAGTGAAGAGCAATCAGACTCAAAAATGGCATCAACATCTTGTGAGACTAAAGCAAACGTGCAAGGCAAAAAACTCTATGGACTTTTTACGCATTATTGTTGAATGTGACTGTGAGTTTTCAGATCCTGAGTTTGATGCAAGTGATCTTGAGGAGGATATTGAAAACGAAAGTGAGGTACCAGCATCGGCCTATCAGTCAACTGCTGATCGTGCTGCTGAACACGTTCGTGTAGCTGATGCACTCACTGCAGAATTCACCTAGGAGGACCCTAGTCCTGGATTAGTCCTTTATGTGCTGTGAAATAGGTGACATCCATCTCCTTTTTCTATCCCCAATACAAGCCCCTGAAGATTTTACTTATAAACACTGGCCACTGCATCACCCGATCACAGTGTTTCAACATATCAATAGCAAACAGCTCAATTAAAACTAACTGGACGCTTTATTTTTTTAGGTTTGTCATACTGGATTGCACACATCACGTTGTTTTCTCCTTGGCTGAGTCCTTGCAAAGGACCTGGTACATGTACTTCTTGCCTTACACTGGAATAATAATAACGCAGATACCGTGTGTTTACTTCAGTTAGATAAGTAAAACATTAGGTTACTCGTTACTTTAAAAAGTAATTGGACTAGCATTGTAATATACTGCTCTTGAGATTGTGTTGCTGAGTTTAGCACTGAACGTTCAGCTCATCACCATAAATGAAGTGATTTCTGAAATATTGACATACAGTATCTCACAAAAGTGAGTACACCCATCACATTTTTGTAAATATTTTATTCTATCTTTTCATGGGACAACACTGAAGAAATGACACTTTGACACAAGTAAAGTAGTCAGTGTACAGCTTGTATCACAGTGTAAATTTGCTGTAAACTCAAAATAACTCAACACACAGCCATTAATGTCTAACAACAAAAGTGAGTACACCCCTAAGTGAGAAATGTCCAAATTATGCCCAAAGTGTCAATATTTTGTGTGGTCACCATTATTTTCCAGCACTGCCCTAACTCTATTGGGCATGGAGTTCACACGAGCTTCACAGGTTGCCACTGGAATCCTCTTCCACTCCTCCATGACGACATCACGGAGCTGCTTCTCCACCTTCCGTTACAGGATGCCCCACAGATGCTCAATAGGGTTTAGGTCTGGAGACATGCTTGGCCAGTCCAGCACCTTTACCCTCAGTGGTCGTCTTGGAGGTGTGTTTGGGGTTGTTATCATGTTGGACTACTGCCCTGTGGCCCAGGGAGGAGATCATGCTCTGCTCCAGTATGTCACAGTACATGCTGGCTTTCGTGGTTCCCTCAATGAACTGTAGCTCCCCAATGCCGGCAGCACTGAAACCATGACACTCCCACCACCATGCTTCACTGTAGGCAAGACACACTTGTCTTTGTACTCCTCACCTGGTTGCCGCCACACGCTTGCTTGACACCATCTGAACCAAATAAGTTTATTTTGGTCTCCTCAGACCACAGGACATGGTTCCAGTAATCCAAGTCCTTAGTCTACTTGTATTCAGCAAATCGTTTGCGGGCTTTCTTGTGCATCATCCTTAGAAGAGGCTTCCTTCTGGGGCGACAGCCATGCAGACCAATGTGATGGAGTGTGCAGCGGGCGTATGGTCTGAGCACTGACAGGCTGACCCCGCCACCCCTTCAACCTCTGCAGCAATGCTGGCAGCACTCATACGTCTATTTTCAAAAGACAACCTCTGGATATGAGCACGTGCACTCAACTTCTTTGGTCGACCATGGCGAGGCCTGTTCTGAGTGGAACCTGTCCTGTTACACCTGTCGCTGTATGGTCTTGGCCACCGTGCTGCAGCTCAGTTTCAGGGTGTTCTCAATCTTCTTATAGCCTACACCACCTTTATGAAGAGCAACAATTCTATTTTTCAGATCTTCAGAGAGTTCTTTGAAATGAGGTGCCATGTTGAACTTCCAGTGACCAGTATGAGAGAGCGTGAGAGGGATAACACCAAATTTAACACGAACGAGTCACATGACACCGGGGAGGGAAAAATGGCTAATTGGGCACAATTTGGACATTTTTCACTTAGGGGTGTACTCACTTTTGTTGCCAGCGGTTTAGACATTAATGGCTAAGTTGTGTGTTGAGTTATTTTGAGGGGACAGCAAATTTACACTGTGATACAAGCTGTACATGGACTACTTTACATTGGATCAAAGTGTCATATCTTCAGTTTTGTCCCATGAAAAGATATCATAAAATATTTACAAAAATGTGAGGGGTGTACTCACTTTTGTGAGATACTGTATGTTAAACAATGTATTGACAAAGTTAAAAAAAGTCTGGTCTTGATGCTGACAATCTTAACAATTTTCTGGCCTATTTCCCACTTAACTTTTCTGTCAAATGTTCTTGAGCGTGTTGTAGCTTCCTAGCTCACCAACTACTTAACTTCTAATAATTTGATGGGACCCTTTCAGTCTGGTTTCAGGGTGCAGCACAGCTGTGAAACTGCTCTACTATGGGTAACCAATGATTTGCTTATGGCAGCAGACTCTGGAGAAACCAGCATATTAATTCTGTTACACCTCCGTGCAGCATTTGACACTCAGGTCAGACATGGCATTCTACTGTCCAGAATGGAGAACATGCTGGGTATCTCTGGCACTGCCCTCCAGTGGTTCAAGTCCTATCTGACTGATAGGCAAGAGTTTGTTAGTCTTGGCAACAGCAGGTCCAGCTCAGCGCCAGTCACACAAGGAGCTCCTCAGGGTTCTGTCCTCAGTCCTCTGCTTTTCTGTATTTACATGCTTCCCCTTGGCCATATTATTTGTAGCTTTGGACTGGGTTATCTTTTTTATGTAGATGATACTCAACTCTACTTCAGTGTTAAAAGTGGAACTTCATCAGAGCTTTCTCAGCTCACAACTTGTCTCAGTGAAATTAATACCTGGATGGAGCAGAACTGTTTAAAATAAAATTGCAACAAAACTGAACTCCCACAAATTGGGACTAAAGTGCAACTTAATAAAATGAGCTCCTTCCCAGTCCATCTTGGCAGTGATCTCATCAGACCTGCCTCTACTGTAAAGAACCTTGGTGTCATTTTTGATTCCTCCCTTTCTTATTCCGCCCACATAAACCACATTAAGAAACTTTCTTACATTCACCTCCGTAACATATCCCGTGTTCGCTCCTTCCTCTCCTTCTCTAATGCTGAGAAACTTGTCCCTGCTTTTATCACATCCCGCATCAATTATTGTAATTCCCTACTGGCAGGTGCCCCTTCTAATCTTCTATCACAGCTCCATCTTATTCAAAACTCGGTTGTAAGAGTCCTTACATGGACCAGCAGCAGCAAGCACATCACACCCATCCTGCTCCGTCTTCACTGGCTCCCTGTGTCTTACAGAATCGAATATAAAATCCTACTAATAACCTACAAAGCCTTAAACGACATTACGCCAAACTACATCAGTGACCTTCTCCATCACTATGTGCCTGTCCGCCCACTAAGGTCCTCTGATTCTGGTAATCTTGTTGTGCCCCTCACTAATCGACACTACATGGGTGACAGCAGGGCCTTCAGCTGTATAGCGCCCAGACTCTGGAATGACCTACCGAAATTAATCAGGTCAGCTGACTTCATGAATTCTTTTAAAAAACAACTCCAAACTCATCTGTTCAGGAAGGCTTTTAGCTCGACTTGACTTTATTACCCTTCTCTCAGTTTACCTCCATGTCAAGATGCTGTGAGTGCAAGACCATCAATTATGTTGTCTGTTAGGCTTTTCTGTGAATTTACTGTCTTAATCTTCTTTATTTATTTATCTGGAATAGTACAATGCTATATACTGTATATCCTGCCGTTCTTTCTTAAACTCTGTGAAGTGCCTTGAGCATGGGAAAGGCACTATATAAATAAAATGTATTATTATTATCCATCCATCCATTTTCCAACCCGCTGAATCCAAACACAGGGTCACGGGGGTCTGCTGGAGCCAATCCCAGCCAACACAGGGCACAAGGCAGGAACCAATCCCGGGCAGGGTGCCAACCCACCGCAGGTATTATTATTACTATTATTATTATTATTATTATTATTATTATTATTAGATTATTTCAACCAACAGAAAGAATAATGCGGTCACTCAAGCATTTTCCTCAGGAAATCTATCTTGCGGACGCTTCAACCCAATACTGCTGAAAGTGTGTGTGAAGCTAAGACATGTGCAGGTGAACAGAGTGTAACAGATGTGTACAGACTACAAAAAGTAACCCAGTTAAGGGTTTACATGGCCACATAACTGAGTTAGTCATGGAGAAATCTACATGTATTAACATGGTTTGTCAGAGACCAGTCTAGTTGGCTAATCTAACCAGAATAAGGGTATACATGGCATTTTAGGAACCAGATCTCTGTGAATTATTGGGTTATTAAAGCCCATGTAAATGCACTGATTGTCACTGATGAGGACAATCACAGTGATATTGTCCATAAACTTGATGATGCCGCTGCTCTCATGCTTTGCTATACAGTCATAGGTGCATAGACTGACTGCACAGCAGTGGGCTGAGGTGGCAGCCTTGCAGAACACAAATGTTGGTGGACAGCACATTTGGGTTCTTTTTGCCAGTCCTTACTGACTGAGGTGTACTTGTCAGGAAGTCAAACACCCGGCCACATCTTCAACACCAGGCTGGTGGGCACAAAGCTGTTAAAGGCAGAGCTATATTAAATAGTACAGAAACTGCACTTATTAAAGTAGTCAATGACTTGCAGGTAAATGCAGACAGAGGCCGTTTATCTGTTCTCATCCTCTTTGATCTGAGTTGATACCATTGACCACAATATTCTTAGAAATCGCCTTAGTCAATGTGTGAGCCTCTCTGGTAGTTCCATAAATTGGTTTGAGTCTTACACAACAGGAAGAAAATTCTTTGATAGTTGTGGTAATTATACTTCAAAGACAATTGATATTCTATATGGTGGTCCACAAGGCTCTATCCTGGGTCTTCTGCTCTTTTCTATCTCTATGCTTCCATTAGGTCTGATTATCTCAGGGCACAACGTGAGCTACCAGAGATATGGTGACAACACACAACTGTATTTATCAATAGCGCCTGATGACCCTGACTCTCTTGATTCATTGACCCCAATGTCTTACTTGTTGTTTCTGAAAGGATGAGTAGTCATTTTCTCAAACTAAATAAGGAAAAAACAGAAATTCTACTGATTGGCAAAAATGGATATAATAAGGTTGTTAGAAATAAACTTGATGCATTAGGATTAAAAGTCAGGTAAAGAGGTAAAGAATTTACCTGAATACTATTGAGTGTGACCTGAATTTTAAATCACATATTAATCAGATACTAGGACAGCATTTTTTCACTTAAGAAATATAGCAAAAGTTGGATCTTTTATAACATTGCAAGATGCTGAGATATTAGTTCACGCTTTTGTTTTCAGTTGACTAGATTACTGTAACGCACTCCTCTCAGGACCACCAAAAAAAAAAGACATCAATTGATTGCAATGAGTGCAGAATGGAGCTGGTAGAATCTTAACTAAGAAAACAAAATTCAAGCTCATCACGCCAGTCTTAGCGTCACTACACTGGTTACCTGTGTCATTTAGAATTGACTTTAAAATCTTGCTGATGGTTTACAAAGCCTTACATTATCTGCTCCATCTTATATTTCAGAATGTCTTTCACCTTACACTCCAAATCGTAACCTTAGATCTTCAAATGAAGGTCTGCTTATAATTCCAGGAGCTAAACTTAAAAGAAGTGGTGTGGCGGCCTTCTGCTGTTATGCACATAAAATCTGGAATAAGAGTTTACCGATAGAAATTCGCTAGGCTAATACGGTGGGGCACTTTCAAAAAACTGATACGAACACATTACTTTAACATGGTTTTCTCAGAGCTTCATTTTAGTGTAACTCTGATATTCTATATATGCATTGAATTATCTTTTTTTTTTCATGGCTCTGAAATCCGTACTAACTTCTACTTTCTCTTCTGATCTTTTCCGGTTTTCTGTGGTGGCGATCTGCGCCACCTCCACCTGATCAGATCACCGTGATGTCCCTACATTGATGGATTGAAGGCCAGAGGTCCACAAGACCATCATCATCAAATTCTTCCACATGAAGCCTGAAAACCATGAGGACTGATTGAAATCATTTATGTTAGGGTGCCTGGTGGTTAGTATTGCCAAATTTTTATATTTTTTTCTTTCATCATCATGTAAAGCACTTTGAGCTCCATCATTTGTATGAAAATGTGCTATAGAAATAAATGTTGTTGTTGTTGTTGTTGAACAGCATCCTGACATTGTCATGTTTTTCCTTTTCAGATGATCCAGAGTAGTGTGCAGGAAGAGAGAGAAGCCATCATCCACAGATCTTTCGTTCTAGTGTGCAAGCTGCTGTGGACCCAGTGTAGCAGGGATGTGGTTATTGTGGATTTATTGTGGACTCTTTATCACCACAGAGGTTAAAGTGATGGACAAATAATAATAATAATATTTTTTTACATTTATATACAGCTTTTCCCACTACTCAAATAGTCATTCATGTAGGAAACTGCAGATATCCCTGACACAGGTATAATGGTGGTTTTCTTGAACACAGCAGCGATGTTCCAAAAAGCAGCATCTAGGTGAAGATGTTAGTGTACACCCATGACAGCTGGGTAGTGCATGCCTTCAGATCACAGGATGGGCTATCATTTGGGCCAGTGGCTTTGTGGGGTTTAACTCAATTAAACATTTTATTCATGTCACATCTGACACCTGTAGAACAGCTCCATATGTATTGTAATCTATCTATCTATCTATCTATCTATCTATCTATCTATCTATCTATCTATCTATCTATCTATCTATCTATCTATCTATCTATCTATCTATCTATCTATCTATCTATCTATCTATCTATCTATCTATCTATCTATCTATCTATCTATCTATCTATCTATCTATCTATCTATCTATCTAATTGCCACGGAAGAAGGACGGGCATCCTGGCCTGGATGGAGGATGATTTGTTGCCCAGCCTGGAGACCATAATGAAAGGATGGTGGGACTGGAGGCTGGAAGGCTTGGTAGTCTACTTCCCAACTAGGACCAAAGGGTAATGGATGGACTGGATGAACAGCAGTGTTTCACCGGGTTGAACCCAGCTTGGACACCCACAGGGTAGAATAGAAATTTGAGTCTAGAAACGTAGCCTTCTCTGGGCTCTTGGGTGCCAGCACAGGGGGCTGCCAAGTGAGGACTGTTGAGTGGGTCCAGCTGCAGACCTTCACAGCTCTGTGATCCAGTAGCTTTGCTGGGCAGCCAGTTGGATTGCAGATTTTTCTCACCTGTTTTACTCGACTTGAGTCAGCTAACCCTCGCCCAGCGCTAATCTTAACTATAGTGTAACCAGGCGTATCACTGACATACGATGCAAGGACAAGCCCCTCAATGGAGTGGAGCTCTGGAGACTTGCAGCTAGAGTCTTTTGGGACTGTCCTGGTTTCCACACCATTCGGAAGTGCTTTGGACAACTTGTCCTGTGACACCAGAAGAAGTTCCATGTCCTGTTTAAAAGAAGCTCAGAGAGTCAGAGTCGGGAGGCAGCAGGCGACACTCATCAGGAGAATGAAAGGAGGAGGATCTTTGATTACACTTGTGTATTTTGGCTGGTGTTTAATTGGAATACTATTTGTTACAAAAAAAAATATTTTATTTGAACCTGAAAATGTGCTGGGCAACATTGTATCTGTCAGAACTTCTCCTGGTAACCTGAACTGTCCTTGCACTCCCAGACCCCAAACATCTATTAAAGAGACAGGAAATCTCCCGGATAACTGATCACAGTGTAGAACACAATGACATATACAGTATATGTGTTATATATGTGTGTGTTTTGTTGAAATTAAATAATTATAATACCATCATATCCATGTCCCACACTGCTTCTACATGAACTAAGAAAATGAACATAACGCCAGTTTGGGGCTCAGTGGCGCCCCCTTGTGGTTACAGTATGCACTCTTTACACTTCCATCCTTCGAGATAGAGTTGCAGGAACATGGAGTGTGCAGTATTTTTCTAAACTGCCCTATAGAATATTTTTTCACTATTGTCTTTACCATTGTGACCGCTATGTGGTGTAAGAGAGCTCCAAACCACAGACAACCACCATGACACAAGTCCTGGGTTCAAACATTGGGTTTTATTATCCCAAATACCTTACAAAGCCTTTAAACATGACCCAAACCCAAGTATTCTTTTGCCTTCTTCCACCTAACCCCTAGAGTAAAGCCCAGTGGACGCAGTTCTGGATCAAGCAGAAATCCCGAAAAGCAGGGATAATAAATCCCTACAGCAACCCCATGAGGCACCCACGGAACCCAACAAGGTTGATCTACTTCCGTAACATTCCCATCATGACCTGCAGGTGTCCATTTAGGTACTGAGGCCCAGGGATGCTGCCATCTAGCAGTTTGGGTAGACCATAGTCATGTACTCATTTTCTCACACTGTCCTTCCATTGTGCTTACCACTTGGCCGGGTAAATGTACTTGTTCCATGCCAACAAGGATGCTAACACACTTTTCATATCGATGGCATCTCCTGGAGAGAAGCTGAAATGTTTTCTTCTTCCTTCATCCTGGCCTACTGGCCAGGTAATGATCGAGCACTCATCTTGCAAGAGGTGGCAGCCCATGGGTGCTGTCCATCACAACATCCAGCATGGTGGCACAGAGTTTTGTGCTTCTGCTGCCTTGTTGATCTAGCACTCTGATTTTCAATACTATGTTTGCAAGTTGTCCCCATGTCAGTGAGGGGTTTCTTCCTCACTTGCCTATTGATGTGTATGTGATTCCCTAAATGTCCATGTTAACACCTCCATATTAACTGGCTTTTCCTCTAGGCATGGCCAGAACTACCATTAGGGTGATCCAGATGGGGGGGGCGGTGGGGCTTGTCTCTTAACATGTGAGAGACAAAAATGCTTAATAACAGAACAGAAAGATTCAAGTTTTCACTGACATCATGGGACCCCACAGCAATCTTCTATCCAGCACACACTTCTACCTGACCTCGATCTCATGCTGGTAAGCCTGTCCAATCAGACCTAAATAGAAAGCTTTGAAAAGAAACACATGAGGCCAGGATGGGCAGGACATAACAGCAGGTGTCACAGTGGTCATTTAATTGAGATCACACATTTGATGTTTTACTGTGCCACAAAAAAGACAAAAAGTCGAGATTGATGGTCACTCAAAATGAGAAAGTTGTTCAGAAAAAGGAAATAAAAGGTCATTTGAACAAGCACTGTGAATGAAGCCATTCTGATGCCCTTACAGAGAGTCAGATCAGGAAAAGGCTCAAAAGCGATGCGCAGTCTGATTCTGCTGTATCCCACTCCAGTGACACCGAGGTGTACAACAATGAGGAGGATGATGAGGACACTGCAGGAGACAAGATGCACAAAATAATGCCAAAGCCATAAGAAAGGGCATTCATTTTATCTGGTGCAAATATACAAACCCAAAGCTCTCAGTAACATATCATCTTTGGAGCCTTATAAAAATCTATAATGGACATCTTGTAGCTGCGTTGTCAGCATTTTCCTTAGATGTGATGTTGCACTCGTCAGTTTATTTTTTTTACATTATTTGTAATTGATGATGTATGACACTGCAGTTGTGACCCGCTGGGCTGGCTACTGTGAGCAGTTGTTCAAAGCTGATCCTCCGGCTAGGACATTGGATATCTCTGGGTCCACGGTTCTTGGGGCTGATCCTCCAATTAGCTGTGAACCACCCAATCTCACTGAGATTGTACAGGTGGTGACCCTGCTGAGGGGAGGAAAGGCTGCAGGGACCTGTGGTATCCGGGGTGAACTTCTCCAGGCTGGTGGTAAGGCTGTCCTCCTGGCATTGCAAACAATCTTTGCTTCCATTTGGGAGACTGGCATCATCCCAACAGACTTGAAAACGGGACTTGTCGTCCCTATCTGGAAAGGGAAGGGTGATCGCCTGGATTGCAGCAACTACAGGAGGATAACACTGCTGTCGGTGCCAGGTAAGGTCCTTGCTGGGGTCGTTCTCAATAGGATCCGTGATCACTTGCTCACCTACCAGTGACCGGAACGGTCTGGTTTAACGCCTAAGAAGTCTACCATCGACCGCATCCTGGCCCTGAGGGTTATCATGGAGCACAATTGCGAATATCGGCAGAGTTTCTTTGCAGCCTTTGTCGATTTTCATAAACCGTTCAACTCAGTTGATTGAGCTGATCTGTGGGACAGCCTGAGGGTTTGCGGGATCCCCTCGAGGTTGCTGGATATCATGGCTGGCCTATACACTGATACTGTGAGTGCTGTGCAGAGTGGAGGCAGAACCTATGTGTTTTTCCCAGTTGATTCTGGGGTTCATCAGGGGGGTGTTCTGCTCCTACTCAGTTCAGTACTTGCATGGACTGGGTGTTGGGCAGGTCGTGGGGTCCAGCGGCTGTGGGGCATCTGTTGGTGAAGAAAGATTCACGTATCTTGACTTTGCTGACGATGCTGTGATCTTCACGGAGTCAATGGAGGCTCTGATCGGGGTGCTCGAGAGACTGAGTGAGGAGTCTGAGTGTCTGGGCTTGTGAGTGTCCTGATAAAAACTACGAGCCAGGCCTCTAATGACCTCTTGAGCACAACCATCAGCAGTGTGTCTGTTTGCGGCGAGAGTGTCGACCTTATCGAGAGGTTTACTTACCTTGGCAGTGACATTCGTGTCTCTGGTGACTCTTCCTGTGAAGTCAGTAGACAGATTGGGAGAGCATGGGGGGGTCATGAGAAGGGGTGTGTGGCGCTCCCGATATCGCTGCAAAAGGACGAAGGTCCAAGTGTTTAGAGTCCTGGTGCTTCTTGTCTTGCTATATGGTTGTGAGACATGGACGCTATCCAGTGATCTGAGATGAAGTCTGGACTCCTTTGGTACTGTGTCTCTCCAGAAAATCCTTGGGTACCGTTGGTTTGACTTTGTGTTGAATGAGCAGTTGCTCATGGAGTCCCGAATGAGACACTTTACCTGCATTGTGAGAGAGCATCAGTTACGGCACTACGGTCATGTGGTGCATTTCCCCGAGGGTGATCCAGCTCATAAGATCCTCATGGTTGGGGACCCAAGTGGCTGGACCAGGCCCAGGGGTCGCCCATATAACACCTGGCTGCGGCAGATAGAGGGTCATTTCCGGAGGGTAGGACTGGGCCGCGTGTCTGCCTGGGGGGTTGCCAATCGGGATCCCGAGTTATTTCGTCATGTAGTGGGTGCGACAACCCGCTGTACCAGTGTATACTCCCCAACTTGACATGACTTGACTTGACTTGATTTGTAATTCACAAATAAACAAAAAGGAAGGTAACGATAACCCAACAGAAGGTTTGGATTTTTCTTTGCTCCTTCAATGCCTGTGCCCGATTTATTGCTGACAGATGTGATCTTCATGGATTGTGAGTGTGTGCGTGTGTCTGGTGAAGTGAAGTTGGGATGGGTTTTTTGAGCTTCAGCTCCTAAGGTATGTGGGGGTCTTGATCCTGTCTTACGTCTTGCCTTGCGACTGATGTGGCCATGAGAATCTCCAGCCTCACTGTAATCCTCAACTGTATTTCTGAGTACGATATGTGATGTTTTACTCAAGTGCTGCTGGACAGCAGGGACTTACAATGACATCTCAATATATGACTAGATTGTGGATGTCACTTTACTGGTGAACTAGGGTTACATCAATGAATGATTTGAACTTTACCTGACATCGCTTCATTCTCAATTTCAACTTAATTTAGAACATCATTTTTTGTTTGTTTTTTCCATGGTGTAATAAATTCCAGTAACTTAATTTCAGAAGATTTTCTCCCATATTACAGTATTTCTTTCATTAATTACATAATAAACCACTTAAATAATACACTTTTAAACTTTTATAAAAAGCAGAAGTCTTCAAGCAAGTTGAAAAGTTCTCCGATGTGCCTTACCGTCTGCCTCACTTTCTGCCAGATCACAAGTTCAGGAAGTAGGTGGCTCCCTTTTGGCCTTTGACGCACGAGCATTTCGGCAGACTGGAGTTAACTGCAAAGCACAGAGCACATCTGTCACATTCACCGTGTGACGCTAAGACGTTCTGGTTTCATGGTGGGGAAAGGCGCCTCCACACTGCAAAAGAAAGCCATGAGCGCTTCTCCTGTTCTTCATTTGGAAATCTCGTTATTAGGTAAGACACACGGGTCATTAATCATTCTTTTCTGAGCTGTTCTTGTTGTCACAATGCATTAAAAATCTCTGAACCTTTAGTTGGCATCATGCACTGTGTTCAAAGTGTTTTCAGTCACATTTAATTGTATACGTTCCTACTTCCAGCTATAGGTATTGAAAGCCTTTGCTCTTGTTGTGGATTCACAGATGCGTATTGTGTTTTGTCATTCTGTTGTAGGTGTTCTCACCTTTTTTCTTCATTCCTGGAGCCACACAGTGACGTCTCTCCCAGGTGACACCGTGTCTCTGAACTGTTCACTCAGCAGTGGTAACTCTCCGATGCTTTGGTACAGACAGTTGTCCTGCCAGCCTCCTCATGCCATACTGCAGACAGTTGGAGCTCAGTCTTCAGAATACTCTCTCTACACTAAATCTGGAGAGAAGTTCACATGTAAAGAAGGTCACACTTTAGTCATCAAGAATGTAACCCACAATGACACTGCAATTTACTACTGTGTCAGTCCCAAACAAGACCCCCTCATGTTCAACGATGGGATTCACCTCACTGTGAACGGTAAGACCACAATCAAGTGTTACTTTGTCTTTATTCAGATATGCAGGAGTTCCAAATGATTGATCACGAGCTCTCATAGTCTAGTGAATGAATATTTTGTTTTGTACAGCCATTTTCAGCTTGGCGAGGATGACACAGTCAGTTATGTTTTACAAGGGGGCTCTGCCCCCTACTTGCTTCCCTTGCCTACCCCTGGCGTTGGGTATCCTGAAATACATTAGTCGAGCTCGTTCGTTTTGGAGCTGTGCCCGCTTTACCCGCAGCATTTCAGACGCGCATTGTAGGCGCCTGCGTTCTTTAATTTTATTCAGGCGGGCTCGTGTTTATATACCGTCAGTCGAGCTTGTTCGTTTTGAACCCATGCCTGCTTTGCTTCCGCAGTTTCAGACGCGCGTTATAGGCGCCTGCGTTCATTGATCTTATCCAGGTGGGCTCGTGTTTGTATCGTTGAGCTGTATTGTGTTTGAATTTGGTGTAAAGCATTCAGCGGTTTGTACAATCCCAAGCAGCACATTATTCCTAACTTCACTCCGGAGTAGTACCACTCACAATATGGCGGTGACGCCTGCGACTTCACTCCGCAGTAGTGCCACTCACATTATGGCGTTGACGCCTGCGCCTTCCGTACTATGTCGGGTTTCACTATGCTGTGTAGGCGCCTTTGCCTTTCGTACTTTCCCGCGCCTTCCGTACCATCTTTGTAGACCTGTGGGGCCTCCGTAGCCTCTTCAGTTTGAATCTGGGCTGCAGCGCAGAATCCTCTTTTTTGTGTGGCTGTGTCATTAGTCGTTAGCTATGGGCGCATTGTTGCTTCATTTCTCATTGAGCTCTTTCGTTTTTGGGCCGTGAGTCCTTCGTGCGCGGTGGATACAACTTCGTGTGCGGTTTATGAGACGTGCGCTGTACGCACCTGCGCAGTACGTCTCATGGTCCCATCGCCGTGTACCTTCGTCCATGCCATCCGGTTTACCATTCTCGGTTAGTAATATGGATTCCTTCACAGAGGACCTGACAGTAGACTGAGGACCTCATTCACTAACACCCCTCTGCCCAGTGTCTTTCTCCAAAAACATGTTCTGCATGCATCACCCATGTAACACATTCTCTTCTTTATAAGGCAACATTTTTACAATATGAAAAAACATTTGATGAGATAAAAATTATAAACCAGGTTTGAATGATCTTCTGTTCCACCTTTAATCTTGAAGCTATAAAAACATGACATGAGAGAAGACAAACATGTCATTTATCGTGGCCTCGTTCAGATCGTATGCACTTTATTACATCTAGTCAGTGGAATTAGTGAGAGCTGGGCAGAGAACAACAAACAAACCAGAACAAGTAGAAGTAGTGCAACTCATATAAAGTGCATGACTGTCCAATAGGCCAATGTTTATTACGTAATATATGGAATGTTTTGCATGATTAGAAACTTCACATAACATTTCATGCAAAAATGAAAAAAAAATCTTTAATCATGTATTTAAAAGTATGAGATGTTAAAATCAGTGGATGATACAAAGAGAAATAAAGCAACATAATACATATATATGTATATACTGTATATATATTCAGAGAAACTTATACCAAATCTTCACAAAGCCAAAGGTGCAAAGGAAATCTGGAATAGTAAAGGGGATGACTTTGTGAATTTCTCTGGTTTTTATACTACTCGTATAAGTAGGGTCTTGAAACCCGAAAAATCGATCATAAAATCAGATCCCGATTTGTACGCCCGTTCAAAAATGCAACACTTACATTTTTTTTTACATCTTCTTGCCTCATCTAATCTCACATCAGTTTCTCAGACGCATCAAGTTTTGTTACAGCAGCGCAATTAGCAATTTCTTTTGCTACTTCAACGACGTTTAACTTAAAACCAGCTTTATATTTTCTTCTGATCGTACGCTCCATCGTAGATAAGGGATGCTCTTATGATAAAGGTGTATGAGGGTGTGAGATACAAAAAACACAAAACAGTGTAAACGTCGCTTTGGAATAGTTCAGGTATTGCCATGTGGTTACGTAGGCACAATACATAGAATAAAAACGGGGTGTGTGCTCTGTGGTTACTTTCTATGGTGGGCGTTAGCATATCAGAATCTCTTGGTCCAATAGCATGAATATTCCACATTCGACTTATAAAATACTGGAAATTATATGGTAAAATCAAGCCCCGACTTATCCGTAGGAGAACTTAAACACGAGTATATATGGTATATGTCTGGGTTTTCTTTTTTTTGATCCTGGTCTGATCAACTTTTCTCTCAGGACAATAATACACTTTTGTATTACTAGGGTGTTACACCGTGTTAGCCATTATGAATGTAGTGAGAAGTCATGCAAAATGACACCTTTTATTGGCTAACTACATCTCTCCTGAAGAAGAGGCCTGAGTTGCCTCGAAAGCCTGCATATTGTAATCTGACCAGTTAGCCAATAAAAGGGGTCATTTTGCTTGACTTCTCACTACACCTTTGTATGAAATCTTCAGTTTCTTGGAAATCTGTCACATGAAATAACCTCCATTCTGGTTAAACAAAAAAGCAGACTTGCACACAGTAGACATGGCATTTCTCTTGGTGTTACATCCATACACATAAAGTAAATAGAATTAAAACACCGCATTATGAATGACACCACCACAGACTGGTATGTTTTTTGAGAAAGCTCTTTCATTTTGCGAATGTCTTAAAAGAGTATGGTTGAGATGGAATTGGTTAACCTAAAAGAAAAATATCTGCTCTTAACTATCTTCACAATCAGGTTTATTACTGCAAGTTAATTTTAAGAAGAAGTAAGAATATGTCTCATGAAAATAGCCCATTTGTGTGCTTTTGCTCCTTCCACCAAATTGGTCAACCACAAGCTCCTTATCTTGTCCTGTGATCATTTAAACACCCATTCCTTGCACACTGTATACTGCTTCATCTTAAGCTGATGTAGATAATAAGCCAGATGTTCCCTACACTGCAGAAGACCAATAACCAATGTCATTTACAGCTCATGTAAAGACAGTCACTGCTCCAGCCAGTCTGAAATAACTTCCAGATAGCACTTATGCTGCAGGATGAAATGTTTCTGTAAAACCTTTGAAATTAAAGGAAGTATCTAAACTTGGTCTAAAAATCTCTAGAACATATAAAATCTTACTTTAACAGATATCTTAAAGTAGCAATGTGGTAGGAACTGGGGGCAATACTACTATATTGTTTATATTACAGTAATGGTGTCCACCATAGAAGGAGCAAGGACTACAGACAAGGTTCTCAACAAATCAGCTTAGTTTGAGTGTAAGTGACAGGATGTAGGGCTCCCTTTGGAAAACAACTGTAAAATATCCTGTTTAGATAGATAGATAGATAGATAGATAGATAGATAGATAGATAGATAGATAGATAGATAGATAGATAGATAGATAGATAGATAGATAGATAGATAGATAGATAGATAGATAGATAGATAGATAGATAGATAGATAGATAGATAGATAGATAGATAGATAGATAGATAGATAGATCTCCTCAGTCTGTCAGTAGAGCAGGACATTGACAGCAGTACCGTCGCAAGAAGGTCTCAAGGGCATGAAGTAGATACTAGGAGATACCTGGCTGTTACACAAGGAGAGCTGCACATGAGGGTCCTCTAGTGTGACCTTTGCTCACAGCCCACCACCGAGCAGCTCGATTGGCATTCACCAGAGAATACCACAACTGGCAGCACCGCCATTGGTGCCCCATTCTCTTCACAGATGAGAGCATGAAAGTGCAAAGGAGTCTGTGGGCACCATGGTGAATGCCAGGCAACATCATTCAGCATGACATACTTTTTGAAATAGATAGGCGTATGTAAAATAGATATGCAGTTGATTCAGGAAGTCTTCAGATCTCTTCATTTTTTTACTTATTTAGTTATGTTGCAGCCTTGTGCTAAAATCATTGAAATTCATTTTTTCCCTTAATCAAGCAACACTTAATACCCCAGAATAATAGGATTTTAGTGTGTTTTGTGCAAATGTATTAAAACTCAAAAGCTGAAATATCCCCTTGACACAAGTATTCAGACCATTTACTTCATTGTAGTACATAATGGCAGCCATTCCAGACTGCTGTTTTCTTAGGTAGGATGCAACAAGCTTCACATACATGGATTTTGGAATTTCCTGTCATTCTTTTCTGTGGATCTTCTTAAGCTCTGTCAGGTTGGCTGGAGACCGTTGGTGGACAGCTATTTTCAGATCTCTATCAATAGATGTTCAGGTTGGTTCAAGTCTGGACTCTGGCAGGGCCACATAAGGACATTCACATTGTTCTCCTCTGTGTTGTCTTTTCTTTGTTCCTAGGATTATTGTCCAGTTTGAAGTTAACCCTGTGGCCCAGTGCACTCTGGAGCAGGTTTTCATTAAGGTTATCTTTATAATTTCCTCCTTCAGCTTTCTCTCAACTCTGTTTAGCCACCCAGTCCTTGCCCCCAAAAAACAACCTCACAGCATGATGCTACGATCACCATGCTTCACTGTTGTAAAGCTACTGCAGAAATGTTGAGCAACGCGCCTGGCTTCCTCCTGACATGATGTCAATCTTATTTCTCACAGTCTGAGAGTCCTTTTTGTGCCTTTTTCTGTAAACTCCGAGTGGTCTCCCAATTGTCCTTTTAAAAAGAGAAGATTCTGTCTATCCACTGTCATAAAACCCAGAATAGTAGAGTGTTACAGTGTGTATTACAGTTCTGGAAGTTTATTGTATTTCCACATGAGGTGTCTGGAACTCAGCCACAGTGACCATGGGGTTTGTTGTCTCTTCTCTTACCAAAGCCCTTCATTCCAGATTGCTCAGTTTGTCTGGATGGCCACATCTAGGAAGAGTCGTGGTTGTTCCAGACTTCTTCTTCTTCTTCTTCTTTCGGCTGCTCCCGTTAGGGGTTGCCAGACTTCTTCCATTTAAAAATTATGAAGCCACTGTGCTCTTGGGAACCTTCAATGCTGCAGATATTTTTTTGTTGTAGTTTTTCCCAGATCTGCACCTCGACACACTCCTGTCTCTAAACTCAACGGGCAATTCCTTTAACCTCATGGCTTGGTTGTTTGCACGCCTGTAGGACCTTCTGCAGACAAGTGTGTGCCTCTTCTAATCATGTCCAATTGATTAAACTGAGCACCGATGCCCTGCAAACAAGACGTTAAGTATCCCATGGAATGATATGGACCTGAGCCAAATTTCAGGCATTGTAGGAAAATATCTGAATACAGTTGACAGTTTCACATTATTTTTTAATAAATTTAAATAATTTCTAAAATCGTGTCATTCTTGGGTATTGATTGTTGCTTGATGAGGAAGAAAGTCGATTTAAACTACTTTAGCAAAAGGCTGCAACAAAACAAAATTCAAAAAATGTTCAGGGGTCCAAAAACTTTCATAATCCATAGAATACAGTAATTGTGTATATATTTTATATGAGGAAAAAGCAATCACATCTTCTTTAATATTTCACAATAGCTATAAAAACTGGTATAACTAAATATTTCCATTTAAATAAAACATGAGAATTCAGACTTTGGTAACTATGTGGAAAATAAAGTTGAATTTAAATTCATGTCAAGTTTTACTTGGAATGAGTAAAATCCCATAAATGACACTTTATAGGAAAGGGTTGAGACAGCTTGAAAACTTTGAGATTAAAGAGGGTTATAGATCGTTGACTTATTTAACACTTGGGTATTTAGGATTTATCCTTTAGAAAATGTTATGAGATATCATATGGGGCTTTGGTCTCAGTATTACAGAAGAGATCCCATAACACGAGAGAAGATTTAAAGAACAAGCATATTGACTTATTCCAGGATATTGAAGGAGGTGAAATGCAAAAAAGAAGTTAATATGCTAGACACTGATTAATATCCACTGTGGCAGAAATCAGTGACTGAGTGTTTTACTTGCTTTTTTTCTGACAGAAAGGGAAAATCCAAGTAACTTCAGCAACTCAGAATATTCCACCGGTAGGTACAACTTTCTTTAGTGTGTTTGTCTGTAGCTGACTGACTGGTGTCCTTACTGTAGCGTACTGTGTGTGTGGAACAATACAATACAATACAATACAATACAATATATTTTTGAATAGCTCAAAATCACACAAGAAGTGCCGCAATGAGCTTTAGTAGCCCCTCCTCTTGTCTCTATGAAGACAAGGAAAAGGAGAGTTCAGAGAGAGACCCCTTTCCAGGTAGGTTGGGCATGCAGTGGGTGTCAAAAAGAAGGGGATCAATACAATACAATACATAGAACCGAACACAAGTCATCCTCAATACAATATAATTATAGCTGCTGAAATATATAAGGTGTCATCCGGCACGGGTAAGACGTGTGTCAAAAGAATTCTCAGAGTCCAAGAGTTCGTTTTAAAGGTATTTAGTGAAAGGTAAAAGCAAATAGTCCACACAAGAATAAAAGAAAAAATAGTTACATATGTAGAATAAAAGGCAAAAAAAAGGAAAAATGTATCTTCTTTAAACTTAGCTTTTCTTGAAAGACTTTAGTTATTTCTATACTTAAAGGTTCTTAATTTCTTCTTTTGTACGCCTTGGCGTACGGTGCGGTACTTAAGTAAACAAGTTTTCTTTACTTGTTATTTCTCACATTCAAAGAGCCCATAGGCCATCGAGCACTGTTACGTGCGGTCACGTTTCTTCTTCTCTACTTAAAAGTTAATTTCTTTTTCTCTACTTAAAGGTTCTTAGCTTTTTCTTCTGTACGCTTTACGTACGGCACAACACATAAATTAAGTGCTGTTAAGTACATATTTGCTTCACACACTCAAAAGGCTCGTAAGCCGGTTGGCACATAGGCAAGTGCCCAGGCATGGTGACGTGCGATCACAGTTAAAAAACGTATGCCTCTACACCTTATACAAGGCAAGGCTATCACTAGCTGACTGAAGAATAATGTTTACTCCAAGCTGTTAGAAATGGTAAGAATAAACCACTGCAATTCTATTTACGGGGGTTATAGGAACTTCCCGTTATTTATGCATTGTCATCTAAGAAATATTTGTTATTCTTATAGAACAAGGAAAATGGCTCTTACAATAATAGTGCAATAGAAATATTACAAGTACAGAGAAGAATTCAACAGTAGATGATATCACAGAATACAATCTGGATTCGTTTAGAGTCTTGGAGACCTCAGCCATCAAGCTGCCTCCCCCTATTGGCCATTCCTTGGCTGGGATAGCGCTGGGCCAGCCAATCCGATGAAAGGACCCCTCTGTACCTGATGATTCCTCTGATCCTCCATCAGGGATGACTTTTCCTTAGGCAGGTAAAACAACTTGGCAGGTGGTCAGTGGGCACCAAGTGCCACATTTGAGTACTGAGAAGAGAAACAGAATAGGTGAGGGTTAGTATACAATTATAACTGTCATGTTACTTATGTTTAAGGGCTAATGACTAACAACAGAGATGCAGTCTGTACAGTTAATCAGCAGCTCTAGTCAGGGTGTGCTAAACTGAAGTAGTGAGTCTTCAGCCGGGATATGAAACTGAAAAGGCATCTCTTATAGTAGCAGGCAGACCATTCCACAGTTTAGGGGCCCTGTAACTAAAAGCTTGATGACCTCCCACTGTTATTTTATTAATCCTTGGAATCATAAGCAGACCGGCATCTTGATGTCACTGACAGTCCTGTTTAGAAGTTTATCATTCAGTGTTCAGTGAACACCTAAGGGCCATTTGAAAAAAAAAAATGTTAGAGCAGAAAGAAGTAGGAAATGTGAAAGTGTCAAAAAGAGGAAATATGAACCCAGCCTGAAAGCAGTTTATTTCAGGCCAGATCTCAAAGAGAAGAGAAGTCTTCATTTACAAAGGTAACTGACAGCTCAGAATTTGTTTTTGAGAGGTTTGGATGTGGTGTGTTGGTCTAGTGATGAGCAAAACACACAAGATTCGGTTCTCAAAGCTGATACTATAATTAGTGATCCGTGTTTTTAGGGAGGGATTTAATGTTTTTTTGACTTGGAAATCATTGATTATTTCTGCAATGCAAATAATCTGAAACAGTAAAACAAATTCAATTCTGTGGCTCTCGTTCACGCCACTGCTCAGGAGCACAGTAGGTTTTTTACTTCCGTGTGAATGAAAGTTTAGTGATGGATCAAAAAATTCACTGTTGAGTTAAGCTCTGATTTTGACTGTATGACATTAAAAGAGTCAAGATAAGTTAATTGTTTTCATGTTGTCTAAATGTGTGATTGTGGAAAATAAGAAGTAATTTTTACAAATTAAAATTACAGTTTTTCTTGGAAAATTACGTATTTATTTGTTTTGTGCGGCACTCCTGGATGTCCACATCCCATCCAAGGTAGAGCATTTTAAAATAATAGTTTACGAGATATCCACCTAAATACCAAAATCCATATACAATGATAGGTTAAGCAATAAATGGGCTTATCTTCTTCAAATGAGTTGCATCGTGTTTGCCTTGTTACTGGCCCCAGGCCTATTGTTTATGGTCTGGTATTTATCGCTATATCCTTCAATCTATGTCCAACGATGACTGTCGTAGAAATGGTTTAATTAACCAGGACTGTTGCAGTCCACTCTGTTTAGTCATAGGATCAGGACTATCAATTTGCAAAATGTTTGCATTAGTAGTTGCTAAGATGCACTATTTATTTAAATCTTTATGTACGCACACATGGAACCACACACATGTATAAAGAAATATATGAATGAAGACAGCCAGCAGCTTGTTTGTCCTACTAGAACACAGGCTGGATGATGAACAGAAAGAACTGAGCACACAAACGCACACCACACACCACAATAGATCTGTGCAGTTGGACGTCCACAGAGCCATTAAGCCACCACACTACCCATTAGTTTGTCTATGTGACTTGTTTACTTCATTTGACCCAATGTGTTTAATTTCAAATTAAATGTTATTGAAGGTGTTCATTCGATTCAAGTTCCTGTTCATTTTACTCTTCATTTATTTTTGTACATGATAAATATATGTTATTATACTGCACTGTATATTATTGTATAGTACAATTGGTTGTAATGTATTCTCAAATCGTCTCTTTGGTGATTTCCTTTGGTAGCACAAAAATGTAAATTAAAAATAAATACTGGATGGACTATTCATACCAATATTTTTAAAATGTGATTTGCAGCATAATTTTAACACAAAGATGCACCAAAATGCACCATTGTGCACATTACTACATTTTCTCTTTAGGAAAGCCAGTTGCCTGCCTTTAATAATAATAATAATAATAATAATAATAATAATAATAATAATAATAATAATAATTCTTTACATTTATATACTGTAGAGCTGTTCTCACTACTCAAAGTGCCTTACATAGTCAGTGGGGAGCCATTTCAACCACCACCACTGTGTAGCATCCACCTGGTTGACATGATGACAGCCACTTTTACACCAGTATGCTCACCACTAATAAGCTGGTGAAGATGATTAGCCAATTAGAGACAGGGGATGATTAGGGGGGTAGAATGACTATGCCATGGACGTCAGGATACACCCTACTCTTTTCAAAAGATGCCCAGGGATGTTTTATGACCACAGAAAAACAGGGCCTCAGTTTTTATGTCTCATCTGAAGGGCAGCATCACATTGTCCCTGTCACTACATTGGGGTATTGGCGTCTACATTCAGACCACAGGGTAAGCAGCCTATGGTGTAGAAATGGATTGTGCAGATTGTGCAAAGCACACGGGCCTATGAACTTGCACAGTTCATTGCGTTAATAATTCACAGTTTCAGTAACATGTTTGCACCATCACCAGGTAAGTCCAATTCAATCCATGATGATATTACATATTCAGCAGGCCTACAGTTCACACAAATTTAAACTTCGGGAGTTTGGAGCTTGGAGCCACAACATGTCCTAGCCTGCCTTACAGAGAAGTGTGCATTCCCAAATTTGGTGACCTTTGGTGTGCCATAGCAGATGTGAACAGAAGAAGTTTTGAAGGACGTCACATGAATAATGTAAATATACAGCCATCCATCCATCCATTCTCTTCCGCTTATCCGAGGTTGGGTCGCGGGGGCAGCAGCTTGAGGAGAGATGCCCAGACTTCCCTCTCCCCGGCCACTTCTTCTAGCTCTTCCAGGAGAATCCCGAGGCGTTCCCAGGCCAGCCGAGAAACGTAGTCCCTCCAGCGTGTCCTGGGTCTTCCCCGGGGCCTCCTCTCGGTTAGACATGCCCGGAACACCTCACCAGGGAGGCGTCCAGGAGGCATCCTGATCAGATGCCCGAGCCACCTCATCTGACTCCTCTCAATGCGGAGGAGCAGTGGCTCTACTCTGAGCTCCTCCCGGATGACTGAGCTTCTCACCCTATCTTTAAGGGAAAGCCCAGACACCCTGCGGAGGAAACTCATTTCAGCCGCTTGTATTTGCAATCTCGTTTTTTCGGTCACTACCCATAGCTCATGACCATAGGTAAGGGTAGGAACATAGATCGACTGGTAAATTGAGAGCTTCACCTTGCGGCTCAGCTCCTTTTTCACCACTACAGACCAATGCAGAGCCCTCATTACTGCGGATGCCGCACCGATCCGCCTGTCGATCTCACGCTTCTTCCCTCACTCGTGAACAAGACCCCGAGGTACTTGAACCACCACTTGGGGCAGGATCTTGCTACCAACCCTGAGAGGGCACTCCACCCTTTTCCGGCTGAGGACCATGGTCTCGGATTTGGAGGTGCTGATTCTCATCCCAGCCGCTTCACGCTCAGCTGCGAACCGATCCAGAGAGAGCTGAAGATCACGGCCTGATGAAGCAAACAGGATAACATCATCTGCAAAAAGCAGTGACCCAATCCTGAGTCCACCAAACCGGACCCCCTCAACACCCTGGCTGCGCCTAGAAATTCTGTCCATAAAAGTTATGAACAGAATCGGTGACAAAGGGCAGCCCTGGCGGAGTCCAACTCTCACTAGAAACGGGTTCGACTTACTGCCGGCAATGTGGACCAGGCTCTGGCAACGATCGTACAGGGACCAAACAACCCTTATCAGGGGGTCCGGTACCCCATACTCTCGGAGTACCCCCCACAGGATTCCCCGAGGGACACAGTCGAAGGCCTTTTCCAAGTCTACAAAACATATGTAGACAGATTGGGCAAACTCCCATGCACCCTCCAGGACCCTGCTAAGGGTATAGAGCTGGTCCACTGTTCCGCGACCAGGACGAAAACCACACTGTTCCTCCTGAATCCGAGGCTCGACTATCCGACGGACCCTCCTCTCCATGATCCCCGAATAGACTTTTCCAGGGAGGCTGAGGAGTGTGATCCCTCTGTAGTTGGAACACACCCTCCGGTCCCCCTTCTTAAAGAGGGGGACCACCACCCCAGTCTGCCAATCCAGAGGCACTATCCCTGATGTCCATGCGATGTTGCAGAGGCGTGTCAACCAAGACAGTCCTACAACATCCAGAGCCTTGAGGAACTCCGGGCGTATCTCATCCACCCCTGGGGCCCTGCCACCAAGGAGTTTTTTGACCACCTCGGTGACCTCAGTCCCAGAGATGGGGGAGCCCACCTCTGAGTCCCCAGGCTCTGCTTCCTCATTGGAAGGCATGTTAGTGGGATTGAGGAGGTCTTCAAAGTACTCCCCCCACCGACCCACAACGTCCCAAGTCGAGGTCAGCAGCGCACCATCCCCACCATATACAGTGTTGACACTGCACTGCTTCCCCTTCCTGAGACGCCGGATGGTGGACCAGAATCTCCTCGAAGCCATCCGAAAGTTGTTCTCCATGGCCTCCCCAAACTCCTCCCACACCCGAGTTTTTGCCTCAGCAACCACCAAAGCCGCATTCCGATGGGCCTGCCGGTACCTATCAGCTGCCTCCAGAGTCCCACAGGACAAAAGGGACCGGTAGGACTCCTTCTTCAGCTTGACGGCATCCCTCACCACCGGTGTCCACCAACAGGTTCGGGGATTGCCACCACGACAGGCACCGACCACCTTACGGCCACAGCTCCGGTCAGCTGCCTCAACAATAGAGGCACGGAACATGGCCCATTCGGACTAAATGTCCCCCACCTCCCTCGGGATGTGGTCAAAGTTCTGCCGGAGGTGGGAGTTGAAGCTACTTCTAACAGGGGGCTCTGCCAGACGTTCCCAGCAGACCCTCACAACACGTTTGGGCCTACCAGGCCTGACCGGCATCCTCCCCCACCATCGAAGCCAACTCACCACCAGGTGGTGATCAGTTGACAGCTCCGCCCATCTCTTTCTCCGAGTGTCCAAGACATGTGGCCACAAGTCCGACGACACGACCACAAAGTCGATCATCGAACTGAGGCCTAGGGTGTCCTGGTGCCAAGTGCACATATGAACACCCCTATGCTTGAACATGGTGTTCGTTATGGACAATCCGTGACGAGCACAGAAGTCCAATAACAAAACACCGCTCGGGTTCAGATCGGGGGAGCCATTCCTCCCAATCACGCCCTTCCAGGTCTCACTGTCATTGCCCACGTGAGCATTGAAGTCTCCCAGCAGAACGAGGGAGTCCCCAGAAGGTATGCCCTCTAGCACCCCCTCCAGGGACTCCAAAAAGGGTGGGTACTCCAAACTGCTGTTCGGCGCATACGCATAAACAACAGTTAGGACCCGTCCCCCCACCCAAAGGCAGAGGGAGGCTACCCTCTCGTTCACCGGGGTAAACCCCAATGAACAGGCTCCAAGTCGGGGGGCAATAAGTATACCCACACCCGCTCGGCGCCTCTCACTGGGGGCAACTCCAGAGTGGTAGAGAGTCCAGCCCCTCTCAAGGAGATTGGTTCCAGAGTCCAAGCTGTGCGTCGAGGTGAGTCCGACTATATCTAGCTGGAACCTCTCAACCTCGCGCACTAGCTCAGGCTCCTTCCCCTTCAGAGAGGTGACATTCCACGTCCCAAGAGCCAGCTTCTGTAGCCGAGGATCGGACCGCCAAGGTCCCCGCCTTCGGCCACCACCCAACTCACACTGCACCCGACCTCCTTGGCCCCTCCCATAGGTGGTGAGCCCATGGGAAGGGGGACCCACGTTGCCTCTTCGGGCTGTGCCCGGCCGAGCCCCATCGGTGCAGGCCTGGCCACTAGGCATTCGCCATCAAGCCCCACCTCTAGGCCTGGCTCCAGAGGGGGGACCCGGTGACCCGTGTCTGGGCGAGGGAAAACGCTGTCCAAAGTTTTCATCCATCATAGGAGGTTTGTTTAACCGCTCTTTGTCTCATCCCTCACCTAGGACCAGTTTGCCTTGGGTGACCCTACCAGGGGCATAAAGCCCTGGACAACAGAGCTCCTAGGATCATTGGGACACGCAAACCCCTCCACCACGATAAGGTGGCGGTTAAAGGAGGGGGTAAATATACATTATTATCATAAATAATTGCTACTTTTGTACTTTGATTTGATATTGACAGTTTTCGAAGTTCGAACTCGTAAACGGTAAATTACAGCAATTCTTTTGTTAAGTGATGGTCCCTATTAGTCGGCAACCGGCAAATATTTGAAAAATTTGATGCTTTTTATACTCATGCCATACAACGCCATGTCGGGCTGTTAAACATCAGGCATGCCTGCAGCAGGAATTGGAATACACTAAGCTTACCAAGATTTCTCAAAACTGAGCGAGGGCCAGTGGTAGGAACTGAGAATGCTGATGGTGGTGAATCGTCACACAAATGTTGTTCATTTTTTGGGCTGCCTTCACCACCCTCTGCAGTGCTTTATGATTTTCAGCTGAAGTTTACCTTGTACACGTCTGCAGTTCTGTTTCCTTTCATGATTGTTTTGGTCACTTGCCACCAGAAATAACCCTGGCTTCCGCTCACTGAGCTGAGCACATGTTGCTATTTAATGTGTTTTATCCCCTTCACAGTAGACTTAAAATATAAAGGACACAGTGGAATATATTTAGCTGGCAAGGCCAGATTTAGGTGCATTTTTTTTTCAATGCCATACTGTCTGGTGGGTTTAGTAACCAAAAACTGGCTGAATATGATATTAAAATTTCTCTCTTTTTACTTTTTCTTTTTTTCCTCTCCTTTACTTCCTCTCTCTTGGCATCTCTGTGTTCTCTAGCACATTTGGGGACTCCCTGCTTCAGTTTTAGGGAGTACTGGACATTCCCCCCTTTTAATTCTGGACACAAGACCAGAAGACAAATGACACCATCTTACCCCACTCAAGAAATCTAAAATTGAAAAAGAAAATTTCTTCAGTTTAGCAATGCACTACAGTTCTGCCATGGCCTGTACTTGGGAGAGCCCTGAGCTTCAGTCAACATCTGGAGGCCAGTATACTCACCTACTTTTATTGCATTTAGTCTGCTCAGAGCTAACCACTGGGTCTAGACTCCTCTCCTTGTTGTGAGATGTTAATTATGACCAGTATCCATCCAGCCCCTTGTTAAACCTGACACATATGGTCATCTGTGTGTGTGTGTGTGTGTGTGTGTGTGTGTGTGTGTTCTCTCCTCAGTTACACTTAACATCTGACTGCAGGCTAAAAAGAGGAAGAAGCAATGCTGTGTTTCAGGAAAAAAAACAGCTCATAATGACAAACATTGTCAGTGTGCAGCAGCATAAGGCTTGCCTCTCCTACAAAATTAAAAAAGAACACATTGCACAAAGATTTAGACCTCATCAAGGTGATGAGTAACTAGATAACATTTTTGTCAAGAATGACAAACCTCAGATCAAAGTAGACAAAAGGGATCAATTCTCTTTTTCCATAAACGTTCTGTGGTGTCATCCTGCTTCAGGCTGTACCAATTTCAGATGAGGAATTCTTATGTCATATTTTCTCGTACATCAAAGTCTGACGCCTGCTTTGGTGTGGTTACCCTCAAAAAAGGGATACCTCGGAGAAATGTCTGGCTTTTGCAAATGATTCCTTGTAATGGCTTGGAATGCCTGAACTTAAACTGTGAATTTGATCGACAAAATGCAGAAAAAGAGAAAAGGTTGGTCCAGGTGCCAAACGAGCAGCAGCCTTCTGCAAAAGCGCCTTCAGTGTGGTTAGTGACATCCTTTACAGATTTGTGATGGCCAGTGTTTTGTGCTAACCTGGCAACATCGCTTCAAGAGAGGCCCGCTGAATCAACAAAACAATTATGGGACACACTCTGGAGCCCCAGGAAATAGTGATGGAGCAGGAAATGAAGCCAAATTATGAACAATGTCGTGCATCCTCTCTCTAACACACTAACACATTCAGCCAACAAATCATTCAGCAGAAGTGTTTCTAGAAATACACCTAAGGGTCGTTTTTTAAAACAACAACAATTTAATTCTTGTACAGCCCAAAATCACACAAGGAATACATCAATGGGTTTTAACAGACTATCTATCTATCTATCTATCTATCTATCTATCTATCTATCTATCTATCTATCTATCTATCTATCTATCTATCTATCTATCTATCTAAGAGTGGCATTTGGGGGTGGCAAGTGGGGCAACTGCCCCAGGCCCTGTGCCTAAGGGCATCCCACTTTTGAGGTCTGCGTGTCCCGTATGTGCGGATTTGTCAACTTCAACTATATATATTTGAGATGCTTGTAAAAGGAAGCATCTCTAAGGTCAAATTCCTTATATTTGTGATTTTGAAAACATTCCATAGTCCACCTTCATTGTCCGAAAAAGGGTCGCCAGTATAATCCCTTCCTAAAATAGGTATAGCCCGTTAGTCACTGGATTGGCTTCTGTTTAGACTTGGGAACAACTGATGGCTTGTCGCTTAGGACTCCATCGTGTCCGGAGCGCCTACCATCGTTTCTTAGTCGAGTCTTTGGTTCAGTTTGCTACAATACAGGCCTTGTTGAAACAGTGCGGGAAGTGTTTGGTAGTGGAGCAATGTTTTATTACTGGTTTAGCCATATTGGTGTCAACGCCATGAGTGGAAGAGATTGAGTGGAAGAGATGAGTGGTGCATTTTAATAGATGATATCGTTATATTTTGAGTCCAAGTGTTATCCTGCAAAAAATTAGTTGAATACTGTAATGAGAAAATCCGATGTATGTCAACAGTATTTTAATTAAATTCGCACGCACGTTTATACAGTCCGCACATAACGGTAACAGCATTTGACGTAACCAGCCCCAATTGCATATCCAGGCTTTTGAATGTGGGGGTGCAAGCTCCTTAGTGGGCCCCCACACAGCCTTTCCTCCCCCTCCCCCCATTAGATCTTATTATCCCCCAATAAGATGCTGCAGATGTTCTATCAGACGGTTGTGGCGAGCGCCCTCTTCTACACGGTGGTGTGCTGGGGAGGCAGCATAACAGAAGAAAGACGCCTCACGCCTGGACAAACTGGTGAGGAAGGCAGGCTCTATTGTAGGCATGGAGCTGGACAGTTTGACATCTGTGGCAGAGCGATGGGCGCTGAGCAGGCTCCTGTCAATCATGGAGAATCCACTGCATCCACTGAACAGGATCATCTCCAGACAGAGGAGCAGCTTCAGCGACAGACTGCTGTCACTGTCCTGCTCCACTGACAGACTGAGGAGATCGTTCCTCCACCACACTATGCGACTCTTCAATTCCACCCGGGGGGGTAAACGTT
The DNA here is from genome assembly GCF_900747795.2 of Erpetoichthys calabaricus. Classification (NCBI taxonomy): domain Eukaryota; kingdom Metazoa; phylum Chordata; class Cladistia; order Polypteriformes; family Polypteridae; genus Erpetoichthys; species Erpetoichthys calabaricus. The sequence continues at coordinate 315,028,699 of NC_041397.2, forward strand.
AACATTATACAAAGTTATTGTCTGTCTGTATACCTGCATTGTTATCAATCTTTAATTTAATATTGTTTTTATCAGTATGTTGCTGCTGAAGTATGGGAATTTTCCCTTGAGATTAATAAAGTATCTATCTATCTATCTATCTATCTATCTATCTATCTATCTATCTATCTATCTATCTATCTATCTATCTATCTATCTATCTATCTATCTATCTATCTATCTATCTATCTATCTATCTATCTATCTATCTATCTATCTATCTATCTATCTATCTATCTATCTATCTATCTATCTAATGTATGCCCAGTGCAAATGGACACAAATTCCAGTGATTTAGCATCTGATTGATAAGACATCAGAGGTTAGTGATTTGTTCGGTATGGTGGAGTTACTTTTCTGAATGTTAAATTAACATTCTTAGTGTTGGTAAACTGCGAAGGGCAACTTACAGACATTCTCATCACTAGCTGCATGTTCATTTCTTTCTCGTCATTAAAGTTTTCATCTCGCATCCATCTCACTGTTTTCAGTGTCCCTTATCTGGTCTCTGTCTTCATGATTTTTGAGCTGTTCTCATTTCTCTCACAAACGTTTCCGTGCCACTTCTGTGGTTGCTTTCTTCATCACATCTGACACTTTGCTTTCCTTGCTAAACTTTTTTTTTAACTTTTTTTTTTAAACTTCAAAAGTCCATTCTGTAATATTTCTATAAAAAAATTAGACAAATGAGAGAAGACCTTTCAGTCCATTTGCCACTTGTTTGTTTAGCTAATAGTTAAGCTGTCCCCAAATCTCATCCAGATTCTTCGTAAAGGTTTTCTACTTCAACTCCATGTCTTAGTTGATTGTTTGTTCCAGATTCCCAAAACTCTTTGCATAAACAAGCGCTTCCTGGCTTCAGTGCTCAATGCACTTCCCCTTAATTTCTACTTTTGTCCTCGAGTATGGGATCCACTCTTAAACTGTAAGAGTTCTGCTGGATCTACTTCAACAATGTCTGTGGGGTCTGCCAAGTACAGTATGTTGAAGCCCATGGCAAACACCCTCCTCTCTTACTGCTGGCTCCACCACCGTTGGAAACCAGTGGTCTAGTTTGTCTGTGACATGACATCCAAGTTCCTAAGCCAGGGAAATGCGATGACTTCTACAAGGGGACTTGGCCTCAGTTTAGTAAATCTACGTTTGAACCAAATGTGCAGAACATCTCAAAATGAAGTGAAAACAGACAATTCCATCTTGTGTGCCTTCACCTTTGATATAGAATCAGCTATCCAGTTTCAATATTCCTTGTGTTTGTTTCTTAAATCAAGTTTAGTTACGCATCTAAATGGTAACAAGTAAGGAAATATACAAGCAGCATAACATCTTGGTGTGTTTGAAGACTTTGTTAACTGTTTTGAAAGTTAAAGCATTTTAGGCTTGTTTACTTCATCAGACATTGAGTTAATATCTTTGTTTATTGAATAATTTTATTAACAAAATATGCATATTCAGAAATAACACTAATAATATACGGGTCAAATTCCGTTACAACAAAGTGCCAGGGACCTAAAAAATTTTGTTGTAAGGAAAATTTTGTAGTAATGAGATTCTGTATTTGTCGCTATAGTGCTTGATTTAACTTGCATCCAGGCATTTGCAATCATTTCAATAGCTTCTTTCACATTAGTTTTCAACTCCTCCTGTCTACAAGTTATGCTGACGAGAATTTTTCTCAGCATTTACTTACGATAATCCACTTTCAGGGTGCAAATGATGCCCAAATCCAATGACCGAAGCACTGCCGTGCTCGAACATTATCTAAATGTGGAAGCCTGCTGTGGGCAGCACAGTTATCAATCAGAAGCAGAATCTCCCTTTTCTTCTTCTTCTTCAAATTGTAAGGTTTCTGAAGCGCGATTGCCGCATCAGTGGAAGATTGTTTGTCCATTGCCGGGGCAGGGCAACTGCTGGCTCACAGTGCTTAAGCAGAGTGCCGTGGAAGAAAATACAAAAACATTGCGGTCACGCTATAAGCCAGGTTACTGGCCAAGTCATCCATCCATCCATCCATCCATCCATCCATCCATCCATCCATCCATCCATCCATTATCCAACCCGCTATATCCTAAGTACAGGATCACGGGGGTCTGCTGGAGCCAATCCCAGCCAACACAGGGCACAAGGCAGGAAACAAACCCCGGGCAGGGCGCCAGCCCACCGCAGCCAAGTAATACTATTCCCTGCATTTATACTGTTCCTTGCATCACCCATCAAGATCTTTTTGGAGTTGTATCGGCGGCGAGCCACTGCAGCGCTGCGGGCCTGCTATTGCCCCGGCAATGGATAAACAGTCTTCCACAGACGTGGTGATCGTGCTTCAGGACGCTCTTCATCATGTCGTCCTATTGGGGGAGATCCCAAAAGAGTTTAGAAACCTCACAACAGTGACTTTGCTTTTTCTTGAATGAGTGGTGCACTAATTCTTGAACGAGCATCTGCCATTTTTGTAGGAGGGTGACAATGAGTTAAATTTGAATAGATGTTTTTCAGATGTTGATGAGCAATAAGCAAAAGGTATCACTGAAAACACAGTGTAATAAAAGGCACTATATAGCACCCGACCCAGCACAGCCTGACACAGAGGCACGTGTAAAAACACGCAAGACTTTTATTGTTCTTCAGCTGGAGGGCACGTCTTCCCCGTAATCCCTCCAGCCATAACACAGTCCCAAATAAAGCACAGTACACCAAGCACTCTTTCTCTCCTCTCTTCCACCACCAGTTCTTTAGTGTTGCTGATGTTCGCCTGCAGATGTTTCAGCACACCCCAGTCAACAAAGCTGTCCACTACACTCCTCAATTTCGTCACCATGCCTGATACTTTTCACCATTGCAGAGTCATCACAGAATTTCTGCAGATGGCAGCCCTCTGTGTTGTAGCTAAAATCTGTGGTTTACAACATGAAAAGGCATGGTGACAGAACCGTCCCTTGTGAAGCACAGTGCTACACAGCAGAGTGTCAGTAACACAGCCCTGTAGCTGCACATACTGTGACCCTCCAGTTAAATAGTCCATGATACACATTGTGTGGGGAATGTCAGAAATTAGGTAAATATTGTGGCAGGACACTGTCAGGTTAAATGACTGAAATGTCACATTTACCGACAGTCTTGTTTGCCCCTTTTTGTGACAGCCGACAAGTTTGTCACCTGACGGTACTGTAAGGCGTATCAGGTACAGCATTTTGTTTTAATACAAAAAAACACAAGACACCAGAAAGACGATTCTCTCTTCTGTTTTCAAGATTCAAATCCCCCCTGTGTTCTTTATTGCTCATCACTGCATTTTATGCACTGTACATCCAGATCAGCAGTAAATGGTTGTCAGCTGTCATGCACATAGATCTGACTCTACATCTAAGGAGTAAAATGAAACCTGCTTGAGGGGTGAGCCAAAAATTAATTGGTCTCAAATATTAGGTATGTCATATTAAGCGATTGATTTTTGGGTGGGGGTAGTGCACCAGTGACTGTTTCCGACTTGCAAGGATTATGTAACTGAAAGTTATAGTGGAACTTTCCTGGAAAAGTCACGTAATGTGACATAGCCTGAATCGGAATTGCTGAACTGGCCAGGGTTCACTCTCCCGGTGCTACTCCTGCCTTGTGCCCTATGATTTCTAGGAGGGGCTCCAGCTGCCCCTGTGACCCTGCCCTGGATAAGCAGTTTAGAAAAATAGATGGATGCACTAGTAGAGAACATTGTGCAGTTAAAAATGGAGATCAAATAGGTTTGCAAAGACTCAAACACCTCTCATAGACAGCTGAAGTAATGTAAAATTAAATTTATTAATTTCTCATTGTTACATAGAATATTTTAATCAAAATAAATGGAGAGAAAATTTCAAGAAGAACTCAAAATAATATCACAATTAAACATCGACCGAACTAAACTGACTAAATCTCCAGGCATGGCTGAATCTACCATCAGGATGACTTGGGTGCACATCCTAGGATCCTGCTTGGAAAGGGACTGAAGTATAAAAACAACAATTAATCCTACAGAAAAAGCTTTTAAAACAAAAATAAAAGTGGGTACGGAATTATTGTAAGTTTTATGATAGAAAGTTTTTTTTTTTAAACTTTCAAAGAATTTTTGTATTCCCCCTCACACCATCATTTTTAATTAGATTTTTCTTAGGCCAAAATATCCATATTGGGCTTAAGTCGACATGACAGTTATTTCATTGTCATGCAAATTCTGAAAATCAACATCTATGTTTTTTACGTTTTCTTTAAATACATTTATAAATTGATTTATATTAGCATTAGATCGTATGTAGCTCTAAAAATTTTCATTGAACTGAGTCACATATATGGTAATCCATCCATCCATCCATTTTCCAACCCGTTGTATCCGAACACAGGGTCACGGGGGTCTACTGGAGCCAATCCCAGCCAACACAGGGCACAAGGCAGGAACCAAACCTGGGCAGGGTGCCAACCCAACGCAGGACGCACACACACACCCACACACCAGGGCCAATTTAGAAACGCCAATTCACCTAACCTGCATGTCTGTGGACTGTGGGAGGAAACCCACGCAGACACGGGGAGAACATGCAGACTCCATGCAGGGAGGACCCGGGAAGTGAACCCGGGTCCCCAGGTCTCCCAACTGCGAGGCAGCAGCGCTACCCACTGCGCCACTGTGCCGCCCATATATGGTAATATCCTCAGAATTATATGTACCTGTGATGCACATTAAGTTTACTGGCCTATAGTTGCTTTGATCTACCCTGTCATCCTTTTTATATAGCGGGATAATATTTGCCATTTTTGAGTCCTTCGGAAATTCCCCCAGTGTGCAGTGACTTAAAAAATATGTGTCAAGGGTTTATATTTGTACTCACTGGCCTTCTTAAGAATTCAAAGATAAATATTATCTGGTCCAGGGGCCTCATGTATAAACAGTGCGCATGCACACAAATGTTGCGTACGCCCGTTTCCATGCTCACATCGTGCTGTATAAAATCTAAACTTGGCGTAAAGCCAGGCACATTTTCACACCAGCTAAATCCTTGTCATATGCAAGTTCTCCGCCCAGTTTTGCAAACTGCCGGCACCCAGCATCAAAGCAGTGCTTTTGTTCAAGTGTGGTTTCCCTTTCTTTTTTAGATCCACATTCCTGACACGGCTTTATCATATACACTGAAATTTACTGTATATTGTTTATTAGTTTAGGGCAGGGGTAGGCAATGTTGGTCCTGGTGAGCTGCAGTGGCTACAGGTTTTCATTCCAACCCAATTGCTTAATTAGAAACCAATCATTGCCAATCTCAGACCTTATTTAATTTTATGGCTTGTTAGTCTGTGCAATGTAAGGCTCTTATATCGTAGATTTTTTTCCTTTCCAAGGATATCATCCAAATGATATGAAGCCTAAAACAGATCATTTTCAGTCTGTCACATTTTTCTATTAAGTGTTTTATTAAATCAAACAGTGCATGATGAACACACACAGATGTAATTGGAAAAAAGCTAGCTGGAGAACTGCTGGCTGCTTTGTCTTTTACATCTTATTGCTAATAAGGAGCAATTAAAACACTGAATGCAGCAGTTTAAGATTGAAATAAGCAATTAAGGTTGGAGAACCTTAAGAAGCGAGACCACTAAAATGAAGCATCAAAATGTCACTTAAGCAATATGTGCTTCATCAGCAATAATTGAGTTCTCGTTAAGGAACTGGGTTGGAACAAAAACCTGCACATACTGCGGCTCACCAGGACCGACGTTGCCTACCCCTGGTTTAGGGCATCTGATTGTAATTAACCTGTAACAATATATTGGTCCACGGAATGGACAAACTATTCCAAATACCATAGCTGCTTAAGCATTTTTACTCTCACTGCACCTTCTTCTTCTTCTTTCAGCTGCTCCCGTTAGGGGTTGCCACAGCGGATCATCTTTTTCCATATTACTCTCACTGCACCACTCAGAGTTTTTATATCACTGTATCTGAGTGTGAATCACAGATCTACAGCAGTCTATTTGAACGGCTCCCATACGGAAAACACTTCAGAGCCTTTCCTGTATGGACCTCGCAGTTCAGAAACAGTTTCATCCCAAGAGCTCTAAACTCACTCAATCAGTCCATCAAGTGCTCCTTGTAGAACTGTTTGTACTTATAAGTACAATCACCTCACTGTAAACTTACCATACAGTTATAATATTGCACAACCTGAGCCACTTTATAAAGCACGTATTTACATATGATGACAATATTATTTTTAAGATGAAATGCAGCAAAATATGCTTATTACATTATAAAGATAAAATGTTAACATCATTTAAATAATCTATATTTTAATAATTAAACATGTGAGGACACGTTGTCGCAGCGCTAGCGACAAGCTGGCGCCTATTCAGGGATTGTTCCTGCCTCGCGCTGTATTCTTGCTGGGGCTGGCGCGACACTGAAAAGATAGATGGATAAGATAATTAAACATGTACTATGAAGATATTTCAATGTTCCTTAAAAGTTCTGAAGAATCGGAGTTCTAAGCTTACAGATGGCTTAACGTCTATTACAGAGCTGATTGTGTGGCGATTGGGTATTTGGAGAAAGAAAAGGAAGGGACGGGAATTGGTTTGAAAGAGACAGTACTGCTGCGATAAATTATTTAATCGAAGGTCGCACACGGCACAGCAAGCATCTTGCGGGAGGCAGGAACAATCACTGAGCCACCATGTTCCCATGTTTAATAACATGCTTTTACTCCTATCATCATGAAAATTATATCAAGTATACATCTCCGTATTTAAATTATTCAGAGAACTATAATATCACGAATGTAATGAATTCTGTGTCCTGTCAGAGGAAGAGAGCCCGTTTAAGAAGCATGTAGTGATTCACACACATAGAGCACATAGATGAACATATACAAAGCAAAGCATTTAACGTGCTACTTTAGTTACAATGGGATTTGAGAGACTAGTCACTTAAACGATTTAAAGATGAAGTTTATGATGTTCTACCTTAATGACAAAATAAACTATGTGATTAAAGTGGAAATGTTGAGGTTAAAGTTGACATTTCGTGCTTTTTTCCCACTGTGTGCCTATTTTTTTTTCTCTGTACCCTAAAAAGCTTTCATATGCCACTCAGACGGTGGGCTACGACTCCTCTTTTCATGGTGACTTTGATATCTGACAACTTCTTTTTTATTTCGGGCACTGTGCAACTTTATGAACTTCAGCTTTTGAGTTTCTTTTACACTCTGTCACTCGATCAACTTCCTTTTGTTGTTTATACCTCTGCTTAAACCAACAAATAGTACATTGTTCCTTGCCTCCACTTGGTATTTGCTGAAATTCTTCAATTTTCCCAGCGCTTTTGCCATTTTTTTTTCATTGAACGCTGAGTTTAACCCTTTAACCGCCAACTCCCTAAATATTCCCCACGCCAGGCGAAATCTGAACAATTTTTGTTTTTTTACTTTTTTACATTTTTTTTACATTTTTTTACATTTATTCAAGCAGTATTGACCACTAAATGTTGTGCAAGTTCTAGAAATGGGCAAACACATACAACTGGAGTACCAGTTATCCATCCAAATGGTGTACCCATTGTCCAATAGTGGTAGGGCAAGGTACACAACAATTTTCTCTGAAAGTCCAAAGTCCTTACATTCATCTGGCAACACTGCTGAAATACTACTCATAGGATCCTCTTTGCCAGTGTATACACGAAATCTATAAATGTAACCTGAATTCTCAGCTAAGCAAAACATCTTGATACCAAACCGTGCCCTTTTCAATGGTAGATACTGTCGAAACTGTAAGCGGCCCTTCCACAACAATAAACTTTCATCAACTGCAACTGACGGTCCTGGCATGTAGGGCAACTGAAATGTTTCAAATAAATGGTCAATCAAAGGACGTAGCTTGAACAAGCGGTCGCGGTTTGGATCTTTCTTATCTGGCTCATTTCTGTTGTCATTCAAATGAAAGAATTTCAGCAGCAAAGAGAATCGGTTACGTTTCATGATAGCTGCAAAAATATGTGTTGTATACATAGGATCTGTAGACCAGTACATCTCAATATCTGGTTTTCTGATTATTCCCATCAACATCAAAATCCCAATGAATTTTTTCATTTCGTTTTCATCAGTGTCAAACCAAGCACAAACACGGGAATGTGGAGGTAAATTGGGATTTTTCTCAATAAACTGTGCTGCATACAGATTTGTCTGATGAACAAAATGTCTGATCAAATCAGGTGACACAAACAGCTCATAAAACTGCTCAGCAGTGTAATTGTTTACATCAACAGTAAAGCCACACGTTGCCTCAAACGGATGCAGAAAAGGCAGTTCACCTCGGGCAGCAGTCCAGTTGAGATGCTGGGGATACACCCACTCATCGCCGTCATCCGATGCGCCGTCATTCACAGTATCATGCAGCGCACGTTGCTGATCATCATTGTCGCTAAAATCTTCTTCAGAACTGTTACAATCGTGATCAGAATTATTGTCCAAAATCGCCTGCAAAACCTCACTTGAAGTCAGTTTACGTTTCGCCATATTCACAGCTTTCACTTTCGAATCACATCACGTGATCGGCCAATACAAGCGCAGAGTTGTCAAAATACAACGTAGTAATAATACCCACGCCAAACTGTCAGTTAAACTACGTGCCAGGCATTCACATAACCACAGGCAAATGTGCCGGATAATTCCGGCAGTAAGGCGTCAGCAATAAAGCTACGATGCCGGATATATCCGGCAGAGGGCGGTTAAGGGGTTAAGGGGTATTTATATTGATTTGCATATTCAAAGACGTGTGTTACTTTCATGCTGACTGGGATTTATGGAGCGGAAGAACATGGAAGTTGGCGAACGCACAGATTTATGCATCTGGATTTTTTGTGCGTACGAACATTTCCACTTTTGTCCATACACCATGTTTTAGTGTGAATTCTACACACAACTTTATGCATGAGGTCCCAGGTGGTTTGTTTGATTTCAGCCTATTTAATCTGAGCAGCTCTTCTCCCTCTACAATTTCAAATCCCTCAGCTCCATTTACCTCTAGGAGGTTATCTACTTCCTCATTAGGAAGTTTTTCTTTACAGAGAGAACCACAAGCACATGGAATAATGACCAAGCAGTGTGGTAGACAGGAGGACTTTAGGAACTTTCAAGACTTGACTTGATATTATAGATCTTTTAATAGCACCCACACTCATCTTTTTGCTACTGTGGACCTCCTGCTACTGCATACTTGCAGCTGTGCCAGACTCTTTCCATTTTTTTTATGATTGATTTAACAGTATATTCCGTGATATGGGAGATTTCTAATCTCTATCCCTAGACTGTTGCTTTTCTGGTTGCAGTTGTTTGTTGTGTTGTCTTCATTATGCAAGTCAGACCATACTGACCATACAGACTTATCATGAGTTACACTTTCCAGAAGTAATCAAGTGAAACCTGTGGTGCTTTCTTGGGCTGAACGGACTGTTCTCGTCCAGATTGTTCTAACAGTCTAATATGACCAATGCTAATTGTAGCAGCAGCATTTTCTGATTCTCTTTGGTACTTATAAATTGCAAAAATAATTTTAAATTGTTTCATCTTTTTTTTATACAGATAATTCTGTTTATTTGACAGTAAATATTCAGTAAATTTTACAGGTTTCTATTTTTCTTTTAAAAACATTTTGTAATCACCAATTCCTTACAACTTTAAAATATTTAATTACTTTTGTGTCCTTCAGAGATTCTGTATGAAATTTGCTAAATATGATATGCTGATGATACTCATTGTTATCTGTCGTTTCCTCCGGGGGACCCCATGGTATCAGCTAGAATCTCTGTGTGTCTCACTGATATGGCGATCTGGATGAAGGAGCACCATCTCCATCTCAGCTTGACAAAGATCAGCTTCCCATCTCTGTTCAGCTTGGTTCATCATCGCTAACACCCCACAAATCAGTATGCAATCTTGGGGTGGTGATCGATGACCAGCTGTTCTTCACTGACCACATTGCTATGATCTCCTGGTCTTGCGAATTAAAATATCCACAAGATCAGGCCATATCTGACAGAATACAGTATGCAGCTCATTTCCTGGTCCAGACTCTGATCTGGTCGCGTCTCTGCTGGCAGGAGTACTAGCATGTTTCACCAAGACGCTGCAGACAATTCAAAATGCAGCAGCATGTCTGGTAATCAACCAACCAAAGTAGGCTCATGTTACTCCTCTTTTCAGATCACCACATTGGCTTCTTGTAGTGACACATATCAACATGTCTTTCTACAGAATAGTCAATGGGTTAGTGCCTAAATATATGTGGAAACACTTTTGAGGTCCTCTGTTCCTTCTCAACCACTCGGGTCTGATTATTATGAACAGTGTCTCTCTGTGGGATTAAATTTCAGTCCAGACTCTTTTCACGTGTAACTCTTCGCAGGTGGAACAATCTATCCACCTACATTTGGAATTCTGATTTCCTCAATGTGATTAAAAAGCGTCTGAAGACTTTCATGTTTGTTGAATTTCTAACAAACTGATATTAACTTTTAGGGGTTTGTCATCTAGGAATTGTTACTCCCTTGTATCTTATTCTGAGCTCTTCACTTATGATGATCAGTTTTGCTTACTCAATGAAGCTAAAATCTTTTGTAAATCATTTTGGATAAAAGTATCTAAGCAAAGCAAATAAATGTAAATTTCAATTATCATGTATTATATTTCTTTTCATGGCACCTTGTTGATCTGTAAGAATAGTGGGGTCAATACACATGGTAGAGTCTGGTTGGATTTATGCTAGCAGATGCAAGAAGGGAGTATTCACAGCAAGATCTGGGGAAGTTATATAGAGAGGAATTCCAGTAAATCACGGTGTCACTCCCAAATCTTTTCCTTGTATTTGCCTTTAAAATCCTTCCTCGCCAGAGGTAGACTTAACCTACATGGTTGGTGACATCAAACAACAATAGAGAAATGCAATGTCATGCAACATAGCCGACAGTAGCACAGTGGGGACCTTTAGATTTGAGCTCGATGCCTGAGAAACCTCACTGGAATTTGAAGCAATAGGGTATTGGAGGAAAAGTGAGGATATGACTTTCATTTATTAATTACTAGCAAAATACCCGCGCTTCGCAGCGGAGAAGTAGTGTGTTAAAGAGGTTATGAAAAAGAAAAGGAAACATTTTAAAAATAACGTAACATGATTGTCAATGTAATTGTGTTGTCATTGTTATGAGTGTTGCTGTCATATATATATATATATATATATATATATATATATATATATATATATATATATATATATATATATATATATATATATATATACACACACACATAAACATATATATATACATATACATCCATCCATCCATCCATTTTCCAACCCGCTGAATCCGAACACAGGGTCACGGGGGTCTGCTGGAGCCAATCCCAGCCAACACAGGGCACAAGGCAGGAACCAATCCTGGGCAGGGTGCCAACCCACCGCAGATACATATACATATATACATATATATACATATCTACATATACACATATCTACATATACACATATATACATATATATATATATACACATATCAACATATATATACACATACATATACACACATAAACATATATATATACATACATACACACATACATACACACACACACATACATACTGTATATACATATACACATACATACATGCACATACATATATATATATACACACATACATACAAACATATATATATATATACACACACAGACACATATATACATATATATTTTTACATATCTACATATATATATACATATCTACATATATATACATATATATATATATATACATATCTATATATATATATATATATATATATATATATACACATATACAGTAATCCCTCCTCCATCACAGGGGTTGCGTTCCAGAGCCACCCGCGAAATAAGAAAATCCGCGAAGTAGAAACCATATGTTTATATGGTTATTTTTATATTGTCATGCTTGGGTCACAGATTTGCGCAGAAACACAGGAGGTTGTAGAGAGACAGGAACGTTATTCAAACACTGCAAACAAACATTTGTCTCTTTTTCAAAAGTTTAAACTGTGCTCCATGACAAGACAGAGATGACAGTTCTGTCTCACAATTAAAAGAATGCAAACATATCTTCCTCTTCAGAGGAAACAGAGAGTAAAGAAAACAAATCAATAGGGCTGTTTGGCTTTAAGTATGCGAAGCACCGCTGGTACAAAGCTGTTGAAGGCGGCAGCTCACACCCCCTCCGTCAGGAGCAGAGAGAGAGAGAGAGAGAAACAAAGTCAAAAATCAATACGTGCCCTTTGAGCTTTTACGTATGCGAAGCACCGTGCAGCATACTTAAAAGCTGCACACAGAAGGTAGCAACGTGAAGATAATCTTTCAGCATTTTTGACAAGCGTCCGTATCGTCTAGGTGTGCGAACAGCCCCCCTGCTCACACCCCCTACGTCAGGATCACAGATAGTCAGCGCAAGAGAGAGAGAAAGAAAAGTAACTTGGGTAGCTTCTCAGCCATCTGCCAATAGCGTCCCTTGTATGAAATCAACTGGGCAAGCCAACTAAGGAAGCATGCACCAGAAATTAAAAGACCCATTGTCCTCAGAAATCCGCGAACCAGCAAAAAATCCGCGATATATATTTAAATATGCTTACATATAAAATCCGCGATAGAGTGAAGCCGCGAAAGGCGAAGTGCGATATAGCGAGGGATCACTGTATATATATACATATCTATATATATATATATATATACACACATATATATACATATCTATGTATATATATATATATATATATATATATATATATATATATATATATATATATATATATATATATATATATATATATATTACGATTGTTATAGTTCTCTTTGTATACCACATTGTCAGTTCAGCACTCCGGTTGTAATATGACCAAGCTGTGCAAGCACACTCTTGAGAATGCAACGTATAGTTGTACAGGAGAAAAGCAATCTTGCCTCAGATCACTTAATTTAAACTTTAGGTTTACACGGTGCTTTGTTTCCGACGTGCTGCGTTCAGTCAGTTCACATGAGTCGCTCTCTTGTGTGATGTTGCGATGTCCACGACTTTATTTAATGTTAGCTAAGACCCGGCACTTAAAAGTTTCTCGCTACAGCAATTTTAACTCTGTTACAAAGTCATCCAAAGTCTCGTTTATACCTCGTGTTTTCTCATTAAACTTGTATCTCGCGAATGTGGTATTGCAAACGGCAGCGGGAGCGTTTCTATAAACTTAATTTAAACTTACGGTTTACACCGTGCTTTGTTTCCGCAGTAGCAAAGTTATCACTCCTGCTGCGTTCAGTCAGTTCACGTGAGCCGCTCTCTTGTGTGATGTTGTGATGTCCACGGCTTTATTTAATATTAGCTAAGACACAGCACTTCAAAGTTTCTCGCTACAGCAATTTTAACTCCGTTACAAAGTGATCCAAATCTCATTTATACCTCGTGTCTTCTCATTAAACTTGTATCTCGTGAATATGGTATTGCAAATGGCAGCGGGAGCGTTTCTATAAACTTAATTTAAACTTACGGTTTACACTGTGCTTCGCTTCTTATTGTTTCGCTGCCTTCTCAATTCTGTAATGAATGTTTGCTTCAGCGCTCTTTGGGGCTCTTCCTTGTTTTGTACGTACTGCGTTCACAGTCAGTTCACGTGATTACGTGGGAGGCGTGATGACGCGATATGCAACTCCGCCTCCCACGGCCAGCGAGCTGCAGTCCATTACAGTATATGGACAAAAAAGAGGTTCCAGTTATGACCATTATGCGTTGAATTTCGAAATGAAACCTGCCTAACTTTTGTAAGTAAGCTGTAAGGAATGAGCCTGCCAAATTTCAGCCTTCCACCTACACGGGAAGTTGGAGAATTAGTGATGAGTCAGTCAGTCAGTCAGTCAGTCAGTCAGTCAGTCAGTCAGTGAGTCAGTGAGGGCTTTGCCTTTTATTAATTAGTATAGATATAGATTAGCTTTGCCTTCAGCATGCTGGTGATTAATTCAAGAATTCCATAAGGCTCCTACTTTATTTTCTTTACCTTTCTCTGTAGGATGGAGAAGCCCTTAGACTTATATCAATTTAACTGAAGAACACATATTTTAAGTACCAGAAAAATACAATTTATTGATAAACTCGAGCATTATAGAAATATGATAACTAAACATTTATTGATATAGAAGACGGGACACAGGACAGACAAGACCGACAAACATGACTGTTTGCTGGCAATTTAGAGATCTAATTTATCTTGGCCCAGATAAAGTTTTATCGTACCAAATCCTTAAGGATGACATCCAGTGTTACATGGAGTTGCTGCTGTCGTTGCTCCGGTTTCAAGTGGAGGACTCTACTTGCATTTAAGTTCACTCAGTTTGTCATTGCTACTCAGTCCTTTGTGTGTGTTGTGATATAATGCTGTCTTTCTCAATTCACTGTTAGGATGTTTGCTGTGTCCTCTGCAACCTCATTGGGAAAAGCATTACTCTTTCTGGTAGAAAGAGTTTAGATGCTGAAGTTCCTTCTTGAAGTTATGGCTGCTTCTCCGTCTTCTCAGACTGGGCACAGTCAATGGCACAGAACTTGAACTAGGCAGGCTGGATTTCAGCTTTCAGTACCCCACAGAGAGCGTGGCTCATCATCTTTTAATATTTAGATGGGAGTGGATTTCGTATTGCACAAGAGGTCATTTTAGAGAGCCTTTTCCCCAAGAGAGATGAATGCAGATACCTTTTGAAGGAAGCTATAACCTTGTGTGATTGGATTAACGTCACAGTCACAGAACCACGGCGTCCTCATAGGCACATTTCTTTGTCCATCGCACTTGTCACTTGTTGAATTATAGCTTTGGTTTCTCAATTTGGTGTCCATTTGGCAGCTTCTACAAAGTGGTTATTATAACTCTGATTTACGCTTTTGTTGTCAGATGACATACACACTGATCCTGGTAAGGGCAAAGATGTAGTTCAATCATTTTTTCTGGAATGTACGGCAGACTAGTGGAAGGTGAAACTGAATGTACTCCTATTAAATCTGCTGTCTTTAGAGGCCTTGCGTGCCACTAAGAATATAACAGAATGGACAATGCCTACTTTGTTCTATTGGCATTCTGGCCCGATTGGCCAATTCTTGTGAAACATTTTCTTATCTCCTTTTTCTTTGTTCTTTTGGTTTAGTTTTGTCCTTTTGTTTTTTTGATCACCTTCAATAGGTGACTATAGAGTGTGAAATTTACTGTTTAATGTTTCATCCTTATCATGTGCCGTGTTCTCAATTACATTCACATTCACTTAATTAATCTTTTTATTTCCAGCAGGTGCAGTTACACCAACTGACCAGACAAAATTAGATAAATCTTTAGGTATGTTCAATTTGTTGTACTTCTTTTCCAGTGGAATCATATAGGCACTGTATTATCATGGTATTTCCCTCTACTTACCCTTTTCCTATTTTCTTTAAGGGTAAGTGAACTCGTCAAGTTCATTACCGGGTTGGTCTACTGTCGCACTTTAAGATAAACACACACATGAGTACTGTAGATATATGCATACACACAGACCCTAACCACAACAGTACCGTATGAAAGATGTATACACATGCACGTTATTCCCTATCACTTTAAACCACACAAGTACCGTATAATTAACACATGCACAGTCCACTTTCCCTAGTACTCCAAGAGACTTACTTATCATAGGCTTGAACAACATGTGATGTCTTAGATAAATGTCAAACCTAAATATTACCTTTGGTCTCCAAGAATATATTCAGACATACAAAGACTCAACATCTCAGGCTGTTGGCCATTTACCAACCAGTGAATGTTTTACTTTAACGCCCTGTTCATTACTGGACAGAGTTCTCCATCTGCGGCTCAATAAACCTCGCAGCTTGGATCATATGGCACTTCTGCACTGCTCCAAATTCTCATAGAAATTTACCTTATTGCCTCAATCACTCTAAATATGAAGACAAAGTATAGAAGGTTGAAATCAGTGTGGTATTTATTACATGAATAAGAATACCAGTAGAAAAAAGTGTAAAAGAAAATGTGGATAGTAAAGTCTTTAGAAAAAGCCTACAAAAAAGTAAAGATGTCAAGGATGAATGTCGCAGGCGGCTTCTGATCTTAGCACTTGTGGTTGTTCATGAGATGCGTTTTCTGACGATCAGATGGAAACGGCCGCACATTGCCGGTGCCATCTTTTGATGTTGCTCTGTTCTTTTCTTCTGATGTCGCTCTTCAGACGAGGTATATTTATTATAAAATTCTACTTTGGGTGTTTCACAGGATGTGATTGCTACATGCCCCTGACTGGCTGACTTTCAATATGATGAATGAATGTCCAAACAATAAAGTTTTTACATTTTAGCAATCTCCTGTCTCAAGCTGTAATTTCCAGCCCCGTGGTATCTACTTCTGTTCACAGGTTGTACAGTAATAGGATATAGCTTGAACCATAGCATGTCTTCCTTTCCCAAGCTGTAAACCAGTTTAGTCCCAGTGCCTTTTCCTTCACTGGTGATAAAACCATCAATACAGCTTGAGGCGTCTCCTGAACTCCTGCTCAGCTCAAACAGATGGTACTGATATCGGTGCAATTCAGGAGAACAGATGGTCTGTGATGTTAACTGTCCATGCTAGTGTCCTGTATTTAAGTTCATCTGTTGTTCTGTGTTGAAATACATATAAAGAAAATATAGACAAAAATGGACAGATTTTAAACCCCACAACAGGCACACGCGCTCAAGCACACATGCACACTTCCTATGTTAGTTAGATTTTTTAAGGCAGTGGTTATGCCGTTTATAGGTTGCTAATATATGTGGTAAACCAATGGTAGAAATGTTCTTGTGTTCACAGGAGATCAGTGTAAGTGTTTAATAGTGAGCAAAAACCAGACTAAAAAATAACTAACCACAAAGAGCAGTTAGATACACGGGTCTGCAAACAATTTTGATTTTATTTATGAGCCATGGGTAGTTTCATAATTCAAAGCCTTATTATGCCTGAAAGGATCACAGTATTCTATGGCTGTGCTTTCTATATTTTATTACTTGTATTGTTGGATTATGACATTTTTGATATGAGCAGAATATATGAGGTTTAATGATGATTAGGATTCAGAAGTTAGAGCTATTGAGAAGAGTGGAGTTGCCTCAGCCCCAAACTCTTCACCCTGTACACTTATGACTGTGTCTCCACCCAGGACAATAGATAGATAGATAGATAGATAGATAGATAGATAGATAGATAGATAGATAGATAGATAGATAGATAGATAGATAGATAGATAGATAGATAGATAGATAGATAGATAGATAGATAGATAGATAGATAGATAGATAGATAGATAGATAGATAGATAGATAGATAGATAGATAGATACTTTATTAATCCCAATGGGAAATTCACATTCTCCAGCAGCAGCATACTGATACAATAAATAATATTAAATTAAAGAATGATAATAATGCAGGTGAAAAACAGACAATAACTTTGTATAATGTTAAATGTTAACGTTTACCCCCCCGGGTGGAATTGAAGAGTCGCATAGTTTGGGGGAGGAACGATCTCCTCAATCTGTCAGTGGAGCAGTTCAGTGACAGCAGTCTGTCGCTGAAGCTACTCTTCTGTCTGGAGATGGCACTGTTTAGTGGATGCAGTGGATTCTCCATAATTGATAGGATCCTGCTGAGCGCCCTTCGCTCTGCCACAGATGTTAAACTGTCCAGCTCCATGCCAACAATAGAGCCTGCCTTCCTCACCAGTTTGTCCAGGCGTGAGGCGTCTTTCTTCTTAATGCTGCCTCCCCAGCACACCACCACGTAGAAGAGGGCGCTCGCCACAACTGTCTGATAGAACATCTGCAGCATCTTATTGCAGATGTTGAAGGACGCCAGCCTTCTAAGGAAGTATAGTCGGCTCTGTCCTTTCTTGCACAGCGCATCAGTATTGGCAGTCCAGTCTAATTTATCATCCAGCTGCACTCCCAGATATTTATAGGTCTGCACCATCTGCACACAGTCACCTCTGATGATCACGGGGTCCATGAGGGGTCTGGGCCTCCTAAAATCCACCACCAGCTCCTTGGTTTTGCTGGTGTTCAGGTGTAGGTGGTTTGAGTCACACCATTTAACAAAGTCATTGATTAGGTCCCTGTACTCATCCTCCAGCAATTCCTGATGCAGCCCACGATAGCAGTGTCATCAGCGAACTTTTGCACATGGCAGGACTCCGAGTTGTATTGGAAGTCTGATGTATATAGGCTGAACAGGACCGGAGAAAGTACAGTCCCTTGTGGCGCTCCTGTGTTGCTGAGCACAATGTCACAATACCATCGTCGTTAAATATGCTGATGACACCACCATCCTGGGGCTCATCAAGGGGGGGACGAGTCAGGGTACAGGACCCTGGTAAACAACATTCTTGTCTATTGAGAGGTGAATGACCTCATCCTCAACATAGACAAGACCAAAGAAATACAGTAATCCCTCACTTATCTCGGGAGATAGGTTCCAAGGCCGACCGCGATGACTGAATTTCCGCACAGTAGGGACACCATATTTATTTAATTATTTAACGTGTATTTGGACGTTTTTAAACCCTCCCTGTATTGTTTACAACCCACCCTTTAATCTATTAATAACAGGGACAACTGCTAAGCAATATGAAATCGGTAGATAAGTTTACACTTACTGTATAGCAAAGTACACGTAGCTATATATGACATGATGATGGTGATGAATATGCTGCGCAGTAAAAATGACGACGATGAAGGTGATGATGACTTTTACTGTGCTGCCGATGACTGTATTTAACGTCTCTTCAGACAGCGGTGCCATTTCCTGGGGCACCTGCTCCACGGTTTCCGAAGGTGTATCCATAGTAGTAGTAGTAGTAGTAGTAGTAGGAACTGGCTCTTTTTTTCAAGGCTGCAAAAACATTGTGATCGGCAGTTGCTGCCGCTGCTTCTTTTTCTGGTCGAAGAGCAGCTTGTAGGCGGTCATGACGTCGTCGACCTTGTTGCAAAGATTCCTAAAGCAGATTCCATCCAGACTACTGCCTTATCACGTCCACTTGCAACTCGTTTTGCGCCCTGGTTAAAGGACACTGCGGCCGTAGATCTTATATGCTTTTCCTCCTTTTTAAATAAAAAGAATCGTGGACTCATTGATGCTGTAATGGTGTAGCTGTTCCCTTCCTTCAACATATCCAAAACTTTTACCTTTTCTGCAATCATTTGCAACTTCTGTTGGCGCTTGGACACAGCCCCTGAAGCAGGAGCACGTTATGCTGAATGAGTGAGATGAGACTTCCTGGTTAATGCAGCACTCCGTCGCTGAGCCAATCAGCAGCACACAGGAACTTAACTGCGTGCTCTGATTGGGTAGCTTCTCAGCCATCTGCCAATAGCATCTCTTGTATGAAATCAACTGGGCAGACCAACTGAGGAAGCAAGTACCAGAAGTAAAAAGACCCATTGTCCGCAGAAACCCGCGAAGCAGCGAAAAATCCACGTTATATATTTAGATATGTTTAAATATAAAATCCGCAAAGTCGTGAATCCACGAAAAGTGAACTATGAAGTAGCGAGGGATTACTGTAATATCGGACTTCAGGAAGAATCCTCCCCTTCTACAGCCTCTTATCATCAAAGGCAATGAGGTTGAGAGGGCCGACAGCCACAGATTCCTGGGACTGCAGGTTACATCAGAACTCAATTGGGCTTTTAACACATCGCCCTCTCACCCAGAGCAGTGGGAATTATCAGGGACTCACTCCATCCAGCTCACTCTCTGCTCAGACACAAAAACTGTATGTACAGTACAACCTGAGACACAGCAGAGCAGACAGCATCATCACTCACAGAACAAGGTTTTTCAATGGCTTCTTCCCCACCACAGTCAGACTGATGGCAAAACAAAATTACTGAACATGTGAAAAACCTCACGCTACCTCACTTCACTTGTCATGTAAACGACGAGTGATAAATGTGAAATATTTTAACTGTGCAATATCTGCAATATAGTTGTATTTTTTTTGTGTAGATATTACCACCATTTTGTATAGTGTTGGTATAATTCATATTATGTATTTATTTTGTTTTATTTTTTACTTTTTTTTTAAATGTTTACTATGATGACTCTGAAAAAGCTCTGCACAAGAATTCCAATGTGCTTTGACTGTCAGTTTTATGCACAAATGAAGAAACCTTAACCTTAAATATCTCAGGTCAGTGGAAGACCAAGATGTAGAATTAGAGGCTGAGATAAACCACAGAGGAGGTGTGGATGGAACAATTGGAAGAAGGCAACAGGAGTGTTTTGTGAATCAAGGCAAACATTAAAAGTGGGTTTTTTAAGGCAGTGGTAAGACCACCGATGGTGTATGAAGCTGAGACATGAACAGTAAAGGGAGTGCAGGAGAAGAGGTTGGATGTGGCTGAAATGAGAATGCGGAGATGAATGTATGAAGGACAAAATAAGAAATGAGACAATCAGAGGTACAACAAAAGTGGCAGAGTTGGAGGGTGGCTCCCCCAACCAGATGCACTATGTTACGAAAATACACTCACCGTTCACTTTATTAGGTGCACCTGTTTAGATGCTTGGTAACTCAAATACCTAATCAGCCAATCAGAAAGCAGCACCTCAATAAATTTCGGCCTGTAGACATTGTCAAGATACAATACAATACAATACAATTTATTTTTGTATAGCCCAAAATCACACAAGAAGTGCCACAATGGGCTTTAACAGGTCCTGCCTCTTGACAGCCCCCCAGCCTTGACTCTCTAAGAAGACAAGGAAAAACTCCCAAAAAAACCATTGTGGTGGAAAAATAGAAGAAACCTTGAGAAAGGCAGTTCAAAAAGAGAGACCCCCTTCCAGGTCAGTTGGGGAGTGCAGTGGGTGTCAAAAAGAAAGGGGTCAATACAATACAATACACAGAACAGAACAAATCCTCTATACAGTATAAAAATAAACCTTTAGAAGTACGGAGTAGAATTTAACAGTAGATGATATCTCATAATATGATTTGGATTCATTTAGAGTCCTGGAGACCTCATTCATCAAGCTGCCTCCCCCATTTGGCCATTCCACAGCTGAAATAGCGCTAATCCGATGAAATCTTTCCCACGATTCCTGCAATCCTCCAAGATGGCCTGCTGAAATTCAAACCAAGCATCAGAATGGGGAAGAAAGGTGATGGAAGTGACACTGAATGTGGCATGGTTGTTGGTGCCAGACAGACTGCTCTGAGTATTTCAGAAACTGCTGATCTGTTGCGATTTCCTTCTAAAACCATCTCCGGGGTTTAAAGAGAATGGTCCAAAATAGGAAAAATATCAAATGAGCAGCAGCTCTCTGGACTCAAATACGTTGTTGATGCCAGAGGTCAGAGGAGAATGGCCAGACTGGTCTGAGCTGACAGAAAGGAAACAGTAACTCAAATAACCACTTGTTACAATTGAGGCATGTAGAAGAGCATCTCTAAACATACAACATGGCACACCTTGAAGCAGGTGGGCTACAGCAGCAGGAAAACACACCACATGCCACTCCTTTCACCTAAGAATAGAATTGAGGCTACAATTCACATGGACTCACCAAAATGAGACAACAGAAGATTGGATAATTGTTGTCTGGTCTGACGAGTCTCAATTTCTGTTGCAGCATTCAGATGGTACGGTGAGAATTGGGTGTCACCGACATGAAAGCATGGATCCATCCTGCCTTGTATCAACAGCTCAGGCTGTTGGTGGTACTCTAATGGTGTGAGCAATATTTTCTTGACACGCTTTGGGCCCCTAAGTCCCAAATGAGCAACGTTTAAATGCCACAGCCTTCCTGAGTATTGTTGCTGATCATGTCCATCCCTTTATGATCGCAGTGTACCCATCTTCTGATGGCTACTTTCAACTGAAAAACACACCATGTCGCAAAGCTCAAATCATCTCAAACTGGTTTCTTGAACATGATAATGAATTCGCTGCACTCAGATGGCATCCACAGTCACCAGGTCTCAATCCAATAGAGCAGGAAAGGGCAATGTTGGTCCTGGAGAGCCGCAGTGGCTGCAGGTTTTTGTTCCAGCCCAGTTTCTAAATGATGAGTCAATTATTGCTGACGAAGTGCTTATTGCTTAAGTGACATTTTGATGCTTCATTTTAGTGGTCTTACTTGTTAAGGTTCTCCACCCTTAATTGCTTATTTCAGTCTTAAATAGCTGCATTCAGTGTTTTAATGGCTCCTTATTTAGTAATAAGATGTAAAAGACAAAGCAGCCAGCAGTTCTCCATCTTGCTTGTTTCCATTTCCATCTGTGTGTGCTCATCATGCTCTGTTTGATTTAATAAAATACTGAATAGAAAAATGTGACAGACTGAAAATGATCCATTTTATTGGCAAGGATTGGTTTCTAATTAAGCAATTGGGTTGGAATGAAAACCTGCAGCCACTGTGGCTCTCCAGGACCGACATTGCCCACCCCTGCAATAGAGGACCCATGGGACGTGGTGGGACGGGAGATTCGCATCATGGATGTGCAGCCGACAAATCTGCAGCAACTGTATGAAACTGCCATGTCAATATGAACCAAAATACCTGAGGAACGTTTCCACCACCTTGCTGAATCTATGCCACGATGAATTAAGGCTGTTGTGAAGGTAAAAGTGGGTCCAACCCGATACTAGCAAGGTATACCTAATGAAGTGGCCAGTGAGTGTAAGTCTCAAATAAAGATTTTTGTTTTTTTCTCAAACTTTTTAATGTCAAAATTAATGAACATGTGTTTACAATCAAGGAATGGTAATGCAGTGTTAGCATTGCTGCTTCACAGTCTTGGGGGGATCTGACCCCGGGTGCTTCCTGCGTGGAGTTTGCACTTGGGTCCATGTGGGCTTGGTCTGATTTTCCTCCCACAGTCCAAAGACATGCTGGTTAGGTAAACTGGTGATTGTAAACTGCCCCGTGTGTGTTCACCCTGCGATGGGCTGGCCCCCTGCCCAGCGGTTGTTCCTGCCTGTACCCATTGCTTGTTGGCTTAGACTCCAAATGTCCCCAGCGCTGGATAAACAGGCATAGAGGACGAACAGATTGATGAATTCTACACAAAGCACGTCGGCAATCCTTAAAACAGAGAAACATTCTGTACAATTTTAATTAACAGATTAGTGTTTTAGATTTCGGTTAAGTGAGGTTATTTGAATGTTTTATTTTATATACACTATTTACCTCTTTTACATGTCTGATAGCTTCTCCTGTTGGCAGAACTGATTGTCAGCAGTTAGTACAAGCTGTGGTGTGTGCGTGCCAAGCGCTGAGGCCTGTCTGTACAAAACAGCAGCATGGTGGTCTGAGCAAATCGCCATCACAAGTCACACACACCCCTGTGACAAAACATGTAAGAAACCAAAATGTGATATCCATCTCTTTGATGAAGCAAATGAAAAGTAAAAACACTACATGGTTCACCCATCTGGTTTTGTTTTTTTCTAATAAAAACAAGCATAATCAAAACCAGACATTGAATATGAACAATTTTACACAATTTTATAAATTTTAAAAATATTTTCTATGTCATTTGTGCTGAACAAATCTGTATACCTCTCTCTCTATATATATAAGTCAATGTATGTATGTGTGTGTGTGTGTGTGTGTGTGTGTGTGTATGTTCCAGCATTACGTCTGAACGGCTGGAGCGATTTTCATGAAACTTGATAAACATATTTCTCATTGGTCTTCTAAAAATACTGTATGGTGAAATCAGACCTAACCCACCCCTTTTCTGATCTTGCGGTCCTGTATGTATGTTATCATCAAGTTGACACTCGGAACGAAAACCAGAGGGCGAACTGGAGGTGACTGCCAGCAATCTTTATGTTTGAGTGCCACCACCGCACCCGCCTGTTGCTTTTGAAATTAAATAAAATCTATTTTTGGGACTCATTCTGTCTTTGTGACTCGAGCCGCCATATCTATACAGTATATATAAAACAGACTGTAAGAGCTGGCACGGTGGTGCAATGGTAGCGCTGCTGCCTCGCAGTTAGGAGACCTGGATTCACTTCCCTGGTCCTCCCTGTGTGGAGTTTGCATGTTCTCCCCGTGTCTGCGTGGGTTTCCTCCGGGTGCTCCGGTTTCCTCCCACTGTCCAAAGACATGCAGGTTAGGTGTGATCCTAAATTGTCCCAAGTGTGTGTGTGTGTGCCCTGCAGTGGGCTGGCACCCTGCCCAGGGGTTTGTTCCTGCCTTGCGCCCTGTGCTGGCTGGGATTGGCTCTAGAAGACCCCTGTAACCCTGTGTTAGGATATAGAATAGGAGAATGATTAATAGACTGTAACAATCTTTGGGTCTTGTATATATGTTATCATCCAGTTGATGCTTGGAATGGTTTTATCATCAAAAATCTGTAGTATTATTTGTTTGCTGTTTAATGTTTGTTTTTGTTAACTATATTTTCATCTTGCATTATTCTTATTACAACAATACTGTAACATCCCAGCCAGGTTGAAGCCTTTTTTTTTTTACTGACCGTTAGGTCCGATTGAGGGAGGGTGTAGTACAGCAGCGGGTTAATTTGGGGTGCGGGACCCAGGACAGGAGGTGGGGTTGGAGAGAGTGCTAGAAGGTTGTGTTTGGGGTTACGAAGTAGGCATTCTATTTCTTGATTGTTCAAGTAAAACTTTTGTGAGACTTTAGTACGTCTGTCTGTTTTGTTTTTACTTCTCTTTTCAAGCCAACGCGGAGGTCACTACAATGTTGTAGTGGTAATAGCATTAAATCAACCTTAATAATAATATTAATTTAATTGACGTTTTTTTACATTGTCAAAAATTCTGCATGTAAAAAACTTACTACTACACCACAAAACAAAAATTAATCTGTCAAAAAACTTTAAAATGGCTTTGCTTTTCTCATCGTTTTTACACTACTTTGAACGTATTCCGTGATTATATTTTGATTAAAATAAGCTATCTGTATATTCTATATAAGATAAGTAAGCAATTTTATTTTTATCTACCATAAACATCCTATATTTATTTTGTTGATTCAGCAGCTCTCTTTGCAATTTTTGTTTATTTACTAATGAACTAAATGTCATTTGTTTTGCAACGTCATAGCTAACGTGTTGGTGTTACAATTTTTTCGTAAAAAAGAAATAGGATTTTTTTAATACGTTCATAATCAAAAAACTAATTTAATTAAGTTATCAAAATCGAAGGAAAAGTATAGACCAGATATAGCTATGATATTTAACTTATAATATTTATTTATATAGTGTCAGAAAAACGACGAAAAGACATCGAGCAGGTGTGGGGCAGCCACCCATTTAATCGATTACGGCTGCAAAAGGTATCAAAAAACAAAGACATGCTCATTCAACCGAGTCCAAAACAGAACTGATCTCCAGGTAGCAAGATGGCAGCTTTAAAGGCCAGTAGCGGAAGTGATGTCATCCCGACCGGAACCAGAAGTGATGTCAGTGGCTGCCCCAGAGCCGGGTGGGATTTCCCTAGAATGGTCTGTAAAAGATCGAGAGGGAAAATCAGTGCACTCCGCCACCCCCTGGTCTGGCATGGAACTACCTGTATTTAAGCCCTTTAGCTGCCTCCTAAACACACGTGTGTGACAATAGTTAAAATATTTAACCTTTAATTGTAAATCAATTTCAGTTGGAGAGACTAATTGGAGATTTAGTCTTGTATGTCTGTTATCATCCTCTTGACGCTCGCAACGTTTGCACAATCATTGAGAATTGTTGGAATCAATTTGGCCACAGCGTGTTTGTCACATGGACAACTTTATGTGGTGTGTTCAAGGGTACGAAGTCCTAAGAACCTTTATATATTATGGCTAAAAACTAGAAAAACTAGAATCATTCTATATAACAAGGCACTTCAGTAAACAATACAAGCACATTAGTGAGTCTTCATTGTTTGTTAATTTATTTTTATTTTTAAAGTTGTGTTTTTTTTATTATATTTTTCTCAAACAATTAAAAAAAACAAAAAAACACATATTTTCCTCCCGTGCAATGCTGGGTATTTCAGCTAGTAGATATATACAGTCATATGAAAAAGTTTGGGAATCCCTCTTAACTCTTTCAATTTTTGTTTCTCACTGGCTGAGCTTTCAAAGTAGCAACTTCCTTTTAATATCTGACATGCCTTATGAACACAGTAGTATTTCAGCAGTGACATTAAGTTTATTGGATTAACAGAAAAATATGCAATATGCATCATAACAAAATTAGACAGGTGCATAAATGTGGGCACCCCAACAGAGATATGACATCAATACTTAGTTGAGCCTCCTTTTGCAAATCTAACAGTCTCTAGACGCTGTCCTCCTATAGCCTTTGAGGAGTGTCTGGATTCTTGATGGAGGTATTTCTGACCATTCTTCATACAAAATCTCTCCAGTTCAGTTCAATTTGATGGACAGCCTGCTTCAAATCATCCCATAGATTTTCGATGATATTCAAGTCAGGGGACTGTGACGGCCATTCCAGAACATTGTACTTCTCCCTCTGCATGAATCCCTTTGTAGATTTCGAACTGTGTTTTGGGTCATTGTCTTGTTGGAATATCCAACCCCTGTGTAACTTCCACTCTGTGACTGATGCTTGAACATTATCCTGAAGAATTTGTTGATATTGGGTTGAATTCATCCGACCCTCGACTTTAACAGGGTTCCCCAGTCCCTGAACTAGCCACACAGCCCCACAGCATGATGGAACCTCCACCAAATTTGACAGGAGGTAGCAGGTGTTTTTCTTGGAATGCGGTGTTCTTCTTCCGCAATGCAAAGCGCTGTTTGTTCTGACCAAATAACTTCATTTTTGTCTCATCAGTCCAAAGCACTTTGTTCCAAAATGAATCTGGCTTGTCTAAATGAGCATTGGCATACAACAAGCGACTCTGTTTGTGACGTGAGTGCAGAAAGGGCTTCTTTCTCATCACCCTGCCATACAGATGTATTGTAGAACGATGTACAGATACACCATCTGCAGCAAGATGTTCTTGCAGATCTTTGGAGGTGATCTGTGGGTTGTCTATAACCATTCTCACAATCCTGCTCATATGCCGCTCCTGTATTTTTCTAGGCCTGCCAGACCTGCTGGGTTTAACAGCAACTGTGCCTGTGGCCTTCCATTTCCTGATTCCATTCCTTACAGTTGAAACTGACAGTTTAAACCTCTGAGATGGCTTTTTGTAGCCTTCCCGTAAGCCATGAGACTCAACAATCTTTGTTTTCAGATCTTTGGAGAGTTGCTTTGAGGATCCCATGATGTCACTCTTCAGAGGGGAGTCAAAGGGAAGGAAGCACAACTTGCAATTGACCACCTTAAATACCTTTATATCTCATGATTGGACACACCAGTGTATGAAGTTCAAGGCATAACGAGCTCATCTAACCAATTTGGTGTTACAAGTAATCAGCATTGAGCAGTGACAGGCATTCAAATCAGCACAATGACAAGGGGACCCACATTTGTGCACAGCCAGTTTTCACATTTGATTTAATTTCATACAACTAAATTCTGCTTGACTAAAAATCTTTGTTTGGAAAACACCGCAGTACTCAGATGTTCCTAGAAAATGAAAGACATAAGACTGTTATCTTTATTATTGAAAGGAGAGTCAATTATTATGCAGGCTGAGTGGGGTTCACAAACTTTTTCATATGACTATAGATATAAAGCCTCAAACCCCAGACAGGGACTCTGCACCTAACAACTACATGTAAACAAAAACAGAACTCCTGTTATAAACAAATGCTGTGGAAAACTTCTCAAAATAAATATTCATAACTGCAATAACACAATAAATCAAAATTCTAATGGAAGAATCAAAATCCTGGTTGAAGGAGACCCTTGCTAGAGAGCTTTAAATAAGCGAAAACCAGAAAGAAAACATGTAAAAAACATTAAAGGTAGAGAAAGAGGAGCAAACTCAGAGAGACTGAGGAATAGAGTTCCAGAGTTGAGGGGCCATAACACTGAAGGACCTGAGAGTCTGGTGAGTGGGACAGTAAGGAGATGACTGCTCGAGAACTTGAGAGAGCGGCAAGGAGTGTATGAAGCGAGGAGCTGAGTGAGGTAGAGGGGGGCTTTGAAGGTGAGAAGCAGAATCTTGAATTTAACCAGTGACCAGTGAAGCTGAGAGAGAACATGGGAGATGTGAGCAGAATGCTTTGTGTTGCTGCGGAGTTCTGAATGTCCTGTATCTTCCATTTAGATTATGCAGGGAGGCTGATGAAGAGGGAATTACAGTAATCAATACGAGATGTTATAAAACAATGAACCAGAGTTTGAGCATCACTAAAGCACAGAAATTAATAGAAGTGGGCAATGTGAAAAAGAAGATACAATGAAATTTTGCAAAGAGACCTAATGTGTAGCTCAAAGTTGAGTGACGAATCAAACAAAACACCAAGATTTCTGACAACAGAGGCAGGTTTGATGAGTGGACCATCAACAGAAATAGAGAAATTGGACACCTTAGAAAGTTGGGATTTTGGACCTACCAGTAACACTTCAGTTTTATTAGCATTAAGTTTGAGAAAGTTATTTTCCATCCATAGCTTAAGATCAGTGATGCAGTAAGTGAGTGTGCTGGGAGGTGAATCTGTAGGGGATCCTGTATTAAGATATAACTGTATATTGTCTGCATAACAATGGAAGTTAAGGCCATGTCTGCGAATAATCTGACCCAAAGGAAGGATATAAAGTAGAAAAAGTAATGTCCTTCTAGTGGATGCATGAATAGACACTTTCAACAGTTCAACAGTTCTTTGCTGTTTCCTTAATATATATAGTCACCTTTATCAGCACTGCACACAGTGCTCTTGTTAAAATCTTTGCAGGATTTCCACTCCATTACTAAGTTTCCTCCATTTATAGACATTTTGTTTTCCTGTATACTGATGAACACCCAGGTCTTCACAGATGCTTTGGTCACCTTTTCCAACTTTCTGCATCTCTTTCATTTCATCTCCTAAAGTTCTCTTATATTTCATGGCTCACATGAACAGAAAAGACGACTCTGCCAGTCACCAAACTATGTGCCTTTCCAAAGGGCGGTGCACTTCTAAGCCACGCCTCTAATCTAATCTTATTGGTTGAACAGCTGTTCTCAGACTGGACTCTGTATATTTAGATAATGCATTCCTTATGGTCAAGAAAGACTCAAGTTGTGTGTTGTTAAATTGTGACGGTTATGTTTCTCATTTATTTTGACTTAATTAAGATCAGACCTGGGCATGAGGAGGAATTCATGCAGAAATTCAAGAAATTCCCAAGGGTTCACCATTGTTTTCTTGTATTTGTGAGCTTGTGTTTCTTCCAGTGTTATCCTCTTCGCATACATCCTCCAATTGTGTCTCCTTTACAGGGACCAGCTGGATCTCCATTACTTTGGCTTCTTGCCTGGCGGTCTCCATGGTGGCTGTTATCGTCCTCACAGTGTGTACCAGTAAGTGCTGTCATTCTTTGACTCAATAACTTTGGAAGGTCAGCTTTGGTTGCTGCGTTGTTGACAATAATGTTAACTGGGCAAATGGCGTTGGGTTCTGTTTTTGCTGAACAGTCTGGGACTGCTTTGTCCAAACAAATCTGAACCTTTATGTGTACACAGTAGGTATTGTGTCATTAGTAATCTGTAAAGTCTATAATTGCATTTTACCTATGGACTTCTTATCGCGTGCCATGTGTTTAACAACTCAGCCAAGGTCACTAGACAAAAATAAACTCAAATGAAACAGCAGTGTGTAGGCAGATGTGAAAAGATTTTTAAAAATGGTTTGCAAATGCATGTTTGCCTGAGTCAGATGGAGGTGTTTGCTTCTTTCAGGTCATTCTTGACATGTGCTGTAAGCGAATGTCACATTAAGCTTGTTATATATAATTAGGATGAGCTTAGGTGTGCCGATTCGCTCAATGTTATCTTCTTTAGCAATAATGAGGAGCATTTTACTAATTTAAAAGAGAAATAATCTGAACAAACCCGGGATTGGATGCCAGTCTGCCATAGGCATGCTCACTTATACCAGGCCAATTCAGAGATACTAACCCACATGTTTTTGAGATGCAAAGGAAAATCTACCCTTTATTTGTTGTAGCCGAGTGCTTAGGGCACTGGACATTAGATGACAAAGGCATCAATTCAGTATTTTAATCTGTGGACGAGCTTTAAAACAAGCATGAAAAAACTCTATCGCATCATTAAAGTTTATTATATCATGGTCTTTGAGTGATCTTTGGAATGGATTTGTGTGACGGCCCCGGGTCGGCTCCATGCTCCCTGGTCACTTCCAGGAATCTCGTTGTCATAAACCGAGATGAGCAGGGCAGTCAGCAAGAGGTTGGTACAAAAGTGATTAACTGATTTTATTCAAAACCCAACAAACAGTGTCCAAAAAGTGCAGAGCTGAAAGATCTTCAACAAATAAATATTCCATAGATGCAAAGTGAAACATAGAGGTTAAAATATAAAAAATTAGCCAATAAAAATGATATTTAAATCCCAGGAAGAATCTGTCCTTCATAAAATACATGAAAACTGACATCTCTTCCTCTTACTCCCAGCCAGAAGAGATGTCCTCCTACAGGTTTAGTCAGCCTTATGCACCTCAGGTCCCCTGCCAGTCCCAGTCTCACCTACATGTAGCCTGCTGGTCCTCAACCTCACGTGGGAGCCCTTCTGGAGTGGTCAGTCCCTCAAGCTCTGGCTGTGCGCTGCTATGGGGCTGTCTCTTCCCATCCACCTGCTTCCATTCCTATGCATGGGCTCCTCCTCAATCACTCAGATCAGATCCCCTGTCCCTCTCTCTTTCTTTCTTTGATTCTTTCTTCCCTTAATTTTAATTCATTTGTTTCTCTCATCCACTTTTCTTTGATCTTGATTTTTTTGTAACTGCACACATCCATCTCAACAGTCTTGTTTCTGCCACATCCAACTTCTCCTGAGCTCCATACATCATTGCTGGTCTTACCAGTACCTCACCTTTAACCTTCATTTGAAATCTTTGAGCACATAACACTCCTGAAACCTTCTTCCAATTGTTCCTTCCACACTGCACTTTGTGAGTTATCTCTGCATCTAATTCTACATCTCGGTCTACCGCTGATCAGAGATGCTTGAACTTCTCCACTCTTTTCAACAGCTCTCCATGTAGGCTGAATTCTGATCATCACTAAATCTGTTATTCTGTCTTCTTCTTCCTATTTATTTTCAACCCTCTATCTTCTAAAGCCCTTCTCCAGTTTTTTAACTTCCTCCTACTTTCTCTTTTCTGGTGCTACACAACACAATGCCATCAATACAAAGCCTGGTCTTTTATAGATAGATAGATAGATAGATAGATAGATAGATAGATAGATAGATAGATAGATAGATAGATAGATAGATAGATAGATAGATAGATAGATAGATAGATAGATAGATAGATAGATAGATAGATAGATAGATAGATAGATAGATAGATAGATAGATAGATAGATAGATAGATAGATAGATAGATAGATACTTTATTAATCCCAAGGAGAAATTCACATTCTCCAGCAGCAGCATACTGATACAAAAAACAATATTAAATTAAAGAGTTAAAAAAAATGCAGGTAAATACAGACAATAACTTTGTATAATGTTAACGTTTATCCCCAATCTCCCCCATCCAACCCAACCGGGTGGAATTGAAGAGTCGCATAGATTGGGGGAGGAACGATCTCCTCAGTCTGTCAGTAGAGCAGGACGGTGACAGCAGTCTGTCGCTGAAGCTGCTCCTCTGTCTGGAGATGATCCTGTTCAGTGGATGCAGTGGATTCTCCATGATTGACAGGAGTCTGCTCAGCGCCCGTCGCTCTGCCACAGATGTCAAACTGTCCAGCTCCATGCCTACAATAGAGCCTGCCTTCCTCACCAGTTTGTCCAGGTGTGAGGCGTCCATCTTCTTTATGCTGCCTCCCCTGCACACCACCGCGTAGAAGAGGGTGCTCGCCACAACCGTCTGATAGAACATCTGCAGCAACTTATTGCAGATGTTGAAGGACGCCAGTCATCTAAGGAAATATAGTCGGTCCTGTCCTCTCTTGCACAGAGAACCAGTATTAGCAGTCCAGTCCAATTTATCGTCCAGCTGCACTCCCAGGTATTTATAGGTCTGCACCCTCTGCACACAGTCACCTCTGACGATCATGGGGTCCATGAGGGGTCTGGGCTTCCTAAAATCCACCACCAGCTCCTTGGTTTAATAACTCAACACTTTCATCACAAGATCAAAGAGGTCAGGACTTCAAGAAGACCCTTGGTGCAGACCTCCTCTAACTGGGATCTTGTCTGTTACCCCAACCCTGGATCCTCACTCCCTTCTCTGGTCCACCTTTCTCTCTCATGCACCTCCAGACCTGTTGATGTGGCACTCTATCATAAGCCTTCTCCAAATCAATACACACCATTTGTGATCCGTTCTGTTTCTCTACATGCTGTGTCAATGCAAAGACTGCATCGGTTGTTCCACAAACCTGGCTTTAAACCAAACTGCACATCCCACTAGGGGTCCTAAGCCTGGGTGTTTGGATTTCCAGATGTTTCATTGACTTACTGTTGTATGCTTTCTTTTATTTCTGAAGACCTCTGGGAGTTGACACCATAATTATCATTACATGGAGCACTGATATCCATTACACCTGATGTGGAGCTGTACAGAAAGGCTGGCTGCTCCATGTGTTCAAGGGTGGCCATCTTGGATTGTACCGCAATGTCAAGAGCTTTACACATATTTCAATGCCAGCGGAAACTACAAGCAGTTTTAAAGTGGTGTTAAAGTATTATTTGATATTTATTTATTTATTTATTTATTTTTGTAGTTTCACTTTGGAGACAGGGGAGGGCACCTTCCAGAAGACAGAATACAGACATCCTCAATCCGCAATCCTTAAGTGCTGAGGTAATCATTTTTCTTTGGGCCCTTCCAAAATTACTAAGTGCATAAAATATGAAATGTATTATTAGACATTTAGAGCAGCATTAAGCAGGATGAGGCAAGTGCACCAAAATGACAAAATATTGTGACATCTTAAAAGTATAACTGTTGCACAATTTCAACTCGGTGAGGAAAACCATCGGTGGTACTTTAGTTTGGTGCTGCATGAATGCGTCTAACACTTGTGTATGGTTATGTGGCAAGGCATTGACAAGGCATCTCAAAAACACTTACAAAGCATCAGCAGAGCGCCTCTTCATGTCTGTGCAGTGTGGCATATTACAAGCCTTTGACATCTTGGAAAATTGACTTTTTAACATGAAGATCCCACGGATCTCCCACCAAATATGTAATATGTCTCACTCAAGCCACCTTTGACCATTTCAACAGTGTTGTGCCAGTTCACACCTCACAAGAACTCGCTCAAAGTTCAGTTCACACAGATTAAAAGGAATAAATTCACATTCATAGTTCACCATTTCAGTTTTGAATTCGTTCATGTTCAGTTCATTTTGTATTTTTTAAAGAGTGAGAAAAAATGACCCTTGATTTTACTTTTTTCAATTTTCCATGCGTTTTATTAGGCTCTTACAGTGTTCTTGAATAAATACAATAATTATAAAGACTTTCTTATTTAAATATAGTTTATTGAGTTATACCCAGCAACAAACACATATAACCATATATGCTAATATCCTCCTGGTCAAAAAAGAAATTAAATAGATGCAAGTATCCATATAAATTTCCGCCCTATTTCCAACCTTGTGACACAAATGATGACTGTAGGTGAACTTACCAATTATGCTGCTGGTTAAATTACATTGCCAGTCAAAATTCGCATCACATATTGCATGTCCAACAGGGAAAAATATAAAGTGGCTTCGGGAAGATCAACGTTTTCCTAAAAGTGAAAATGGAGCTCGTGTCAGCGGGCGTACAGCTTAAGCACAAGCAGGCAGACACAGACACTGCCTGCTTGATTTTACGTTATTTTTTCCAAATACAAATAAATGGCAAAAAATCTGTACAAAATAAATATTTGTAAAAATTCACTATTTGTACTTATCCGAATACCATATTCGGATTCGGCTCCACACCTTCATTACAGGGTAAGGCAAAATGTTTCATCTGGACCTAAACCAGATCCAGAATGTCAAATAAAACTGAACTCGCTCACGTTCAAGTTCTTCACTTGCAAATACGTTACGTTAAGTTCACCGTTCTTAGAAAGATGAGCTTGTTCAATGAATGCACTCTTTTGAGCTCATTCACACATGACACTGCATTTCAAAGTGAAGTGGCTTTAGTAGGCCACATAGAGGACATGAAGAACCGTTCTACAGGTGTCTTGTGGGAGTTACAGTGGATTCAGAAAGTACACAGACCCCATCACTCTCTGCACACTTTCTTGTGTTGGAGATTTAATTTGAAATGGATAAATTTACCATTGTTGCCCATCAATCTACACTCAATATCCCTTAATGACCAAGTGAAAACATGTTCTACAGAAAGGTTTGCAAATTTATTAAAAACCAAAAACAGAAGTCTCTCATTCATAGAAGTGTTCCGATTCTTAATTTAGTACATTTGCAGAAGCCCCTTTGGCAGCAATTCCAGCTTTGAGTCTTCTCAGGTTAGGTCTCTCAGCACAAATTAAGTTCAGATCCTTAATGCGTACCTACAGAATCGTTAATGGGTCAGCACCATTATGTGTGGAGACGCTTGTGAGGTCTTCTGTTCCTTCCTGGCAACTCTGTTATCCCAGCTCGTTCATCTTCTCTGTTCAACTTGGTTCATAATCGCTAACACCCACCTAAGTGAGAATGCAGTTTTGAGGTGGTGATCGAAGACCTGTTGTTCTTCACTGCCCATGTTGCTATGGTCTCTCAGTCTGGTAGAGATTCACTCTATACAACATTTGCAAGATCAGACCATATCTAACGGAATATACTATATATGTAGCTCAACTCCTGGTTCTGGTCTGTCACATCTTTATTACTATGACTCTGCTGGCAGGAATACCAGAATGTGTCACCCAACCACTAGGGATAATCCAATATGTAGTAGCACATCTAGTGTTCAACTAGACGAGGCAGCTACATGTCACTCCTCTTTTCAGACCACCACACTGGCTTCTTGTAATGGCACATATTAAGCTCAAATTCTTGATGTTTGTCTACAGAGCAGTCAATGGGTCAGTACCTGAGCATTTGGAGACACATTTTTGAACACAAGGTCCAGTGCTCCTTCTTGACCATTCATGTCTGCCAATGAAGGATGTCAGGTGATCTGTCTGGTATCAAATCTCAATCCAGACTCTTTTCATGTTTAATTCCTAGTTGGTGGAACAAGCTGCCAACATCCATTTAGAATTCTGACTCCCTCAATTTGTTTAAGAAGTGTTTGATGACTTTCTTGCTTCGTGAATTTCTATCGAACTGATATTAGCTGTTAGGTTTTGGGACCTATGAAGTTTAACTCACTCATGTTTTGTTCTTAGCTGCTCAGTTGTGTTAATCAATTTTTGAAACCTTTTCAAGGCCCAGGCTGCTGTTTACTTGATTATGTTGATGTTTTTTGCCAGTCCCTTTGGAAAAAAGTGTCAGCTACACAAAAAAATGAAATGTAAATCTCTACAAGTTGTCGCAACTGGATTTGGACAGTTTATCCCATTCTTCCTGGCTAATCATCGTAATCTCAGTTAGATTAGGAGTGAAGTGTTCATAAACTGCCATCTTCAGGTCTCTCCACACATGTTCTCTGGGGTTTAAGTCACTCAAGGACACTCTGAGATTTGTCCCAAAGCCACTCCAGCATTGTCTTGGCTGTTTGTTTCAAGCCAGTGTCATACTGAAAGGTAAACCATCACTCCAGTCTGAGGTGGTGTGAACTCTGGAGCAGGTTCTCTTCAAGGTACTCTCCGTATCTATCTGCATTCATCCTTCCCTCAAATCTGACCAGTGTCCCTAACCCTGCATCCCATAACATGATGGCGCCACCACCACCATCACCATGTTTGACCTTAGGGTACTGAGGAGGCAATGAACAGTGCCTTGTCTTCGCCACACATAGTGTTAGGAGTTCTGCCTCCGTATTTCAAGACCAGAGAATCTATTTATTCATTCTCAAAAGTCCATTTAATGTTTTTTAAATCAACAGCAGCTTCTGTCTCTCCACTTTTCCATAAATGCCTGATTGATAGATTGAGGCTCACATGGTCATCCTTCCAACAAGTACTCCAATTTCAGAACAGGACCTCTAAAGTGAACATTGGTCTCTTGCTCACCTCCCTGACCAAGGCCATTCTTGCCCAGTTAGCCAGTTTAGCCAGAGGGCCATTTATAGGAAGAGTGCCGGTAGTTCCAAACTTCTTTCATTTCACATGTATTGAGACCATTGGGCTTCTGTGAACACTCAAAGCTTTTACACATCTTATCCAGATCTATGCCTCACCACAATGTGATCTATGTGGAGGTCCGCAAAGAGTTCCTTGGTTTTTGTCCTGACATGCAGTGTGAATTGTAGGACCTTCTATACTCAGGTACACGTGTGCCTTTCTCTGTGGTGTCCTCTCAATTAAACTGGCCAAAAGTGGGCTTCAGTTCATTTCTCAATACACCTCAAGGAGAATCAAAGCAAACAGGATGGATCTGAACACAATATGGAATACCACAGCAAAGGGTCTGAATACTTCTAGGAATGAGAGATTTCAGTTTTTCAGATTTTTATACCTTTCTGAACACGTTTTCACTTTCTCATTATGGGTTATTGAGTGTAGACAGGTGGGGAAAAACGCTAAATTCATCCATTTAGTATGAAAGCTACAACACAATAAAGTCGGCAGAAAGTGAAGGGGTCTGAAATCTTTCTGAATCCACTCTATGTGCTGTATTATGCCAAAACCCATTATATAGTGCCTTTCATCTATCTATCTATCTATCTATCTATCTATCTATCTATCTATCTATCTATCTATCTATCTATCTATCTATCTATCTATCTATCTATCTATCTATCTATCTATCTATCTATCTATCTATCTATCTATCTATCTATCATATAGTGCCTTTCACATCTATCAATCTAGCTGTGAGGGAGAATCAAAAAGTAAAGATAACTTACCATTTAATAATGGTAACGGTGATCAGAAGAACATAACCAGTTACATCACTTCTTCACATGGTCTCCCTGAAAGTCAACACAGTTCTTGCACCTGTGGACACTTTTTCTATGGTGTCGTTTCTCGTGACTGAAGACAGAGAGATATAATTAAAGTTAGTAAAAATCTTTTATTCACACCAGGCAAAGGTTAAATGACAGAGAAGCACAGTAGCTAGGACACCTGCCCTTCGTCTGCCCCGAGGGGTAGGTGTTCCAAAATTTTTATAGGGTTTTTTGTCTTATGACTTTAGTTACACAAGTATTTCAAAATATTAGCCTGAATCAGCATTACCAAACCCAAGGGTTGAGTACATTTGTTGGTCCCTTAGTTTTTGATGGGTCCACCCTTGTGGTTTTTTGTGTAGTAACCTTAAAAACAAGAAGTAGCACTTAGCAAGCATACTTTGCATGCAGGGTCTACATGACCCTTTGTCACGTACGCCATGGGCAAGCAGAGTTTGCATGGCCCTTGTCACGTACACCAGATTGATCAAGCTCTTTTGTATTTTTCCACACACCGTTCCACTCACTTTGTCATTCCTTGAGAGAAAAAGGTTTTTGGCTGCTCCTGAACCCAGGTCTGCACCGCTTCCTTAACCTCATCATCTGAAGTGAACCTTTGACCTCGTAGAGCCTCTTTAAGTGGACTCGAGATGTGATCGTCAGCTGTGTTCAGACCACAGCTATTGCATTGTCTCCACCGTTTTAGACAGTGAATTGTCATGGAACAGCAAGACTGTTTTTGACAGCATTCCTCTTCTTTGGTTGTGAGTTGAAGGTTTCTGTTTCCCACTAAGCATAGCACAGTACGTTGCACTGGTCACTAGATTGTCTGTGTCCCTGAAAATGTGCCACAATAGGACCCTTCATGATAATAATAATAATAATACAATTTATTTATATAGTGCCTTTCCCATGCTCATGTCCCAAAGGAAGGTCTTCATGATTTTCTTGCTGCAGTGGTTCCCAAACTCAGTCCTGGGGACCCACTATGGCTGCAGGTTTTTGTTCCAACCAGATTCACAATCGGTGATAATTATCGATAACAACTGATATCATTTAATTAGCTGGTCTTTTTTACTATTCACTTATTCTGCATTCAGAGAAACACAACAGTATGGTTTTTACATTTATAAAACATTTAGAAATATTTCTGTTTTTTTTCGAAAGCTATAAATGTTTAACTCCCCTTTGTTGTTTTTCCTATTATTTTCCCATTTTCCTTTGTAGTTTGCTCCCTTCATTTAACCCTAAAAGTGACAATTAACAACCAGCATAGCAGACACCCAGAGTGACGAAAGCTCCAATGACTTCAGTGTCAGACCCGCTAATTAATAAAGAGTCAATTAAATAACCAGAACACCTGGAAAAGCAGAATGGAAATTAGGTTGAAAATACTGTTAACGACTTAAAATAAACTCTGCATATTCCCCATATAACTGTTTATTACATTTTAATAAATACTGTATCTACCAAGCTTAGTTTGTAATTTCTACATTGACTCCAAAACAAAGAAAATGTGAAATAACGACACACTTAATTAGGCTAAGAGTCCAATGAAAAACAAAAGCTGGTTGGAACAAAAACCTGCAGCCACAGTGGGTCTCCAGGACCGAGTTTGGGTGAGTTTTATCAACATTGCATTTGGTTACGTATGGTCACTGTCACTACTGGTAGCATAAGGCCATATCTGGACCATACAGAGGTGGCACAGGTAGTCCAACTTTTCCAGGATGGCACAACAATAAGTGGCATTGCCAGAAGGTTTTCTGTGTCTCCCAGCACAGTCTCAAGGGCATGGAGGAGATTCCAGGAGACAGGCAGGCAGTTACTGTAGGAGAGCTGGACAGGGCCCCTTGTAGAAGGTCATTAACCCATCAGCAGGACCCACCGGTATCTGCTCCATTGGGCAAAGAAGAACAGGATGAGCACTGCCATAGCCCACAAAATGACCTCCAGCAGGCCACTGGTGTGAATGTCTCTGAGTAAACAATCAGAAACAGACTTCCTGAGGGTGGCCTGAGGGCTCAATGTCCTCTAGTGGGCACCGTGAGAGCTTGATTGGCATTTGCGATAAAATACCAGAATTGCCAGGTCCACCACTGGCGGGAGCCCTGTGCTTTTCACAGATGAGAGCAGGTTCACCCTGAGCACATGTGACAGACGTGAAAGGGTCTGGAGAAGCCGTGGAGAACGTTATGCTGCCTTTATCATCGTTCAGCATGACCAGTTTGGTGGTGGGTCAGTAATGGTCATGGTTGGGGAGGCATATCCATGGAGGGATGCACAGAACTCTACCAGCTAGACAACAGCACCTTGACTGCAATTAGGTATCAGGATGAAATCCTTGAACCCATTGTCAAACCATATGCTGGTGCAGTAGCTCCTGGGTTCCACCTGGTGCACGACAATGCCTGACCTCATGTGGCGAGAGTATGCAGCCAGTTCCTGGTAGGAATGAAGGAATTGATAGCAGTGACTGGATGACCCCCCTCACATACCCACTTAATCCAACAGAACACTTCTCGGTGAGACATTATGTTTCGGTTCATCTGACGCCTCAGCCTGTCCAGGAGCTCAGCGACGCCCTGGTCTAGATCCCCCAGGACACCATCCGTCATCTCATTAGGAGCACAAACACCCCCCCACCCACACACACCCCCCGACATTATAAGCATGTATGCAAGCACATGGGGGCCATGCAAATTAC
The DNA here is from genome assembly GCF_900747795.2 of Erpetoichthys calabaricus. Classification (NCBI taxonomy): domain Eukaryota; kingdom Metazoa; phylum Chordata; class Cladistia; order Polypteriformes; family Polypteridae; genus Erpetoichthys; species Erpetoichthys calabaricus. The sequence goes on from NC_041397.2 coordinate 315,068,633, forward strand.
TGAGTACAATTTGGAGTTGCTACAATGAAATTTCGGCAAAATGGACGAGCCTACCTGCCGCATAATTGTGTTCCCTTTGATTTTCAGAGTATCTTTGAGTTCAGCCCTCTGTAGGTTGATCATTTTCATTTCCATTAAACGATGTGGCATCCTTTCATTCCTAACACATTACCCAGTCCATATCAGTAGAGATACCCAGCAGGATTTTTTCTCATTGAGATCGGATGTGTTTTCAAAATGTTCCTTTAATTTTTGAGTAGTTTATTTTATGCGTGAATTCATTGCTTTTGAGTTTTTTTGGAAAAATATTCAGCCCTGGGATGAAAGGAAGAAAAAATTATTAGCCCTAAAAGAGTTAATAATCAGTCAAAGGAAGCTCCTGGCAAAGCCTGAAACAGTGGTGAGGTTCCTGGTAATCGAGAGTATTGAAGGCATTATCCTAGGCACAGGCAGCAACGATCCCTTCTATTCAAATAGAAATAGGAGAAAATGTGAACACACAATTTCCCAACATGGGATCCATTCTTTGCTAACACAGTTCAGCTTTAATTAGCACACAGTAGCCACTGACCATACAACTGAGCATCGCCAAACAAGGAGCACACCGCCCCCTGTTAAATACGACCCTTTTAAGAGCCTTCCTGAGCTCCTCCATTGGTCTCTCCTTATCTCTTTCCCTTCCTCCTTTTCTGCCGGCTCTCATGCTGGAAACTGAGATAACGTAGAGCTGAACTCACAGATGCCAGCGGCACAATGAAAACCTCTGGCGACACTCACCTAGGGTCTCAGTATACTCATCTTCTCTATTATTTTGACATGTTAGTGTCCTATTGCTTTGTGTTACGCGTGTTGTAAAGTCCACACCGATTCTAAATGAAGTTATTGCATCAAGGTGGACCAAATCTCGGCTAACACCACCCTATTTCTTTTTCCATCGCAGGATCCCAATACAATTTATTCTACTATTAACGGACCAGAAGAGCAGCAACAGAACGGCACTAAACCCTTCATGTCGACATACGCCATGGTAAAAATGATGTGACATGTCTTTTGGGAAAAGATTTAGGATTTAAGATTTGTTTGATAGTAGGATGAGTGAGACCCTCCTTATCCTCTAAATGGCACAATTTTCATGTATTCATATACGTTGCACTTTAGTTTCACCATGTTGAAGAATGGTGAGTGACTTTTTATGAAGTTTGTGATTGCCAGGTGCAATACAGAAATCAATGCATTATGGGAATGTTATATTTTATTCTATGAGTTGTCTTTCACCCTGTAGAGCAGGGATGCCAGAAGGAGATCCAGGAGGCCTACCCTGGCTGCAGGTTTCATTCCAGCCACTTTCTGAAACTTTTCTCAATGTTTTCTTTTATGATTCACAACCCTCAATTGTTCCTTTCTTCTGTAATCTAAGCCAAAGTATAATGAGATATGAAGCAAGATAACATCTGATCAGCTAACTCAGGACTCAGGTCCTGGATTGTCACTGTTTCTTAATTAGAAGCCATTTCTCAATGTTAATGACACCCCTTATTTAATATATTTCTCATACTTCCACCACAGATATGTCCAATATTGTTAATTTACTTTTTCTGAGAACTACATCTGAATGTTTTGTGGACCAAAGCAGATCCAGGTTTTGTAGACTTTTACTTGTTTCCTCTTCAGATATGCTATTGGCACAGATATTGCTCCAGAACGTGCAGGATGGATAAGTTGTGGTTGATTGTGAAAACGACTGTAAACGCAGCACATCGGCAAGTGATGTATATGAGGTGCACCACTGGACTTTGTCATGTTGGGTATAAAAGATGCTTGTGAAGGGTTATCTCACTGAGATACCGCTGGCAGATTGTGTACTGTCAGAACATTAGAACAATTTGGATGAGAGCAGGCCATTTAGCCCAACAAAGCCCGCCAAACCCCTCAACTTAATCCACCAAAATATCATCAAGTCGGATTTTGAAGGTCCCTAAAGTCTTACTGTCTACCACCCTACTTTATCATTTATTCCCATATGTCTGCGGTACTCAGAATGGACATGTGGAATAAGTTAGCGACCAAACATTCCCCGTCAAAGAGAATGTCAGCCATAAGTCCAGCTCTTGGGAAGGCAGATTATCCTCACTGGAGATCAATACTTATGTTAGATGGAATGCAGAGCACAGTGAGGCGAGTATGGCGTCAGTGGGTAGAGGAGGAAATGAGGGTCTGGTTTACCCTGACAAACAAATGAATTGAAGGATTGACCTCTCATGCAAATGGCAGTGATGGTTCGAATGGCCACATCACAGTTTCTAGCCCAATAATTGGGGTCTTTCACATGTCAGCTGCTGTCCAAATGTACTGTGTGATCGCTGTGAATTACATTAGATATTCACTTAAGCAGAAGTGCACCAACCTTCTGATACTCTTAACCACCATTTCTGAACCATGATAGACAGATCTACGTACGGAGGTATTGCAACTGCTATGGTTCTAAGAACACCGCCAATGGTAGGATGACTGGTATGGTATTGATATGGTGGACCATCAGATCTTAATTAATAGATTAGAGCTGTTAGGAGTCTCTGGCTCTGCTTTGGACTGGTTCTCCTCTTATTTGTCGAATAGGAGTTTCTCAGTCGGTGTGGCTGGCTTTTCATCCAACTCTGTTCCTTTGACATGTGGAGTGCCAAAGGGCTTGGTTCTTGGACCTGGACTTTTCTCTTTACATATTCTTCCCCTATCACAGATTCTTAACTCTTTTAAGGACATCTCGTATCATCTCTATGCAGATGATATACAGCTTTTTTTTTCATTTAAGCCTAACCAAATTAATACTTTGGTCACATTGGTTGATTGTCTGTCTCAGGTTAACGACTGGCTCAGTAGTTAACTACCTGCAGTTGAATTTAGGAAAGACTGAGGTACTAATTGTTGCTCCTCCTGTTCTTCATTCATGAGATTATCTTAAAATTATCTTCTGTCTCTCCTGTTATTAAGTCGAGTCTAAGAAACCTTGGGGTTATTTTTGACCAGTCCCTGACACTTGATGAATATGTAAGGTCCGTCAGCTGCTCGTGTTTCTTTCATTTAAGAAATCTTTCAAAACTAAGAAATGTTGTTTCAAAGTCAGAATTGGAGATGCTTGTTCATTCTTTTATTTCCTCACGGCTTGATTACTGTAATGCTCTCTTTATGGGTTTGAGCAAGTCCTTTCTCTCTCACGTCTTCAGTTAGTTCAAAATGCAGCTGCCAGGATCCTAACTCACACTAGCCAGAATGATCATATCACCCCCATTCTGGACACACTGCACTGGCTCCCAGTGCTTTATAGAATTCATTTTAAAGTTTTGGTACTTACTTTCAGAGCTTTGCATGGACAAGCTCCGAAATACATAACCAGCCTGCTCCAATGTCATACAGCTTGTCGGACTCTCAGATCTGAGCAACAGGGCCTTCTAGTTGTCCCCCGCACACTAGCCTGCCTTGTGGTCTGCGCACAGCCGAGTCTGTTGATTCTTTTGGAAAACAACTGAAAACATTTCTTTTTAAACAGGCTTTTAATCAGTGCTGAATAGTTCCTGGTTGTTCATTTATTATTTTTATGGGTATTGTTAATGTTTTGTTTTAACTGTTGTATTTGTACTGGATTTGTTGTTCATCTCTCTGTGATCTTTTGTCTGTGAAGGGAGCTATATAAATAAACTATTAACTAACTAACTAACTAACTAACTAACTAACTAACTAACTAACTAACTAACTAACTAACTAACTAACTAACTAACTAACTAACTAACTAACTAACTATTGTGTTTTTGGATGAGCAGCACGATGATGGACAGATGCATGTGCTGAGATAACGCAGAGATAGGCACCTGTAGGTATGCACTTTCCAGTAGCAGGAATGCTGAAGGGTGCCATTGGGTTCCATTCCTGCTCCCACCTCTTGTGCATTGCTGATAGCCTCACCAGCCAGCTGTAGTGCTGCCACATAAAGATATTATGCTTATTATCTACTATCTATTATCTACTACTATTATCTAAGGTGTTGGAGGCTGAGATATCACCCTACGTGCAGAAGTTCCTTGGTGTCATATTCCAATTGGACAATATTCAACCACTTGTAGCACTAAATGTCTTGCAGTTCCTGAATATTCCTAGCCCACACGCTCAATGGATTTGTCCCCCAATGAGCATGTCTGGGACTTTGGACAAGTAAAGATGCTGCATGGTATGCCATTCCATAAAGACACATCCAACATCTCTTCCTGTCCTGTTTATTTCCACATGTGGTGTACGGACCAAATGCTGATTATTGTGCACTCTGCACGTGCAACTGAGTTGTACTTCTAATTATGTACACAATGTGCCATAAATGATCTTCCATAGAAATATTACATTCATATCTGATGTTATTCTTGGTGTTGCAATTTGAATAGCCAGCAAAGTATGATGGACTCACAGGAGTAAACCGTATTGTGTCAGGTGGTCATCTTTTGGTCTGCTTTGCTCTCCGTTATTGTTCGGCTGCTCGTTAAGGAACAGAGAAGCAATGAAGGGTTGTGAATCCTAAAAAGCAAGTTGATAAAATTGAAAGCGAAAGAAATCTGAACAAGTGTTTGCAGAAATTTTAAAAAGTGAGCAACCTAAGATCTGCCGCGAGGCTTGACATCCCTGCTGTAGACTTCTTCTGTTGTTTTGATGGTTTATGATGTTTCATTTTCTACAAAGCCGTCTAGGTAGCAAACCATGAGGTACAATCAGCCATTTTACTTGAGTTAAATATGTTTATTTAAATAAAAAATAAATAATTCTCTAGTAGCAGTTTGCTAATGTTGTCTTTATTTATTAAGAACTGAAGGAATCTGATAACGCTTCTGTTGTATAGGACTGCTCTTCTACAGGGATTATCATTCCAAGGTACTAAACAGGTAAGACATGATGGGTGGAAGTTAAAGGGTCCCGTGACTCGCAGAAGGTCACACACTAAGTCAGTGGTGGTATCATTCCCTTTGTACATAAGTTGGACTCTGAGCATCTCGAGTCGTACCTGCGTGAGAGAATGGAGAGACACAGCCAAAAACACTTTATGCAAAAATATAAAAGCTGCTTATTTTGCATGGGCCAATCACCGGCCTGCGTCAGGCAATAAAATATCAATAAAATCAGTTCTTCTTCATAAATACGATCAAAAAGAATTTGTAATTAAAAAGAAATTAAAAGCCTGAATTAGTGTAAGCTGCCCAAATTGGGAGTGTTCCTAAAAAATGTAATGATTTACTTCATGAGGTTAGAATTCCACAATAAACAAGAATCTTCTTCTTTCGGCTGCTCCTGTTAGGGGTTGCCACAACGGATCATCTTCTTCCATATCTTCCTGTCCTCGTCATCTTGTTCTGTTACACCTGTCACCTCCATATCCTCTCTCACCACATCCATAAACCTTCTCTTAGGCCTTCCTCTTTTCCTCTTCACTGGCAGCTTTATCCTTAGCATCCTTCTCCCAATATACTCAGCATCTCTCCTCTGCACATGTCCAAACCAACGCCATCTTGCCTCTCTGACTTTGTCTCCCAACCATCCCACCTAAGCTGACCCTCTAATGTCCTCATTTCTAATCCTATCCATCCTCATCACACCCAATGCAAACCTTAACATCTTTAACTCTGCCACCTCCAGCTCTGTCTCCTATTTCTGGTCAGTGCCACCGTCTCCAACCCATATAACATAGCTGGTCTCACTACCGTCCTGTAGACCTTCCCTTTCACTCTTGCTGATACCCGTCTGTTACAAATCACTCCTGACACTCTTCTCCACCCATTCCACCCTGCCTGCACTCTCTTTTTCACTTCTCTTCCACAATCCCCATTACTCTGTACTGTTGATCCCAAGTATTTAAACTCATCCACCTTCGCCAACTCTACTCCTTGCATCCTCACCATTCTACTGACCTCCCTCTCATTTACACACATGTATTCTGTCTTGTTCCTACTGACCTTCATTTCTCCTTCATATCTCCACATCTCCAGGGTCTCCTCAACCTGCTCCCTACTATCACTACAGATCACAATGTCATCAGCAAACATCACAGTCTACAGGACTCCTGTCTAATCTCGTCTGTCAACCTGTCCATCAGCATTACAAATAACAAAGGGCTCAGAGCCGATCCCTGATGTAATCCCAGCTCCACCTTGAATGCATCCATCACTCCTACTGCAGACCTCACTACTGTCACACTTCTCTCGTACATATCCTGTACAACTTTTACATACTTCTCTGCCACTCCCGACTTCCTCATACAATACCACAACTCCTCTCAGTCACCCTATCATATGCTTTCTCCAGATCCACAAAGACACAATGCAACTCCTTCTGGCCTTCTCTATACTTCTCCATCAACATCCTCAGAGCAAACAAGAATACTTGTGTCAAATATTTGAAACCTGCTGTGCTACACATTGTCATGGACGTCCAGGGCGCCTCTTCCTTGGAAGAACCGGGGGTGCAAGTGTGGACAGAGCATTACCTCAACTGGAATGCTAGATGGCATCCCCCTTGGATGGCGGCAGCGGTGCCTCGGACTCTCGCAAGGCTTCATGGGAGATGGAGTTGGGATCCAGGGTCACCACCAGGGGGCACTGCAGCTGCTCCAGAGCCTGTGTGGATGGTTCTTCCGCCACACCTGGAAGTATGGCAACGAGCACCTGGAACACTTCTGGGTAACTTGTATAAGGGGGCAGCAGAGACTACTCGGGGAGCCAGAGTCCGGAGAAGGGAGATGAAGCTAGCCGAGAAGGAGTGGAAGAGAAAGAAAAGAGAGAGGAGAAAAGAAAAAGTATTGTGTTTGTGCTTGTGGGAACTGGGAAGACGTTGCCCACAAGTGAAGAGACAAAATAAAAAAGTGTTGCGTTTTAATCAGTGTGCCTACTGCATCTGTCTGTGTCGGGTTGGGTGGCTGGTACGCCCCCTAGAGTTGTCACACCATCTAAACTCTAAGTCTAAGTAATCAATGTACACTTCAGCATTAACGTTTGCAATGCACCATCTAATGGAATGTATTTTGTAATACAGGTAGTAATAAAATGTATTGTATCTGTCATTCCAACAAATGGCGTATCACAAATATTTGTAGAAATATGCTTTGCATTTGTCATTACAGCAGATGGTCCATCACAAGCACTTGTATTAATAAAATGCATTGTATTTCTCATTACACCTGATGGCACATCACAAACATTAGCACTGCTTTGACAAGTCCCATATCAAATCACATATAACAGAGACATATCCATTGCATTTGTCATTCCAACAGATGGCACATCACAAACAGCACTATTTTTACGAATCCTGCACCAAATGGCATATAACAAAGATGTAGCAACTGGATGGACACACAGATGCACAGACACATATTATTTTATTAAGGTGGATATTGAATTGTGTGCTTCAATTTAAATGTTTAAAGCCTAAATATTCTCAATTGCCATAGAAACTGGTCATTTTTTACACACTGATGGAGGTCCCTAGAGGGCTAAATCCCTAGTAAAGGATCAAAAGTCAAAAATAATATCAGCTTTGTAATCACTGACCTTGAAACAGTACAAAATGTTTGCTTATGTTTTGTGATAGTTGCCTGGACACCACCAGTCGGAGACCACATCTTTATCCAAAATACCTTTATTCTCTTCTCCACAACAACACAAGTCAGTCCCGTACAACTCCCACAGTGCTTCTAGCCCCAGTCTCCCTTCTCCTGGGCCTTCTCTCTCCTTGTCCCTGGGCCACCTGTCCTCTCTCTCTCCAGGAGCTTCGTTCTGCTCCTGCTCCCGACTCCAGCTCCTTGATTGGAGGGAGGCGGCCCTTCTTATCCTTACCCAGATGAGCTCCAGCTGCTCTCCATGACGTCACGTCCTGGTGTGGCGGAAGCATCAGGATAGCACCCGGAAGCACTCCGGGTGACCCTGGAAGGATCGTCCTCCATATGTGTGGTGAAAGTAAATAAGTCCCTGGCTCCATGAGGCTTGGGGCGCCCCCTGGCGGTGACCAGAGGCCTCAACAGTCTTGAGCCTCCCTGCTCTCCTTCCATGGGCCTCTTCTACTCCAGGGCGGTTGCCCCCTCGTGGCCCGGAGGACAAATATGCCACAACTCCGTCCTTCCAGGCATCCCGGACGGGTCTGACCCCCAGCCATGTACGACAGTTTGAAATTTTTAACATTATGGACCACCGGTAAAGAACCAAATATTAAAAATATGATTATATTTGTGATCTGTAACCTCAAAATATCATAAAACTTTAAAGCCATAAATTTGATAAGGTGCCACATGAGAGGTTGGACATCAAACTAAAAGAAGTGGGGGTTCAGGGTGTGGTGTGTAGGTGGGCGCAGAATTGGCTCAGGCACAGGAAGCAGAGGGTGATGGTGTGAGGAACTTCATCAGAACTTGGCGATGTTAAGAGTGATGACCAGCAGGGGGCAGTGCTGGGGCCGCTGCTATTTTTAATATACTGTATATAAATGATTTAGATAGGAATATAAGGAACAAGCTGGTTAAGTATGGCGATGATACCAAAACAGGTGGATTAGCAGATAATTAGGAATCTGTTATATCATTACAGAAAGACTTGGATAGCAGACACGCTTGGGCAGATTTGTGGCAGATGAAATTTAATGTCAGTAAATGTAAAGAATCATACATAGGAAGTAAAAATGTGAGGTCTGAATACACGAGATTCCACCTTACGAGAAGGATTTAGGAGTTGTAGTGTCATAGTCATAGTCTATGCTATCGACTGCCAGACAGTGTTCAGAAGCCATTAGGAAGGCTAACAGAATGTCAGGTTATATAGCGCCTTGATGTGTGGAGTACAAGTCACAGGAGGTTCTGCTCAAGCTTTATAGCACACTGGTGAGGCCTCATCTGGAGTCCTGGGTGCAGTTTGGGTCTCCAGGCTACAAAAAGGACATTACAGCGCTAGAAAAGGTCCAGAGAAGAGCGACTAGGCTGATTCAGGGCTACAGAGGATGAGTTATGAGAAAAGATTGAAAGAGCTGAGCCTTTACAGTTTAAGACAAAGAAGAATAAGTTGAGACCTGATTGACGTATTTAAAATTATAAAGGGAATTAGTCCAGTTGATCGAGACGGTGACTTTAAAATGAATTCATCAAGAACACGGGGACACAGTAGGAAACTTGTAAATTTCACACAAACATTAGGAAGTTTTTCTTCACACAGAGAACGATAGACACTTGGACTAAGCAACCAAGTAGTGTGGTAGGCAGTAAGACTTTAGGGACTTTCAAAACTCGACTTGATGTTATTTTAGAATAATTAAGTGAACAGGACTGGTGAGCTTTGTTTGGCTAAATGGCCTTTTCTCATCCATATTGTTCTAATGTTAAAAAAAAAAACAATACTCTACCCACTTACAGTATATTACCGATCCCCATTTTTTCAAAATTTTGTGAAAAGCAGTAACTTTAATCCCTCGTATCCCATTAGTGGGTGAACCCCTGGGGTCAATTGATGTGACCTGCACAACTTCAAGTCCTGCTGATTATTTTCACCAAAGACACCAGTTGGTTTATTTTTTCTTATAAGGGTTTAATTTACTGCAGAAAATATGATCCAAAATGGTCTAAAAATAGGAGGTGGGATGCCAAAAAGAGATTGATATCTTGCATAACTAGACATCAAGATGAGTTGAAAGGTATATAATATGTGGGTTTTTTCCCATACCAGTCAGTCAGGAGGCGCTGGACAAAAAAAGAAAACTGAAATGATTTTAAAACTTTCAGAAGTAATTGTTATGAACGCAATACAGATGAAAAAAAACAAGTTGCTTCTTGTCCCCTTTTATCTCTTCTTTCTATAAGGAACTCCAGAAAAGCCAGATAAAAAAATATGAAACAAAGACGATTAGCTCTCCACTTCGATTCTCTCTGCTGCCTCCTCTTCTGTGCTCCATCATAGGACTTTATTGTGGTAGCTTCTCTCCCACACGGAGCTTTCAGAAGGTTTACACAAATGAGTCAGCTTCCCTTCAGCACACGTTGCAATGCCACAACCCTGGCTTCTGCCTCCTCTTCAGTAATAAATTAGAGTTCCAGCACCACTTCTGTTTCTCTTCCTGGCAAGAAACTTGCAGAGGGCTACCAGACACCAACACACGGCTCGACACCACAAATGAACACTCATTATATAAACTGCTCAAAAACATTACAGGAGCACGTTTTAATCCAAGTACAGCATCAAGTCAATGACACTTGTGGGCTGTTAATCTGCTCAGTTAAGTTGCTGAGGGGCTTGTTCATCAGTTTCAGCTGCTTTGGTGCTTAGAGGGGCAACAATGAGAGAGACGACCCCCAAAACAGGAATGAATGGTTTAACAGCTGGAGGCCACTGACATTTTTCCCTCCTCATCTGTTTTGTCACTAGTTTTGCATTTGGCTACGGTCAGTGTCACTACTGGTAGCATGAGGCCATATCTGGACCATACAGAGCTGGCACAGGTAGTCCAACTTCTCCAGGATGGCAGGCACATCAATAAGTGGCATTGCCAGAAGGTTTGCTGTGTCTCCCAACACAGTCTCAAGGGCATGGAGGAGATTCCAGGAAACAGGCAGTTACTCTAAGAGAGCTGGACAGGGCCCCTCGTAGAAGGTCCTTAACCCATCGGTAGGACCCACCGGTATCTGCTTCTTTGGCCAAGGAGGAACAGGATGAGTACTGCCAGAACCTACAAAATGACCTCCAGCAGGCAGTCCACTGGTGTGAATGTCTCTGACCAAACAATCAGAAACAGACATCATTAGGGTGGCCTGTGGGCCCGACGTCCTCTAGTGGGCACCGTGGAGCTCGATTGGCATTTGCCATTACATATCAGAATTGGCAGGTCCACCACTGGCACCCTGTGCTTTTCACAGATGACAGCAGGTTCACCCTGAGCACATGTGATGGACGTGATAGGGTCTGGAGAAGCCATGGAGAACGTTATGCTGCCTGTAACATCGTTCAGCATGACCGCTTTGGTGGTGGGTCAGTGATGGTATATCTGGGGAGGCATATCCATGGAGGGGCACACAGACTTCTACAGGATAGACAATGGCACCTTGACTGCCATTAGTTATCTGGATGAAATCCTTAGACCCATTGTCAGACTCTATGCTGGTGCAGCGGCTCCTGGGTTCCTCCTGGTGCACGACAATGCCCGGCCTCATGTGGCGAGAGGATGAAGGAATTGATACCATTGACTGGCGCCCCCGCTCTCTCAGCCTGACGACAATCCAATAGGACAACTCTGGGTGGGACATTATGTTTTGGTCCATCCGACCCTCAGACTGTCCAGGAGCTCAGTGATGTCCTGGTCCAGATCTGGGAGGAGATCCCTCAGGACACCATCCGTCATCTCATTAGGACGTTGTTAGGTGTGGTGGGGGCCATACAAACTACTGAGTATGATTTGAAGTTGCTGCAATAAAATTTTGGCAACTCTATCTATCTATCTATCTATCTATCTATCTATCTATCTATCTATCTATCTATCTATCTATCTATCTATCTATCTATCTATCTATCTATCTATCTATCTATATACAGTACTGTGCAAAAGTTTTAGGCAGGTGTGAAAAAAATGCTGTAAACAAAGAATGCTTTCCAAAATGGAAGTGTTAATCATTTATTTTCATCAATCAACAAAATGCAGTGACTGAACAAAAGAGAAATCTAAATCAAATCAATATTTGGTGTGACCACCCTTTGCCTTCAAAACAGCATCAGTTCTTCTAGGTACACTTGCACACAGTTTTTGAAGGAACTCGGCTGGTAGGTTGTTCCAAACATCTTGGAGAACTAAGCACAGATCTTCTGTGGATGTAGGCTTCCTCACATCCTTCTGTCTCTTCATGTAATCCCAGACACACTCAATGAAGTTGAGATCAGGGCTCTGTGGGGGCCATACCATCACTTCCAGGACTTGAAGAAGAACTGAAGAAGAACTGAAGATAGTTCTTAATGACTTTGGCTGTATGTTTGGGGTCTTTGTCCTGCTGAAGAATAAATTTGGGGCCAATCATATGCCTCCCTGATGGTATTGCATGATGGATAAGTTTGGCCTTGTTTCCACGTCGGTGGTATGGCTTTTTGGCTGCAACTCTTCCATGAAGACCACTTCTGGCCAGACTTCTCCGAACAGTAGATGGGTGTACCTGGGTCCCACTGGTTTCTGCCAGTTCTGAGCTGATGGCACTGCTGGACATCTTCCGATTTCGAAGGGTAATAAGCTTGATGTGTCTTTCATCTGCTGCACTAAGTTTCCTTGGCCGACCACTACATCTGCAATCCTCATCGTTGCCCGTTTCTTTGTGCTTCTTCAAAAGAGCTTTGAAAGCACATCTTGAAACCCCAGTCTGCTTTGAAATCTTTATCTGGGAGAGACCTTGCTGATGCAGTAGAACTACCTTGTGTCTTGTTGCTGTGCTCAATCTTGCCATGACATGAAACTGTCTTCCACAACCTCACCTTGGTAGCAGTTTGGCTGTTCCTCACCCAGTTTTAAGTCTCCTACACAGCTGTTTCTGTTTCAGTTCATGACTGTGTTTCAACCTACGTGTGACATTAATGATCATTAGCACCTGTTTGGTAGAATTGGTTGATCAGACACCTGACTAGAATCCTACAAAATCCCTGACTTTGTGCAAGTGGACCTGTAAGAATTGATGCTGGTTTGAAAGCAAAAGGTAGGAACACCAAATATTGATTTGATTTTGATTTTTCTTTTGTTCGCTCACTTTGCATTTTGTAAATTCATAACAATAAACAATTATTATTTATATTTCTGAAAGCATTCTTTGTTTACAGTATTTTTTCACACCTGCCTAAAACTTTTGCACAGTACTATATATATATATATATATATATATATATATATATATATATATATATATATATATATATATATTAGGCAGAGTGGTGGCTCTGAGGCTAGGAATCTGCACTGACAATCAGAAGGTTGCCGGTTGGAATCCCGTAAAATGCCAATAGGGACTCTGCGCTATTGGGCCCTTGAGCAAGGCCCTTAACCTGCAATTGCTAAGCGCTTTCAGTAGTGAGAAAAGTGCTATATAAATGCAAAGAATTATTATATTTATATTATGATACTAATGATATATAGATATACAGAGGATATATAAATGAATAGTGCACTTACATACTCTGTGGTAATGACAGTTCAGGATTTACAGCAAGAAAGATTGGAACTGAAAAGATGGTGCTCCTTAGTGCACATCCCTCTTATGGGGATTGTAAGTCATCTACATTAGTGGAGCTCCAACTTGTGGGCTACTCTGGCCATGACACCTCCTTCCAGGACACCTAGTGGCAGGACCAAAAGGAATAGGGTTAAGTATCAGTGGCAGATCCCCCTGTCATATCTGTGGGTTATCACATACCATGACTGAGCCTGCGAGGTGGTCCTCCGATGTGTATGTGTGACAAGTGTCATGGTACTTGTGCAGCCAATCCTGGTCAAATATCTTTCACAACTTGCTGAGTTCAGTCACCTCCTCACAGCTCCTAGCGTGGGGCAACAAATTCTCACCCGCACACATGCAAATGCGCTAGATGGGTCCACAATCCAGTCACCTTTCCTAAACCCCGTTCAGGTAACTCTCTCTGTTGTTTAAACACCACAGATTAGCAAGTAAGGCCAAGATGATGGCCCCTCATCCTATAGATACCTTCACCTCCATACAGCTGCCCAGCTACTCAAGCTGGCACCCCACACTACACCCATGCAGCTATCCAGCATTCTTTGACAGCACCTCTACTGCACCACCACCCACATTTCCACCTTCCACCTTTGAGGTAAGTAAAGAAGCAAACTTTTTACAAAAGTAAATGTTTCAGTCAGTTCTTCATTTTCCTAAATTAAACCAAGACCTATGACTCGGCCTACCACCGATGGGTGTTGCTTTAGTAGCCTTGTATCTGTCCCATACCCACTTAAACCACACTGCCAATCAGTCAGTGTGTTGAAGTACAAGATCGGTGCTTCACAGCTGTTTTAGTGAATTAAAGTCTTTTAGGTAATTTAATTGTTGAAACAGCATCTCTGAAGATAGGTGAACCCAAGAACCTCGATTCTTCACCAACTGGACAGTTCATGCCAATGGAATGACTTCCCAGAAGAATGTAAAATGGAAGCTCTTGACTGCCTCTCTATAACTGGCCCTGGAGAATCCCTGGGGCTTCTGGTTTTCATTTCAGTCTCCATCCCAGTGCTACATGTATTAGCGAGGCATACTCCTGCACACCTTCTATATGGGCACTAGTGCTCCACAGAGGAGTCTGATGAACTTTGGACCTTTGTTGTTAGATCAGAAGATAAGCAAATCTAAGTCTGTGTGTTGTGTAAGTGAGTTCCAGTCATGCTCAAAAGCTTTGAGACCTCCAAAAATGGAGTCATGGGCCAAAACTGGATCTTCATCTGCCTTTTCCAGATAAAGCCTCACCCCAAGGCAGCCTGTCCCTAGCTCAGGTCAAGCTAGGTCAAGTGGACATTATTGTCATACCATCTATACACATACCTTGGTGCAGTTTACATTTTAGAATATGGGACACTTTAGCAAAACAGGTGATAGGGAAAGTAGCACAAGGAACAACATCTGAACAAATGGACATCATATTGACAAAGAGCAATCAGTGATAATAGGAGACATAGAATGGACAAGGAAAGCAAAGGGATGCAAAACAGAGAAAGATCTAGATGATAGACCATTATAAGGGAGCACATGTAAGGACAGGGGGTGACGTTGAGGTTAGGACTGCCTGTGAGAAGAAGCTGGCATTCAGTCTGACACTGTTATTCGACTGATTCTGATACCTTCTGCCAAACGGAAGCAAGGAAAAGAGATTGTAATGCCCAGGGATCCCCTTTAGTTCTGGAGGCTTCAAAGATAAAGAGCTTTTTGAAAGTGTCTATGATGGTGGTCTCCACAGTACACACTATCCATTATATAGACTTGTAATCAGACACACTACAGTTCTCATACCAGGCAGTGATGCACCTGGTTGGGATACTTTCAATAGTACCCCTGTAGAATGTGATAAGGGTATGGCATAGAAGGCATGCCCTCTTCAGCTGGTGCAATATATATATTCATATAGTGTTTTCCTCTCTCTCAACCACAGAACTCTTGATCTAATTTGGCATCTGAGGATGGTGGGTCTTCCTGAAGACCATGATCATCTCTTCAGTATTATCAATATTGAGAGATAGGTTGTTGCACTTATACTTTATAGTAATAAAATGCATCTGCTGAAAGCCAGTAATACTGCTTTCAGATTTGGGGATGGGGCACTCTACAGTGTAGCCAGAGCGAACCTGAAGAGAGGCATCCGGGAGACCAAGGCAGTATACAGAAGCAGGATAGAGGACCACCTGAGGAGTAACAACACCAGGCAAGGTGTCCAGCACATCACCATCTACAAATCCAGCAGCTCCTCGGCCGCTGAAGGAGACACTTCTCTGGCAGAGAAGTTGAATATCTTCTGTGCCCATTTTGAGGCAACACCAACAGCAGCTCCATCACAGCCACCTGTTCACAACAGCAACACACTCACAGTGGAAGAGTATGAGGTGAGGCGGTTGATGAGGAAGGTGAACCCGAGGAAGGCTGAAGGACCCAATGGGGTGGCTAGACGGGTGCTGAAAGACAGTGTGGATCAACTGGCCGGAATCTTCACTAAGATTTTCAACCAGTCCCTGTCCCAGGCCACTGTCCCATCCTGCCTTAAGTCCTCCATCATTGTTCCACTGCCAAAAAAATCCATCACGAACAGTCTGAATGACTTCCGCCCAGTGACACTCACATCTGTCATTATGAAGTGCTTTGAGAAACTGGTGCAGAGTTCTGTCATTGCCTGCCTGCCAGCAGACCTGGACCCATTTCAATTTGCTTACAAAGCAAAGACATCCACGGAGGACGCTGTGGCCACAGCCCTTCATGCTGCCCTGACCCACCTGGAGCAGCAGGGGAGTTACGTCTGACTGCTCTTTGTGGACTTCAGCTCGACGTTTAACACCATCCTCCCACAACGACTGGTGTCCAAACTGGCAGATCTGGGACTTCCATCACTCACCTGCATTTGGATACTGGACTTCCTGTCTGGTCGCTCCCAGAGGGTCAGGCTGGGTCCCCACACCTCCACTGCTCTCAGCCTCAACACCGGGACACCGCAGGGTTGTGTGCTCAGCCCTCTCGTCTACACTCTCTACACATATGACTGTGTCCCCACTCACTACATCAACAAGATCATAAATTTCACAGATGACACAACGGTGGTCGGACTCATCTTGGGCAAGGAGGGTGAGCTGGCATACAGGGACGAGGTGGAGCAGCTGCAGAGCAGTATAGAGTCAATAACCTGCTCCTCAACAACACAAAAATGAAGGAGCTCGGAATTGACTTTATAAAACAAAACTAACATCCAGCCACTTATCATTGGCAGGGCCTGTATGGAGAAGGTCCCGGTGATCAGGTTTCTGGGCATTGAGCTGGAGGATGACCTGACCTGGAGTGCCAACACCAAGGAGCTGCTGAAGAAGGCACAACAGAGACTGTATTCTCTGAGAATCCTCAGAGAGAACCATCTCACCAAAAATCTGCTCCTTGTCTTTTATCACTGCTCCATCGAGAGTGTGCTCACGTATGGACTGTGTGTGCGTGGGATGGCATCTGAACTTCCTCAGAAAGGAAAGCGCTCCACAGGATCATCAGGAAAGAGGAGAGAACAATTGGTTGTACCCTCCCCGCTCTGGAACAAATCTACACCTCATGATGCCACAAAAAAGCAAAAGACATTTCACAGGATTCATCACATCCAGGTCATTGCCTCTTCCAGCTTTTGCCATCAGGCAAGATATACAGAGCAATGAAAACCAGGACAAACCGCCTTAACAAAAAAAAAAAAAAATTTTATCCAAAAGCAATCATTGACCTGAACTCAGAATAAAACTGCTCCGTATCATTCTCAAAATGTGCAATATAGACCTTAAGTCAACCAGTGCAATTTGTACATTTAGCCAGTGCAATATGTACTGCATATGACAAGTGTAATTTGAATATACTTGTAATGCACTCATTACTATTCTTTTCTTGTTTTTTTAATTCTTATGCCTCACGCTGAGTCGGCAGCACCTTCAATTTTGTTGTTCCTTTGTAAAAGTGACAATGACAATAAAGATTTATATTATCTTAGTTGTCATTCCTTCAGGCGGCACAAACAGTAACATTGCTGTTAATAAACCCATACCAAATGGCATTTAATAAAGACATACGCAATATGCCACAGACACAGAGACACTTATCCTTTTATTAAGGAGGATAAGGATTCTCAAAATGGAATCCTGTCTTTCAGTTATTCTGTCACTGATAGATAGATAGATAGATAGATAGATAGATAGATAGATAGATAGATAGATAGATAGATAGATAGATAGATAGATAGATAGATAGATAGATAGATAGATAGATAGATAGATAGATAGATAGATAGATAGATAGATAGATAGATAGATAGATAGATAGATAGATAGATAGATAGATAGATAGATAGATTCACATACTCCAGCAGCAGCATACTGATACAAAAACAATATTAAATTAAAGAGTGATAAAAATGCAGGTATAACAAACAGTAACTTTGTATAATGTTAACGTTTCCCCTCCCTCCCCACCCCCTGGGTGGAATTGAAGAGTCGCATATTTGGGGGAGGAACGATCTCCTCAGTTTGTCAGTGGAGCAGGACGGTGACAGCAGTCTGTCACTGAAGCTGCTCTTCTGTCTGGAGATGACACTGTTTAGTGGATGCATTGGATTCTCCATAATTGATAGGAGCCTTTTGAGCGCCCGTCGCTCTGCCACGGATGTCAGACTGTTCAGCTCCATGCCAACAATAGAGCCTGCTTTCCTCACCAGTTGGTCCAGGCGTGAAGCATCCTTCTTCTTTATGCTGCCTCCCCAGCACAACACGGCGTAGAAGAGGGCACTCGCCACAACCGTCTGATAGAACATCTGTAGCATCTTATTGCAGATGTTGAAGGATGCCAGTCTTCTAAGGAAGTATAGCCGGCTCTGTCCTCTCTTGCGCAGAGCATCAGTATTGGCAGTCCAGTCTAATTTATCATCCAGCTGCACTCCCAGGTATTTATAGGTCTGCACCATCTGCACACAGTCACCTCTGATGATCACGGGGTCCATGAGGGGCCTGGGCCTCCTAAAATCCACCATCAGCTCCTTGGTTTTGCTGGTGTTCAGTTGTAGGTGGTTTAAGTCGCACCATTTAACAAAGTCCTTGATGAAGTTCCTATACTCCTCCTCCTGCCCACTCCTGATGCAGCCCACGATAGCAGTGTCATCAGCGAACTTTTGTTCTGTTATAAACACTGTTTCAAGTGTTTATAGTTTCAGCTGACTAAATGCATGTAAAACAAAAGTAAAGACTATTCAGCTTACTCTCTGTAGACATTACTTATCTTAATAAATGATTAATTTGTAAAGCACCTTACAGTAGGCTGCTTAAAGATAATGTTTGGACATTATCTAGGGTTCTCCTGGATGGGACTAAAGTCTCTAAAGCAGCCTTGTGCGGCTCAGTGCCACCAGGAGACCATCATCTTCTGAAAGTGACCTCTTGAGCAGATCACTCTACTCTGATGGTGGACCTGGGATTCTCAGGCCCAAGCTCTTGTCTGGGGTAACAAGCCTCAGTCTATTTTTAATTCTGCTGTTTCTGGCATTTGTACCTCTGAATGAGTGTTAAGTAGATGTGTGGTGTGGAGCTGCCTCTTCTGTAGATGATTGCATAGCTAGGGGCCATAAAGTGCAATTTAAGAACCTTGAACTCAGTTCAATCAATTTGAAGTGATATATAATCTTTAACTTAAAGGTAAGAAGCTCCAAGGGCTCGTTGCTCACATAATGATTGCTGTCTGTTGTTACTAGCTTTATGACCTTACTTGACACATGAGACTCTGTAAAATAAAGATTTATTGACTGACATAATGTATACGGAGGAAGGAAAGACCTCAAGGGTACGTGATGAACACATCACGTCATCTCAAAACAAATATGTCTGATGAGAAAAAGTCCCAAATGCAAAGAATGGAACCGAGTTAGGATTGGATTTCGGTGTCTGCTTCTGTGCTTTGATGTATGGCGATGTGATCAAAATTACCGGGCCTTGTCCTTTTTTTTCTTCTTCCTGTTCCATCTGCTTCCAGCATTCATGGGCAAGAGCCTTTTTTGACACTGACAATCGCTAATGCTGTAGTTATTGCCATCTAGACTGTTTCTTATCTCCTCCAGAGGGGGTGCTCAGCATGACAATACTATGAAAAGCATTCAGCCCCTTGGACGTTCTCACATTTTATTATTAAACCACATGGAATCCAAATAGATATTATCTGACTATCCTGACAATAAAAGACACGTTCATTACTGTCAAAGCGAAAACAGATCTCTGCAACGTCTTCTTAATTAAAGACAAATATAAAACACAAAACAATTGATGTCATACATGTTCAGCCCCTTTAATGTCACACGTCAATGATGGAGTTATTTGATTTTAGAAGTCTCATCATTAGTTCATTGGTGGTCAGCTCTATGGGGTTTCACTTATCTGTGGTGAGACATTATGGTGGTCTGACCTACAGTCATGGCCAAAAGTTTTGAGAATGACACAAGTGTTGGTTTTCACCAAGTTTGCTGCTTCAGTATTTTTAGATCTTTGTGTCAGATGTTTCTAAGGTAGGCTGAAGTAGAATTACAAGCAGTTCATAAGTTTCAAAGGCTTTTATTGACAATTCCATGAAGTTTATGTAAAGAGTCAATATTTGCAGTGTTGGCCCTTCTTTCTTTATTAAGACCTCTGCAATTCACCCTGGCAGGTTGTCAATCAACTTCTAGGCCAAATCCTGACTGATGGCAACTGACCATTCTTGCAAAATCAGAATTGGTGGGTTTTTGTTTGTCCGCCCACCTCTTGAGGATTCTCAATGGGATTAAAGGTCTGAGGAGTTTCCTGGCCATGGACCCTAAACGTTTGATGATTTGTTCCCTGAGACACTTAGTTCTCACTTTTGCCTTATGGCCTGGTGCTCCATCATGCTGGATTGTTCATTGTTGGTCACCAAATTGTTCTTGGATGGCTGGGAGAAGTTGCTCTCGGAGGATGTTTTTTGTCACATTCTTTATTCATGGCTCGGGACGGATGGGGTGGTGGGCACCACCAGTGCAGACCTTGCTCAGGAATGGCAGTGGGCAGGTGGGAGTGAGGTGAAGACTTTTAGAGGATGGCCTGGTGGGTGTCAAGAAGTGCAGCTAAGAAGACAAGAAAAACATCAGGGACAGACTGATATTCTGGGACTGCTGGGGTCAAGTCATTGTCTCTGATGAATCCCCTTTCTGATTGTTTGGGGCATCTGGGAAAATGAAAAGGTGAGGGGTACCATCAGTCCTGTGTCATGCCAACTGTAAAGCATCCTGAGACCATTCATGTCAGCCAAGGCAGTGGGCTCACTCACAATTTGGCCTAAGAACAGGAATAAAGAATGGGACCAAAACATCCTCCGCGATCAACTTCTGCCAACCATCTAAGAACAGTTTGGTGACCAACAATGAACAATCCAGCATGATAGAGCACTGAGTTATAAGGCAACAGTGAGAACTTAGTGGCTCGGGGAACAAAACATTGAAATTTAGGGTCCATGGCCAGGAAGCTCCCCAGAACTTAATCCCATTGAGAACTTGAGGTTAAGCCTTCTGATTATGCAAGAATGGGCTGCCATCAGTCAGGATTTGGCCCAGAAGTTGATTGACAGCCTGCCAGGATAAATTGCAGAGGTCTTGAAAAAGAAATAAGGGCCAGCATTGCAAATATGGACTCTGTTCATCAACTTCATGTCATTGTCAGTAAAAGTCTTTGAAACTTGCTTGTGATTCTACTTCAGTCTACCATAGAAACATCTGACACAAAGACCTAAAAACACTTGGTGAAAACCAACACTTGTGTCATTCTCCAGACTTTTAGCCATGACTGTACACAATGAAGACAAAGGAATACAGAAAGCAACTCCATGGGAAGCACAAGTGAAAGGATGGAGACAAGAAACTCTCCAAATAATTTAATGGATAAGTAAATCAGTCAGGAAGAAACTGAAAAGTATGGCAGAGCTGTGAATCTGCTAGAAGAAGAAGATGAGTGATGGAAGCCACCAAGACACCTCTGAAAACTCTAAAGGAGTCACGAGCTACACTGGATGACTTTGAAGAGACTGTGCAGACACCATCTGTGCCTGGATGCCTCACCAGTCACAGCTTTATAAGCAAAGAGTGAAAACTCACAGGAGAGCTTAGCAGAAGTCATGTGGGAGACTCTGAAGTCGTCTAGAAGAAGGTTATGTGAGAACAAAATGGAGGCCATTGGACTAATCACACTGCAGATTGTCACAAACACACCATTTTCATATTAAAGCATGATGGTGACAGCATCAGGTTCTGGGGATGTTTCTCTGCAGCAAGAGCTGGAAAGCTTGTGAGGGGAAAATGAATAGACAACTTACAGGAAAATCCTGAAGTCTGCAAGAAACCTGCACCTTGAATGAAGACCAGCAAGATAATAAGCCCAAGCATAAAGTCAAAGCTGCACAGGAATGGCTTCAGAACGATAGTGTGAATGTCCTGGAGTGGCCAAATCCAACTGAGAATTTATGGATGGGCTTGACAAAGGTGATCACCGTGACACCTGACAGAGCAGGTTTGAATGGGGAGAAATGGCAGAGCTGATAGAGAGAGATCTGACACACAGGCTGTCATGGCTGCCATCTACTGACTTGAAGGAGGTGAATACTCATGAGATCAGTTGTTTGGTGTTTTATCTGTATGTTTAGTTCATAAAACTTAACATCTTTTATTTAGCACGCAATGCAAGAATAATAAAAATGACAATCATTTAAATGCAAACAGTGCTTCTCAACAAGACCTTGTTATGGCTGTGCCTTAATTTTAACAAACTGACTGGGGAATGATGAGCATTCTTCTGGGAAAACTGAAAAAAGGAAGAAGTAAGCAGGCAGGGTGAAAATAAATAAATAAATAAATAAATAAATAAATAAATAAATAAATAAATAAATGAAAATGGCTGCTAAATTTTCAAAAATGAAATGAAAACTTTCACACTGGGAAACCAAGTCAAAGCATCCTAATACTAATCTCATCTATTCTTGACTTACTGTTGAGGTTTCTTAGAGTTTTATAAGCTGTGCCAGTGTGTTACATAATGCTGGCTGAGACAAGATGCGTTTTTTTCCAAGTCATTTCTCACCTTCTATTTCCCACAATTCCCCCCTCGACCCTCACCATATACAGTACTTTGAAGGCAGGATATGATACACTAAATTCACACACAATACAATTCAGTGCCTTGTGAAAGTATTCATCCCCCGCATTACAATTTGGAAATAAAATGGATCTATTTCCCACTTACCTTTCCTGTCAAAAGTTCTTGAGCGTGTTGTAGCTTCCCAACTCACCAACTACTTAACTTCTAATAACTTGATGGAACCCTTTCAGTCTGGTTTCAGGGCACGACACAGCTGTGAAACTGTACTGCTATGGGTAACCAATGATTTGCTTATGGCAGTAGACTCTGGGCAAACCAGAATATTAGTTCTATTAGACCTCAGTGCAGCATTTGACACTCAGGTCAGACATGACATTCTACTGTCCAGAATGGAGAACATGCTGGCACTGCCCTCCAGTGGTTCAAGTCCTATCTGACTGATAGGCAAGAGTTTGTTAGTCTTGGCAACAGCAGATCCAGCTCAGCGCCAGTCACACAAGGAGCTCCTCAGGGCTCTGTCCTCAGTCCTCTGCTTTTCTGTATTTACATGCTTCCCCTTGGCCATATTATCCGTAGCCTATTGAATGGGTTATCATTTTTATGCAGACGATGCTCAACTCTACTTCAATGTTAAAAGTGGAACTTCATCAGAGCTTTCTCAGCTCACAACCTACCTTAGTGAAATTAATACCTGGATGGAGCAGAACTCTTTAAAATTAAATTGCAACAAAACAGAACTCCTGCAAATTGGGACTAAAATACAACTTAATAAAATGAGCTCAATCTTGGCAGTGATCTCATCAGACCTGCCTCTACTGCAAAGAATCTTGGTGTCATTTTTGATTCTTTCTTATTCCGCCCACATAAATCACATTAAGAAACTTTGTTACTTTCACCTCCGTAACATATCCCATGTTCGATCCTTCCTCTCCTTCTCTAATGCTGAGAAACTTGTCCCTGCTTTTATCACATCCCGCATCGATTATTGTAATTCCCTACTGGCAGGTGCCCCTTCTAATCTTCTATCACAGCTCCAGCTTATTCAAAACTCAGCTGCAAGAGTCCTTACACGAACCAGCAGCAGTGAGCACATCACACCCATCCTGCTCCATCTTCACTGGCTCCCTGTGTCTTACAGAATCGAATATAAAATCCTAATAATAGCTAAGTACTAGGGTGTTGTACCGTGTTAGCCATTATGAATGTAGAAAAAAGCCAAGCAAAATGACACATTCTTTTGGCTTACTAAAAAGATTACAATATGCAAGCTTTCGAGGCAACTCAGGCCTCTTCTTCAGGCAGAATATGCTTGGCTTTTCTATACTAATAACTTACAAAGCCTAAATAACCTCGTACAAAAACTACATCAGTGACCTTCTCCATCACTATGTGCCTGTCCGCTCACTAAGGTCCTCTGATTCTGGTAATCTTGTTGTGCCCCACACTAATCTACACTCCATGGGTGACTGCAGGGCCTTCAGCTGTATAGCGCCCAGACTCTGGAATGACCTACCGAAATTAATCAGGTCAGCTGACTCCATGAATTCTTTTAAAAAACAACTCCAAACTCATCTGTTCAGGAAGGCTTTTAGTTCTACTTGACTTTATTACCCTACTCTCAGTTTACCTCTCTGTCAAGATGCTCATGTAACCTGTGTGTGTGTGCGAGACCATCAATTATGTTATCTGGTAGGCTTTTTCTCTGAATTCAGTGTCGTAATCTTTATTTATTTATCTGGTTTGTACAACGCTATATACTGTATACCCTGTCGTTCTTTCTTATATTCTGTATGTGCCTTGAGCATGGGAAAGGCGCTATATAAATAAAATATATTATCTATCTATCTATCTATCTATCTATCTATCTATCTATCTATCTATCTATCTATCTATCTATCTATCTATCTTATAGTGCATTTCACATTTATCTATCTATTTACAGTCATATGAAAAAGTTTGGGAACCCCTCTTAATTCTGTGGATTTTTGTTTATCATTGGCTGAGCTTTCAAAGTAGCAACTTCCTTTTAAAATACGACATGCCTTATGGAAACAGTAATATTTCAGCAGTGACATTAAGTTTATTGGATTAACAGAAAATATGCAATATGAATCATAACAAAATTAGACAGGTGCATAAATTTGGGAACCCCAACAGAGATACGACATCAATACTTTTTGATGTCAATATTTTTGACTATTCTTCATACAAAATCTCTCCAGTTCAGTTAAATTTGATGGCTGCTGAGCATAGACAGCCTGCTTCAAATCATCCCTTAAATTTTCCATGATATTCAAGTCAGGGGACTGTGACGGCCATTCCAGAACATTGTACTTCTCCCTCTGCATGAATGCCTTTGTAGATTTCCAACTGTGTTTTGTGTCATTGTCTTGTTGGAATATCCAACCTCTGCATAACTTCAACTTTGTGACTGATGCTTGAACATTATCCTGAAAAATGTGTTAATATTGGGTTGAATTCATCTGACCCTCGACTTTAACAAAGGCCCCAGTCCCTGAACTAGCCACTCAGCCCAACAGCATGATGAAACCTCCACCAAATTTGACAGTAGGTAGCAGGTGTTTTTTTTGGAATGCGGTGTTCTTCTTCCGCCATGCAAAGCACTTTTTATTCTGACCAAATAACTCCATTTTTGCCTCATCAGTCCAATGCTTTTTGTTCCAAACTGGATCTGTCTTATCTAAATGAGCATTGGCATACAACAAGCGACTCTGTTTGTGACGTAAGTGCAGAAAGGGCTTCTTTCTCATCACCCTGCCATACAGATGTTCTCTGTGCCAATTGCGCTGAATTGTAGAATGATGTACAGATACACCATCTGTAGCAAGATTGTCTTGCAGGTCTTTGGAGGTGATCTGTGGGTTGTCTGTAACCATTCTCACAATCCTGCACATATGCCACCTTGGCCTGTCAGACCTGCTGGGTTTAACAGCAACTGTGCCTGTGGCCTTCCATTTCCTGATTCCATTCCTTACAGTTGAAACTGACAGTTTAAACCTCTGAAATATCTTTTTGTAGCCTTTCCCTAAACCAGGAGACTGAACAATCTTTGCTTCCAGACCTTTGGAGAGTTGCTTTGAGGATCCCATGCTGTCACTCTTCAGAGGAGAGTCAAAGGGAAGGAAGCACAACTTGGAATTGACCACCTTAAATACCTTTATATCTCATGATGGACACACCTGTCTATGAAGTTCAAGGCTTAATGAGCTCATCCAACCAATTTGGTGTTGCAAGTAATCAGCATTGAGCAGTGACAGGCATTCAAATCAGCACAATGACAAGGGGACCCACATTTGTGCACAGCCAGTTTTTCACATTTGATTTAATTTCATACAACTAAATACGGCTTCACAACACATGACTCTATCTATCTATCTATCTATCTATCTATCTATCTATCTATCTATCTATCTATCTATCTATCTATCTATCTATCTATCTATCTATCTATCTATCTATCTATCTATCTATCTATCTATCTATCTATCTATCTATCTATCTATCTATCTATCTATCTATCTATCTATCTATCTATCTATCTATCCACTGGGAATTGCTGTTCAGTGGAGGAATATGAATCTTTGAGCCTCTAAAGCCTATTTTTTGCCACTCCTTTTAATGATGGTGATGCCGTGAATACCATTGTGGCACCATTGTGTTTATTTTTCTTGCTACACAGATCACAGTTATTATGGGCTGCTCATTGGCACCAAACCCTCATTGCCCTGCTTTTGTTTTCATTCATACTGCTAAGTGTAAAGCCTGGAGTAACACTTATCAAAAAGGAAAGTGAAGAAGTGGAGGCTACAGGCTGATTTTCTGCAGTATGGATTTCCAGGCTTGTTTATCAAAGGTGAGCTCTTATCCACAGCGATTTTTATGCTCACTATTCCTCTTCCATGGTAGCTTAAAACCTGTTAAATGTAAGAGAAATTTAAAAACACACACACTAATAAAAATAATCGAGTTTTCTCATTAAAATGACAGGAAATGACACAGTTAGTGGAAAATCAAAAGTTATAAATAGGAACATTTCTGATAATGCATCGATGATCTACCTAAGTGCCAAGTGCTAAAAGCATCACACAGTTATCGAGACCCTCGTTCTTTCAGCTGAGACTGAAATGAGTCAAGACCCACACAGTGACACGTTTGCTTTCCACATTTTTGTGATGCGGTTATGTGACACATTGATGACCTGACACCAGACATTAGAGGTTAGTAGACTGAAGGAGCCTTGCAAGGATATTCAACTCTGGTCCTGGGGGTCCACAGTGGCTACGTGTTTTTGCTTTAACCAGTTTCTTAATTAGAATCCATTTTTTTACCAATAAAGCATTTTTTTGGACTTAGTTTCAGTTAACTTGTTTGTTATGATTTAGACCCCCTAATTGTTTATTTTAGTGTTAAACAGATGTATTTTGCTTTTAATTGTTTCCTTAACCAGCCATCAATTAATAATCTGATTGGCTCTCCCAGCACTGTGGAATGGCCAATAATGATAATAATACATTTTATTTATTTATAGGCGCCTTTCTAAACACTCAAGGTCACCGAACAATAGGTAAAACAAACATTATAAACAAAACTAAAATACAAAAATTAAAATCAGACAGAGCAAATGTAGTCAAAGAGAAAAAGCAGTCTTAAACAAATGAGTTTAAAGTTTAGATTTGAAAAGTGAGAATGATTCAATATTTGTAAGCTCAGATGGTAGTGAGTTCCAGAGCTGGGGAGCAGTGAAACTGAATGGTGGTAAGACAGACGAAGGGGACACTCAAGTGGATGGAGGAAGAGGATCTGATGGTGTGGGTGGGAATGTCAACATGGAGGAGGTCAGACAGATATGGAGTGGCAAGGTGGTGGAGAGCCTTAAATGTTGACAGAAGAATTTTGAATTGAATGTGGAACTTAACTGGAAGCCAGTGAAGCTGCTGCAAGATGGGAGTGATGTGGTGAATAGAGGGGGTTCTAGTAATTCTGGACCAGTTGAAGCTTATAAAGAGATCTGCAAGAAAGACCAAAGAAAATGGAATTGTAATAATCCAGACGAGAAGTGACAAGGCTATGGACAAGGAGAGCAGTGGTGAGGGGAGTGACGGGGGAGGGGGGGTAAATACGATTAATGTTACGCAGGTGGAAATATACAGACCGGGAGATGTTATTGATGTGGGACTGAAAGGATAAAGTACTGTCAAGGATGACACCCAGACTCTTAACCTGTGGGGAAGGGGAGGCAGAGGAATTATCAATAACAAATGAAAAATAATCATTTTTGGATAATATTGATTTTGTACCAATGAGAAGAACCTCAGTTTTGTCACTATTTAGTTTAAGAAAATTTGAGGAGAACCAGGATTTAATTTCTGCTATGCAGTCAATAAGTGAGGAAGGTGGAAAGGAAAAAGTAGGTTGAGGTAGAGCTGGGTGTCATGAGCATAACAGTGGGTGATAATGTTATATTTACGAAAGATATTGCTGAGGGGAAGGAGGTAAATAATGAAAAGGAGAAACCCCAGGACAGAGCCCACCTGAAGAAACAGCGGTGGGTTGGGATATGAAAGTTTTAAGCTGAATGAACTGAGTGCGACTTCAGAGATAGGATCTAAACCAATCTAGTGGATTGTGAGTAACACCAAGCAGAGTTCCTATATATACTTGCATATAAGTTGGGTCTTGAAACCTGAAAAATCGATCAAGAAGTCAGACGCCGTTCAAAAATACGACACTTACATTTTTTTTACATCCTCCTCCAATCATCCATCAGTTTCTCAGACGCATCGAATTTTGTTGCAGCAGCGCAGTTACCAATTTCTTTCACCACTGCAACGACGTTTAATTTAAAACCAGCTTCATATTTTCTTCTAATCGAACGCTTCATCATAGATAAGGAATGCTCTTATGATAAAGGTGTATGAGGGTGTGAGATACAAAAAACACAAAACAGTGCAGACGTTACTTTGGAATAGTTTGAGTATTACTGTGTGGTCACGTAGGCATAATACGTAGAAAAAAAAAGCTGTGTGCTCCGTGGTTACTCTCTCAGGTGGGTGTTAGCATGTCATAATCTCTTGGATCAACATTATGAAATACCGGAAATTAAAAATCAAGCTCCAACTTATCCACAGGATAACGTAAACGCGAGTATATACGGTAATCTATTGAGAAGAGTGGTGTGACAAATAGTGTCAAAGGCCGCACTCAGATCAAGGAGAATGAGAATAGAAATTTAAACCAGAATCAGCTGCCATCAGGAGGCAATTAGTAATTGTGATAAGTGCCGTTTTAATAAGGGGCCATGGCTTGTTGGCCGAGGTTTCCAGGCCTCTGACTTGTCTGACTCCTTTTCTACCATTCTGCAGTTAACGGATGGACAGATGTTGTATTTTTTCATTTATGTTCATTAACTTCTACTTTGTTTTTGATGTGCTTTAACAAACCTGCACCCTCATATGTGATAGTCCTGTATTTAGTGAGTGGTATCATCTGTTTTTGCATGTTGTCTTGGGATTTGTCCTGGTGCTCTAAGCCTACACTGTGCAAGATCAAAGTCGTTTGTGCTGTTGTGTTGTATTTCTGAGGTGGCCATGAGAGATCAGCCATCCAGCTCTGTCAAGAGGATGACTTGTGTTCTGTTTTGTGTATTTGTATTGACCTCATTTATTGACACTCATTACACGCCCAACCTACCTGGAAGGGGGTCTCTGTCTCTCTCTCTGAATTGCCCTTCCCAAGATTTCTTCCATTTTTCACTTACAAGACATATTTCTGTTATTTTCTGGTCTTCTTAGGGAGTCAAGACCTGCTGTCAAAAAACAGGGCCCTTTAAAGCCCACTGAGGCCTTCCTTGTGTGATTTTGGGCTATCTGTGAAATAAATTGTTATTGTTGTTTTGTATGTTAAAAGTTGGCTTTCCACATTTCAGCCAGTAACTTACTAGGAAGCAAGAGAGCCGCCTTTGTGTGTCAGTGAAATTTACTAAGATGCCCTAAATAGATTAGAGCACTTCGCATGTCGATTAACGTTAGGAGCCTTTAACAACGTGTGTAGATCCTGAGCTCTACATGGTGGTAATAAATAATCCTCAACTGGTTAGGTGCTGTAATATCAGATAATGTCCGCTAAACACTTAAGATCAAAGCTATTACACATAATGCAACTCCATTAGTCCAGTAAACCGCTAGCTTTAGCATAATGGCAGCTGATGTAATGTTAGCTGGCTTACTGGAAGTTGGACCAATTTAGATTTCTAAACACAACTGCAGCCCGAGCTGCTTCTTCACGCTTTCATTCTTTTTCTATTCTGTGCTCCTGACTTGTGGTGACCTGAAGACATCTCTCTGCCCTTTAATATAAAATGATCCCAACAGGTGACTGCCAATAATATTAATTTGACGATTCATGAAACAGTGGCACCTCGTGAACATAGACTCCATCTGGGCCCCATGCGCAGTGCGTGATGTGTGTATATGTAGAAAGGGCTGCTCTGGGTGTCCTGAATTTTGCACCACGGACCTTTTATAATTGTTTAATTAGTCAAAAATTTCTGTTTTTCATATAAATTACCGTTATACTTTCTGAGCTTTGGCTACAAACAAATAAAAATGTGTTAAAGGAAGAGGATTTGTAAACATTTGACAGCAATACTGTGTGTCAGTCCCAAATTCGATGTGTCAATGTATTCTTGAAAACGATAAGCTCTAGGTGCCTCGGTGCACTTGCTTCAATCTCAGGTCACATCCTGTGAGTGCAGAAATTCACACCTACTGTATGTCAACACGCCTGTTACTCGGGAGGCTTTCTTAATCCATTTACCATATGCTGTCTTTAAAATATCACCACAAGTTTTAAAAAAAAGTCTTGAAACAGAGAGCAGCCTACTTTCATCTAAAGAGGTCCCTTACGATTTGAATTTATTAAAATGATAATGCAGATTTTCCCAGATTATAATAATAATTCCAGATGTGATGTTTGCTCCAAGGGTGTTGATGAAGAAGTATAGTGAAGGCCAGACGGAGCTGCATTGCGTCCTTGTGGACCTGGAGAAAGCATATATAAATGTAATGAATTATTATTATTATTATTATTATTATATGACAGAGTGTCTCGATAGGAGCTGTGGTATTATATGAGGAAGTGGGGAATGGCAGAGAAGTAGATAGATAGATAGATAGATAGATAGATAGATAGATAGATAGATAGATAGATAGATAGATAGATAGATAGATAGATAGATAGATAGATAGATAGATAGATAGATAGATAGATAGATAGATAGATAGATAGATAGATAGATAGATAGATACTTTATTAATCCCAAGGGGAAATTCACATGCTCCAGCAGCACCTTACTGATACAAAAAAACAATATTAAATTAAAGATTGGTAACAATGCAGGTACAAACAGACAATAGCTTTGTATAATGTTAACGTTTATGCCCCCTGGGTGGAATTGAAGAGTCACATAGTTTGGGGGAGGAATGATCTTCTCAGTCTGTCAGTGGAGCAGCACGGTGACAGCAGTCTGTCGCTGAAGCTGCTCCTCTGTCTGGAGATGATCCTGTTTAGTGGATGCAGTGGATTCTCCATAATTGATAGCAGTCTGCTCAGTGCCCGTCGCTCTGCCACAGATGTCAAGCTATCCAGCTCCATGCCAACAATAGAGCCTGTCTTCCTCACCAGTTTGTCCAGGCATTAGGCATCCCTCTTCTTTAAGCTGCCTCCCCAGCACACCACCGCATAGAAGAGGGCGCTCGCCACAACCGTCTGATAGAACATCTGCAGCACCTTATTGCAGATGTTGAAGGACTCCAGACTTCTAAGGAAGTATAACCAGCTCTGTCCTTTCTTACACAGAGCATCGGTATTGGCAGTCCAGTCTAATTTATCTTCCAGCTGCACTCCCAGGTATTTATAGGTCTGCACCCTCTGCACAGAGTCACCTCTGATGATCATGGGGTCCATGAGGGGTCTGGGCCTCCTAAAATCCACCACCAGTAAGTAAGAGTTGTACAGGATATGTACGAGGGATGTGTGACAGTGGTGAGGTCTGTGGTGGGAGTGATGGATGCATTCAAGGTGGAGGTGGGATTACATCAGTGATCGTCTCTGAGCCCTTTCTTATTTGCAATGGTGATGGACAGGTTGACAGATGAGATTAGACAGGAGTCCATATGGACTATGATGTTTGCTGATGACATTGTGATCTGTAGCGATAGTAGGGAGCAGGTTGAGGAGACTCTGGAGAGGTGGAGATATGCTCTAGAGAGGAGAAGAATGAAGGTCAGTAGGATCACCAAGACAGAATATATGTGTGTAAATGAGAGGGAGGTCAGTGGAATGGTGAGGATGCAGGGAGTAGAGTTGGCGAAGGTGGATGAGTTTTAATACTTGGGATCAACAATACAGAGTAACAAGGGTTGTGGGAGAGAGTTGAAAAGGAGAGTGCAGGCAGGGTGGAATGGGTGAAGAAGAGTGTCAGGAGTGATTTGTGACAGACGGGTATCAGCAAGAGTGAAAGGGAAGGTCTACAAGACAGTAGTGAGACCAGCTATGTTATATAGGTTGGAGACGGTGGCACTGACCAGAAAGCAGGAGACAGAGCTGGAGGTGGCAGAGTTAAAGATGCTAAGATTAGCATTGGGTGTGTAACGAGGATGGATAGGATTAGAAATGAGGACATTAGAGGGTCAGCTCAAGTTGGACAGTTGGGAGACAAAGTCAGAGAGGCGAGATTGCGTTGGTTTGGACATGTGCAGAGGAGAGATGTTGAGTATGTTGGGAGAAGGATGTTAAGCATAGATCTACCAGGCAAGAGGAGAAGAGGAAAGCCTAAGAGGAGGTTTATGAGAGAGGACATGCAGGTGACAGGTGTAACTAAACAAGATGCAGAGGAGAGAAAGATATGGAAGAAGATGATCTGCTGTGGCAATCCCTAACGGGAGCAGCCAAAAGAAGAAGAAGATAATGCAGCTGTCAGCGCTGTTGACCAAAATGCAGCAGACACATTTGGATATAAAATTTATACTGTTTATTAAATATACACTGTGCAGCCCGAGTGCATACAGCCACCCTAATCCCGACACAGACAGGCAGGATACCCAGCACACGGCTTATTTACAGTTCTATGCATACAGTAAACCAACACCAAGACACAACACTATCCCTTGTCTGTCACCAATCCTTCCGCCTCCACTCCTCCTCCTCAGCCTTTGTCCTCTTCCTCCTGACATTGGCCAATGAATGGTGGGTCTGGCCCCTTTTTATTCTCTGGTTGCCCCAATGAGCCTCTTCCGCCACACCCAGAAGTGAAGCCAAATAGGGCCCTGCAGATGTCCATGTTCCCTCTGGTGGTGGCTACGGGCACCAATTGTGTTAGAGCGTCTATGCTCATGACTTGTGGCCCCGCTGCAAGCCAAGGGAGCTGCCCTCTATAGGTCTAGGGGAGAAATGTTCTTAAAAATACACTCTCCCCCGGTCCTTGTCCCAGCCAGGTAAAGGCGTCCACAACAACACACAATATCCAACTCACATATCAAGAATCGATATCCACTCACCCAAGAGTTATCCTTATTCATGTAATGCATCATATTTTGTTACTTATTATGAACGCAAACTGAATTTTAAAGAGGGCATCTTACATCTCAACATCTTTAATGTCTGCTCTGTCACACCCACCACCTGCATGTCCTCTCTCACCACATCCATAAACCTCCTCTTAGGCCTTCTTCTTCTCCTCTTACCTGGCAGCTCTATCATTAACATCTTTTTCCTAATATACCCAGCATATCTCCTCTGCACATGTCTAAATCAATGCAATCTCGCCTCTCTGACATTGTCTCCCAACCATCCAACTTGAGCTGATCCTCTAATGTCCTCATTTCTAATCCTGTCCATCCTCGTCACACCTAATCCACTGTGGAAATCCCTAATGGGAGCAGCTGAAAGAAGAAGATGACCCCTGTCTGAACTCTCGCCGACTTTTTAAAATTTAATTCCATTTTGTATCTTCTTTTGTTACAAAGACAATGGATGGATGGGTGACTGGGTAGTAGAACACTGGGGTCAGTCATGTCCAGCCCTGCATTTATATATAAAAGTGCCAGGTGGGAATGATTTAGTCCACTAATTCAAGTGCCACAGACCAGAACAAAATAACATTCCTCGAAAAGTGTGTGTTCTTTCACATTGCTGTAGGACTGCATTTGCACATGCTGCACGTGCACAATTATATAATCTGATATTGTATAAAGTGCTTTGGTGGCACTTCATTATACAACTTCTCTTTGTACCTATTTTTTATTCTTCCTGCAAGTAACCACAGTTAATGCCATCTATTTTTGTCTACATACCCCCTTCCTTCCTGCGTTATAGATAATTCAATAAGTTGCTCGCGGTGGACTCGCTATCAGCTCCGTCAGATGCACATGTTAGCCTGAGGGTTTCTATTCCCAATGCTGATGGCCGTTTAGTGCAAGTTACAGTTTGAGCAAAAACACAGTAATTATAAGATTAAATGGCATTCTGATATCCTCTGATGAAGGAAACTGCACTGTAATTATGCTGTTGGACTTAAGTGCAGCATTTGACACCATTGACCATTCTATTTTACTACACAGGCTAGAAAATGATGTTTGGCTTACAGGCACTGTGCTCACTTGGTTTAGTTCTTATTTATCAAATTTATTCCAATATGTACAGAAATGTGCTGACAGTACTCCATCATTATACACAGAAGTTCAATATGGTGTCCCGTACGGCTCAGTACTGAGACCTTTACTGTTTTCACTTTACATGCTTCCACTGGGATCTCTCATTAGGAAACATAATGTTAATTTTCACTCGTATGCAGATGACACCCAGTTATACTCTTCTTTTAGATCAAATGACGTTTCTCCGATGTTGTCTTTAATTAGTTGTGTTAGTGAATTAATGGAATGGATGGATGAGAACTACTGGTCTTTAAACACAGATAAAACAGAGATGTTAATTATTGGAGGAAATGATGCTGATCACAACAATATTTTGTCATCATTTAACTTAGTTGGAATCCCCATTAATTTTACTGAATCAGCCCGCAGTCTAGGAGTTATCTTTGACTCTAGCATATCATTTAAAGCGCAAATTGCAAAGTTGCTTAAATCATGTTTCTTCCATCTTAAAAATGTTGGGAAATTAAGGTGCTTTCTAAATAAACAGGATTCTGAGAAATTAATTCATGCTTTTATTTATAGTAGGATTGACTACTGCAATGCGGTGTTCACTGGATGTTCAAACTGTTCTCTATACAGCCTCCAGTTAATACAAAATGCAGCTATAAGAATTATTACAAGAATAAGAAAATACGAACACATAACTCCAGTTCTAGAGTCATTACACTGGCTCCCAGTTAGGTTTAGGGCCAATTTCAAAATCCTCCTTTTAACATATAAAGCCTTAAATGGCCGAGGTCCGGCTTACTTGTCTGAACTTATCACAACTTACAAACCTGAGCGCACATTAAGATGTCAAGATGGCAGTCTGCTTATGGTTCCAAGGATTAATAAAATAACAGTGGGAGGTCGAGCTTTTAGTTACAGGGCCCCTAAACTGTGGAGTGGTCTGCCTGCTACTATAAGAGATGCCCCTTCAGTCTCAGCTTTTAAATCCTTGAAGACTCACTACTTCAGTGTAGCACACCCTGACTAGAGCTGCTGATTAACTGTACAGACTGCATCTCTGTTGTCAGTCATTAGCACTAAACCATAAGTAACATGATAGTTAGAATTTGTTACTAACTCTCACCTATTCTGTTTCTCTTCTCAGTACTCAAATTGGCATTTGGTGCCACAGCCCACAAGCAGAGTTGTTTTGCCTGTTGAAGGTAAAGTCATTCCTTGATGGAGGATCGCAGGTATCGTGGGGTAGAGGGGTCCTTTCATCGGATTGTCTGGCCCAGCTGTGGAATGGCCAGTAGGGGGAGGCAGCTTGATGGCTGAGGTCTCCAAGACTCTAAACAAATCCAAATCGTATTATGAGATATCATCTACTGTTGTATTGACCCCCTTCTTTTTGACACCCACTGTACGCCCAACATATCTGGAAAGGGGTCTTTCTTTGAACTGCCTTTCCCAAGGTTTTTCCCTACAAATGTTTTTTTTTGGGGAGTTTTTTCTTGTACTCTTAGAGAGTCAAGGCTGGGGGCTGTCAAGAGGCAGGGCCTGTTAAAACCCATTGAAGCTCTTGTGTGATTTTGGGTTATACAAAAATAAATTGTATTAGATGCTGGTATGATCAGACTGGCTGGATAAAAGCTTACCACTAATTTTAATCACAAATGTATTATTTAGTGTTTCTCCCCTTGATACACTACATAGACATGTGTTGTCACATCCAGTGGACACTCACTGGTTAGGTGACTCTTCAGACTGACACAAAGCCAACTGCGTGAAAGCGTCCAATGCCTCTCTTGCAATCCAGAGATGTATTTATGTGTTGTTGATGTGCCATCTTGTCATTGCGCTTCGATCCTGCCTTTTCATTTTCTTCTCACGCCATCATACTCCCATAACACTGGTCTACAAAAAAATATTTTTTGTTTCCTACTGGGAACTTCACAGCAACTCTTTATTAGGTTTTTATATGAAATCAGAATTAAGCCAGCATGTCAGGTTTTTGAGATACACATCATTGACGTTTTGACACTTTTGAATATCAATATATCAACACAATATCTGGAATTTGGACTCTGTCTCACCAAAATTGTTTTGATGTGTTTATTCTGAAAACAAACCAGAAGACGATACCAGAGACACATTAAAGTATATTTATGTCAATTTACCTCAATATAAAAGTGAGGTCAGCGTGCCCAAAAATGTTGGAGACACTCGCTTTTGCGCTTGTACTGCACATCCGTCTCTCTTTGCATGAACCAACAGTAATCATCCATCATGCTCAGAGTGAATTTTTTCCCAATATCAGTTTTCCATTGACTTTAGATCTTGACAAAATCTTTCCCCATGCTCATCTCTGACATTGCTTAGATTTGGTGGAACAAAATCGAGATGAGAATGTAAAAAATTACATCTTCAGTGACATTTGGGCTCCCGTAAGCTAAGATACTTTCAGCATATTCTCAGCATAATTCTCTGCTCTGTGCTTGTCAAGAAAATTCTGGACAACCCGCACGAATGAGGGGGCTGATTCAGTGGGCTTCAGTTTCCTTTTAAACTCATCGTCAAGCATCAGTTCACAGATTTCAGAACCAACAAAAACACCTTCCTTAATTTTGGCTTCACTTTTCTCGAGACCAAATTTATTTCCTAAATGCTGAAATGCATCACCTTTACTGTCCAGTCACCCTAGTTGTCCAAGAACTGGAACATCATAACTAAAAAATGGGACGTGCTGGATGAAAATGGTTTTCAGATTTGGAGTCAGCAAGTGAAATTTGTTAAAGTACAGATGAAAGAATCCCAGTAGCAAAATGCTTGTTGACCCGTGTAATTGCTGCCATTTTGTCCATTTTTTCAGTTACAAAGATTCCCTGCAGTTTAGCTACGGACAGTGAGGTACTCGATTACAGTGTGTGGCCACAAGGATGTACTGCAGGAGTCTTGGTGGTGGACGCTCTATTCTGGCAAGGGAGACTTACGCACTTGTCCCTCATAGGAGGTGAAAAAAGAATCCACCAGCCAGTATGCAGTAGCTGTAGGTAGAGAATGGCAAGCAGAAAATAGCATCCACCATCGACATGAACTACAGTTACCACTACACTACTGCACTAGACACTTCACAATCCCTGTGTCGGAGAAAAACACACACACACACACACACACACTAACTGAACCTGGAGGACAAATCAGCATTATGACAAAACCCAGTAACAATTATTATTATTATTATTATTATTATTATTATTATTATTATTATTATTATTATTATTATTATTTACCCCATGGTATTTTCTGGCTGTTAGAAGGTCCCTTTCAGATTTGTTTTGATTGCACTGCTCCACGTGGCTAACAGTTATGTATTTGTCTCTGGCCACCTTCTTTACAGTAGTATTAGGTGTTGCTTGATGAAGGAAAAACTAATTAATTGAAATGATTTTAGCACTGGGCTATAAGATAACAAAATGAGAAAAAAGGTGAAGGGGTCTGATAACTTTCTAAATCCTCTGTAACTGTCCTACAATGCAGACTCCATACAGAAAGGTGATGTTTGCTTTCAAACGCCAGATCAGGTGTTGAAATCTCAGGGTTTACTCCGTGGGACTTGATCACATGTCATGTTGTCCATTTTTTCAGTTACTATGATCTCTCAAAGTGAAGTTTAAGTGTCTGAATTTTGTGTCAGATGGGTTGCCTTAAATATGAGCTCCACAGATTCCTGAACACCACGCTGTTGTCACCAGTGTATATGAGAACATGAGTGGGTCTGCCATAGCTCCGTGCCATTGCCAGGTTGGTGTCAACCCCCCTACAAAGGTGACCCTGGCATGCGGAACAAGACTACAAATTTGTCACCATTTTACCCAATCAGGTGCATCATTTATGAATTTGTTCATTCATTTTTGCTTTACTAGTCTTTTGAGAAGTTCTTTATATCCCTTCCAGCATGTTTTTAATCTATAGAATTCATTTATAGTTTTTATATCTCTTTGGTTTAAAATCACGATGCTGTTTTATTTTTTAGGGGCAGCACGATGGCGCAGTGGGTAGCGCTGCTGCCTCGCAGTTGGGAGATCTGGGGACCTGGGCTCGATTCCTGGGTCCTCCCTGTGTGGAGTTTGCATGTTCTCCCCGTGTCTGTGTGGGTTTCCTCTGGGGGCTCCGGTTTCCTCCCACAGTCCAACGACATGCAGGTTAGGTGGATTGGCGATTATAAATTGGCCCTAGTGTGTGCTTGGTGTGTGGGTGTGTTTGTGTGTGTCCTGCGGTGGGTTGGCACCCTGCCCGGGATTGTTTCCTGCCTTGTGCCCTGTGTTGGCTGGGATTGGCTCCAGCAGACCCCCGTGACCCTGTGTTCGGATTCAGCGGGTTGGAAAATGGATGGATGGATGTTTTATTTTTTATGCCCTCTCTGTTTTCTGAAGAGTTCCACTCTCCCCATGGCTGCTGTGAGTCTCCCATGAGCCTTTGAGAGAGTGTGTGACCTCTGACCCCATGATGACTCACAGACCAAACCACTTTATTCAAGGTTGAAGGGGGTGACAAAACCTTTTCCGTGATTTTGCTTTTGTTTCTGTGCTTTTTGATAATCTGCTCGTGATTTTGGTTTGTAGTTTGGATTGGTGAAAGATTGGCTAGACTTTCTGGTTTTCAAACCTGGCTTGTTATTTTGACCATGTCTCTATTTCCTGGTCCTTTTCATAAAATCTCTCCTTATCTCACAGAGACAGAACAACCTCTGTATCAACGGCACTAGGGGACTATTTTATAAAATGTTCCATGGATCCAAGCATAGAAATTAGTGAATGCCAAAAAAAAAAAACCGAGAAAAATGAGTACAACAACTGCAACAAAAAAAAATCGGATTTATAAAACCTGGTGTACGCACATTTCTACACAAATTGGCACTTAAATATTACAATCGGCTTGTAAATGTGGGTAGGCGAAAGCAGTCCTCACACATCTATATATGGTGCATGCTAATTAAACTCATACATATGCATAATCAACCATTCTACATAAACATATCATACATATATCTGAAGACGGCAACGCTGAGTTTGTCTGACGTCATGGTCGCTCTGTTAAGGTTGTGCATTTATTTAACTTTTTGGTTATTTGTCGGCACATTGCTTGCACAAACTACAACCACTTGATTATTTATGAGAGAGGAACACTTTTAAACACTGGGAAACTGTTTACTCACAAATTTCGAGGCAATCTACTTATTGACCCATTCTGTCCAGGTAAGATAATCAGATCACTCCTCATTATCCAGAGCCATCTTGAAGCTCATTCAGTGGTTTCTGTGATAATAATAATATATAATAATACTAGGGGGCTTCACCTCCTGCTTGCTTCGCTTGCCAACCCCCGTGTTTGGTTTTCCGGATACACACTTTTAGGATTTTTTTCTTTGAATTGTTGCTATTTCATTAGTTTCACTTTTATTTC
This sequence comes from Erpetoichthys calabaricus, assembly GCF_900747795.2. Classification (NCBI taxonomy): domain Eukaryota; kingdom Metazoa; phylum Chordata; class Cladistia; order Polypteriformes; family Polypteridae; genus Erpetoichthys; species Erpetoichthys calabaricus. The sequence goes on from NC_041397.2 coordinate 315,108,151, forward strand.
AGAACTTCAATAGAAACAATATTTGTAATCTTTGGAGTCCCAATATGCTGAATCTTTTTAATGAAGTTAGTGAGATGTGTGTTTAATGACTTTGTACCATAACTCAGGATAGGTTTCTCTGTTTGGAATTTCAGCACATACTGTACAAAACGATCGACATCATCACCAGTTAATATTTTTTTTTTGCAAAGTAACCAATAAATGCATGTGAGGTAAACTCTGTTTTTGAAATTCTCTGACTTAACACTTCAAAGCCTTACGATATTTACATACTTCTGACATATCACCTGTGTCCATATATTCGATCTTTATTTGCCTTTTCGTTATTTCTCTGAGTAATAATTTCTCATTGTTTGCGCTAATACGATGTTTACTTTCTTTGTTTTGACACTGTCATTTTTTTTCTGCTTTCATATTCTGTATCTCGCGCTGCATGTGTTTCACACCTACGTTTTTTTTTGTCTTTTGAATTCCAGTTTTCATTATCTCTAACCTGCTCTGCATGTGTTTGGCCCCCTGGTTTTTTAACCTCTTTATGACGTTTTACTTTGTTTTCTACTCTTTGTCTTTTATTTTTGACCTCGCTTTATCCTGATTTTGTTTCAATGACACCTGATCTGTGGTGAATATTTTCCCTTTTTCGAGTAATAATTTCTGTTTGTTTGAGCTACTGCAATTTTTACTTTCTTTTTTTTATATTTTCTAATTTTCCTGCTTTCATATTCTTTAACTTTCTCAATATGAGTATCACACCAACTTTTTTTTTTTTTGATCCTTTCGAATTCCACTGCTTTCATAATCTGCTCTGCATGTGTATAACGCCAACATTTTTGAAAGTTTTTATGAAGTTCTACTTTGTCTTTTACTCTGTCTTTTAATTCTGAGCCCGATTGGACATGCTTTGTTTCAATTCCACTACTTTCCTTATTTTCTGAAGTTGCACCTTGATTATTCTTTTTCTTTTTTTTCTCTCTCCAACACATGTGAGTCTATTTTCTCAGTGCTGCTTTCTTCTTCGCTTAGTCGTCTACATTTCATTTATAACGTATTGTCCTTATACGCTTTTTATGCGCTGAGAGCCCTGGATCTGCGTGTGCTGAAAGCCAAAACATGATTGAGTGTGTTGCTGCCCGTGCTGTTATTTGGTTGTAAGTAGGGCGTGTCTTGCAAGAATCTCATGTTCTACGTCATCGCGAGACGGTCCTGGATCAATCTCTTGGCAGAAAGTCTCATGTTTAAGGTCCCCGCGAGACGCTCTATGGCCAATCTCTTTCATCTCGCGGGAGTTTTAAGTGTCTTCCATGATCTTAAAGTGAAGATCATGTCTCATCTCCCCTCTTTTTCTCGCAGGATTTTTTTTTTATAATAGAGGGATAATCTCTCTATATATAAAATCCAACATCTGTCTGTCTGTCCACTTTTCACGAGAGAACTACTTAACAAATTTAGATTTTTTTTTTAATAATTTGCTTGAACATTCCATTTGATTTTGCGACTTCTCTCATCGCACTAAGTATCATAGTTCAGTTGTGGTATTGTTTTATTTATATGAATCCGAGAGGGAGCGGGGCCCACCTCACTCACGTGCCAGCCTCAGGGCATAACCTTAACTCCGCTTAGCTAGTGAATGAGAGAACTACTTCATGGATTTAGGTCGAGTTTTTTTCTAGAATTTTCTTGAACATTCCAGTTGATTATGCGACTTCTCTCATCACGCTAAGAGTCATCATTCGCTTGCAAGAGTGATATATTCACGCTAATCTGTGGGCTGTGGGCTAGCTGTGGGCCGAGGGGAAGGGGATGCATGACATTAGGAGTGGGGAGCTGGGCTGGACGCTCCTCACTGTCCTGTTTCTCTTCTACATGGGCAAAGCTGCAAAGGGATGGGTAATTAGTAATGTAATAATAGTACATTTCATTTATATATCGCCTTTCACTTGCCACTTGTTCCACTTCACCACACCAGAATGACAGCACATCAGTACATCGTCTCGGTACATCAGCCATACATTTCATTTGGTTAAGGCCTGCTTCGCTCACAACACTTCCAGGCTAGACACTTTTCCCTTGAATCGGTTTGAGAACACGTATGAATGGATGGTGGTGGTGCAGGGTTTGCATGATAATACAAGCAAGCAAAGAAGACCACCTTCTCGGTGAGAAATGCCAGTTGTTCACACTGTTCATGTAATGGAAAGGACCAGACATCTCTGTAACATAATGGAAGGCACAGAAGGTCACAGCAGGGCACAAACCCTTCATAATGGACTACAAAGACGCCTGTCGCTCTTGGCATTAAGCTTAATTTAAATGAACTTAACCTTAACAATGGACAACAAAGTTGTCTGCTTCTCTTGGCTTTGGGATTTTAATGACAGAAAAAGACAGTAAATAGTGTTGGCTGCTTTCGAGGTGAGCAACATCAGCGGTTACAAAGGACACTTAACAATATCAGAAGCTATTAGTGAATAAACAGATGCAGGGCTGAGCAGCTCTGAGGTTTATTTCTGCTCCTTCTTACAAGCATCTTCCCGCTCTGATGTTCTCTCTCTGATCAGTTTCTGTCTGCTTAATGAGTAACACCATGGTTTGGGTGTTAGTTAATAAGCTACAAAGCTTCTCATGTACTAAACAGATCAAACAAGTGACAGGAATTAAATTAACACCCACTACAATGTGGGCAGTGTGGCCGGATATAAAGCACAAGGTTCAAGTCTTGCTGCTAACCCACATACTCACAGACCCTTCTGAGCTCCAACTGCAAACATTTCTTAGAATGGAAGGATATAATTGTGCACACTCTATGTCTAAAATTAATTAGAACTACCATTGAGGACATACAACAGACACATCATTTTTCGGCAGTCCCCTTTCTTTTCAATGCTCTTGGTCCCGCATTCCACCAGATTGTTTATGCCCCCAATGTTTCTGGTTGATCTCTCTTACTTTCCCAGTAATGAATTAATTTCTGAAATTTATTTTGATGGCTGATCCCAGGTGTTTCCATTCCTTGCTGTGCCATTTACTCACCTGTTCAATGTGATGAATCCATGCTTCATCTCCAGTGACAATTCTCTTCAAAAGTGCTTCATCTTCATTGCCATAGCAGTCAAATAAGAATTAACAATTGCTAAGATGATTATGCTTCACTACACTTTTCAAATTGAACTCCTCACTCAATCATTCCTCATACAGAACTTCATCCTCCCTTCTGCCTCCTTCAAAATGGAATCCAAACTCTGATAAAAACTGTGTCCACATCCTGCCATCCACTTCCCTCCTGTGTCCTGCCTCCTCCATCCTCCCTCCTACCTCAGATATCAGACACAAAAATGGGAAAAATGCAGAGTGGACCCTTAGGCAGGGGCATGGTACCCATCGATCATTTTTACATGGGCGGGAATATATTATAGATAGCCAATCACAATGTGTTATTTGTTTGTAAGCAGGTATGTTAATAAAGCATCTTATACAAGGTTATTCAAAATGAAAGAGCAGATTTCAAACATTTATTTCAAACAAACTGTATAAGACAGAAGCACATTCCACACATCACTGGATAGAGGAAAGTTCAAAGTTTGGTCCTATGGTCCTTGAGGTTGCATGCACTCAACATGAGCGCCATGGGTAGCGCGAAAAACATCAAAACAGTAGACGATTTCTTGCCACACACGAATCAACTGGTCCCTAGTTACTTAATCCACAGCTTCCTCAATTTGATGTCATAAATCTTGAAGATTAGTGGGCATAGGTGGAATCTTCCATCGTCCTGGAATAGTGTCGTTCAGGTAACGCCAGACCTTCATGCAAGATGGTGTCCCATCTCATTTCCACTTGGAGGTCCACTTTACCTGAACGACACCTTCGCAGGACGATAGATTGGAAGAGGTGGACGACAAGATCTTGCTCATCGTTTATGGCCTCCCATGTCTCCAGACCTTACTCCCAGCAATTTTTATCTATGAGGGTACATTAAAGAAAGAGTGTTTGTTTCACATATGCCTGCTAATCTTCAAGATTTGCGACATCAAATTGAGGAAGCTGTGAATTCAGTAACTAGGGACCAGTTGACTCGTGTATGGCAAGAGATGGTCTACCGTTTTGAGGTTTGTCACACTACACATGGTGCTCATGTTGAGTGCAGGCAACCTCAAGGATCAAACTTTGAACTTTCCTCTATCCAGTGATGTGCAGAATGTGTTTCTGTCTTACACAGTTTGTTTGAAATAAATGTTTGAAATCTGCTCTTTTATTTTGAATAGCCCTGTACAGTAAAAATAATAATAAACATTACACAATGTGTTTGCTTTGTACAGAAAAATACTAAATGAGTAAAAGATGACCAATTAATCCATTTCCTAATCCAATTATCAAATTCAGGGTAGCCTGGATAGTAACAAGTGCCACATATTAAAGTGCACAAAACTCAATCTTTGCAGTGTACTGCAGTAGAAAAGCTTACATTTGTACAAGAGAGTGCTAAATTAATAAAAGTCAAGTCAATGTATTTACTAACCTGCTGATCCGATAAGCCCCCATTGTATGATTGTGGGCGTATGTGTGATTGGACAAGCATCCCGTTCAGGGTTGTGCCTAATGCTGGGGGGATTGGTTCCATCTGCTCCGGGATCCACCCTCAATTGGGTAAATTACTGTTTTAAAATGTGGAAGTCATCAACATCCCACCACCATGAATCTGATAACACGGGTCAACAAGCATTTTGCTACTGGGATTCTTTCATCTTTACTTTAACAAATTTCACTTGCTGACTCCAAATCTGAAAACCCACAGCACGTCCCATTTTTTAATTATGATGTTCCAGGTCTTGGACAGCTAAGGTGACTGGACAGTAAAGGTGATGCGTTTCAGCATTTAAGAAATAAGTTTGGTCTCGAGAAAAATGAAGCTCAAATTAAGGAAGGTGTTTTTGTTGGCCCTGAAATACGTGAACTGATGCTTGATGATGAGTTCAAAAGGAAACTGAAGCCCACTGAACCAGCACCCTCATTCGTGCGGGTTGTCCAGAATTTTCTTGACAAGCACAGAGCAGAGAATTATACTGAGCTTGTGGAGAATACACTGAATACGAGAATGTCACTGAAGACACATTTTTTACATTCTCATCTCGTCATTTTTTCACCAAATCTAAGCGATGTCAGAGATGAGTATGGGGACAGATTTCATCAAGATATAAAGGTGTTGGAAAACTGATATCGGGGAAAATTCACTCCAAGCATGATGGGTGACTACTGTTGATTCTTGCAAAGAGAGACAGATGTGAAGTACAAGTGTAAAAGTGAGTGCCTCCGACATTTTTGGGCACGCTGACCTCACTTTTATATTGAGGTAAATTGACATAAATATACTTTAACGTGTCTCTGGTATCGTCTTCTGGTTTGTTTTCAGAATAAACACATCAAAACGATTTTGGTGGGACAGAGTCCAAACTCCAGATATCGTGTTGATATATTGATATTCAAAAGTGTCAAAACGTCAATGATGTGTATTTCAAAAACCTGACGTGTTAGCTTAATTCCGATTTCATATATGAAATCAGTGTAAAAAAATTAATAAAGAGCTGCTCTGAAGTTCCCAGTAGCAAACAAAAAATATTTTTTTGTGGACCAGTTAGAGTTCCTTATAAAATTATTTATCCAGCCTTGGTGTTTGTCCTGTTTTGTCACATTACAATCTGGAATTAAAATGTGTTTTCATTTGGATTTCATGTAATGGACTTAATACAGTATGTTGAAATTGTTAAAGTGGAGTGAAAATAAAATACCTTCAGTATATATACTGTATACAGTATACACTTTCTTTATTGAAATATTGGAATAGCTTTTTTGTTTTTTTTCCTAATTGATCTTCTTCCTTTTGTGCAGGGCCAGCTATTGAATATGCCAATCACTATTTGCTCTGGTTAATGGCTTCCTTAGGAATGACATTGAAGTGCCACATATCCTCTCTGATTCAGTCAAGCCAGCGTTTTTTGGTCTTCTTCATGGTCACAGATGTAGAGCTGTCTTGGCCACCAAGCTGTTGTCACTTCAAATGACGTGGCCATACCATTGGAGCCATGCACTATTCAGGTTCTCATCAATTGCCGCAACACACATATGAGCTTCCAGACGTCTTTGATCATAACGTGATCGAATCTGGTGAGCCCAAGTGCCCATCACAGCATCTGCATCTCCATGTTGTGCAATGCTTGCTTGTGCTTCGTGGAGGCTGGCCAGAATTTGGATCCATAGATGTCCGCTGGGTGGACAACCATTTTGTAGATCTTCCCCTTGCTGTCACAGAATACACAAGTGACAAGGTGCAACTTCAGCCAGGCTGCATTGACTCAAACTCAGACATCTGGGAGGGTGTCACCATCTGTACAGACGAGCTATCCCAGGTATTGCAGAAGTGTCCATGGATGTAACGTACTGGAGATTCTACTGGTCATGTCCATGCATAGGTTGAAAAGCATGGGTGAAAATGTAGATCCCTGGTGGACACCCATGTTGATGGTGAAGGGTGATGAGATGCTGGCTGGGCATGAAACTATGCTGGTGGCTGCCGCATAAAGCAGTTATGTCCTCTTGACATAGGCTGCTGATGAATCTGCACTGATTAGTCGAGATGAACAGAATGTTCCATAATTTTCTATCCAGTGTGGGATATGGCCAGCTGTTCATCCTGGCCAATACCCCCAGGCCGCCAGATGGAGCCCTTCCTGCAACATGGAGATGCCCCGAATTCCAGCAGGGCCTCATGGACAGTGGAGTTTTAATGCACAGCCCTGCTGGATACCATGGGGGCCGCCAGGAGTCGCTGCAGGGAGGCCAAGGGATTTATATTTTCCGTATAGCCTGGAAGTATTTCCAAGTCACGGGAACGGAAGAAATGACATACTTCTGGGCTGAAGAAAAAAGAGAAGTTTTTACCTGACCCAAGGACTATAAAGGACTGTGGGAAATCCCAGACGGATGAGCTGAGTTGGGAGGCAGGGTGACTAAGCGTCTGGGAGTGGAGGATTGTTCATTATTGTAGTGATTATTGTTTATTGGAGTGGTGTGTAGTAGTGGTGCTTTGTGCACTTATTTATAATAATAAATATTATTATTGGACGACGATGTGGTTGAAGAGAGTTGCCAGCAGATTGGCACCACTACTGCTGAGTAACTTCCAGACCTCCACTGGTATATTGTCTGGTCCCATGGTTTTCTCGTTCTTCATCTTCCTGACTACATGTTCAACGTCCTTGATGGTTTCTCTGGAGAACTTGGCCTTCAATCAGGTCAGCTTCTGGGATGGTTGGGTGCAGGACCTCTTTGTTGCAGATCTTTAAGAAGTAGGTGTTCCAATGCTGTAAGATATTGGTCAGGCCCCATAGGATTCTCTGGTCTTCTGCTTTGATATTCTTAACTTGTCCGATATCTTGGGTTGATCAGTGATGCATGTTGGGAAGGCAGAATGATTTGTTGTCACTTCTGGGTTCATCCAGCTGGGTGTACAGTTCTTTGTAATATTTGGCTTTTGCCTTGGCCACAGCCTGCTTCACTACTGATCTGAGCATCTTATATCATTGTCGATCGTAATCAGATCATGATTTGTGCCATTTCTTAAGCACCATTTTTTTCTCTTTGATCATCACTCGTACTTCTTCTCCCCACCACCAGACCTGTTTGTTGATTAATCACTTACCAGGCTCCATTTTTCCATCTTTTGATTTCTTGTGGGCCAATTAACTTTAATCTTTAGGTCGAGTACAAGCAGGCAGTGCCATGGGGCGACATAATCCGAGAAGATTACCTTTGTGTCCAATACCAACTTGAAGTCAGGCTGCTGGGCAATACAATAGTCAATTTGAGTAGACTGCCCACTGCTATTGTACATCACCAAATGTGACATTCATTTTTTTAAGAAAGTTTTGGTGATCAAGAGATTATGGGTCACCGTTATCTTTTCAGGTGCTGAAAACTTTGGCTGCTGTGTTTCTGCGCGTAGCAACCAATGGTCAATCCTATGTGTTCGTTTAGATTGTTACCGATAAATAAGTGGTCGTCTTCGGGTGTAGATCGCAGGAACGTATCAGCACTTTCCCAGAATTCGTCCTTCTTGTCTTAGGAGCAGTTAGTTTGGGATGCCTGGCATGAAATAAATCGGAGCATGAATATTACACAATCATATTTGATGGTGATGAGACAATCGGAGATTAGTTCCACTTCCACCACAACCATTTTACTAAATGATTGAAATATTAAAAAATGTATCACCGCCTTAAAGCATGCAATGTAACTGTCCAATTTTAAACAATAGGAAAAGCATGAATGAATGCTTTAAACATCAATCTTTATGATTTTAAATTATTTATGATGTGAAAAGAAATTGCAAATAACATGTGGAGAAAGTTTAAAGGAGAGGAATGCATTGCAATTGGCTATCTAAAATACAGTGGCGTGAAATAGGATTCATTCCCCTTTAAATGATTATAATTTCCTGCATGGCAAAAGATTTTCCACATTTTTATCCATTCAATATTTTAATGTGAACTCTTATACTGTAACAATACATTTCCAAAGTCTACATAAACCATCCATCCATCCATTTTCCAACCCGCTGAATCCGAACACAGGGTCACGGGGGTCTGCTGGAGCCAATCCCAGCCAACACAGGGCACAAGGCAGGGAACCCATCCTGGGCAGGGTGCCAACCCACCGCAGGACACACACAAACACACCCACACACCAAGCACACACTAGGGCCAATTTAGAATCACCAATCCACCTAACATGCATGTCTTTGGACTGTGGGAGGAAACCGGAGCGCCCGGAGGAAACCTACATAAACCATTTTCAGTAAATAGTTAAATGAATGGGTTAGTGTTTGCCTAAGTATTCAAGGCCTACACATTCATACTTTGTCAAGAACTCTTTTGCTGCAATGACAGCCTTCATTTTTTTGACTATGTCAGTATGTCCCAGATTTGCACATTGTGACTCTTCTCCATTCTACTTGGTAGAATTTGTAAAGACCCTCTAGGTTGGTGGGATGGCGCCTCTGGACAGCAGTTTTCAAAATGTGCCACAGATTCTCAATCGGGTTAAGATTAGTGTTTTGACTTGGCCATTTGATGTAGGCCGCTGATAAATCTGCACTGATGCCCATAATGTTCCATAATCTTCTATCCAGCACACATTCAAAAATCTTCATGGTATGACAAAGTAAGCGAATTGGGCATTCGTTTACACAATTGCTTAAATCTTCTTTACCTTTAGGTTTAGGTTTAGGTTTCTTTATTTAGTCATGTTTACACAGGAAAACATGAAATTTGCCTTCTCAGTTGCATCTAATAACAGGTAACAGACAGAATGAAATAAAACAGACAAATAGAAATAAGAAAGGTTAAGATAAGGCAGTTAGATAAAACATATTTATACCAAAAAAAGGTAACAGGATCCATCCATCCATCCATCCATCCATTTTCCAACTCGCTGAATCCGAACACAGGGTCACGGGGGTCTGCCGGAGCCAATCCCAGCCAACACAGGGCACAAGGCAGGGAACCAATCCCGGGCAGGGTGCCAACCCACCGCAGGACACACACAAACACACCCACACACCAAGCACACACTAGGGCCAATTTAGAATCGCCAATCCACCTAACCTGCATGTCTTTGGACTGTGGGAGGAAACCGGAGTGCCCGGAGAAAACCCACGCAGACACGGGTCTCCTAACTGCGAGGCAGCAGCGCTACCACTGTGCCACCGTGCCACCCCATATATATCAAAACCTTAAACATTATCTCCGATATTTCATATTGAAAAGTCGTATGGCACTAGGAAGAAAGGAGTTTCTGGAGCAATTTGTGTGGGTTTTCAAAGCGACTATCCTTCCTGATTTACTGAAGTTTAGTTCTACATGTAATGGATGTCTGTTATCAGTTGAGATGATTTCCAGTTTCTTTAGCATTGCCCTCTGACACACACTAGTCAAATCGTCTACATCAGCCCCAATAACTTTAGCTGCATACTTCGTAATCTGCTGGAGCTTTTTTGAGTTTTGGTTTGTCAGACTATTAAACCAGGCAATGAAACTGAAAGTGATCACAGACTGGCTCATACTACGAGGTTGGGGGGGGTGGGGTGGGGTGGGGGTGTCTTGCCTTTGGCGATGATGCAGTTGAAGAATGTTGCCAGCAGATTGGCACCACTACTTCTGAGTCACTTCCAGACCTCCATTGGTATATCGTATGGTCACATGGTTTTCTCGTTTGCCTGTTCAACATCCTTGCTGGTTATCTGGAGAACTGGCCCTTCAATCAGGTCGGCTTCTGGGATGGATGGGAACTCTTCATTGGCGATCTTCGAGAAGTATGCGTTCCAGGGCTGTAAGATATTCGTCGAGTCCCATAGGTCCCATTCTACTTGGCAATATTTCTAGAGACCCTCTAGATTGGTGGGATGGCACCTCTGGACAGCAGTTTTCAAATTGTACCACAGATTCTCAATTGGGTTAAGATCAGGGCTTTGACTTGGCCATTCCAAAGCATTCACTTTTCTGTTTTTCAGTCATTCCAGTGTTGCTTTGGTCTTGTGCTAAGGGTCGTCATCATGTTGAAAGATGAACCTTCTCCTGAGCCACCAGCTCATAGCAGAGTGGACCAAGATCTCTCACAGTATTGTGTGGTATTTGTTTCCATCCATTGTCCCTACAACTCTGACAAGATTCCCAGTCCCAGAACATGAAAACATTCCCACAGCCTGATGCTGCCATCACCATATTTCACCGTATGTCTGGTGTTTCTTGAGGCCTGGGCAGTGTTAGTTTTAGGCCACACATACCTCTTTGAAGATCTGTTTTGATCTCATAGAACTATAAAAACTTCTCCCACATCTTTGCTTTGCAGGAAATGCCATACGTGCTTATATGTGGACCATCTGAAGGAATGGCTTCTTTCTTGCTGCCCTCCCGTAGAGGCCTGTTTAATGGAGAACTCTTGAAATTGTGGACCCTTGCACCTTCACTCCAGTTTCAGCCAAAGAGCACTGCAGACGTCTGAGAGTTCAATTTTCAGTTGACATCTTGATCTTATGTTTAGTTTTGAGGATCGGCCTGTTCTAGTAAGAAAGAGTCTGCAGAGCTTCCTGTGTGCTATAGACACTTTAATATGCAAGCAGCTCTCCACGCTCGTGCTTAGATCTGGCAGTGAAATACCAAAAAAAGAAGTCTGACCGCAATCTTGGTACCATTGCTTGCATACATATATGTCGATCAAACACAGGAAGCTCTGCAATCTACTTGTGACTTTACGTTCTAGGAGGATAAGTAAATACATATAGGTTAACAACATTTGATGTGGCTTTTATATAAGTAACATATAAATGTTTTTCATATAAAGACCATAAAGAAACATAATCGCAAATGGATCTTTTCATGATACCTTGGTGCGCTCCCCAGGCACTGCTGTTTCGTTGAAGGACAAGCGTGTAGCAGATTCACTGGCAGGACGACGCCCGACCTCTTGCTGCATCCAAACGTTGCCATCTTTTGCCTTTATGTGTGAGTGGACGTTTCTTGTGTTCACTTTCTCCGATGTAGAACCCTCATCCTCATCTGAATTCACCTCTGTTATAGCACGTCTTTATTTGAAAATAGCAGTGTTAGATTTGGGGGAGCATATTTGCGACTGAGAGAATAAAAGTGAATAAAACAAAAAAACCTTTACAAGTACCATAAATTTACACCGGCTGTTACAGACTAAAATCAAATATATGTTTTTTTTCTATAATAGTGAGAATAAGAGCAGCTCACTACTCAAAATGGTAATTCTAGGAAGCATCCAGAATAGAACCGGCAACCTCTTGCTTATGAGTCCGCAGTTCTTACCTCTGTACCACCTAAGTGGTCATGTCAGCATTGTACCCTAACCAATTTTCTTTTTCTTTGGTTATATTCTTGAATAAAAGTGCACTTGTTTTGTTATACATGTACCTTTTGTGATAGTGTTTATTTGATTTTTGAACCTCAGTCTTCACACATTATACACTTCATGTCAAAATTTTGTCATTAGAACTATAACAGAAAAAAAAATTCTGTTTTATTTATGTGTTTAACATTTCTTGCCTCGCATTTCCTGTCATCCTACATTTACACATATTGTTGTAGGCATGGAACACACATGAAATGCTTTTATTCCAAATAACAATATATTATTTACCCCCTACAACTCCAGGTACCTCACACCCAGATAAACAGACTTGAGCAGGGAGAACTTCAGCTGCCGTCAGTGGGGGATGAGATAGCAGGCTGCTTGCTGCTTGTGCTGATCGACACATTTACAAAACAATGACACTGATTTAGAGGTGAGAAGGAATTTAAGGATTTACGATTATGACTTTTTTCGTAGGCTTCAGGGATTCTAGTTTTAAGTAGATTGAATACTTTTGCAAGCCACTGTATTTTTCTGCACAAGTAAAAATGATTGATGGGTAGCACACCTCGAAGCACCCAGGCTACGTTTCTTGCTCTTTTTTGTGTCTGGGTGTGAGACACCATGGAGGAAGGTGCTTTTTGCATGGCAGAATGCAGATGCAGCTTCTGTTGGAACTTGGATTCCATTTTGAAAAAGGTACAAAGGAGGACTAAGTTTTGAATGAGGAATGATGGTTTCTATAAATGGACACCTGACCTTTGCTCCTGTGTGTGCTGTTTCAGGCTCCATCTTGCACACACTTTTTAAAAGCCAAGCCTGTTTTGGATGATGTCATATGCAAAACCATGACTAATTTGCATATGATTTGTCACTTCATTGATAGTCACTCATTGGTTCATCAGAATCATGGAACGGACTTGTTCATTTTTGACTTGGTAGTGGATGTGGATGGTTGGCCTGCTCCTTCTTCATGCTTAACGGTTGTCCAAACATCTGTAAACTTCTTAATCCATTTCTAACATGGTAAAGCACTGTCTCTGTATTTTGCAGAAAGCCTTCTTTGGATTTGGTCCCTGCTACACCTTCATCTTATAGAAAGCAGATCACTGCTCACTGCTCATCTTTGGTGCAAACAGAGAGCAGATCAGCCATGTTTGCTCTTAGAAAGCAACAAGAAAAACTTTCTGACTATAGTTGAAACTTTACCACTGAGCCCACAGACACACAAGGTGTCCACATGTGTGTGGGGAAAGCTGCACAGCCACCTCAAAGACCCTTGTATTATTACTTTGCCATGTGGGGAGTAACCTGAGGAGTTACTCATTAGGGTCTGCAAGACAGTAAGATCAGGTCATCAGGCTGACACCGTACTTGATCTTCTTCCAGTATTTTTGCCATAGTGGATGTTTTAGTTTCTGCCAGCTGTCCTGGTGCTTTCTGTCTTGTTCAGATTTATACATTTTCAGTCTGCTTAACTTTTAATCTTTGATGGCTTTTGTTTGGTGTTCTATATGTCACTGATAGCAAGTCCTCTGCAAGCATTTAATGCTTTGGCTTGAAGGCTTCACTTTCCTGTCTGCTTGCATACATCAGATCGGTTTGAGATTCTCAATCAGTAAACAAGCCATTAGATTCAAGCAACTGATAGGAGAAGCAGAGGAGGCCAAAATGCTCCAAGCACTCAGATGTGTGGTTAGTTATGTAATGACAGTGAGGCCTGCTTAGTTGTCTCTTTTATGACACTCATGTCCTGCTTTTGAGCACAAGTGGCTGCATGACTTTAAGTCATTTTGGTTTGTTTTTGACTACTTAGCTCTACGGTGTTCTTCTGCAGTCCTCTGTGGTCAGTTTTACAAAACTTATTTACTTCTATTCTTAAGATTCATCTGTTTGAAATCTGTATTTCATCACCAGTGATGATTCTCTTCAAAACTGCATTATGTTTACTACCAGAGCAGTCAAATTAGCATCAAAAATTGTTTAGATAACTGTACTTAAGTATGATGTCTATTTGTGCCTTAACTCTCTTATTTGAAATACACTCTAAACCTGACATGGTTTCTGCTTCATTGCTTATTATAAGAAGTTCGTTAAGATGTGCTGAGCTCAGCAGGGCCTCTGTTTCAGGGTTACACAGAGAAGGGGTGCCTCAAAGTCGTCATGTTACACTTATTGTCTTTCACTGCTTGCTTTACTTCATGTTTGCTTAGGCTGTGTTCCTCATCATCTACCTCCTGCACTCTTCACACAAGGCAAGGTCCACCCAAACCCTAAAGTGGGGGTCATGTCTGCTCTTAAATAAAGAAGCCTTTTGAACACAAACTAGAGTCTGAACTTGAGCTTTATTGCCAGGCTGCATAGGTGCTATGAATTTCTCTTTGTGTTCCATCCATACACATAACAAAGTATTAAACAACACAATCTATAATGTAAGACGCCATCACAATATTATATACTGTGACCTGTAGGGGGCACCCTGAACACCCAGACATAACCAGCCACACTGTCACAGGTTTGAACAAAGACCTTTAAATTAAACAAAAGACCTTTTACGGGATTTTATCACCTGTGCTTGCGCCCTCTGTTGGTTGGGATTGGCTCCAGCAGACCCCCATGACCCTGTAGTTAGGATATAGCGGATTGGATAATGGATGGATGGATAAATGACAGTCACAGTTCTTTTCCTTTCTCCTTCCACATCCACTCTCCTCCTAACACAAGTTTTCCACAAATCTGTCCACACCTGTATGCTGTCAAAGTCCCTTTGTAATGATTCAATGGAATTCTAGTCCATGATGACATCCATCTTTCCATCTACCCCTAGGAGAAGTGGTTTTGGAAGATGAGGTGAGAATCCCAGTATCACAGATGTCTTTTCTTGGGCAGGAAAATTGTTTGGCAATCGACTAGTGGCACCAAATGGCACAGAAGGTCAACAAGAAGGGGGGCAGAATAGAGAAGGATGATTCATAGTTATTGTAATGCTTTTATTTTGGTACAAATGACTAAAAAAGAGAGATTCAGTATGCACAACACTGCTAAACAGGATATACTAAGGCAGTGAGTCTTCAGCCTAGAGAGACCAAAGGGCCATCTCAAATATAAAATGGCAGATCATTACACAGCTTTGGGGCTCTGTACAAATCTCCAACTGTCATTGAGCTCTTAACGTACACTCAGATTTGTTAGTAATGAAAAGATCTGATAAGTAAGCAGGGTGTCCGCCATTTAAAGTTTTATATGTAAGAAGATGAATTTTGAAATCAGCCCTAACATTAACTGAAAGCAGTGTAATGACTATATGTCAATGTCAATTTATTTATATAGCACATTAAAAACAACATAGGAATGCTTTGGCCAAAGTGCTTTACAATAAAAGAAGAAAAACATACAATTAACATAAATAACATAAATAGAAATAAAATAAATTAACATAAATAAAATACTGTAATAGGGCGGCACAGTGGTGCAGTGGGTAGCGCTGCTGCCTCGCAGTTAGGAGACCCGGGTTCGCTTCCCAGGTCCTCCCTGCATGGAGTTTGCATGTTCTCCCCGTGTCTGCGTGGGTTTCCCCCGGGCGCTCCGGTTTCCTCCCACAGTCCAAAGACATGAAGGTTAGGTGGATTGGTGATTCTAAATTGGCCCATGGGTGTGTGCTTGGTGTGTGGGTGTGTTTGTGTGTGTCCTGCGGTGGGTTGGCACACTGCCCGGGATTGGTTCCTGCCTTGTGCCCTGTGTTGACTGGGATTGGCTCCAGCAGACCCCCATGACCCTGTGTTCGGATTCAGCGGGTTGGAAAATGGATGGATGGATGGATGGAAAATACTGTAATAATAAATAGAGGTAAGATTACATAATCACAATGAGGAAACCATCAGTATTACTGAAGGTCACGGAAAGCAAGTGAATAGAAATGAGTATTTAATCACATTTTGAATTGTAGACGACTCCTTTATGTGATGAGGTAAAGAGTTCCACAGGCGAGGAGCAGCAGCTGCAAAAGCCCTGTCTGTCCGCCTTAGTTTTAAACTTGATACGAGGGACAACAAGAGACAGCTGACCAGAAGATCTAAGCACGCTACTTTCTAGTTCTTGTAATGATTCCTGCTACTAACATTTTGCATTAACTTAAAGGTGAATAAAAAATAATTAAACAGTCAGTGAATAATGCATTGCAGTAGTTAATCCTACTAGAAATACATGCATGGACTTCTGTCATAATGCTAACTGAAATGTAAACATATCTTGTTCCTTCAATAAATTTTGTATCATATTGAACATAAGACTCCATAGGTTCCAATTGCCTCAAGGATTATTATTTAATTCTCACTTCTTTATAAATTTCTAAGTTTCCATTCATATTTGAATTTCTCTATTTATAAACCTGTGGTCCTTGGTTCTTACTGTGGCTTTACTATTGTTCTCAGATCTGTCTTTATGATTACTGACTCATGCTTATTTACCTGACTTTCGTTGTCCTTTTCTTGGTTTTTGCCCTTTACAGTACAGTTTCGTGAGATCCTCTATATTTAGAAATAGTTTTCATTTTCTAATATTTTAAGGCCAGAAAAAGTAGTTTTTAGACTGTGATGTAACATATGTTTTAAAAGACATACAGGTGTCTAAGATAAGACAATGGTGTGTACTGATTCAGTAAAACTAATGTTTAGACCTATTGAGTTAAAAAGTAACAGACTTTCATTCCTCTTGTCACGCTTGGGTCACAGAATTGCACAGAAAACAGAGGAGCTTGACGAGACAGGAATTTTATTCAAATACTGCAAACAAACATTTGTCTCTTTTAAAAGTTTTTAAACGTGCTCCTTGACAGGATAGAGTTGACAGTTCCGTCTCTCAATTAAAAGTATGCATAGGTATCATCTTCTTTGAAGGAGTACGTGCCAGGAGCAGGAAAAGTCTGAGAGAGAGAGAGGGAGAAGCAAAACAATCATTTCCAAACTGACAGAAGCCCATAC
This sequence comes from Erpetoichthys calabaricus, assembly GCF_900747795.2. Taxonomy (NCBI): domain Eukaryota; kingdom Metazoa; phylum Chordata; class Cladistia; order Polypteriformes; family Polypteridae; genus Erpetoichthys; species Erpetoichthys calabaricus. The sequence goes on from NC_041397.2 coordinate 315,125,052, forward strand.
AAGCTTCTTAAGTAAGCGGAGTACCACGCGACAGAGCCGCCAGAAAGGTAGTCTGTGAACGTTTTTCAGGGGTTTTCCCAGCAGCGTCTGTATTCTCTGGAGGTGCGATCAGCCCCTCAGCTCACACCCCCTCTCTCAGCTTTATTCACATTTTCATGAATTAAGCGACTCTCCAGACTGGGTTCAAACAGGTGTGACAGGACATCAGCATTAACACACTCAGAGCCAGGTCGATGCCTGACTGTAAAACTGTAAGATTGTAAGCCCAAGAACCATCTCATGAGACGAGAGTTTGTATCTTTCTGACAGTATAACCATTGAAATGGAGCATGATCAATTACTAATGTGAAATTTCGACCCCATAAGTAATAACGAAGCGCTTCTACAGCCCATTTAATCGCCAAACATTCTTTTTCAATAGTTGAATAATTGCGTTACCTGGAGAGCAATTTCCTACTCAAGTATGTGATAGGGTGATCTTCTCCATCAAAAACCTGGGACAGGACGGCGCCTACACCGAATGCACTTGCATCCATCTGTAGGACAAAATCTTTAGAGAAATCGGGATTCCGCAAAACCGGATAAGAAGACAAAGCGGTTTTCAAATCTGAAAAGGAACATTCACAAATTTCTGTCCATAAAATAGGGCAGTTCTTCCTGCCGTTAGTAAGCTCTGAAAGAGGAGCAGCCCTATTTGCAAAATCAGGGATGAATCTTCTGTAATAACCCGCAAGTCCCAGAAAAGTGCATGCCTGTTTCTGCGTTTTAGGCCGGGGGTAAGCAAGCATCTCTTCCACTTTTCTTAACTGTGGATGAAGTAAACCCCTGCCCATGGAGTAACCTAAATAATAAGTCTCAGACATACCTAGTTTACATTTCTTAGGATTAGCAGTCAAGGACAGCCTGAAGACGTTCTAAATGCGAGTGCCAATCATTGCTGAAAATCACCACATCATCAAGATATGCCCCAGAATATTCAGAATGAGGTCACAATATCTGATCCATCATACACTAGAAAGTTAGAAGTACCCCATGAAGACCAAACGGGAGTCTCGTAAATTCATAAAGTTCATCAGGAGTTGAAAATGCTGTTTTCTCACAACTGTCAGCCTCTAGAGGCACCTGCCAATAACCTTTCGTGAGATCTAGCGTGGAGATATAGGTTGCCTGACCCAGTTTTTCCAATAGCTTGTCAACACGGGGCATTGGATAAGCATCAAATTTAGAGATCTTATTCAAACGCCTGAAATCAATACAGAAGCGAACCGAACCGTCTTGCTTTGGGACTAATACGACCGGACTACACCAGTCACTTTTACTTTCACGTATTACACCTAATGCCAGCATCTTCTTGACTTCTTTGCGCAAAATATTTCTTCGCGCTTCTGGGATTCGAAATGGCAGCATCTGTACCCGGATACCGGATTCAGTAGTGATTTTATGTTCTGCAAGGTTAGTCATGCCTGGCAAGTCTAAAAAGACATCAGTGTTCCGTTCAATCAAAGTTAACAATTCTGTCTTTTGTGAGTCAGTCAAATCGTTACCAATGGTAACATCGGTCTGAGAGACAGCAGCTAAGGAAGTGTAAATACCCTGCCGATCATACCATTCCTTCAAGAGATTATCTTGTAAAATCTGGAATGGTTTGCGCTGGCTTGGTATTCTAACTTTGTAATTTACTGGTCCCATACACTCCTCAATAATGGCAGGGCCCTGCCATTTAGCTAGGAATTTGTGCGGGTCAGACGGAACCAGTACCAAAACACGATCACCGGGTTTGAATTCACGAAGCTTACTGCGCCTATTGTAAAGACCCTTCTGTGTTTCCTGCTCGCGTTGTTGATGCTCCACAGCAATAGAAGAAAGCTTAGAAATTCTTTCTTTCAGCGAAACTACTCAATCTGCAAAGCTCGGCCCAAGAGCTGTTGACTCATTTCCTATCCATTCCTCTTGTACAACATCCAGGATGCCTCTTGGACGCCTGCCAAATAACAACTCGAACGGACTCAAGCCAGTGGACGCCTGTGGCGATTCCTGCACCACAAACATAACAAAAGGCAGGACAGAGTCCCAGGATGTAGGATCATTATGAGCAACTCGTCCGATCATTTGTTTTAAAGTCTTGTTAAACCATTCAGTCAAACCATTAGTCTGTGGATGGTAAACAGTGGTATTCAATTTCTTAATAGCAAAGCTGTCACACAATTGTTTCATCACGCGAGAAGTAAAAGGTGTGCCCTGATCAGTTAAAATTTCTCTAGAGATGCCCATATGAGTAAAAACCCCACACAGAGCTTTGACCTTTTTCAAAGCAGCCACCTCTGGATATCGTGTTGCATAGTCAACCAACACCAGCATATATTGATACCCACTTTTAGTCTTAGGCAAAGGGCCTACAATTTCTAATCCCACCCTCTGAAAGGGGATTTCCAAAATATGCATAGGACAAAGGGGAGCCCGAGGAGGCTTACAAACGGAGACGATCTGACAGTCAGGACATACGATCTGACAGTCAGGACATGAAGTACAGAACCTTTCAACATCTTTTCCCATATTCAGCTAATAAAATCGTTTTGACAAGCGATCTCTGGTTTTATCAGCCCCCAGGTGCCCTCCCAAGATGTGAGAGTGGGCCAGCTGCAAAAGAATTTTCCTATGCACTTCAGGTACAACTAGTTGTTCAATAAATTTAAATGGTCTGAAATCACTCTGAAAAGGCAACCGTCTTTTTCTAGAAAGTGTGGAGTTTTCAAGCCCCCGGTATCATGCTCTTGGTAATAGGAGTCACTAGCAGTGCGAGTCTGTTTAAATGCATATTCTAATGAGCTATTAGCATGCTGCAAGCACACAAAATCTGACTGCTCGCTAGTACTCCGTTTGCGATCGGAGGCATTTGAAATCTGAGAGGATGTAGAAGGGCCTCCCTGCCTGAGATTGGGGAGGGTGTCTCCCTCAGTCTCGCTGGAGAGATCGGGTTAAATATTTAATTGGGGCTCTGGTTCAATGTTTAATTGGGACTCAAGATTATCCCTGACCACCACTAGTTCTCCTTCTTCTCCAAACTAAGCTCAACAGGCAATTTGATGACCGGTGTGCGACATTCAGCAATTAGTCTAGGAAAAAGGGCATTGTTTCTGCCTATCAGTAATGGCCAGGGGCAGGAGTCCGAAACGGCAGACCAAACTTTAAAATGATTACCCTTATAAGTTAATGGAAGAAGCAATGTCTGATAGTCTTTAACATCTCCATGTACACAACGTATTTTTACAGTCTCAGTGTTACTAAGGCATCCATTGTCAAGACAGTCTCGTCTAACAACACAAAGGTCACTGCCTGAGTCCAATAACGCTGAGATCTCACGGCCCCCCAAATTCACTGATATCAATAAGCCATCTTTTTTTTTAGATGAATCGGGAATACGTGAGCAACAAACCTCCAATTTCCATCGACTGAGCCGGAGAGAGGCGACATTCCTTTGCCAAGTGACCGGGTTGATCACACCGGAAACATCTTTGTTCAGCAATACTGCTGAAATATCCTCGGCGACGTCCACGGCCTCGCGTGTCTCCAGGAATGGGTACCTCATTAATAACTGCGTTCTCCGGAGGCCTTCCTGATGACATGATCAGGTCCTGAAGTTTGTCGATGTTCAGGTCTTCGGTCAAAGCGACGAGAATGCCCTGGTCGCTCTCTCAGAGGTTGTAACACAGCATACGGGGCCCCAAATCTTTTTCCAAGCGGTCTGAGAACCTTCTAAACATTGAGACACAATCGTCAACGATTCAATATTATGACGAAGAAACTCATCTCGGATAAGTGCAGGTATCCTGGCCAGTACTATGTTCATGACAACCTTTTCTATGACTCGCTCCATCTTGTCCCCCTCAAACCAGCAATGTACTTTATGAATCAAATATTGTATTTGCGCCTGGATTCAACCATCCATATTCAGTTTCCAGTCATAAAGTGGTCTTACGCAAAGAACTTGCTCCTTCAGGAAATAATAATTGCTGAGCTTATCACGCTGTACATGCCGTAAGGAAAGTAAGGCATCACCAGACAAAAATGGGGTGATGATAACAAGCCCAGTGTCATTTGTCCCATCCCAACAAGGTAAGGAGGAATGTGAAGGTAGTCTGTCAACGTTTTTCAGGGGTTTTCCCAGCAGCATCTGTATTCTCTGGAGGTGCGATCAGCGCCCCAGCTCACACTGTTCTTTATGTATTCAGAAACAAGTAGCTCTCATCCATCTGTTCTTTTATGTTACTGACACAATTAATTCAAGACACCATCACAGAAACATCCTTTGTTGTAAAATAAAAGTAGAGCTGGTTATGATTTGCATATGAGAAAAAGTCAATGTAATGTTTTCTAATGATTGTTTGTAGTACTAGGGTGCTGTACCGTGTTAGCCATTATGAATGTAGAGAAAAGCCAAGCAAAATGACACCTTTTATTGGCTAATCTTTCTAGTTAGCCAATAAAAGGTGTCATTTTGCTTGGCTTTTCTCTAATGATTGTTTCCAATGGAAGGTGTGTAAAGTGAAAAACACGACAGTCTAAATACTGGTCTCTGCGGAACACCATATTTAGCATCTAAATATTATACAGGTTGAGTCAAAGTTATGTTAACACTAATGGTACTGCTATGTTATACTTATATGCAATTTTTGTGGACAATTAATGTGCCACATATGGTACATGTGTTGAACGTGATGGCAAACAGGATGAGACATTCGTGTAAATCATCTTGCACATATGAAGTATGGTTTGTGAATAAGCTGTTCATGCCAAATGTTAACATAATTTTGACTCACCCTGTATATGAACTATCAGCATATTTCTGTGCATACTAAAATCAATTGATTTGATAAATATGAACTAAACCATGCAAGTATGGTGCCTGAGAGTCCAATGCAATTTTCCAGCCTAAGTGACATGACAGAGTCGTCAATGGTGTCAAAGGATGTGCTTAAATGTAACAACATAATTGAATTTCATGGGTTTTATGTGCTCCTTACTATCTGCAAAATTACCTCTAATCAAGACCATCGTAATCTAAGAACTGCCTGCTTTAACTTATGAGTAACACAGCAAGTGTGTTCCCAAAAAAATTCATGACACTTGGCCTTCAAAATTCACATCAATCAGACTGGCAGTGATGAGAGAGCCCAATATGAACTGGAATAAAATAGAAAGTAAAATGAATAACTTCAGCGTGGGCTAGATGTGATCACTTTAGAATTACAATACTTGCCAAAATTCTTTCAACTGATTCTCATAAAGAGAATTAGATTTTTTTAAATATAGAGCATCATTTTACCTCTGAGTTATAGAATGAACCCTTTTCCGCTGCTCAAAATTAGCCTTTGTGTGAGTAATGTGGCGTGGAATATTACAGCTGGTTTTTAATGGCACACTTTAATCTCATCTTGCATTACTCTAAATTTTGCTGTTAAGGAATTAGAAGTGAATTTAAATGGCTTCCTGAGACACATACAAATGGTTTAATTGCAGGATTTTCCTAAAATAAACTGCCCAGGATACACATTAGAGAACTCTGGATGACATGTTTGTGAATAATAAAGTATCTATCTATCTATCTATCTATCTATCTATCTATCTATCTATCTATCTATCTATCTATCTATCTATCTATCTATCTATCTATCTATCTATCATATAGTACCTTTCCTATCTATCTATCTATCTATCTATCTATCTATCTATCTATCTATCTATCTATCTATCTATCTATCTATCTATCTATCTATCTATCTATCTATCTATCTATCTATCTATCTATCTATCAAACACGTTATAGTTTAATTGTGGTATACCTGGTGCATATTAAATTACTGTATTGTGTATTTTATGAATGTTAGAATTCCATTCAGCTTCTGAAATTTTAATAAGGAGGCCCATTTCCCATCATTCCCTAAAACCATTAAGATCTTCATTCCTTGAAACTCGCTGATATCAGTTTTTAGAGTGGGCCAGTTCTAGCACTTTATCCATTCTGCCCTTAGAGGTACAGGCAGTTCCTCAATGTGTATCGGCACTTTGCCCCAATTCTAGTCTGCATTTAGCAAAAAAAAAATCTGTTCTTTCACTGAGCTTTCACACATCCAACCATTCTTCAAAATAATTTCTGTATAGCAGTGTGCATCCTGTTCTGCTCATCATTATCGATATGTTTCTTCACCTTGTTTGGAGTCCACCAGTGGTCAATTCAATTGGGGACTTGATTAGGAAGAGCACATACGTGTAATAATAATAATAATAAATTTTATTTTTTTAATAGGCAACTTTCTTAACACTCAAGGTCGCCTTACAATGAAATTAAACAACATTAATAAAATAAAAGCAAAGAGAATGATAAATCAAAAAGCAATAATTAGCAAACAAACAAAGATAACTGGCAGTAATAGTGCAAAATTTATAGTTGGTATGCCAGTCTGAAAAGATAAGTTTTGAGGGCAGTTTTAAAATGTGTTATTGAATCGCGTTGACGTATATGACAGGGAAGAGAATTCCAGAAATGAGAAGCACGAGGAGAGACGCTCGAGCTCCCATAGAACAGAGTTTGATGTGCGGTATAGAAAGTCGAGCAGAGGATGAGGATCTGAGTGAGCGAGAGGGAGTGCAAGTCTGTTGGAGATCAGCGAGGTTGTGGAGAGCTTTAAATGTTAAAGAGCAGTATTGTATTCTGTAGTTAACAGGGAGCCAATGAAGTTGAGAGAGAATAGTTGTAATATGTTCAGTGGATTTAGAACAGCAGGTTACTATCCTGGCAGCAGAATTTTGAACAAGTTGTAAGCATTGGATACGTTTTTGTGGGATGCCAGACAGAATAGCATTACAGTAATCTATATGTGAGGTGATTCGGGCATTAATCAATACTTCTGTACTGTGTTGGGTAAGGACAGGACGAAGTCTAGAAATGTTTTGGAGATGGAAGAAGACAGTCTGAGAAACATTAATTATATGGGAAGAAAAAGAGAGAGTACTGTCAAGAATGTCACCCAGGCTCTTCACCTGGTAAGTGATGTTTGTGTTAATATTGTTAATTAAAACAGATGAATGGTTAACCTTAGCAAGTGTAGATTTAGAACCAATGAGGAGCACCTCAGTTTTATTGTTGTTTAGTTGGAGAAAATTGTGAGTCATCCATGACTTTATGTCTTGGAGACATGCCATAAGAGTATCTGGAGGGAATACAGAAGTGGATTTAATGAATAGATATAGCTGTGTGTCATCAGCGTAACAATGAAATTTAATACCATGGTGCCGAAAGATATTACCTATTGGGAAGATATAAATGAGAAAAAGAATCAGCCCCAAAACAGAACCCTGCGGGACTCCCTGAGTAACGACTGCATTCTCAAATTTAAGCCATTTATTTGAACAAATTGCCTCCTATCAGTGAGGTAGGAAGAAAACCATTGGAGGAAAAGATAGATAGATAGATAGATAGATAGATAGATAGATAGATAGATAGATAGATAGATAGATAGATAGATAGATAGATAGATAGATAGATAGATAGATAGATAGATAGATAGATAGATAGATAGATAGATAGATACTTTATTAATCCCAAGGGGAAATTCACATACTCCAGCAGCACCTTACTGATACAAAAAAACAATATTAAATTAAAGATTGATAATAATGCAGGTAAAAACAGACAATAACTTTGTATAATGTTAACGTTTACCCCCCTGGGTGGAATTGAAGAGTCGCATAGTGTGATGGAGAAACGATCTCCCCAGTCTGTCAGTGGAGCAGGACATTGACAGCAGTCTGTCGCTGAAGCTGCTCCTCTGTCTGGAGATGATACTGTTTAGTGGATGTAGTGGATTCTCCATGATTGACAGGAGTCTGCTCAGCGCCCGTCGCTCTGCCACAGATGTCAAGCTGTCTAGCTCCATGCCAACAATAGAGCCTGCCTTCCTCACCAGTTTGTCCAGGCGTGAGGCGTCTTTCTTCTTTATGCTGCCTCCCCAGCACACCACCACGTAGAAGAGGGCGCTAGCCACAACCGTCTGATAGAACATCTGCAGCATCTTATTGCAGATGTTGAAGGACGCCAGCCTTCTAAGGAAGTATAGTCGGCTCTGTCCTTTCTTGCACAGAGCATCAGTATTGGCAGTCAAGTCTAATTTATCATCCAGCTGCACTCCCAGGTATTTATAGGTCTGCACACAGTCACCTCTGATGATCACGGGGTCCATGAGGGGTCTGGGCCTCCAAAAATCCACCACCAGCTCCTTGGTTTTGCTGGTGTTCAGGTGTAGGTGGTTTGAGTCGCACCATTTAATAAAAGGCCACAGACTCCAAAATTAGCTAGTCATTTCAAATGTATCTAATGGGATATGGTGTCAAATGCAGAGCTGAGGTCAAGACATACAAGAATTGATAAAAGCCCCATGTCAGCTTTTTGGAGAAGATCATTTGTGATTTTCACCAGGGCAGTTTCTATGCTGTGTTTAGGACAAAACCCAGATTGAAACTGTTCAAAAAGGTTATTTTTTGAAAGATGGGACTGGAGTTGGGAGGCGACTTTCTATTCGAGAACTTTATATATGATTGGAACATTTGAAACAGGCCGATAATTGTTAAGGATATTTGGGTCTAATCCAGGTTTTCTCAGAATTAGAGTAATTGAGGCTGTTTTTAGTGAGAAGGGGACCGTGCTTGTAGTAAGGAAAGAGTTAACTATAGCAGTTATCAGGGGGGAAATATGTGACAGACAGGACTTAACAAAGCTTGTAGGTACTGGATCTAATTGGCATGTGGAAGAATTAGATTTTGTTATAAGCTCCGAGATATTATTTTCAGTTGGTAAACTGAAATCCGAGAATAGGGTGGTTGGTAAGGGAACATTGGTGATAGTGGAGAGTATAAAAGGATATAAAAGTATATAGAGGAAGCAAGTTGCTGATGGATTTTCTCAAGTTTTGATTTGAAGAAATCCAAAAAAGTGCAGCAGTGCTTAACAGTGAGGTTATGGTAAGCAACATTTTCTGGCCTATTCATTTTGGAAAAAAGAGCTTACATGTGTACAGAAAGTCCCGCTGGTAAGAAAAGGACAAGAGATGAGGTCAAAGGAATTGTTTGCAGAGCTTAGAGACAAGATTGTGTTGAGGCACAGATACGGGTAAGGCTGCACAAATATTCCTGCAGCATTGAAGTTTCCTAAGAGCACAATGGCCTCCATAATTTCTAAATAGAATAAGTTTGGAACAACCATAACTCTTCCTAGAGCTGCCCTCTTGGCCAAACTGAGCAATAGGAGAAGGGCCATGGTAAGAGATGTAACCAAAAACCTGTTGGTCACTCTGGCTGAGTTCCAAAGAACCTGTGTGGAGATGGAAGAAACTTCCAAAAGGACAACCATCACTGGAGCACTCCATCAATCAGGGCACTATGAAGAGTGATTAGATAGAAATATCTCCTTAGCAAAAGACACATGATAATCTGCTTGCAGTTTGCAAATGGCACCTAAAGGACTCTTAGACTGTGAAAAACAATATTCTCTGGTCTGATGGAACCAAGTGTAGTGTCATTTTTCTAAAGGAAACCAGGCTTCTGTGCAATACCATTCCAACGGTGAGGCATCTTGTATGGGCTTGTTTTACTGTAGCAGGGAATGGCAGGTTGGTCAGGGTTGGGGTAAAACTGAATGGAGCAAAGTACAAAGATATCCATAGTGAAAACTATCTCCAGAGCTCTCTGGCCCTCAGATTGTGCCAAAGGTTCATGTACTAACAGGATAACAACTCTACAACAACAACAACAACATTTATTTATATAGTACATTTTCATACAAATAATGTAGCTCAAAGTGCTTTACATGATGAAGAAAAGAGAAAAAAAAGACAACGTAAAAATTTAAATGAGACAACACTAATTAACATAGAATAAGAGTAAGGAACAATGGCCAGGGAGGACAGAAAAAAAAAAAACTCCAGACGGCTGGAGAGAAAAAATAAAATCTGCAGGGGTTCCAGACCATGAGACCACCCAGTCCCCTCTGGGCATTCTACCTAACATAAATGATCAGTCCTCTTTGTATTTAGGGTTCTCATGGAAGGACTTGATAATGATGGTTATGTAGACTTCTGGCTTTTAATCCATCAATGTAAGAACATCACGGTGCTCTGATTAGGTGGTGGTGGTGCAGGTTGCCACCACAGAAAACTGGGAAAAAAAACAGAAGAGAGAGTAGGGGTTAGTACGGATTTTAGAACCACCAAGAATAGTTATGATAAATAATTGAATATACAGAGCATCAGGATATAACTAAAATGAAGTTATGAGAAAGCCATGTTACAGTAATGTGTTTTCAGCAGTTTTTTAAAGTGCTCCACTGTATCACCCTGGCAAATTCCTACTGGCAGGCTATTCCAGATTTTAGGTGCATAACAGCAGAAGGCCCCCCGTCTCACCACTTCTTTTAAGTTTAGCTCTTGGAATTTTAAGCAGACACTCATTTGAGGATCTAAGGATTTGGAATATAAGGTGTCAGACATTCCGATATATAAGATGGAGCAAAATTATTTAAGGCTTTGTAAACCATAAGCAGTATTTTAATGTCAGTTCTAAATGACACAGGTAACCAGTGTAGTGACATCAAAACTGGAGAAATGTGCTCGGAATTTTCTTTTCCTAGTTAGGATTCTAGCAGCTCTATTCTGCACTAGTTGCAAACGATTTATGACTTTTTTGGGTAGTCCTGAGAGGAGTGCGTTACAGTAATCAAGTCAACTGAAAACAAACGCGTGAACTAATCTCTCAGCATCTTTCAATGATATAAGATGTCTAACTTTTGTTATGTTTCTTAAGTGAAAAAATGCTGTCCTAGTGATATGATTAATATGCGATTTAAAATTCAGGTTACAGTCAACAGTTACCCCTAAATTCTTTACCTCCGTCTTGACTTTTAATCCTAATGCATCAAGTTTGTTTCTAATAACCTCATTATATCCATTATTGCCAATCATTATAATTTCTGTTTTCTCTTTATTTAGCTAGAGAAAATTACTATTCATCCACTTAGAGACACAAATAAGACATTGTGTTAGTGAAACAACAGAATCGGGGTCATCAGGTGCTATTGATAAATACAGCTGCGTGTCATCAGCATAGCTGTGGTAACTCACGTTGTGCCCTGAGATAATCTGACCTAATGGAAGCATGTAGATCGAAAAGAGCAGCAGACCCAGGATAGAGCCTTGTGGAACACCATATAGGATACCATGTGTCTTTGAAGTTTAATTATCACAACTAACAAAGAATTTTCTACCGGCCAGGTAGGATTCAAACCAATTTAACACTAGAATTACCAGAGCCTACGAAAAAACTTGTAGATCCGGCCCACCTTAAATCGTTCGCACCTCTCCACCAGCACCTTTTGTCCTCTAAATGTGCAGATAAAGACAAGCAGCAAGCAGCTGGCTATTCCATCCCCCCACCGACTTAGAATGTGCACGAACTTCTCCCAGCTCATGCCTTGATTGATTATCTGGGAGTGAAGTGCTGGAGTTTTAGAGTGGAAATAATAGATCATTATTTGGTACACATGCATTTCATGTGTGTTCTGTTTCTACAATAATCTGTGTAAACACATTGTTAAAACAGAAACGTTTTTCATATTTTAGTAGTAAATGACAAAATGTAGGCATAAACTATATAATGTATGAAGCCTGAAGTCCAAAGATCAAATAAACACTTTCACAAAAGGTTCAGGGAGAAGACAACAGCTTCCGTGGTGTAGTGGTAAGATTTGCTGACTTGTAATCAAGAGTCCCCGGTTTGATCCCGACTGACTTCTATATTTGCTGTTTTCAGTACTGAGCTGCTCTTATCTTCTTCTATAATACGCTACCGTGGCTGTTCGTTTGTCTGTCCAGGATTTTAAATCTCCTGTAGCTCACAAACCGTTTCACCTATTGACTTGAAATTTGGTACACATATACTATGTGACCTCTACTATCCGCTTTCAGGGTGATGATTTTATTACTCTTTTTATTTTTATTTTATTTTATTGTAGAATCAATTCTCGGCAGGGTGCAGCAGGGTGGCCGTGCGGCACATGCGTACGGGCGCCGTTCTCATTCCCTACCACCTTCGCTAATTATTCTTGAGGCAGATTGAAGACTTAAGTGCCAGATTAAGTGAAAGATTAAAGAAAATGTACTAAGTAATTGCAACACAAAAACTAACTTAATCAGTTTTAACAATAAAAGATGACGACGAAAGAAGAGAAGCAGTGGACCGCTAGGGTGGAGTAAAGAGCTGCTCAGGAAGCAGCAAGCACATCAACCTCTGAGTAAATGAATGCTAAACGTACAGAGAAAGAGGATGAATACCAGGAATGCTCAAGTCAAGTGTATTCACTGCACGTTATCGTGCAGTGCGCCATTACTGGTTGTTAATATTATACAGTACACACATACATTTGGTTTGCGTCTGTAACACACGGTGTACATTTATAGGACTTGTAAAAGTTACCTTTTTTTTTCACTTTTACTCTCTCTAAATCATGATCATGATACATACTAGGGATCTGATGCTGTTAGTTTTTATTTGAAACTGGGAATAACTGGAGATGTGAATTGTGTTTTGAGACAATGGAACTGGACATTCTCTCATCTGGATGGATGAAAGCTGACACACAAACGCTGGTGAATCTGCCTTCTTCGTATCTCACCGTCACTTGATTTTTTTTTTATTCAGTTTTATTGAGTGTTCCTGCTCACGCAGAATTAGTATATACCTTGTGGTCTATGATGTCAAAAAAAAAAAACAAAACAGAGACATAGATATTTATGATATTTGGAATTATTCGTTTTATGACCTGTATAGTACATTTCGGAAAACTTTGTGGCATGGATGCTACATTATTCATATTATTCATATTCATTCGCATAACATCTTGCGGTTTGTAATCGGTGACCACGTGCTTTTCTTTCCCCAATCTTGTCAGTCCCCACATGTTGCTGTTTCTTTTGTACTCCAGGACATGCAGAGGAAAGAAAAGTAGACAGCAGTAAGTTCAGTGCTATATGCAATCATCAGATTCAAATGTTAACAGTTCACACACACGCAAGGATCGTCCTTCCTACATTTGCAACGCGTGTACCTGTTACAATGTACACGCTTCTCTCTATGCTGTAGTTTCTATTACACACCTGAAATATAGAGACAATATATGTGAAAACATCATTGCACTAATGCAATATTATTTGAAAACGAACAGTGTCAGATCGTGTGTGAATTTATGCTCTGTACTATTTTTTCCTCTGCATGTCCTGGACTACAAAAGAAACAGCATACAACAGCATGTGGGGACTGGCAAGATCAGGGGAAAAAAAAAACAGCGGTCACTGATTACAAACCACAAGATGTTATGCGAATGAATATGAATAATATGAATAATGTTGCATCTTTGCCACAAAGCTTTCCGAAATGTACTATACAGGTGATAAAATTAATAATTCCAAATATCATATATACCTATGTCTATGTTTTTTTGGGGGTTTTTTTGACATCATGGACCATAAGGTGCATATTAATTCAGCGTGAGCAGGAACACTCAATAAAACTGAATAAAAAAAAATCAAGTAACGGTGAGATACGAAGAAGGCAGATTCGCCAGCGTTTGTGTGTCAGCTTTTATCCCTACAGATCAGAGAATGTCCAGTTCCAATGTCTCAGAACACCACTCACATCTCCAGTTATTCCCAGTTTCAAATAAAAACAGTGTCAGATCCCTACTGTAGTATGTATCGTGATCGTGATTTAGAGAGAATAAAAGTGAAAAAAAAAGGTAACTTTTACAAGTCTTATAAATGTACACCGTGTGTTGCAGACGCAACCCAAATGTATGTGTGTACTGTATAATATTAACAATAAGAGCAGCTCACTACTGAAAACGGCAAATACAGGAGTGAGTCGGGATCGAAACGGGGACTATTGATTACAAGACAGCAAATCATATCACTACGCCACAGAAGCTGTTGGCTTTTACTCGAACCTAAATGTGTTTATTTGATCTTTGGACTTCAAGCTTCATACATTATATAGTTTATGCCTACATTTTGTCATTTACTACTAAAATATGAAAAACGTTTCTGTTTTAAAAATGTGTTTACACAGATTATTGTAGAAATGGAACACACATGAAATGCGTGTGTTCCAAATAACGATCTATTATTTCCACTCTAAAACTCCAGCACTTGCACTCGCAGATAATCAATCAAGGCATGAGCTGGGAGAAGTTCGTGCACGTTCTAAGTCGATGGGGGGATGGAATAGCCGGCTGCTTGCAGCTTGTTTTTATCTGCACATTTAGAAGACAAAAGACACTGGTGGAGAGGTACGAATGGATTTAAGGTGGGCCGGATCTACAAGTTTTTTCGTAGGTTCTAGTAATTCTAGTGTTAAGACACTGCCAGAGAGGCCCACCCATTCAGTAAGGCGATTTCTCAGAATATTATGATCAATGGTGTCAAATGCGGCACTCAGATCTAAGAGGATGAGAACAGATAAACGGCCTCTGTCTGCATTTACCCACAAGTTATTTACTACTTTAATGAGTGCAGTTTCTGTACTGTGATTTGTTCTGAAACCCGACTGAAACTTATCAAGAACAGCAGGTTTATTGAGGTGGTCATTAAACTGCATAATGACTGCCTTCTCTAGAATTTTATTTAAGAAAGGCAAGTTAGAAATGGGTCTAAAACTTTCAAAAGCAGAGGGGTCAAGATTATTTTTCTTGAGTAGGGGTTTAGTCTTAAGACAGTCTGGGAAAACCCCCGTATCTGATGATGAATTTACTATGTCAAGAATACTATGAATTAGCACGCCCGATACTTCTTTGAAAAAACTTGTTGGCATTGGGTCAAGGACGCAGGTGGAGGATCTCAGTTGAGAAATTATTTTATATAAATCAAGCAAATCTATTGTGGTGAAAGAATTTAATTTGTTTATAACGGAGTACTGGGGCTTAAGAGGATCTGCAGTGTTAGGGAGATATACTATATTATTTCTAATATCATTAATTTTTTGGTTGAAAATATAGCAATAGCCTCACAAATTTCACTGGAATTATTTTGGATGCATTCCTTTGAGTTACCTGGGTTTAGCAGACGATCAGTTGCAGAGAATAAGGCTCTGGGATTAGTAGCATTGTTATTTATAATCTTAGAAAAATAGCAGCACCTCTCAAGACTGACTGTGTTATTGTATTCTGTTATTTTAACTTTCAATATCTCATAGTGGATAGTTAGTTTAGTCTTCCTCCATTTACACTCATTTACTCTAAACACAAAGCAAAGCAAAGACAACACAAGAGAGGCTTAGGTGAGTTGCCCAGCCAGAACCTGGACTTGACCTAATCAAATATCTCTGAAGAGACCTGAAAACAGTTGTCCACCAGTGGTCACCATACCAACCAGTAGAGCTTGAAAGGATCTACCCAGAAAATTGGCAGAAAATCCTCAAATTCAAGAGGGAGAAACTTGACCTGCCAAACCCATGTACGTACTCCAGGATGGACTCACTGCCAAAAAGGCTTCAACTTAAGTACCAGGTCAAGGGTCCCAATGTTTGTGTCACTGGGATATTTCAGTTTTTTAAGTTGTATTAATTTTCAAAATATTCTGAAATCCTGATTTGCTTTGTCATTCTGGGGTTTGAGTTTTGCTTGATGAGAGCAAAAATTAATTTAAATGATAAAAAAACAAAAACAACAACTCACACTATTCCAGTTTGGTGCTGAGGTTATTATTTAACAGACAACATGTGCTGTATGTATGTAAGAACACAGAAAGGCAGAGTAGCTATCTATGATTAACATAAATACACTAGATGATATCATGAAATTACAGAATTCATTAACATGAAAACTGAAATCTAAAGAATGGGAAAGAAAAACTCCAATTGAGAGCAGGCCTAGAGAAAATAAACCTCCTGGGGTCCACCATCAGTTATGACAGACCCAGTCAAAGGTTTCAAGGTTAGGTCAGGTCAGGTTGCCGCTCCCACCACATAATGAAACAGCTCAGGATCCTGGTTGGCAACTACCCCCCCAACCCAAGCCGACACGCGGTCCAGTCCCATCCTCCGGAAATGACCCTCTATCTGCCAGGGGTTGCATTGGCATCTTCTTGGCCTGGTCCAGCCACTGGAGTCCTGTGAGCTGGATCACCCTCGGGTAATCACGCCACATGGCTGTAGTGCCGTAGCTGACGCTCCTTCACAATGCAGGTAGTGTGCCTCATTCGGGACTCCTTGAGCAACACAAAGTCAAACCAGCGGTACTGAAGGATTCTCCGAAGAGACACAGGAGTCCAGTCCTCATCTCAGGTCACTGGACAGCGTCCATGTCTCACAACCATATAGCAACATAATAAAATGTAAAAATAGTGAAGGGTTCTGAAGACTTTCTGAATCCACTATATGTAGGAGGATGGAGTACCACCAGTTCTTTTTTTTCATTTCAGCCACTCACTGCTATAATACGTAGATGCTGTCTAGATCTTCATCCATCCTAGCTAGTGTCACCTCAGGTATGCACAGAGGTTAAAGGTTTACGTTTACATTAAAGATGAAATAAGTTCATGAATTCCTCAGTTGTATAGAGAAGATAAATACTCTCTTTAAATGATTCAACATTATATGTTTTTTATTCATTTTCATGTCATGTCTTGTCATTCTTATATATGTGAATCATAATGTGAAGGCCCTTAATGTGTTTAAGATAAGATATGACTGATAGATCAGAACTGATGCTTAAGGGATGCCCTGTTGGGTCACTATAAAACTTCAGTAACATTTGAAATGGACGCCACTGCCTCCTACCCACTGTCTTTGTGGTGTTTGCAGTATTTTATTATCTTTTTCAGAGAAAACGATAATAAGAAGATTTAATTTATTGTATTTGGTGATGAACATTCAGACAGCACAAAAAAAGCTGAAAGAGCAGATAAGAATGGCAATAAAAAGGCAGGTACTGACGTACATAATGAGATAAGTGATAGGTCCAAAACCAACAGAGGGTCACAATGACACAAATCAGCCAATAGCAGAACGACAGCAGCAAGTGTGGAAAATGCTGAGGTGGCAGGGGGACTTCACCAAAGGTGATCCCACAAGTTTGCTGTGCATTCATAGCACTTCTTTACCTCAGCCACACAGAGTGAAAGTAGGTCAAAGAAATGGAGTGGCCATATTGAAACTGCCCACCTCATTGCTTCACAGGAAAACTAAACAATTAGACTGAGGGAAGAGTGTGTGTTTCAGACAAGGAGTACAGTCCATGTACACCATGTACACCAGCTTGTTTTTATTTATGGAGAAACCAATTCCAAAATATTAAGAGATTTTTTCAAAAAGCTTCTTTCATGTGAAACCTCATATCAAAGTATAAGAGTTTGTTTCATGTAGTTGAAGTAGTATATAATGGTGCCTTTCATAGTGAATCTCACTTCAGTGCCCGGATATAATACACATTGTGGCCAATAGAGGGCATCCCAGACCCCAAACTCCAGACACAACTTCATGGCTAACAAGTTACGGGGTCAAAAGGCTTATTTTTGAGTCAAGTACCTTAAATAGGCTAATTGTTCCATAATTCAATATAATTTACTCCTCTTTTCTTTCATTTCCACTCCTCCCCGGCAAGCTTTGTCTTTCCTCCACACCCGACTCCAAGTGACTCCCTGAGTGAGGCGGCACCACTTGTGCCAGACTTCTTTTTATTAGCTAAATAATTTGCCTGACTTCGACTACCTTTGACCCTGGGAGATGCTGAATGCTCAGCCCATTCTTTTATTACATGTTACTTTGGTCTGGGACATGGGTGGAGGCGCTGTCCCAAAAGAGTATTGATAAAGGTCGGTTGATGGTGTCAGCACAGTGTCTCCCCGTCCTTCTCTTGTCGTTTTATCAGGACAGAGCCATGGACCGGACTACTTGGACTCCCTGACCTGGAGAACGGCAGCCCTTACGGGACAGGACAACTCAGCTGAGGGAGGGGCACTGTGATGGATGGCCTGGACCATTACCTGGCTGGAACACCAGCTGGGTGGAAGGACCGAGGGAGAGAACGTGTTTGGGACATTATCTTCCCCAGGGGTTTTGTGGGGAGATGCCTGGGGGTGCTGCAGGTACAGCTGAGCCCTTGGTGGCACCACTTCCACCACACCCAGAAGTGCAGAGCCGGAAGAAGGTCAACAAACACCTGGAGCATTTCTAGGTGAACTCTAAAAGGACCTGCCTCACCACCAGTTGGGGAGCCAGAGTCGGGAGGAGGAGTAGAAACACTGAACATGGACCAGAGAAAGCAAAGGAGATAGTTGTCTGAGGAGATGAGAAAGAAAATGATAGACAAGCATGTGAAAGGCAAAAGCTAGAAGACCATTGCCAAGCAGCTTGATGTTCTTGTGACCACTGTGGAAAATATTAAGAAGTTTAGGGTCCATGGGACTGTAGCCAACCTCCCTGGAAGTGGCCACAAGAGGAAAATCAACCCCAAAATGGCCAAAAGATTAGTGAGAATCACAGACCAAAACTTCCAAAGAGATACAAGCTGAACTCTGAGGTCCATCAGTGTCTGCTTTGCTTTTTGAGTGACAGTGGGTTCAATGAAAGAAGACCCAGGATGACTGCACAGTGAAATTTACTAAAATGCATATTGACAAGCCACAATGCTTCGGGGAGAATGTCCTTAGGACAGATGGGACAAAACTAGAACTTTTTGGCAAGTCTCATCAGCTCTGTGCCCACAGACAAAAAACTGAAACTTTTAAAGAAAAGAACAGCAGACCTACTGAGAAACATGGAGGAGGCTTGATTATGTTTTGGGGCTGCTTTGCCGAGTCTGTCATGAGGCGTCTTGAGTCTGTGCAGGGAACAATGAAATCACAAGACTATAAAGACATTCAGGAGTGAAATGTCCTCTCCAGTATCAGAGAGCTCTGTCTCAATCGCAGGTAATGGACCCTCCAACAGAATAAGGAGCCAAAACACACAGCGAAAAGTCCCCATGAATGGCAAAGAACAAAACATTGGACTTTTGAGAAGTGGCCTTCCATGAGACCTGATTTGAATCCTCACACATCTGTGGAAAAAACTGTAAGGAGACCCCCTTCAAACCTGACCTAGCTGGAGCAATTTTCTCAGGAAGAGTGGGCCAAATGACCTGTCGACAGGTGCAGAAGGTTCATTGACACAAAGGTCACAATGTGATAACTATAGATTGCAGGCTTTCATTTCAATTGTTCATTAGGACATAAAACCCAGAGGACCTACGTCACAGTTGAACTGGCAAATAGTGATAAACAAACCCTGCTGAAATGGTATTCTCCTCGATCTTCAAGAAAATGTGGAAATGTTCTGGAATTTATCAAACTTTATGAAATGAATCAAATACAATGGAAAATTAATACTCTGAGTCCTTTTCCTCTGTGTCTCCTGAGCTATGGCTAAAAAACAACCACAGAGCCTGTGAAGCAAGGGATCAACATTATATACCTGGGGAATGTCCCTGTCCCTACCTGATCTGCACTACACGAGGAGTGTAACATGCTTAGTCCAGCAGTGAAGACACAACGTGCGATAGATAGATAGATAGATAGCGATGAATCGTTTCATAATATTCTTTAATTATGGTCAGCTAATGAAAGGAAAATACTGCAGTAATGCAACATTCAGGGTATGTTGTGGTGTGAAATTTTGCATACAAGTTGATAAATATTTTGTATGTCTTTATTTGTAACTTATAACACTAATGTCTATCATTGGTAAGAACTGCAATGGATATGAGGTTAAGTACCCTTCCCTCCTTTAAGGACTGAGTCTCTTTGTAATTTTACGACAGGGTTGAGGGAAGTGCCTCAAACAAGTTTGGCAACTGATTCTCTGCAGGACTCCCTCAGTCAACCCTCACAGGAAAGCCAGACTACTGAGCTGGCAAGCATCACTTTAACACATGTTTTTGGGGGCAGGTGTTGAAGGTATTCTGTGCCCCATTGGTCTGAAGTATGGCTGTTTGGGATTGGCTTGTATTAGAAGCCATTAAGCGCCCTATTGGTTGTAGGGTTTGGACAGAGAATCTATAAATTTGCTTGCTTTACCCCTCCCTCTCTCTCACTTACCAACTGATGAAGGAGCATCTCACACACCATGAACGGAAAAGGACAGCACAATGAACAGCTCAGCAGCCATATTGAGACAGGCATGCGGTCTGTTCTGAAGCAAGCTGACCACAATTGAAAACTTAACTAGAGACATTTTACGTAACTAACAAGTCTGTGTGCCACCTGAAACTACACATCAGCATTTATCAGGTTGTATAGTTGCTAATATTCACTTGCACTTTGCATATTGTTATTATTTATGAATATTATCAATAATACATTATTTAAAGTGTAACTTAACTCTCTGCTTGTCTTTTACTACACCTAAATGCCTGAGGTCATAAATGTAGAAGGGAAGGTGGGGAGAAGTTATATGGTACAACACCTTATAAACAATGGTAAGTCTGTGAGACTTGAGTTATTCTGACAAAGGCTACTTATTAATAATACAAAAGGGGAAAGTAGAGTAAAATGTTACTTTACCAAGACAAAACAAGGTTGCAAATCCAGCTGGAGTACCGATCAGGTAGTGACATCACGCATGCTTACATATGTCATAACTTATTCACTCATACGTGAAGCAGATTGGGCAGAGCTGTAAAGTGTGAGATGGGAGTTGTAATAAGCATAAGTTTAATATGTCACTGTGCTCTGTGCAAATATATCTTTTCTTTTTTTCTACTCACATGCACAGCTGACGCAGAGCCAGATTAAACATAGGGGTTCACCAAATAAGAACTGCTAGGCAAGCAGTATGACATAAGACAGATTGGAACAAACGGAAAACATGCAGATGCTGTGTACTACTTCAATCTGTCTAAGTTAGCATGGAACTGTATCCTTGTGTAAGCACCGTTGCCTTGTTTGGAAGTGCATGATTCACCTAAAGGGAGGCCCTGCACATGAAGAAAGAGTATAAAGCCTTAGAACATTGCCCAGCACACCTTTTAAAGCCCACAGACAGATGGGAGATATCGTCATCCAATCCCGAAAATGCCTTCCACTGCATCGACGACATTGACAGACTCTATACATCAGGCCCCCACTCCCGAACTGGGTTTTGTCATTGGCTTCCTTCGTCTGTTTAAGGCGACATTAAACAAAGCAAAGTTATTTCTCTTAAGTGATTTCTTACTGCCGTATCACTAGGGAGAGATATTGCGTTTTAGATTCCGGTTACGTAACACGCTGCAATCACAAAAGAACTCATTCCCAGGAGACAGAGTGCACTTACAGTACACTTTCATGAATATTCTATGTATTCACGATTCAGATTGGACAGGTACTGCAGATTAGGTAGTGGCGTCCACATCCAACATTTGCTGCTACAGTTCAGTGATCTCACGCTGTCCTCGCAAAGCATCATGGGGAGCTGGGAAAAAAGGTTAGGCTAAGCTGTCTGCAAAGCAATTTTCAGGGAAAATTCTGCAACCAAATTAGCTGGGAAAAACATTTTGACTATTTCTGCCAATAAGCACTACAGGCAAATTGTACAATTCACAGTGTCTATCTGAATAATTTCCAGAATATACACTTAGGTAAGGCCTTATGATGAATACAAAGGAAATCCTGAATGACTGGTGTGACTATGAATCAGGAGTAAAGTGAGTGGAGTTTTCTGTTGAATATTACTAAGAGAGGCATCACAGTGGTAAAGAAGTTCTAAGGAAGTGTCATCAACTCCGAGCAGTGTGAGGGACACAGAAATATGTAAGTAACAGAAGCCCAGAAGAAAGATTTCGGGTGGTGAGCCTCATTTCCTCCCTTGAATTAGCACTGTATCATGTAAAGCACTTGAACTTTAGCAAATGTAAGGCAATGAGGACATTCTAAAGTGGTGGACACTTTTGTATTTTTATATTAAGCTGGTAAATGCACTAAGGCCTAGGATGCAGTTTATAGACAACCGCATGACACGGCACTTCCTGCAAAAACCACACTGCACATCCCACTGAGACAGTTTTCACAGAATAGTTACAAAATCACCCTGGTCTGGAAAGTCGGGTTTAGTTCTACAGTGAAATGGATGTTCTAATTTATTGGTTGAGTAAGTGATATTTCAATCTTGAAGGCCTTTGTTTTAGTATGGACATGTGACATGAAGTGACATGTTGCAGATGTCTGGTTTGGAGCTTTTCCATCAAAGCTTTTTTTTTTTGCTCAGTAATAGTCATGAGTCATTCCAACCTGAAAGTCTTCTTGGATTTGACACAACCTGGATTTGCAGATGTTCTGTCACTCTTCCCTGCAGATCCCCTTAAGCTCTGTCAGGTTGGATGGAGACAGCTATTTTCATGTCTCTCCAGAGATGTTCAATGGGTTCAAGTCTGGGCTCTGGCTGGGCTACTCAAGAACATTCACATAGGTGTCCCTAAGACACTCCACTGTTGTCACTGCTTTACACTTAGAGTGATTGTCCCATTGAAAGGTGAAGCTTTGGCCCAGTCTGAGGTCCAGAGCACCCAGGAGCAGATTTTCATTAAGGATATTTCTTGTTTTTGCTCCATTCAGTTTCTCTCTGCCCTGTATAGTCTCCCATTCATTGCTATTGAAAAGCAACACCTCAGCATGATGCTGCTATCATCATGCTTCAGTGTTGGGATGGTATTGCGCAGGTTAGTGGAGGTGCTTGGTTTCGCCCCAGATGTGACACTTAGAACTGAGGCAACAAAGTTCAGTGTTGGCTTCATCAGACCAGAGAATCTTGTTTCTGATAGTCAACAGAGTCTTTTAGATGAGTTTTGTGCAAACTCCAAGTAGGCTTGAATGTCTAGTCTGTCCACTCTACCATAACGCCCAGAGTGGTGGCTGTCCTCCTTGAACTTTCTCCCATCCCCACACAGCTTCTCTGGAGCTCATACAAAGTGATTGTAAAAGAGGGTCTTAGGTACCTCTAGAAATGTACTAATTTGAAGGGTTTAGCTAACAGAAAACTGAGTGTAGGAGTCACGGTCAGATGACTGGAGATAAGAGACTATTGAATTCCAGTATTTTATATTTTATTTAACGTACCAAACAACTGAAAACTATAAACAGACAAACATGCTGTAGGTAAACTAAGATGGCGAAAAAAAGTGTCTCTCGTGAACAGACAACCACTTCCGGTCGAGGGGGTGACCTTATTAAACTTTCATACAGTGCTGATTGGCATTTTGGTCTCCTCTCTTACCAGGCTCTTTTCCCCTGATTGCTCTCTAGGAAGAGTCATGGTTGGCCCAATCTTATTCCATTTAAGAGTTATGGAGGTGACGGGGTTCACCTGTGGGATCCTCTATATATGAGCGTATGCTTTTCCTTTTCATGTCCACAGGTGGACTCCAAACAAGGTGTAGAAACATCTCAATGATTACCAAAGAAATGGAATGCACCTGCGCCAAAGTTCAAGTGTCACAACAAAGGTTTTGACTACTTGCGTCAATGTGATACTTCAGTTTTTTTATTTTTAATAAATTTGCAGAAATCCCTAAACCCCTGTTTTGGCTTTATCATTCTGAGATATTGAATGATGTTTGATATGGAAAAAAGAAATGGAAATGGTTTTAGCACAAGGCTGCAGCATAGCAAAATGTGAAAAAAGGGAAGGAGTCTGATGACCTTCTGAAGACCCTGTACATCAGTCTCTTGTCTTGCAATCATCTGACTGATGCCAACATACTGAGCTTCTGTGAATTTCTTTAAATGCATTATACAGAATAAGCACAAATGCTCATTAACTTGAAGGGAAGTGAAATAAAAAGTAAACAACATTTTAGTTATGAAATCCATTCTCATCATGTGATGCCAAAATCAGCTGGCAGTTCCATGAAATGACACTTCAATTTGTAAAGGAGGACATGGCCGCAATTACAGTGATTTAGGAAATCATTCAGACCCCATCACTTTTAACACATTTGGTTACGTTGCAACCTTGTGCTAAAGTCATCTGTGAAGGACCAACCAGCTGTCCTGCTGGGAGAGATCCTAATCCTTTGCCTGGCCTGGAGTCCATGGAAAAGAAAGAAAGATCAGTGGGGGAATGGTGATATTCTCCTTCTGTGCCATGGACACAGAAAGACCTAGCACTATGGGTACAGCATCCCTCTGTACACTGGATGGCAGCATCCTGTCTGGCAAGCCCCATTAGGGGGCCCTACAGGGTAGCATGGGAGTTGTGGTCCCATGCATACTGATGGCACAATGACCACTGTGGTCCTGCTTCCTGGAGCCAAAAATTTAGCACTAGAATATATCAGGTTGAGAGTTAAAAGAGAGCCCTCCACTCGGCTCATGGAGTTGGAGTCAGGAGAGGAGATGGACAACACTCACCTGAGTGGAGTGGAGGAGAACGGAGCAAATAAAGGAAAGGCTGAAGAGTTTGCTGTGCTGTACTGTCTGTCAGGTGTCGGAACCCTTTATGAAGAAAAAAACTGTGTCAGGTACACTTATTAGAAATAAAACTAGTGGTTTTGAACCCAGGATTGTGTCTCTAGTATTCACTGTATGTCTGGGGTTTTGGGGCTTGGTGAAGTCCATTCCAGGCCACACATTTGACTTCATTTGTTTTCACATCAAGAGCCACTTTATACTCCAGAATGACAAAGTGAAAAGAGGAACTGTCCAACTGACACAAGCATTCAGACCTTTTACTCAGCACTTCGTTAAAGCCCCTTTGTCAGGGATTACATCCTGGAGTCTTCCTGCGTTCATACACCTCGATTTGTGAATTTTCTGAAACTCTCCTTTGCAAATCCTGTGAAAGTTGGACAGTTTGGATGAAGACCATCAGTGGACAGCTACTTTCAGGTCTCCCCAGAGATGTTCAATTTGGTTCAATTTCAGTTTCTGGCTGAGCCCCTTATGAGCCTTCCCAATGTTGTCTCTTTTTTTGTTTTTGATTTGTGAACCTTCATCCCTGTGTGAGGTCCTGGGCTCTCTCAAGTAGGTTTTCATTAATGATACATCTGCAATTTACTCCATGTAACTTTCTCTTCATCCTAACTAGTCTTCTCAGTCCCTGATGTTTCACCATTGAAATGACATTATACCACTTGGTTTCCTCCTGACATGACACTAATCTTGGTTTCATCAGAGCAGTGAATCTTTGTCATAATCTGAGGGTCTTTTAGGTGCAATTTTGCAAACTCCAAGTGGGCTTCCATGTTTCTTCTACTGTCTGGTCACTTTGTCAAAAAGCAGAAATTATTGGAGTGTTACAATGATGGCCATCTTTCTGGAAGTTTCTGCCATGTCCATTTATGTTTTCAGGAGTTCAGTCAGAATGACCATTGGGTTCTTGGTCACCTCTCTTTTCAAAGTCTTTTCTTATCCCACGAGTTGCTCAGTTTGACCGAGCAGCCAGCTCAAGGAAGAGTCATGGTCGTTCCAAACATATTGCGTTTATGAACAGTGGAGGCCACAATACTTTTGAGAAATTTTCTTTGTAGCCTCCCTCAGATCTGGGCCATGACACATGTGATAGAACTGGGCACTGGTGAACCCGAAACCCTGAACACAATGCCACAAGCACAGTTCAAATAAAGGGTGTGTTTATTACACAAAATATCTCAACAGGTTGGCACAAGTAATTATTCTCCACAAAAATCACCTCTTCTCTCACCACCGCACTGCCCTCCTCCAGTTGAGTGTTGTTCTCCATCCTCCCAGCTCTGACTCGCCTGGATAAGGGAGTGTGGTCCCTTTTATTAAAGACCCAGGAGTACTTCCAGTGCCAGGGCAGTGCACTTACCTGCAGTGCCCTCTTGCCGCACCCACAGACCCCAGAAAGACTGTATTGCTGGACTATGACTCCCAGCATTCCCTGCTGGTTCCCAAATGGGTGCTTATATGTAAGGCTGCTGCCAACTAACTCCTTGGGGGATTAAACAGCCCCCAAACACAATCCTTCCCTGTCCTCTTCTTTTATTGTGCCCAGAGAAGGAATTAAGCCCATGTCCGGCTGGGGCACCTGTACATTTACTTGGGGCTTCTGCCCAGGTAAGAAACCATCAGTTCTGGCTGGGATGCCCGTCCATCCATTAGGGCTGCTTAGTCCAGGTGCGACCTCCTTCCCCCTCTGGGTTGGTATGTTCACTTGGGGCCTCCCGCCCGGGTACAGGATCTTCCTGACTCCGTCCATCCCATGTGCCACCACTTGCAATTATCTCTGTAAGCAATTCTTTGGGCCTCCTGACTCTCGCCTGTGGGGTACACTGTGTATAATATATATCTATTATATAGTGCCTTTCATCTATCTATCTATCTATCTATCTATCTATCTATCTATCTATCTATCTATCTATCTATCTATCTATCTATCTATCTATCTATCTATCTATCTATCTATCTATCTATCTATCTATCTATCTATCTAACCAGGACTGAGGGGGTAATAAGAAAGGCACGAGAGAGGCAGATGTTCAACAAAAAAGGTAATTTTATTATTCCACGATAGAGTAGAGAAAAAAAAAACAGTTGCTGATGTTAAAGGATGCACAAAATCTAATTATGAAGAAAAAAAAAAGAAGAAAAATAGAAATTGGAAAACACAGAGGCTCTTACCCTAATATACACTGTACGTAATAAAGCACTAAACAACAAAAACCATTTATACCTAACCTCGAGGTTATTAAGATAAAAATGTAAACATTACGGTACACGCACACTACTAATCCAACTTGGACTCCTCCTATAGCTGTCTTTTGACCTTCCCAGGCACCCGGTGCCACCTTTAAAACACCGGTTGGAAAAAGTGGTATGAAACATACGGTGGAACATTTCAGAAAAAAAAAAACGAAACAAACGACCTGATGGTAAGTTCAAAAATCTTGTTAAAGTAAAAAAAGTTTTGCACTTCTTTTTTTTCCCCGTTGTAAACTCGCTGGTATATTGCTCATTGTGGTTCATACCTAAAACTTATTGAGAGTCTTGCCCCAGTATCTATCTGTACTATAGTGTATTAGTGTCATGGTGAGGCTATAGCGTCACACCAAGTAGAAATTAAGAGTTAATTTAATACAGAAGCAATGACGCGCTTCTTTACTCAAGGAGTCGATGGAAGCTGGAGCAAACTACCGAGTCATGGAGTTGAAACAGAAACCCTGAAAACCTTTAAGAAGAATGTGGATATTTGGACAGCTTACGTATGAACTAAACAAATGAGCTTGATGGACGGAATGGTGTACTCTCATTTGTCAGATTTTTTATATTCTTATGTTTGAAACCCATTCACTTCCTTGCTTCATCCTTAGACAGTAAATCTAGAGTACATGTTGTGACACTCCTCAAACCTGACAGACAAACGTCCAGGACACCAGGTAAAAGCACAAAAAGGTAATATAATTTCTTCCTTCTCTGTAATCGTGCCTTTGAGCACCCCAATCATCATACACAGATATGTAGTAACCCAGCAAGCTCTGTCAACTTCCTCCCAACTCTGGCTCCCTTGCTGGGTTCCCAACAGTCCTTTATATAGTCCTTGACCCCGAAGTGCTTCCGTTCTTCCTCTCACATGACTTGCCAGCACTTCCGGGTCAAATGGAGGGCTTGAGTTTCCTTCAGCTTGGAAGTACTTCGGGGCTTCCATCCCCATGACTTGGGAGTACTTCTGGTCTATACAGGAAGCAAAAATCCCCCTGTCTCCTTGCAGCGTCTCCTGTCGGTACCCAGCAGGGCTGTGAGGCCAAACTCCATATCCCATGGTGCCCTGCAGGAATCCGGGGCACTGCTATGCTGCAGGGAAATCACCATCTAGTGTCCTGGGGGAGGCAGTGTCCCAAAATAGCTGCGTTCCCCCATTCTTCCACTCTTTGGGCATGCCGGCCAGGTTGAGCTGCCGGCCTTCCATCATAGTGTCTATAGGTGAAATTTTGAGATTTGAATTTCTCTGTACATGCAGGGCATTGTAAATGTAGGAGGTGCCATGTATGTTTTACTGGAAGCCTCTGGTCAGTAATGTCTCACCCCTATTTGAAGCAAAATATCTTATGTTTAGATGAGCTCTAAAACTTCAGAGTAACTTGAAGGGACATGTCTGACCGTATCACCACATCTGCTGCTCTGTTGCATCAGTGAGCTCTCTCTACACGAGCACAGCAGCTCACATGTCAGGTCACAAAAGACCACAGACCACAGGCACCATGCTAGGCTGAGCTGCTGAGACGAGAGCATGCCCTGTTCTTCATTTCCTATTCTTGCAATGAAAGTGAGAAGGGGTGCAAGTCACTGTATTATGCAGCATACCATGGTAGATTAGGCTTTAGACTTTAAACCACAAGGTCACTCATGTACTCCCCACTGTGACTCTCAGTATACGAATGTAGGAAATTTGAGAAATGAGAGGAGACCATTCAGTCCATCAAGCTCATTTGTTAAGTTAATAGCTGAGCTGTCTCAATATTCTTATCCAGATCCTTCTTAAAGGTTGTCAAACTTTCTGCTTCAACTCTATGACCATTGCGAGTGCCTAAGCAACTCAGATTCACTTTACCACAAGAGCCATTTCTCCAAAGATGAAGAGGGTGATGTGCTGCCATGTAGATAAAAATCAGAAGTGGTCTCCCCTCGACTTTCTTGTATACTCAGATATGGGGATGGATATTTGAGGAGTAAACCGCAAGACAATGATTATATTTTTATATTACTCTGTGTACATTAAAGAATCATCAACAACAAATCAAATTATTATTATTATAAAAGTTGAGTTGAATAAATTGGACTCTACAGCTGCATGAATAAGATAAAGTGCCACTTATGGTTAACGGAAACAGTCCAAAAGTTTTGTACTTTTTGTACCTAATACTTGTATGCAAAATTAGGTCGACCTAAGTGAAAAAGTACTCAAGTTATTTTGTTTACACACATAGACAGACAGACAGACATGATTCCAAAAATGGTATTTTCGGACTCAGGATGGTCTAAAACATCAAGATTCATCAAAATCTCAAAATGAAATTTTTAGACGATTACAATACTTTTCCTACGAGAAAGTAAATCAGACTCAGAGAGGCCTAAAACATGGAGATTCATCAAAATCTCGAAATGGAATTGTTGAAGGATTCCAGTCCTTTCCCTACACTTCATATACGAGAAAGTCAGGGAGGTCTAAAATGTTGAGATTCACCCATATCTCGACATCAAATCTTTGGACGACTACAATACTTTGCATACGAGAAAGTAAAAAGCAAGCCTGAAAAGTTTTAGAACTGGTCTACCAGCTATTATAATGGGAAATGCACAATCATTGTCAAAGAAGATAAATGAGCTGTCTGTGCATATAGCGCGTCGTGGAGCATACAAATATAGTGGCACTTTGTACTTTATAAAGAGCTGCTGGGCGAAGTTCATCTTATTTGATCAGATGGAGACCCAGTGTGATTGGAAAGAAAAGTCAGGAGGGGCGCTGGTCATCTACGTGAATGGGGGACTACAGGTAAACCTTATTCATTCATTCTTTCATTTTTCCTCCTCTTATCCAAAAACAGGTTCAGGGGCCAACACCCATAGAAGTGAGGCCCATACGTCCCTTTCTCCCTTCCATACTGTGGGATCCCAAGGCATTCCCAAGTCATGTGGGAGATATTACCCTCCCAGCAAGCTCTGAGTTTTTACTGGGGTCTCCTCATGGCTGGCAGTGCCCATAAAACCTCCACAGGGAGGCATGCCCAAACCTCTTCAATTGGCTCCTCTTGATGCGGAATGTAGACAGTTCTAGATAGATAGATAGATAGATAGATAGATAGATAGATAGATAGATAGATAGATAGATAGATAGATAGATAGATAGATAGATAGATAGATAGATAGATAGATAGATAGATAGATAGATAGATAGATAGATAGATAGATAGATAGATAGATACTTTATTAATCCCAAGGGGAAATTCACTAATCCAAGCCTCACCCAGATATTTCCACTTTTCATCCTATGCTTAAGGGAGAGCCAGCCACCCTGCAGCAAAAAGCTCATATTACATTAGAACAATCTAGAAAGAACAGGCCATTCAGCCCAACAAAGCATCTAAAACTACAGTTTGTAATTCAGACATTGACATTCTGGCTGTTGGAACTTGTCCACATTATTTGCCCAGGAAGGTAAGTTACATCATCCTAGTTAATGTTCATATTCCTCCCTCCACAATTAGGGACTCAGCAATAGAAAGGATTCATTCTGTCACTAACACTTTAATGATGGCTCATTCTGACCCTACAGTGATAATAGGTGGTGACTTCAGCTATGTAATTTTCGATGGAACAATGACAGACTTCCATCAGTTTGTCTTTTGTTCAACTCAAGGAGGAAAACAAGCTGGACCTGCTCTATTCAAATATTAAAGACTAGTCATTAAGCCCGTTACAATAACGGGCGCTAGAACAGTAGTGCATAAACATTAGTAGGAACAGTCTATATTAAATGGCAAGGGACCTTGACCTCACTCTGTTTGTTGGTCGTATTTTTCTTTGTCTTTCAGCCTTTCTTTTGTTGATGTTCACTTGCTGAGCTGACCGTTCTTCGTGGGCTGCTGCCGTGTATTGTGTGTCTTTAATTTTCTGTGACAGTAATATTGTCTTGTACGTCAGCCAGCTTGTACGTCCGTAATATACCTTTAATTTTCTCGGCCAGTAATACAGGCGTGCGCGTCGGTAATATGCCTTTAAATTTCTCTGACAGTAATACTGGCTTGTATGTGGCTGTAATATGCGTCACTGTATTGTGTACCTTTAATTTTCTCTCGCAGTAATTCTGGTTTGTATTTCCGTAAAATGCCTGTAATTTTCTCTGACAGTAATAACGCGCATTGCACCGTGTCCCGCGCATGCGCACTTCACCAGAAGACACACACACGGACACCTGGACGCACACAGGGATTTTATTAAAGAGGATGCCTTTAAGTGTAAATGTCTGGCACTTTAGGCCAATCTGACCACAACCTGATTCATTTTAATTCCAGCTACATGCTAGTTATTAGACTGTATCCTGTTACCACCAGAACAGTAAAAAGTTGGAGCCCGGAGGCCAAAATGGCCCTCAATAACTGCCTCCAAATGACAGACTGGGAAATGATGTGCGAGTCACATGTGGATGATATTGAGGGACTCTGTCTCTGCATCACAAACTATATTAACTTCTAATGTGACATGATGGTACCCTCAAAGACAGTGCATTGTTTTCTAAACTTCAAGCCCTGGATTACTAAGAAGCTTAAATGTCTCCTGAATGAGAAGAAGAGAAGAGCATTCAAATCTGGTGACAAAGAGGCTCTGGTGACAACCTGAGTGAAGTGAAGGAAGCTTACAAAGCTAAATCTGAAAACAAAGTCCCTCGGAATAACATGAAGGATGTCTGGAATGGACTGGCCATCATTATGGCACCCTGGGCTCAGGTGCTAGAAGGGAATGTGGACAAAACTGACACCCCAAACCAATTTTTTAACAGATTTTTTCCCCCTCGTTGCCACCTTCATCCAATAACCATTCCCTCCATACCATCCCTACTACATCAACAGCTCCTACCATGTCAACTGGAATGGCCATTTAAAAGTCCACCTCTGACCATCAGTGTGTGCTTTCCATAACTGAAGACCAAGTAAGGAGACAACTGAGGAAGCTACACATAGGGAAAGCTGTAGGACCAGATGGTGTCAGTCCTCGAGTTCAGTCTGTCACTAAGACTCCAGTAACTGTGGAAACATCCTACATTGTTCCTGTTCCAAAAATGGCAGGCATCTCTTCACCTAATCACAACAGACCAGTGGTGCTCATACCATGAGAAAATCACGTGGAATGTTTAGTCTTCTGGTGCAACTTCACATCAGCAAAATCAAAGACCTATTTAGAGACTTTTGCCCCACCACACAGCCGCTATGTCTGGTCAGCATTCATGGAGTGGAGGGAGGTATTTAGAGGCCCACATTAAAAACAAGATGGACTGGTCTTATAAAAACATGGAAACTATAGAAGAAAAGGGAGACTGCACTCCTTTAATGTGGAATGAGAAATCCTTCATATCTTCTACAACTTTTTGATGGCCAGTGTGGTATGCTGGGCTGGTAACATCAAGAGAAGCCCACCAAATCAACAAGGTAATAAACAGGGCAGGTTCAGTTTTGGAAAACACTCTGGACCACCTGGAGGTCATAGAGGAGGAGAGAAGGCAAACAAAACTGAGTGCCATTATGAACAAAGCTACACAGCCTCTCTGTGACACCAACACTGAGGACTTTCAACCAATGAATGACTCAAGAAATGTGACTGGGGGTTGTTCATACCAATGGCAACATGCCTGAACTGTGACTGCCATATCTATCTATCTATCTATCTATCTATCTATCTATCTATCTATCTATCTATCTATCTATCTATCTATCTATCTATCTATCTATCTATCTATCTATGAAAAACGAAAAACATGTTTTCAGAAAGGTATGCAAATTTATTAAAAATCAAAACATGAATTTTTTTTTAATTTTACTGCTTTTATTGTAATCATTCCATACAAATAGATCAATTTTTACAAAAAATAGGATTGAAAACAAATCAACCCCCACCCCTGAGAAAGAGCGCATGGCCAATGGAATAAAATAAAAAGCTATTAAAAATAAATACATTGATGAGTTTAATAGGCAGATAAAGATAAATGGAGAAGAATGGGAAGAGAATCTGCTTCCTCAGTGCTTTAAGAGCTTACTCTAAAATGTTATTGATTAGATCTTACCAGGTTTTGAAAAAGTTCTGCACAGATCCTCTAACTGAGAATTTGATTTTTTCCAATTTCAAATAATATAAAACATCAGTGACCCACTGACTTAGAATAGGAGAGTTAGGATTCTTCCAGTTTAGCAAAATAAGTCTGTGTGCCAACAGTGTAGTAAAGGCCATGACAGTTTGTTTGTTCTTCCCCACTTTAAAACTATCTGGAAGAACACCGAACACATCTGTTAATGGTTTAGGAGGGATTGTGACACCAAGGCTGTCTGAAGGGCACTTAAAGATTTTTGTCCAGAATGATGTTAATTTGGTGCCCACCACCCAAAACATATGACCCAGTGAGGCTGGAACTTGATTGCAGCGTTCGCAGGTTGGATCTCACCCTGGAAACATTTTGGACAGTTTTAAGCGAGACAGATGTGCTCGATATATAATTTTAAGTTGAATAATTGTATGCTTTGCGCATATGGAGCTCGAGTGAATTCTCTGCATTTCTACCTTCCACTCCTTTTCTGATATGTTGAGTGAGAGATCCTTTTCCCACTGTACTCTTGGATCTTTGAAAGGGAAAGACTATAAAATAGTTTTATATATTACATAAATGCTGTCTGAGTCCTCGAGACTTATTGATATTTTTTCCAGCATAGAGGAAGGTGGGAGGTGAGGAATATCAGGCAAATTCTGTTTATTAAAGTTTCTAATTTGAAGATAGTGAAATAAATGTTTTGCAGGAAAATTAAATTTGGAATGTAATTGTTCATAGGATGCAAAGATATTGTCTATATAAAGATCTCTAAGCAATTTAATCCCAAATGTTTTCCAGATATTAAAAACTGCATATGTTTGCGAGGGTTGAAAAAGTGGTTCTCATGCAGAGGTGCCACAGAAAAAAGCTTCTCCATCTTAAAATGCTTCCTACATTGGTTCCATATTCTGAGTGAGTGAAGCACAATTGGGTTGTTAGTATTTTGGCGATAACTTGCATTTATTGGGGCACAAAGCAGGGAATATAAAGAAGTACTGAAGGATTTTATTTCTAAGCCTGTATATGTTCATCTATCTGTGTCCAGGATTTTATAGCTTGTATGTTTGCTGCCCAGTAATAAAACTGAAAGTTAGGTAAAGCCATGCCACCTTCTGCCTTAGGTCTTTGTAGGGTCGCTCTTTGGATACGTGGATGTTTTAAGTTCCAAATAAATTAGGTTAAGGTTGAATGCAATTGCTTAAAGAGTGATTTATTGATGTATATTGGAATGTTTTGAAATAAAAAGAGAAGCTCAGGGAGGATATTCATCTTAACAGCGTTAATTCTTCCAGCTAGATTGAGATGAAGGGTTGACCATCTATGCAAGTCTTGCTTTAATTTTTTCCATACAGACAGCAACATTTTGTTGATAAAGAGCTTTATGTTTACTTGTGATATTTACCCTCTGTATTTAAACTGATATGCAATAATTAAAGGGAAGCTGTCCTATCTAATATTGTATGCTTGAGAATTCACTGGAAAGAGCACACTTTTATTCAGATTAATTCTGAGACCAGAGATCTTTTGAAATTCTGAAAGTATTGTTAAGACTGCAGGCACAGCATTTTGTGGGTCTGATATACAGTAATCCCTCGCTATATCGCGCTTCGCCCTTCGCGGCTTCACTCCATCGCGGATTTTATATGTAAGCATATTTAAATATATATTGCGGATTTTTCGCTGCTTCGCGGGTTTCTGAGGACAATGGGTCTTTTAATTTCTGGTACATGCTTCCTCAGTTGGTTTGCCCAGTTGATTTCATACAAGGGACGCTATTGGCAGATGGCTGAGTAGCTACCCAGCTTACTTTTCTTTCTCTCTCTCTTGCGCTGACTATCTGTGATCCTGACGTAGGGGGTGTGAGCAGGGGGGCTGTTCGCACACCTAGACGATACGGACGCTAGTCTAAAAATGTTGAAAGATTATCTTCACGTTGCTACCTTCTGTGTGCAGCTTTTAAGTATGCTGCACGGTGCTTCGCATACTTAAAAGCTCAAAGGGCACGTATTGATTTTTTTATCTGTCTCTCTCTGCTCCTGACGGAGGGGGTGTGAGCTGCCGCCTTCAACAGCTTTGTGCCGCGGTGCTTCGCATACTTAAAAGCAAACAGCCCTATTGATTTATTTGCTCCTTTGAAGAGGAAGATATGTTTGCATTCTTTTAATTGTGAGACTGAACTGTCATCTCTGTCTTGTCATGGAGCACAGTTTAAACTTTTGAAAAAGAGACAAATGTTTGTTTGCAATGTTTGAATAACGTTCCTATCTCTCTACAACCTCCTGTGTTTCTGCGCAAATCTGTGACCCAAGCATGACAATATAAAAATAACCATATAAATATATGGTTTCTACTTCGCGGATTTTCTTATTTCGCGGGTGGCTCTGGAACGCAACCCCCGCGATGGAGGAGGGATTACTGTATACAGTACCATATCATCTGCATAGAGAGAAATTTTCTGTTCAATTCCTTCTCTGATAATCCCCTTTATCTAATAAGCATTTCGACAGTGAACTGCCAGTGGTTCAATGGCGATTGCAAAATATAGTGATGACAGGGGGCATCCTTGTCTGGTGCCACGTTCTAGTTTACTGGATTGGTATACAGTAGTTTGATCCATGCACAAATATTCAGGCCAAATCCAAATTTCTCTAATGCAGTGTAAAGGTAGTTCCATTTAATCATATCAAATGCTTTTTCTGCATCCAACAATAATATCTCTGGGGTGTTTGACTTTGCAGGTGAATATATTACATTAAACAGGCGTCAGAGATTGGAAGCTAAATGTCGGCCTTTAATAAAGCCAGTTTGATCTTGTGATATTACCGAAGGTAGCACTTTCTCCATCCTTCTAGCTAGGACTTTTGAAAGTATCTTAACATCATTATTCAGAAGTGAAATTGGTCTGTATGATGCACAATGTAATAAGTCCTTATTTTGTTTAGGAAAGATGGTGATTAATGCTTGGTGAAAAGGTTGAGGTAGAATTTGACTGTCTCTAGCTACTGTGAATGTTTGCTAATAAGAGGGGAGCTAGCTGAGTGGAGAATTTCTTATAAAATTTGATAGGGTAGCCATCAGGGCCTACTGTTTTCCAGCTCTGAAGTGACTTTATAGCATCTAGTAATTCTGATAGCGCCAGAGGTTTATCCAGTTCCTCTGCACTAAGAATATCTATTTGTGATATCTGTAATGTATCTAGAAATGCATTAGATTGTGTGTTGTCTTCTTTGAACTCAGTAGAATATAAGGATTTATAGTAGTCTCTAAATGTGTGCTTTATATTTGTATGGTCAATGATTTTATCTCCATTCATGTTGGTGATTGCTGGGATTGCATTGCGAACTTCTTGCTTGTGGATTTGTTGAGCTAAGAGCTTATTAGCTTTCTCTCCATGTTCATAGTAATGATGTCTTGATTTAAAAATGAGTTGTTCGGTTACATTAGTTGTCAAGAGGTTGAGTTCTGAATGCAGAGCCTGTCTTTTCCTATGAAGAGCCTCACTTGGACACCTGGCATGTTCTTCATCTATTCTAGTAATTTTGCTGGTTATCTCTGATACCTTCTTGGTTTCTAATTTATTTCTCTGGGAAAGATATGAAATAATCTGTCTTCTTAAAAAGGCCTTTAGAGTTTCCCAGAGTATTCCTGCAGAGACCTCTGAGAGTGTATTTGTCTCTAGGAAGAAACTGATTTCTTTTTATATAAATTCTGTAAAGTCCTCATCTGCTAATAGAAGTGGGTTAAGACGCCATCTGATAGAGATGAGTATGTGGGGCATAATGATTTTAGCTCCAAGATCAGAGGGGCATGGTCGGAAATAACAATAGCACTGTACTTGCAAGATTTAATCGTAGGCAAGAAATTATTATCTATAAAGAAATAATCAATTCTTGAGTAGCAATGATGCACTACTAAGTAGAAGGAATATGTTTGGGTTTAGAAACCTCCAGGGGTCTGATAAGTTGTGGTCAGTTACAAACTGTGTAATTGTCTTTGCAGTGTTAGATGTCGTCCCCCCTGTGACAGGAGTCCTATCTAAGAGTGGATTTAAAACACAATTAAAGTCCCCAGCCATTATAATTTTATGAGTGTTCACATTGGGAATGGATGCAAGTAGATTTTCCATGAATTCCCTATCATCAACATTGGGTGCATAAACATTTATCAAAATCATTTTACTGTTATACAAGTTGCCCATGACAATCATATAACTCCCTTCAGGATCAGATACTACATCTGATAGTACAAATGAGACTGTTCTATGTATAAGAATTCCTACACCTCTGGTTTTCTTTGTAAAGCTGGAATGGAACATTTGGCCAGTCCAGTCTTTTTGCAGCCGGAACTGATCCTTGCTTAGTAAGTGGGTCTCCTGTAAAAATACTATTTTAGCGTTTAGACCTGTTAGGTAAGAGAATACTTTGTTTTTCTTTAATTCATAATTCAGGCCTTTAACATTCCAGCTCACAAAGTTAACTGTCCCATCATGGAGACATTGATTCTGAATTTTTGATGTCATTTTGTAGTTTTAACTGGAAGTAAGACAGCTTTAACCTTAATTTCAATTTTCCCATGAGTTATTGACACGCAGCCTATTGTTACAAGTAAAGTCAAGTCAAGTTGGGGAGCATGTACTGGTACAGTGCGTTGCTGCACCCACTACATGGTGAAACAACTCAGGATC
The DNA here is from genome assembly GCF_900747795.2 of Erpetoichthys calabaricus. Classification (NCBI taxonomy): domain Eukaryota; kingdom Metazoa; phylum Chordata; class Cladistia; order Polypteriformes; family Polypteridae; genus Erpetoichthys; species Erpetoichthys calabaricus. Next base: position 315,162,592 of record NC_041397.2, read on the forward strand.
CTGGTTTGCAACCCCCCCAGGCAGACACGTGGTCCAGTCCCACCCTCCAGAAATGACCCTCTATCTGCCGCAGCCAGGTGTTACGTGGGTGACCCCTTGGCCTGGTCCAGCCACTTGGGTCCCCAACAATGAGGATCTTATGAGCCGGATCACCCTCAGGGAAACGCACCACATGGCCGTAGTGCCGCAACTGACACTCCCTCACAATGTAGGTAATGTGCTTATTCGGGAGTTCATGAGCAACCGCTCATTCGACACAAAGTCAAACCAACGGTACCCAAGGATTTTCCGGAGAGACGCAGTACCAAAGGAGTCCAGTCTTCATCTCAGGTCACTGGATAGCATCCATGTCTTTCAACCATATAGCAAGACAGGAAGCACCAGGACTCTAAAGATTTGGACCCTCGTCCTTTTGCAAAGATATTGGAGCACCACACACCCCTTTCCAGTGGCCTCATGACCCCCCATGCTCTCCCAATCCGTCTACTGACTTCACAGGAAGAGTCACTGCCAAGGTAAGTAAATCTCTCAACAAGGTCAACATTCTCTCCGCAAACAGACACGTTACGTTGGAAGTTATAATTATAAGGATTAAAAGGATAGATTAGATATAGCTTGCTCTATTTCTCTCCCTCCCTTATCCCCCCACCCCCCATTTTGCCTCCCCATGTGAGGCTGGAACCCACTTCACAAAGTCCCAGTCCTCTGACATACCTAGAGACAGAGCATGTCCAAAACAAAGCAAGCCCCCCAGCAGCGGTGTTTGAGGATTAAAAAGTAAAGATATCTATTGCCGAAAAAGTCTAAATACTATAAACATAAAATATAATCTTCAACAGTCTTGAAATATTAAGACAGTAAACCCAGGGAATGGTGTTAAAAAGTAGCCCTGGATAAGCATAGTAAACCCTAATGCAATAATAACAATAACAATAAACCAAGGGTATGATTTTAAACAGACTCCTTTAGAATAGGAAAAAAAAAAAACTTTAATTTCTTCCACACATATGCGTGTAATTGTAATTAGAATCCATATTACTAACCGAGAATGCTAAACCGGATGGACGCAGGGACATCCGGCCATGGGACGTAGCCGCAAAAAGACGTACTGCGCAGGCACCCCAAGAAATGAGGGGCCGCGAGAAGCGGACAAGACCACAGAAAAAAGGAGTCAAAGAAATGAGGCGCCAAGAGCACAGAAAAAAGGAAAAGGCACAGAAAAAAGTAGTCAAAAGCAGGCGCCGCACGAAACCCATTGCACACGAAACTAGCACACAAAAAAAAAAGAAGACGCTCGCGCACAACAGCAAGGCACCCCCAACCCCCCCCCCCCCCCCCCCCACAGGCACCGGACGGGACACACACCAAGAGGGGGATTTAAGAAGCCCCTGGAACACAAAAAAAAAGAACACAAAAGCACCCCACACACCCTACAAGCAACGGACGGGACACACACAAAGAGGGGGATTCAACAAGCCCCTGGAACACAAAAAGAAAGAAGACGCTCGCGCAACAAAAATCATCACCCCCCCCCTCACATCAATAAGAAGTGACACCCAAAGCCACATATCTAAAGGAAACGTCCATATTAAACATACGTCATCTCAACACCTTCACACTAGATAGCATAGGTGGATCTCCTTACAATAAAGCACTATTAACCGTTCAACTGCAGAAAAGGCTCCATATTAACAGTGAGTGCGATCCTCCATATTACTTATCCATATTTCGCACGCTGAGGAACAAACAAGACATGAATACACGGTCACGGGTACAAAACGATTCGGATCGGATAACGGGACCCAAACACACGAACACGAATGAAACAAGAAAATACACGGCGGCGCATACAACGCGCAAAGGAAACTCCGGGAGAAAAAATGTCTCGGATCAAAAAACGCAAAGTTCAAGTGACCCCGTTACAGAGACGTGCCCAAATGGACAGACACAATGAATGTAGACGCATACAGCGCGCGTCTCAAAGTGCTACATCGAAACAAGCACGATTTCAAAAGAAAGAGCTTGTGTCTCAGACATACAAAAAAGGGAGCGAAGAGACAGAATAAATGAACGCAGACGTGTACAACGCGCATATGACCTGCCACAAAACAAGCAAGCAAGACTCCAAAAGCAGAGAACTCAACTGACCGACATACAAAAACGGACAAGGCTCGATACAAACAATGCCCGCCGTAGAGTGAAACGGACTTTTCGCAAAGCGGAGGCGAATCGATTAAAAGTAAAAAATAGCGCGTCACAAATAATGGACATGCAACAACGCGGCACTCAAACGCCACAAGCAAAACATGCCCGTCGCGGACATCAACACCAGACACCTGCTAAACGATTACGCCAGTTGGCTGACAACGCCTTCAATAATGAGTCCACTATTGAGGAAAATTCATTGGGATTAATGAATGTCATTTGCAATCATTGTCATTCACTTAACTTCCCTGAAGAAACAACTGGTAATACAAGTAATGAATTTACACGTTGTTGTCAAAAGGGTCAGATTAGACTGCCTCCTTTACATTCATATCCTGAATATCTACAGAAGCTTCTAACTAAGGATGTGCCTGAAAGTAAAAACTTTATGAACTGCATTACATCCTACAATAGTTCATTTGCTTTTACATCTACCGGAGTACATATCAGGCCACCAAAAGGCAATGGCCCATACTGCTTTCGCATATGTGATTAACACAACGCACTATATTATGTCCAAAAAATATTAATGTTAATCACATTAATAACCAGGTCATTTCATTACTTCCTGGAGAGACACGGCTCTTTCTAAGCTCTGACAAAGTTGACTCTTATGACGACAATGAACATCTGAATTTCCCCTTAGAATATTTGAACACTATTAACCCGGACGGATGACCACAACACAACCTTACCCTTAAAAACGGAACAATAATCATGCTATTAAGAAACCTTAACACTAAACAGGGTTTATGCAATGGCACACGTTTAGTCGTCAACACCATGACACACAATGTTATTCAAGCAACAGTTCTTACAGAATCACATGCTAACAATACTGTTCTCATTCCTAGAATTGACCTTACGAGTTCTGACCTAGAATTACCTTTTACATTGAAACGCCGACAGTTCCCCATTAAACCTGCATTTGCCATGACCATCAACAAATCACAAGGACAAACCATGGACAAGGTTGGCATCTACCTCTCTGAACCCGTTTTTGGACATGGACAACTTTATGTTGCCTTCTCACGTGTTCGACGTTCATCTGACGTTAAAGTTAAAGTTATAAATGATCCATGCCAAGGAAGACTCATTCAAAGACAAGACACCATCTTTACTACTAATGTTGTATACAAAGAAGTATTCCAATAAAACATTACTCTATGCCAAACACTCTATTTTTTATTTATATAGGCATCATCCAAACCTACACACTATTCTATTTCTAATTCATACATCTCACTCTTTGTCATGCCCCAACGCCAGGGGTTGGCGAGCGAAGCGAGCAGGGGGCAGAGCCCCCTAGTATAAACAGAAAGTGCCAGAGAAGAGAAAAGGATGTATAATTATTGTACCCTTATCATTGCAACTGGATCATACAGCAGGTAAGATCGTCTTGCAAATTCCATGACAGGATGCGACTCACTATCGTATTTCAAAAAAGTGTCAGGATCAACTTTCTTAATTTCTTTCCTGCTTCCTCCGTGGAGGAGAAGATGTAATATTTGTCTTGAATATCCACTTTCAGTTTGGCAGGATACAAGTGGCTGTATCTGATATCGGCTTTCCATAATCGCTGTTTAATGTTGTAAAAAGCTGCACATTTAGCAGCTGTTGAGTGTGAGAAATCAGAGAAAATACGAATGTGGATATTTTCAAATATAATCTCTTGTTTGTCTGAGAAGTGCCATTACATTAAGCTTAAATTGCGATAAGCTGCCGCTGTCTTGGTATCTGATTTAAAGTCCTCTCAAATTATTTTTGAGAATAATTCAGCTACGAGTTTCACTGGGTTTGGACTTTCACGATTCCCAGGTAGACCTTTGATTCTAATATTATTCCTTCTGCATCCATCTTCCAGAGCCACAAGTTTGTCTCCAAGTTTTTTGCATTTGGAATTCGCAGCTGTAGCTTTTCTATCGGCGGTAGATGCTAAATGATCCGCTGTTTCAATTCGAGTCGTGCATGTCTGCTTAACATCTTCCAGCTGATGGGCAAGTTCTCTCAGTTTAGACGTATTTTCCTGAATGTGTCCCTCAATTTTTCCCAGCATACTTTTAAAGGCTGCATCAAAACGATTATATATATGTTTTTCCAAGTCTTTATATTCCTGTCGCATCTCTTGCAGCTCCAGCTGCAGCTTCTCATTTGTCTTGAGCAAGCCATTTATTTCTTTCTTCATATTTTTCTGAATGTCTTTCTTGAGCTCATTTATGGCCATGGTGATCATTTCCTTCAGTTCAGACAAATTGTTTTGGATTTTGTGCTCCGCGGGTGAAGTGGCAACCTCCGTTACAGCCGATGCTTCCAGCTCGCTAGGAGTAGATGAATGCGCGGACTGCAAGGCCATCTCTAGTTTCAAGTGATCTTCTGGAACTGGCGAGTCATCGTGACCTGCATCAGTTGCACCTTTGCTCCCATTTCCGCTCTCGACTGGCGATGATGCAGTGGAGTGGGATCCTGGGAAGTCCGTGCTTTCGCCTGCCTGTTCCATGTCAGTCTCTGAAAGGCTGTACCTTGCACTTGGGCTTGATGCCTGTTTAGACTTGGGTGTAGTCTTAGGTTTCTTTTCTGTTTCTTTCTGACCCCCTTTCTTGTTACTCCAGTTTATATACTGTAGTAGAAACTCCTCGGGTTGGGGTAAACACAGGATACCTCAGGATAATAAGAAATAAGAGAAAAAAATAAAGCCGCTGCTAACGGAGCTCTGCTTCAGATGTCCATCTCCCATAGTGGATGAGACCAAGTCTTTTTCTGAGGTGTTTACAAGTGAGCAAGTGGATAACCTCTCAGAGGTAACAGGGACTACTAAGGAGGTACTGAGGGATTTGGAAATTGTAGAGGGAGAAGTGCTGCTCAGATTAAATAAGCTGAAATCAAACAAATCACCAGGACCAGATAATATTTACCCTTGAGTTCTTAAGGAGGCTAGTGAGTACAGATATAAACCTTTGACACATATTTTTAGGAAGTCACTGCACACTGGAGAGATTCTGAAGGACTGGAAAATGTCCAACATCATCCCATTATATAAAAAGGGTGACAGGGCAGATCCAAGTAACTATAGGCCAGTAAGCTTAACGTGCATCACAGGAAAATTAATTGAAGGAATTATTAAGGATAAGATTGAGTAGCACATGGCAAGGACATGCAGGAGTTTTACTGAAGAGGGAGGTCGTGTTTTACTAACATGCTGGAATTCTGTGAGGAGGCAACAAAAGGATACGATTAAAGTGGAGCAGATGAGATTATTTATCTTGAGTTTCAGAAAGCATTTGATAAGGTGTCACATGAGATGTTGGGCATCACACTAAAAGAAGTGGGAGTTCAGGGTGATGTTATTAGATGGGTGCAGAATTGGCTCAGAGTGTGATGGTGTGATGGACCTCATCAGAACTGGCCAATGTTAAGAGTGGTAACCAGCAGGGGTCAGTGCTAGGGCCGCTACTATTTTTAATATAGAGAAATGATTTAGATAGGAATATAAGTAACAAGCTGGTTAAGTTTGCAGATGGTACCAAGATAGGTGGATTAGCAGATAATTTGGAATCCGTTATATCATCACAGAAGGACTTGGATAGCAGACAAACTTGGGCAGATTTGTGGCAGATGAAATTTAATGTCAGTAAATGTAAAGTATTACACACAGGAAGTAAAAATGTGAGGTTTGAATACACAATGGGAGATCTGAAAATCGAGAGTACACCTTATGAAAAGGATTTAGGAGTCGTAGTGGACTCTAAGCTATCGACTTCCAGACAGCGTTCAGAAACCATTAAGAAAGCTAACAGAATGTCAGGTTATATAGTGCCTTGATGTGTGGAGTACAAGTCACAGGAGGTTCTGCTCAATCTTTATAACACACTGGTGAGGCCTCATCTGGAGTCCTGTGTGCAGTTTTGGTCTCCAGGCTACAAAAAGGACATAGCAGTGCTGGAAAAGGTCCAGAGAAGAGCGACTGGGCCAGTTAGAGGACTACAGGGGATGAGTTATGAAGAAAGATTAAAAGAGCTGAGCCTTTACAGTTTAAATAAAAGAAGATTAAGAGGTGACATGACTGAAGTGTTTAAAATTATGACGGGAATTAGTCCAGTGGATCAAGACTGTTATTTTAAAATGAGTTCATCAAGAACACGGGGACACAATTGGAAACTTGTGAAGAGTAAATTTCGCAAAAACATTAGGAAGTTTTTCTTTACACAAAGAATGATAGACACTTGGAATAAGAGACCAAGTAGTGTGGTAAACAGTAAGACGTTGGGGACTTTCAAAACTCGACTTGATGTTTTTTTGGAAGACTAGGGGGATTCGCCCCCTGCTCGCTTTGCTTGCCAACCCCCATGTCTGGTTTTCCGGATACTCACTTTTATTTCAGAACTTTTGTAAAAACAGTATTTGTAATCTTGCGAGTCCCAATATGCTGAATCTTTTTAATGAGGTCAGGACAGGTTTCTCTGTTTGGAATTTCAGCACAGACAAAATGATCTTCATCATCAGCAGTTAATAATTTTTTTTTACAAAGTAAAAAAGTAAGTAGAGTTCTGCATTGGACTCCTGTCTGTAAAGTCGTGCTCTTTTCCTCTCACAGTTCCAAAAGTACATGGAGTTACCAAGGTGATACCCCAGCTTTAGTCTAGGCTTTTGTACAAGGGCTAGGCAGAACGTTTTTGACTCCTGGGGTAAATGTAGCTTTTTAAATAAGCAGACAGATAAATATATATACATGAACAAAGTAACCAATAAATGCATGTGCGGTAAACTCCGTTTTTGAAATTCTCAAGATTCTTTATTTGTCACATGCATAGTTATACAGGACAACACACAGTGAAATACATCCTGATCCGCTTATCAAAAACTGTGCAAAGTTAGAAGAATATCAGTTAAATTAACAAAAAGTCATAGATTGAAAGATAACTGTATAGTAGAACATAATAAATAGGTAAAATTATGTGAATAAAGTAGAATTAAGTGTTAAGGTGCAATAGTGTAGTAATTATTGTGCAAAACCAAAGTTAGACTGGTGCATAGTTAAATGAGGCAGTTTGTTTGTGCTACTGCGATCTTTACTTTCTTTTTTTATATTTTCTAATTTTCCTACTTTCATATCCTTTAACTTTCTCCACATGTGTATAGCGCCATTTTTTTTTTAGCCTTTCTAATTTCACTGCTTTCATAATCTCTAACCTGCTCTGCATGTGTTTAGCGTCAACGTTTGTAAATGTCATTATGAAGTTCTAGTTTGTCATTTTACTCATTGTCTTTAAATTCTGAGCCGTACAGTACAATACATAGAACAGAATAAATCTTCAATACAATGTAAAAATAAAAATTCTAGAAGTACGGAGTAGAATTTCACATTAGATGATATCACATAATATGATTTGGATTTGTTTTAAGTCCTGGAGACCTCATTCATCAAGCTGCCTCCCTCATTTTGCCATTCCACATCTGAAATAGCGCTAATCCGATGAAAGGACCCCTCATTCCCACGTCACCATTCATCAGGGATGACTTTACCTTAGGCAGGCTGTCACGCTGCCCTTCGATCTCTTTAAAGCCTCTACAGCCGCTGTCCTTTTCGCTATGGCCCTGGGACAATCTCTTGGCACCAAGTCTCATGTTTACAGTCCCCGCGAGACGCACGGTGGCAAGTCTCCTTGGTCTCACGGGTCTTTTAAATGTCTTTCGAGATTATCACGTATCGTAGCCTTGCATTTGCTTTCCATTCCAGGATTTCCTTTTATTTATAGAGAGAAATAAGAGGATAGGACTGGCGAGCTTTGTTGGGCTGAATGGCCTGTTCTCATCTAGAATGTTTTAATGTTCTAATTTTCTAATGCCCTTCCTGACGTAACCCTCCCTATTTATCCAGGCTTGAGACCAGCACAAAGAAACACACTGGATTGTGCATCCCCTGTGGCTGTGTTGCTTAATGTAGCTTAATATCTTAGCTAATATTGCAACTTATATTTATGTTAAGTTTACAAATATACAAATGCACTAGTATGGCTATGTTTTTTTGTTTACGAATGAACATATTGTTAAATTTGTGCACTGTTGACCTTTAGGGACAGATGTGCTGTAATTTACTTAAAATATGTTGATTTTTGTAGTATTAAACTTAAAGTTTTTTTTTTTTTTTTAAACGAATGCCGTCTTGGGCACTATGCTGTACCTTTATTCTGGGTAATAGTGCCACCTATAGGATTGCTTAAAGAATACATAAAGTTTGAGGAGTTGATGTTTAACATTGCTCTTTCTGAATACTATGTAATAATGTTCTAGTGTGCCATTTAATCTGTGATGTTTATATATGTATTCCATTTGTATTTGTGTACTTATTGTATTTATTTATTTATGTTTAGATACCACACACACTTACGTAAACACATCTTTTAAAGTACTTGAGGGGATAATAATAATAATAATAATAATAATAATAATAATAATAATAATAATACATTTTATATATATAGTGCCTTTCCCATGCTCAAGGCACTTACAGAATATAAGAAAGAACGGCAGGGTATACAGTATATAGCATTGTACAAACCAGATAAATAAATAAAGAAGATTACGACAGTGAATTCAGAGAAAAAGCCTTACAGACAACATAATTGATGGTCTCGCACACACACACAGGTTACATGAGCATCTTGACAGAGAAGTAAACTGAGAGAAGGGTAATAAAGTCAAGTCGAGCTAAAAGCCTTCCTGAACAGATGAGTTTTGAGTTGTTTTTTAAAAGAATTCATTGAGTCAGCTGACCTGATTAATTTCGGTAGGTCATTCCAGAGTCTGGGCGCTATACAGCTGAAGGCCCTGCAGTCACCCATGGAGTGTAGATTAGTGTGGAGCACAACATGATTACCAGAATCAGAGGACCTTAGAGGGTGGACAGGCACATAGTGATGAAGAAGGTCACTGATGTAGTTTGGCACGAGGTTATTTAAAGCTTTGTAGGTTATTAGTAGGATTTTATATTCGATTCTGTAGGACACAGGGAGCCAGTGAAGACGGAGCAGGATGGGTGTGATGTGCTCGGTGCTGCTGGTTCGAGTAAGGACTCTTACAGCTGAGTTTTGAATAAGCTGGAGCTGTGATATAAGATTAGAAGGGCCACCTGCCAGCAGCGAGTTACAATAATCGATGCGAGATGTGATAAAAGCAGGGACAAGTTTCTCAGCATTAGAGAAGGAGAGGAAGGAGCGAACACGGGATATGTTACGGAGGTGAAAGTAAGAAAGTTTCTTAATGTGATTTATGTGTGCGGAATAAGAAAGGGAGGAATCAAAAATGACACCAAGATTCTTTGCAGTAGAGGCAGGTCTGATGAGATCACCGCCAAGATGGACTGGGAAGGAGCTCATTTTATTAAGTTGCATTTTAGTCCCAATTTGCAGGAGTTCAGTTTTGTTGCAATTTAATTTTAAAGAGTTCGGCTCCATCCAGGTTTTAATTTCACTAAGGCAGGTTGTGAGCTGAGAAAGCTCTGATGAAGTTCCACTTTTAACATTGAAGTAGAGTTGAGTATCATCTGCATAAAAATTATATCCCAGTCCATAGCTACGTATAATATGGCCAAGGGGCAGCATGTAAATACGGAAGAGAAGAGGGCCAAGGACAGAGTCCTGAGGAGCTCCTTGTGTGACTGGCACTGAGCTGGATCTGCTGTTTCCAAGACTAACAAACTCCTGCCTATCAGTCAGATAGGACTTGAACCACTGGAGGGCAGTGCCAGAGATACCCAGCATGTTTTCCATTCTGGACAGTAGAATGTCATGTCTGACCTGAGTGTCAAATGATACACTGAGGTCTAACAGAATTAATATGTTGGTTTGACCAGAGTCTGCTGCCATAAGCCAATCATTGGTTACCCGTAGCAGAGCAGTTTCACAGCTGTGCCGCACCCTGAAACCAGACTGAAAGGGTCCATCAAATTATTAGAGGTTAAGTAATTGGTGAGTTGGGAAGCTACAACACGCTCAAGAACATTTGACTGAAAAGTTAAGTTGGAACTACAGTAATCCCTCCTCCATCGCGGGGGTTGCGTTCCAGAACCACCCGCGAAATAAGAAAATCCGCGAAGTAGAAAGCATATGTTTATATGGTTATTTGTATATTGTCATGCTTGGGTCACAGATTTGCGCAGAAACACAGGAGGTTGTAGAGAGACAGGAACGTTATTCAAACACTGCAAACAAACATTTGTCTCTTTTTCAAAAGTTTAAACTGTGCTCCATGACAAGACAGAAATGACAGTTCTGTCTCACAATTAAAAGAATGCAAACATATCTTTCTCTTCAAAGGAGTGCGCATCAGGAGCAGAGACTGTCAGAAAGAGAGAGGAAAGCAAACAAATCAATAGGGCTGTTTGGCTTTTAAGTATGCGAAGCACCGCGGCACAAAGCTGTTGAAGGCGGCAGCTCACACCCCCTCCGTCAAGAGCAGGAAGAGAGAGAGAGAGAGAGAGAGATAGAGAGAAAAACAAACAGTCAAAACTCAATACGTGCCCTTCGAGCTTTTAAGTATGCGAAGCACCGTGCAGCATGTCGCTTCAGGAAGCAGCAGCACAGAAGATAGCAACGTGAAGATAATCTTTCAGCATTTTTAGACGAGCGTCCGTATCGTCTAGGTGTGCGAACAGCCCCCCTGCTCAATCCCCCTACATCAGGATCAGAGAAAGTCAGCGCAATAGAGAGAGAAAAGTAAGTTGGGTAGCTTCTCAGCCATCTGCCAATAGCGTCCCTTGTATGAAATCAACTGGGCAAACCAACTGAGGAAGAATGTACCAGAAATTAAAAGACCCATTGTCCTCAGAAATCCGCGAACCACCAAAAAATCCACGATATATATTTAAATATGCTTACATATAACATCCGCGATGGAGTGAAGCCGCGAAAGGCGAAGCTCGATATAGCGAGGGATCACTGTAGGCCGAAAATTGTTAAGAGAAGGAGCTGGATGGAGTGGGAGAACAGGGAGAGATATAAACAGATGATGTATTTATGTTAGATGAATTATTTAGATCTTTAATTTTGTTATGCAAAAAGTGGAGGAATTCCTCACAGACTTCAGTAGAAGAGGTAGTTGGACCAGATGCGGGTTCGAGTAGTTTATTAACTACAGAGAACAAAACCCTTGGGTTATCATGGCCACTTTCTTTTATTCTGCCATAATGAGTGTTCTTGGCAGCAGTTAGTGCTTCTCTGTAAGCTCTTTGGTGGTCAGAGAAAGCCTGGATGTGCATGGTGAGGCCAGTCTTACGTGACATTCTCTCAAGGCGTCGGCCAGCTGCTTTCATAGATCACAATTCTGAGTTATACCAAGGAGCTGAACGTTTAAAGGAAACCTCCTTATGTTTTAAAGGAGCTGTTTTATCTAATGCTGAATGATGGAATGGAATCTAGTGTTGATGGAATAGGTGAAGACAGTAAAAGATCAGAAATGGATCCAGAAAGGATAGAGGGACAGATATTTTTAAGGTTTCTGTAAGAAATTTGTCATTTACAGGTAAGAGGAGGAAGAGATAATGAGAGAGTGAAAAATACAGCTTTATGGTCAGAGAATCCCAAATCAGTGCTGTAAATGTTGGCAACAGATAATCCAGATGTGCAGATCAGGTCCAGTATATGACCACCAGAGTGGGTAGGAAAATCAACATGTTGTGTCAAGTCAAAACAGTCCAGTAAGGATAGGAATTCATTTCTCAGTTTAGATGTGGGAGTGTCATTATGGATGTTGAAATCACCAAGAAGGATGACTCTCTGAGAGTAAGAGTTTAGGTGGGTCAAAAGTTCAATCAGATCAGATAAGAAGGATGCATTGTATTTTGGGGGACGATAAAGAACAATGAGTGAGACAGGACCTGATTCCGTTATTAGTGTAAGAGTCAGGCACTCAAAAGACAAAGGACAGTCAATTGGGATTCGTTTGATGTTTAAGTCTGCTCTGACAATTACTGCAAGCCCACCGCCTTGTCTTGATCTGCGAGGCTCTGTGTGGAAAGTGAATCCAGGTGGAGTCGCCTCCGTGAGAGACGCAAATTCGTTTGGTTTTTGCCAAGTCTCCATTAGACACAGAATATCAAGTTTGGTGTCAGTGCTGAGTTCTGACAGCACCAATGCTTTGCCATTAAGAGATCTCGAGTTAAACAGTGCAGTATTAGTTAATGAAGTTTCTTTTTGCACAGAGCCGTGATCAGGGTTTATTTCCACATAATGCAAATTCGGCACACTGACACTTCTATTTCCAGGGTCATGAGAAGGACGGTTTATTCCTGAGTAAATGCTGTTGGTGGTCTTTTCATTCGCAGCCTGGTGGTGGCAGTGACCTGACCCGCGATGTATATATCTCGTGCGCCACAAAATACTGCCATCCTTTAGGATATTCCATTCAGACCATTTGATCTGGACAAACTGTTAAATAAGAAGGAGTTTGTCATGAGAGTATTTTAGTGTGATACTGAGCAATACTTATCTGAAAAACAGTGGAGAAGCAGCACAGCACAACGCAGGCGGTAGGACAGGCGGGTGTGGTAGCATAGATGAGTGGCGATAGCAAGCAGCAGAAAGCACAGCAGGAGGATGTAGCAGGATTTGGATGTTCCAATACACAGCCATAAACAGTAATGCTTGGTAATTTCAGGCATGATTGCCTCGGAGCCAAAAGCCACATTAGTATGAACATCAGATCAGTTCCCAGTCATAGAGTACTGTAAGATGAAACGGGAGCAGATCAGCATAGCAAATATAATCACGGAGACAGATCATCCCCGAGGTCCTAGATCGCCAGGTACAAAGAAAGGTCTTGTCCTGTGATCCACAGACTCAGCTGTACCCAGTCAAAGTAGAGCCCATAAAATCTGTAAATATTAAGCCAAATCCATACAATTCGAGTCAGCTGTATCCACAAACTATACATACAATAAAAGAAATAAAACAAGCGTAAGAAAGTGTAGAATTAAGGCAAATTTTGCGAAAAGTGTTGTTAACAGGGAGGAGCGGCAACAACAAGCGTGCGCCAGCGTCCCCTCACCCACAATTGTGGTGTAACAACCACAGGCCAGATTTCATCAGTCTATATTGTTACATTTTTGAGTTACTGTGTTTACATCCCAGACATACAGACAGACAGCCATAATTCCAAAAAAGACTCAGGGAGGTCTAAAACATCATGATTCATCAAAGTCTTGAAATGGAATTTTTGGAGGATTACCATACTTTATACATCATATACAGTGATCCCTCGCTATATCGCGCTTCGCCTTTCGCGGCTTCACTCTATCACGGATTTTATATGTAAGCATATTTAAATATATATCGCAGATTTTTCGCTGCTTCGCGGGTTTCTGCGGACAATGGGTCTTTTAATTTCTGGTACATGCTTCCTCAGTTGGTTTGCCCAGTTGATTTCATACAAGGGACGCTATTGGCAGATGGCTGAGAAGCTACCCAGCTTACTTTTCTCTTTCTCTTGTGCTGACTTTCTCTGATCCTGACGTAGGGGGTGTGAGCAGGGGGGCTGTTCACACACCTAGACGATACGGACATTACTACCTTCTGTGTGCAGCTGCTTCCTGAAACGACATGCTGCACGGTGCTTCGCATACTTAAAAGCTCAAAGGGCACGTATTGATTTTTGACTTTGTTTTTCTCTGTCTCTGTCTCTCTCTCTCTGATCCTGATGTAGGGGGATTGAGCAGGGGGGCTGTTCGCACACCTAGACGATACGGACGTTGCTACCTTCTGTGTGCAGCTGCTTCCTGAAACGACATGCTGCATGGTGCTTCGCATACTTAAAAGCTCAAAGGGCACGTATTGATTTTTGACTTTGTTTTTCTCTGTCTCTGTCTCTCTCTCTCTGCTCCTGACGGAGGGGGTGTGAGCTGCCGCCTTCAACAGCTTTGTACCGGCGGTGCTTTGCATACTTAAAAGCCAAACAGCACTATTGATTTTTTTTTGACTGCTTGCTTTGTTCTCTCTCTCTCTCCTGACGCGCACTCCTTTGAAGAGGAAGATATGTTTGCATTCTTTTAATTGTGAAACAGAACTGTCATCTCTGTCTTGTCATGGAGCACAGTTTAAACTTTTGAAAAAGAGACAAATGTTTGTTTGCAGTGTTTGAATAACGTTCCTGTCTCTCTACAACCTCCTGTGTTTCTGCGCAAATCTGTGACCTAAGTATGACAATATAAAAATAACCATATAAACATATGGTTTCTACTTTGCGGATTTTCTTATTTCGCGGGTGGCTCTGGAACGCAACCCCCGCGATGGAGGAGGGATTACTGTACAAGAAAGTAAAAATGGTATTTTCAGACTCAGGGGGGTCTTAAACAACAAAATTCATCAAAACCTCAAGGTCAAATTTTTTCATGATTGTTTTACTTTCTCTATACTACTTATACGAGAAAGTAAAAAGTACAGCACAGTGCTCCTTGGTGTTGGAATGAGAGGCATCAGTAGAAATGATTTTTACTGCTTAAAAAACAGAGGTAAACACAGAAGAGTGTGAACAAGACTTAAAAGGAAGTATTTCTTGTTTTCCACCCTAAAACACCTCTAAAGCCCACTGCCAAAAAGCTTTTAGGAAGCTGAGCATTTTGCAATTGCAAAGTCGCCTGTGAAACAAATTTTCCTGTTTCACTCATCACTATTCATCACCTTTAAGGATTCAGAATTAATGCATGGAAACACTTCCAGATAGGGAATAAACACTTGGTTCTTGTTTCTTAGGTAGAATGCCCAGAGGGGACTGGGTGGTCTCGTGGCCTGGAACCCCTGCAGGTTTTATTTTTTTTCTCCAGCCGTCTGGAGTTTTTTTTTGTTTTTTCTGTCCACCCTGGCCATCGGACCTTACTCCTTTTCTATGTTAACTAATGTTGTCTTATTTTAATTTCTTATTTTGTCTTTTATTTTTCTTTTGTTCATTATGTAAAGCACTTTGAGCTAATTTTTGTATGAAAATGTGCTATATAAATAAATGTTGTTGTTGTTGTTGTTTCAGTGAGCAATGTGTGGTCTTGAATGAACATGGTAGTATCAGAGGTACTTTGAAGAGCCGTTCTTCTTCTTCTTCTTTTGGCTGCTCCCATTAAGGGTTGCCACAGCGGATCATTTTCTTCCATATCTTCCTGTCCTCTGCATCTTGTTCTGTTACACCCATCACCTGCATGTCCTCTCTCACCACATCTACAGATTCAGAGCACATTGCATGTTGATTAACACACGCCGGAATTTCATTGGACTTTGTGAACCTGTAATAAAAATAAACTAAGCTTCAATTAATTCAGAGTAGCATCGGCCATGCAGCTGCTTCAGTGTGTGACAGACACAAACACAGAAGAGCCCTGAGGGGCGAGCAAATACAGGAGAGCTGTGAAGAAATCAACAACACCATCAAGGCAGGAAGGCACCAAGGAACTCACCAGTAGACATGAACTGACTCGCCTAAATGACCAGGATAACTCATGTCTAAAACAAAGTCACAATGAATAAGGTGTCCTTTGGGGTTCATTAAAGAAGATTTGGAGGATAAAATATAGGAAAGAGGAGATCAAACCACATTAACTGATTTATATTCTTGGGCTGCATGTTGATATGCACTTAAGAATTTAATTGTACAGATGACCCTATGAACCTATTGTTCCTTGTCAGTAAATACTTTCATATGTCTGTCACGTTTTAGCCAGCATTTTCCCCCTGGCTGGTGTTCATAGTTTACTGTATATTTCTTGTTTGTTTTGTTTAGTTCTTTGTCACTTGTTTCTATTTATGTTCCTTTTATTTATTATGTACATTTTTCTTTGTGTTTAATTGTTAATGGAAATGGCCTTGGTTATGTCTCTTGTGGTTTGTAGGTGGATCCTCAAAGGGCGGGACCACCTGCCAATCACTGCCAGGCATGGCCCTCCACCCTATTTAAGGGAGGGCCCTCCATAGTTCCTGGTTGTTCACTGAACGCGCTGCGTGTGGAGAGTGTCTGGGAGAGTTTCTGTGCTACTGCTTTGCTTTTTGTTTTCTGGATTTTCGAGCCTGTGCTCTGTTTCTGACTACGCCTTTTGAATTCTTAATTGCGACCTTCTTCACTGTGATTGCCTTGCCTTTCCAAGGAATTCCTTTTGCTCTATGGAGCTCTGTGTAGTAAAAGAGCCATTTGGTAAAAAAAAAAACTTTTTATTTTATAAAGATGGAAAGAGTACTTTGAGAGGCTGATGAATTAGAAGAATGAGAGAGAGGTTGGATGACGTGGAGATAGTGAATCAGAAAGTGCAATGGATTAGCAAGGAGGAAGTAAGGACAGCTATGAAGAGGATGAAGAACGGAAAATCTGTTGGTCCAGATGACATACCTGTGGAAGCATGGAGGTGTTCAGGAGAGATGGCAGTGGAGTTTTTACCCAGTAATGGAATCTTGGAAAGTGAGAGGATGCCTGAGTGTGGTGTTCCTGCTGTGTTCAGTAGAGGGCAGTAGGCATGGAGGAGAGGAGGAGAAGAAGGGAGAGGATTGTTGGGTTGAGTTGGAGGTGGTCATTAAAAATGATTTTGGTAAAGGAGACCACGTGCTGTTTGTACGGGCTGAATACACAACATATTGGCGACGAGGATGTCTTTACTATCCCTGCAGCAGCCTGCACCTTTCCTTCCATACCCGAGTGAGCCTACAGTTACTGTCACTGCTTGGCTACGCATTTTTGAGAATTACATGCTTGCCGCTGATCAGGTCGATCTACCTGATGCGAGAATACGTGCTTTGCTTATTCATTGTCTCGGAGCAGAAGGACAACGTGTTTTTTACACATTACCAGTTGAAGACAATACATACAACACTGCGGTAACGGTTCTAAAAAAGTTTTTAATGTTAATGTTGTCGCTGAATGTTACAAGTTCCACCAGAGCGGCCAAAGGGCTGGCAAGTCGATCGAGCAATATGTTGCAGCTTTACGAGAAATGGTGGTTACTTGTGGGTTTGGAGAACTGACTGATGAAATGATATGGGATCAGGTTGTGGAAAAGACTAGTACCTCTCGTATCAGAGAACGGCTACTTCTGAAGTCTGATTTAACTTTGTCGAAAGCAATAATTGCAAGTCAGACTGAATACGCCATGGCTGAGGCCAAAACACTTAGCCAAGGGGGGCTGCTTCTAGTGTGCACGCTGTTCTTACAACGCAAAAATCGGACAAAACGCCTCTGCACAAAAGCAGTACGGTAAGACGTACAGCGCCGGCACAACTAACCAGACAGTTAACTGATATGCAGAAAAAGACGTGTTTTAGGTGTGGATCAGCGCAACACACAGCGAATCATGCGGGGTGTCCTGCTAAAGATGCAGAGTGCCGTAAATTTAAAAAGCATGGTCATTTTGAGAAAGTTTGCCGCAGTGCAAGATATACAGATGTTCATGAAGTAACAACTCCTGAAGTTACGGTGTTGCATATAGAGAACAATAATATTAATACCTCGGACAAGATCTTGTGCACTTTCCCCATCACTACTGTATCAAACAGAGAAGTGATTCCAATTAGCTTGATGCTTGATACAGGCTCAGCTGTTTCTATTTTACCTGAAGTGGTTTATGCTACTTATTTTGCAAAGGAATCACTTATCACAGCTGCTAAACTGCGACTGGTTAGTTACCTAAAAGAACAAATTCCTGTTCTTGGATGCCTGCCTGTGACTGTAACATACCAGTCCAACAGTGTGGATGCGGAGTTTTATATAGTACAGGAAGGAACATCTGTACTGGGTAGAGATCTATTTGCTGCACTTAAATTGCAATTAATGGATGGCTGTATTACTACATTGCCCTTCACCTCAGTATAACCAGTGTCAGCACTCACACCATTAGCCAACAACAGTGCTCTGGGTTGTGCAAAACACTTTGTGCATAAAATAAAAATACAAGCAGAGGTGAAGCCAGTTCAACAGAAATGGCAACATTTATCTTTCTCAATAAGAGACGCTGTTTCAGAGGAGTTAAAAAAGCTAGTTGAACAAGATGTTATTCAAAAAGTGGAGTCATCTGAATGGGTTTCACCAATTGTGGTAACCTTAAAGAAAACAGGAGGGATTCGTTTGTGTGTTGATCTGCGTGAACCTAACAAAGCAGTTGTAATGGATGGTTATCCATTACCAATTATGGAAGAAACATTTGCAGAACTAAGAGATGCAAAGGTATTTTCAACACTGGACGTTCAAAGTGCCTATCATCAAGTACTACTTCATGAGGACAACCGAGATATCACTACATTTATCACTCATGACGGTTTATTCCGCTTCAAACGTGTTCCTTATGGACTTGCTTCAGCACCTGGTTGTTTTCAGAGAATGATGGCGTCAATTTTAAGAAATCAGCAAGGCGTACAGTGTTATTTGGATGATATTATTGCGTATGGGTCAACCCCTGACCTTCACGAAAAACACCTTAAAGCTGTCTTGCACCACGTTAATGCAGCAGGATTACAACTGAATTTTTCAAAATGTCAGTTTAGACAAAACAAATTGTCTTTCTTAGGTCATGTAATTTCTCAAGAAGGTTTAAAGCCAGATCCAGAACATGTGAAAGCAGTTACGCAAACTCCTGCACCTTCTGACCTGCAGGCATTACGTTCCTTTTTGGGTCTCACTTCTTGGTATGCTAAATTTATACCTAATTATGCATCAGTGGTTAAACCATTGAGAGCTTTACTGCGTGGAACTTCAGTGCTTACGTGATCTGATGCAGCCCTACACAGATTTGGTATTGTCAAACAATTAATTGTAAATAGCCCAGCACTAACTCTGTATGACCCTACATTACCTACTGTGGTCACTACAGATGCTTCAGACTATGGCTTAGGTGCAGTCCTTTCACAGATTCACTCAGATAATAAGAAGAGAACTGTATCATTTGCGTCCAGAACACTCAGCGAAACACAACGAAAATACTCAACAGTAGAGAATGAGGCTCTGGCATGCGTATGGGCTACAGAATAGTGGAGAACGTACCTGTGGGGACGTCACTTTACTTTACGGACAGATCATAGCCCACTGACGACATTACTGACAAGTAAAGAACTGGGAAGAGTGGGAATGCGCACAGCTAGATGGTCAGCCAGACTTCTAAATTTCAATTACACCATTCAGTACAAACCAGGTTCAGAGAATATTACAGCTGATTGCTTGTCGTGACTACCTTTACCTAGCACAGATAAAATATCTGATGAGGACGTTGAGGTGGTTGCACTGATAAAGGCATTGCCTTCCATTATTACTCCGGAAGAATTTAAAAACGCCTGTATTAAATGCCCAGTACATATTAAGCTAAAAGAGCTCTTACAAAAGGAATGGCCAAAATCTGAAAATACCTAAATCCAAATCTTCGAGTGTATTACAGAGTGAGGCATGAACTGTCTTTAATGGATGGCTATATCATTCATGGATCTCACCGTTTGCTGGTGCCTCTGGACTTACAGGATAAACTTGTACATATTGCACATGAGAGTCATCAAGGTATCATCAGAACCAAACAAAGATTGCGAGATCTGTTTTGGTGGCCTGGAATGGATGCCCAGGTGGAAGCTGCAATTCGTTCATGTGTAACATAGATAGATAGATAGATAGATAGATAGATAGATAGATAGATAGATAGATAGATAGATAGATAGATAGATAGATAGATAGATAGATAGATAGATAGATAGATAGATAGATAGATAGATAGATAGATAGATAGATAGATAGATAGATAGATAGATAGATAGATAGATAGATAGATAGATAGATAGATAGATAGATACTTTATTAATCCCAAGGGGAAATTCCCATACTCCAGCAGCAGCATACTGATAAAGAAAATATTAAATTAAAGAGTGATAACAATGCAGGTATACAAACAGACAATAACTTTATATAATGTTAACGTTTACCCCCCCGGGTGGAATTGAAGAGTCGCATAGTGTGGTGGAGGAACGATCTCCTCAGTCTATCAGAGGAGCAGGACGGTGACAGCAGTCTGTTACTGAAGCTGCTCCTCTGTCTGGAGATGATCCTGTTCAGTGGATGCAGTGGATTCTCCATGATTGACAGGAGTCTGCTGAGCGCCCGTCACTCTGCCACAGATGTCAAACTGTCCAGCTCCATGCCTACAATAGAGCCTGCCTTCCTCACCAGTTTGTCCAGGCGTGGGGCGTCTTTCTTCTTTATGCTGCCTCCCCAGCACACCACTGCGTAGAAGAGGGCGCTTGCCACAACTGTCTGATAGAACATCTGCAGCATCTTATTGCAGATGTCGAAGAACTCTAAATCTCTCTACTAGATCATTGGTTTAAGGATGATACACCACGGTCTTTAGATGCTTTATTTTGAGTAATTTGGCCATTTCCCTTAACGTCTTCGAGGTGAAAGACGCCCCTTGGTCTGTCAGGACTTCCTTAGGGATGCCTTCTCGAGCAAAGATCCCTAACAATTCCCATGCGATGGCTTTTGATGTAGCTTTGTGCAATGGAACAGCTTTGGGATATCCGGCAGCATAATCTACTAGGACTAGAGTATATTTATGTCATCAAGCTGAGGGTTCTAGGGGCCCTACTAAGTCGACCCCAATTCTTTCAAATGGGACATCAACTAGGGGAATGGGAATGAGAGGAGCACGGTCCATCCTAGGACTTTGTTGCAGTTGACATTCCTGGCAGGAAGTACAAAAGCGACGAGACTCCTCTTTGATTCCCGGCCAATAAAAGCAAAGCTTAATTCACTCTAAAGTTTTTTCTGTGGCCAAATGGCCTCCTAGGAGATGGCCGTGTGCTAATTCACAAACCTGCCACCGGAAGGTCCGTGGGATTAGCAGTATTTTCCGCACCTCCCCCTCATGCTCCGCTACCCAATACAAAAGCTTGTTTTCTAAAACAAAGTGAGGAGCCTGTAGCATGGGCTGATGAGTGTGCTGGCCATTTACAAGAACAACTGCATTTTTTGCAAATTTAAGGGAATCTTCATTCCACTCTTCCCTTTTAAAAGAAGCTAACATTGCAAGGCGGAGAGAGGGTAGGGATTGAATTGAAGGAGCATTATAAATAGGCCCAATTTTGACTTAGAAGTGGGAAGTGCTGCATCGCTTTTAATTTTTGACCAGTCTCGCCCTAGTATCACAGAGAATGGTGGATTTGGAAGGATCGCTACCGTTAATTTTTTTAGCAATCTTTCGCAATGGATGACACAGGCGATGGATCTGTACCAGCGGGTTTCCCCATGGACACAGGTTATACAGGTGTTACTTTTTAGGCACTGTCGCAGTAGCAAATATTGCCAGGGAAATATAGAAATGTTGTTGCCGGAACTGATTATGGCTTCGGTTTTAAATCCATTTATTATCACCACTCCTGTATGAGGGATTTCCAGAGGATTTATCAGAGCACACCTTTCCTTCCCCCTCAATCTGCATTCCTCCTCATCCCCAAGCAGATTGTGCTCTGGCACAGGCTCCAGTTTTCTGCCTGACCTACAAGTGCTCTGTCCATGTAGTGCCCTGACAATGAAAGTTTTAGCAAAAAGTAGTCATCTCATATCATTCAGGGGGTCAGAGTTGGGAGGTGGGAGATAAAACTTACCAGGAGATGTGAAGGGAAAGAATCTTATTGTGTTTAAATTGTGGAAAAGAAAGAACCTGTATAAGGCGATTCGTAAAAATAAAAGGGAGTTTCATCCCAAGACAGTTGTTGGGCAAATGAGTTTCAGACTTTGGGTCTGCAGCACCCCCTCGTGGCCACTATATATTTATATATATATAAAGTACAGTATATTCATAGCATTCGTAGTCTAAATCACAATCTGATTGTATGGGTGGTTACCTACCAGGTAACGCTTGTGGTTGGTCAGCAAGTCGGCAAACATCTGCCACGGTGCCTTCAGTTGTGAGAAGCAGATCATAGAATGTTATATATAGTTTTACTCTCAAATATATATATATATATATATATATATATATATATATATATATATATATATATATGTATATGTATATATATTGTCGCAGTTTGTGGCCCTTGTCATCCTCTTGAACCCTCTGACTCGACTCCAGACACCAGGTAAAAGTCTAAATACTACCTTTATTTGAACAATACAGTGCACAAAGCACCCTCCACTCCACAATACTCATAAATCAATAAACAATACTCCAATCAATCCTCCACACTCCCAGACACTTCGTCACCCTTCCTCCCAGCTCAGCTCAGCGTACTGGTTTCCCAGAGTCCTTTATATAGTCCATGACCCGGAAGTGTTTCTCCCTTCTGTCCATGTGATCATGAACACTTCCGGGTTGGATAAAAATCTCCTTTCTTCAACCCGGAAGCACGTCGTTTCCTCTTGTCATGTGATAATGACATACCTCCGGGTTATAGGGCAAGTAAGAGTCCGGCAGCCTCCCCACAGCGACTCCTGGTGGTCCCCATGGTATCCAGCAGGGCTGTGCATATAAACTACAAAGTCCATGAGTCCCTGCTGGAATTCAGGGAACGTCCACGCTGTTGGGAGAGCTCCACCTGGCGGCCTGGGGGTGAGGGCCACCCACCACTATATATATATATATATATATATATATATATATATATATATATATACTCATATATAAATATATATACTCATATATAAATAAATATACCATGTTTGCCTGAAAATAAAACCTACTCCAAAAATAAGGCCTAGTATAATTTTCAGCCCACTCTGTAATATAAGCCCTACCCCAAAAATAAGCCCTAGTCAAGATTATCAGCTGAAAAGCAAGGCGCCTAATGCCAGGTTTATACTTTATGTGATGCAACACGTGTGCCTGAAACATCCATTAAATTCTGAGGACACCTTGCCACAATATCTCTGAAATGGATTTTTAATAATTACATCCATCAATCCATGGATGTTCCCATTCCAGCAAGCATTGGGTGTGAGACGGGGCATCAGCTCATCCCAAGGTGAACACAAGCACTCAGAATCACCAAATCCCCTAACCTCCATGTCTTTGGATTGAAACCTACCAGGAAAACATGCAAACTTCAGGCAGGGGACAAGGGACGTGACTCCCTGCGAGACAGCAGCGCTACAGCTCTGCCACCGTGCCACCCCTATATGTGTAACTATTAGCAGTATTCATTATTTAAAGGAATCATTAAAGGAATCTGCCAATACCCCTTCGTCATGTCAATTGTGGTCAAGAATTTTGCCTGTCCAAGCCTCTCAAGGAGACATCAGATAAGCATTGAAGCATTGGAAAACTTGATTAAGCCAACAGAAGTCATTGCAAAATCTCCAACTTCCGTTAGGCTTACTAACCAATACAATGGGAACAGACCAGGGACTTTAACTTTCCTCTATTACACTTAGGTCCAGCATACGTTTGATTTCAAGTTCCACTTCAACTTTTTTCGCTTCAGGAAGTCGATAGTGGCATTCTCGAATGATAACCCCAGGTTTCTCACTCACAACCTCTGGAACAGAGAGGATACCTCCCACCTCTGTCTGAAATTTAGCTCAAGTCTGAATTAAGGGTGGTAGATTGAGCAAAGAATGAGCGGTACTGAGCAGAGAAGGGATCCGGATCCCTTTCCTTCCATGGCTTCAGCAAGTTCACATGATAAATCTGCTCACTCAGTCGACGATTGGGTTGTTTCACCAAATAATCGATGAGCCCTCTTCTCTCCTTAATTTCATAAGGTCCTTGCCAGTGGGCAAGTAATTTGGAATGAGAGGTTAGAACCAAGACTATGACCCGATCCCCCGGTTGGAATTCTCGGAGGGTGGTGCTGCTTGCACTTCCTCCATGTGACTTTTTAAGATCGGTTGAATTTTTCCAAATCTATTGCGCAATTGTGCGATATATTCTAATTTATTGGTAGAGAGAAGAGCCTCTGCTTTCCATCCTTCTTTTAAAGTATCCAATATATCCCTAGGTTGTCATCCATATAATAATTCAAATGGTGAGAACCCTGTAGAGGCTTGGGGGACTTCCCAATATGCAAAGAGAATGAGGGGGAGGAGCTGATCCCAGTTTTTCCAGTCCCTGCTGACCACCTTGCGAAGCATTTGTTTGAGAATCTGATTAAACCTCTCGATGAGACCGTTGGTTTGTGGATGATACACCGCGGTCCTTAAGTGCTTTATTTTAAGTAATTTGGCAGTCTCCCTGAACATCTCCGACACGAAAGGAATCCCATGATCCATAAGGACTTCTTTAGGGATGCAACATGCATGAAGACCCCACCTACTCCCGTGCGATTGCCTTAGATGTGGCTGAGCACAAAGGAACAACCTCAGGATACTGAGTAGCATAATCCACCAGGACTAATATGTACTTATGTCCTCGGGCTGAGGGCTCCAGGGGTCCTACGATATCGACCCCAATACGTTCAAAAGGGACATCAACCAAGGGAAGGGGAACAATAGGAGCACAGTCCCCCCTAGGAATTTGCCGTAATTGACACTCTGGACAAGAGACACAAAAACGGCGAACCTCCTCATTAATTCCCGGCTAGTAAAATCAGAGCTTAATTCGCTCTAGTGTTTTTTCGGTGCCCAAATGGCCTCCCAAGAGATGAGCGTGTGCTAACTCACAGACCTGCCACCGGTAGGTTCGTGGGAT
Source organism: Erpetoichthys calabaricus (assembly GCF_900747795.2). Classification (NCBI taxonomy): domain Eukaryota; kingdom Metazoa; phylum Chordata; class Cladistia; order Polypteriformes; family Polypteridae; genus Erpetoichthys; species Erpetoichthys calabaricus. The sequence goes on from NC_041397.2 coordinate 315,187,412, forward strand.
TAGCAACAGTATTCTCATCTCCCCCTCATGTTCTGCTACTCGATATAATAGATCATTTTCAATCACAAAGCGACGACTCCGTGGCATGGGTTTCTGAGTGCGTTGGCCATTGACAAGCACAACTGCATTTTTCGCAAACTTTAGGGAGTCATCATTCCACTGCTCCTGTTTGAAAGAAGCTGGCATTTCTCTAAATTGAAACTGTATTTTGGAGAGAGGGTCCAGTCTGACCTCAAGGAGCAGAGAATCATCCTGGCTCATCAAGGTGCGGGTTGATGATGTATCTGCCTGTAACGGCCCAGGAATCTCCCCGCTGCCTTCTTGGGTTTCCGTATCTCTCTCCACCGGCTGATTACACGGCATGGAGACAGCTTGAGTCTGGTCATCACCGTCTATAACTAGGCCTAAGCTTCGTTCAGGAGTAGTCAAAAGTATACCGTCCTTATTTTCAGACCAGTCCCGCCCTGAATCACCGGAAAAGGTGGCGAAGGGAGGGCCGCCACGGGAATTTTTCTCAGCGATCCTCCGTGACTGATGAAACATAGGGCGGTTTTATATTTTTGGACTTCTCTGTGTATACATTTAATTTTGGTCTTTACCTTTATCCACTGTCATGGTAATACATATTAGCAATCAACAATGGAGATGTTGCTACCTGAATCAAAGAGTGCCTTGACTTTAAATCCATTAATGACTACAATTCCCATAGGAGATAGTGTCAGGGGGTTGGTAAGTGAACATAAACCGTCCCTCCACCTCCACCTGCATTCCACCTCATCCCTGGGCAGGTTGCACATCCAGCAGCCCAAGAACTTCAAAACAGGCTTCGGAGCACATGAAAGGGGCCGGTTTTGTTGGACATAACCCCATACAATCCCCATCGAGTCCACTAGGGGACTGTTCTGCTCTCCCAGATTGCGAGGCTGGCTTTGATTTTTTGAGGAGCCTGATGACCTGGTGAATGTTGCAGAAGTCTCCCCAGACTGGCTGGATGAGGCTAGTGGGGAGGCTTTTTAGCAGTAAGAAGCAGGCCACCTGCTGCACGATGTGAAACGTGCTGAGTTCAAATGGCCTTAGCCATTGTGCCACCTGCTCCCACAGAGCCTCCGCCTGTTCTCGGGTGTCTTTTGGGTGTTAAATTCCCAATTTATTAGGTTTCTCACCTGCTGCTCAGGGGAAAGCCAATATTTCTCTGGGGTCTTAACCTCAATGGATGGCTCAGCTCTATCCTCCGAGAGAACATAATGAGCCCTCTTCATTTCCTCCCCAGGAACCAGCCCATATCTGTAAGTCTCTTCCATATTCCCCCTGTGGTTATATATTAGCCTGGGTTTATATATAGGGAGCAAAGCCTGTTCTGAGTTACACCTGACCTCCAAACTAACTCCCCACCCAGAAACATGGCCCCGGTACTTTCCCACCTGGGTAGTTTTCAGGTCCTGTCCCATTTTTTTCAGGGTATACACCATCCTGCCGACTACGCCACTGTAACAAATTGACTCCAGACAGTCACAAAGGCTTGGGACAGCCACCCGTATAATATGATCCTGGCTGCAAAAGGTTTGTAAAAGTGAGTTCTTTACAAGACAGAGTCCAAAACAGAACTGATTAAGTGGAGGTAAGATGGCGATTTTAAGGGCTAGGTAAAGGAAATGATGTCATCAGTGGCACTGGAACCAGAAGTGGTGTCATCAGTGGCGCCTGAACCAGAAGTGACTTCATCAGTGGCACCGGAATCTGGTTGGATTTCTCAGGAATGGTCTGCAAGAGACTGAGAGAGATAGTCAGCACACTCTGCCACCCCATGGTCTGACATAGTATTACAGTTACTTAATCCCTTTAGCTGCCTCCTAATCGCACATGTGTGACTATACAGTATATATCCATTAATGACTACAATTCCAGTAGGAGATAGCGTCAGGGGGTTGATAAGTGCACATAAACCATCCCTCCCCCTCCACCTGCATTCCACTTCATCCCCGGGCAGGTTGGGTGTCTGGCATATACATGCATATTGTGGAGGATGGTTAGGATACCCCTTCGATACCTGGTCCGGGGGAACAGCCATGGGCGGCATACTACTTACTCCGGAACGCTTGGTGGCATCCCCCCTGGGCTGCATTGGGGCCACAGACATGGGACTCCAGAGCTCTGCCCTGTTGGGCTCCATGGCTACCACCAGGGGGAGCTGCACAGCTTCCTGAGACCGTCTGGGCGGAAATGCAACCACACCTGGAAGTGCAGCCAGATGCAGGTTATCAAGCACCTGCAGCACTTCTGGGTGGTCTATAAAAGGAGCCAGCAGCCACCACTCTGGGAGCCAGAGTCGGGAGGAGGAAGACAATGCTTGCCGGGAGGAGTGGTGGTGAAGACAAGTGCATTTTGTTTTATTCATTATGTGCTTTTCGGTCTATGCTGTGGCTGGGGGACATGGGGAAGACGTGCCCCCCAGATGAAGAAAAATAAAGTTCTTTAAGTTTTACATGTACCTCTGGGTATCGGTGTGCCAGGTCGGGCAACTATATAGCGCCTTTCACAATTGGAGTCGGCAGGATTCCTGTCCGTCCTTGAGACAGGGACCTGCACATTTTTTTAGGTGGCAACCTGGCACAGCCGTGCAATACGTGCATATGGCGCAGCAGCATGAAGAGCACATCCCTGAGACCCAAAGGTCAGCAGCCAGATGCACCCACACTATCCAGGATGACAGGATCCACAAGGATATAGGTGCTGGGTCCAGGGATAATCAACTCTGGGCCTGTTATACAGCATTTCTGTCCACTTACCTCCTAGATGCTGATGCGCCGGATTCCCATTGGTGGCCTGGAAATGCTTGTCTTTGGCACAATGGAAGGGTGAGACTGGGTGAGATCGAGGACGACCTGGGCCCCCTCTTTGACCCCGGACAGCAGTCAGACAAGGAGAGCTCAAACGATCTCCCCGGTGCAGTTATACCCAAGGAGGAGCAGGGAATCCTCCCTGTAGCAGCTAAGGGGATGGGGGATGTGTGTCAGCTCCCCACCGATAAAATAATATAGGCGGGGGCGACGAATCTCCACCCCGATCTCGAGAAACACTCGAAGGGTCCTGCGAAGACGGCGCAGGGCCTGGATGGCTCGCAGTCGGAATGGTTGGGGGGAACCTGGTGAGTCTGAGTCTACCACCAGTCGACTTAACTAACCTGCTGTATGGGAGATGGAGGACATCGTCCAACCCATACAGTCCTTATTCCAGATTTTGGGACTGCTCCAGGAGACACTGGAGAGGCTGGAGAAGAAGGTCGTGCCATTAGGATCCATTCTGGGTTGGCTGAAGCAGCACAATGCTGGATTCCCAAGCCTGGGTGATACGGCGGTACAGGTAAGTGACGCCTGTACCATAAAGCAAGGAATAGGAGGGTCATGCGAAAAGGCAGCAATATATGTTAGTTCCACTTGTCAAGTAGCCACACCTCCTACAAGGGACACAGCAGCGGTGACTGATTGCATTGCAGAAGTGTGTGCAAGGAGACGACTGGTAAACAACCTTGCGCCGACTGCCGGCATCGGTCTCGCAGGCGTCTACCGGGGCGCAGATGCAAGGGGTCTCTCTTCTTCTCATAAGGGGACCCAGACCATTGTTGCACCCCAGAGCAAGAGGAGGACCCGGAAAAGGAAGCTGGGAAGTCCTAACCGTGTGCAGTCGAGGGCTGCGCTGTGGATGGGCAGAGACACCAGGTGCCCTCAGCTGGGCGGACGTCACGGCAGGAATTTTCACCCTGCTTCCTATCCCACAGGGATCGAACTAGAGGGGAGCAGTGTTGCTACAAATGTGGCCGCTGTGGTCACGGCTGGAGGTGTTGTCCGTGGAGGACGTCCGGAGTGGGTGGACGCCGGGGCAACACCTCCAGACCTGTTAGTTATGTCTTTACAGGGCCGAGCTGTGGATCAGATGACGTCGTCTCCCCATCCTGGAGAAGACCAGCCCTTGTGGCATGTGCCACTGTGCCCCACGGGGATCAAATGAGGGAGGATGCCCCTTCGATACCTGGTCTGGGGGAACAGCCATGGGCGGCATACTACTTCCCCTGGAACACTTGGTAGTGAAGGGGCGTCTGCCACAATATACATATATATATATATATATATATATATATATATATATATATATATATATATATATATATATATATATATATTATATACTGTATATATACAATATATTATACCTGCCAAATAACACAAAGAGTACATGACATATGTTTAGCCCTAATTGGGGCTCATCAAATGTTCGCACCTTTGCTTCCCCTCTCGGGATTGAATGTCAGCACCTGCGGCGAAGGCTCAGACGTTGCACCATGGCGGCTGATTCACTTACGTGACAGCGTGTATATCTATATCAGGGATTCCCAAACGCAGCCCTGGGGACCCACTGTGGATGCAGGCTTTTGTTCCTACCAGATTCCTAATCAGTGACAACACCTGATAACGCTGAGCTCATTTGATTAGCTAGGATTTTTTTTACTTTTATTTGTACACCAGTGCCATCTGAGAAAGAGAAACATAATAATAATTAATTTTATTTTTAAGGCACTTTACATTTGTAGTAAAGCTCAAAGTACTACATAAAAAATGTAAACAAAGACACAACAAGATAACAACAAAGATAAAACAATAATTAGAAGCAATTTTGTTAATATGCTTTCCTAAACAGTAAATCTTTAGCTATTTTTTAAAACAGCCCACAATCCGCTGTGTTCTCAGGTTCTCTGGTAGGACATTCCAGAGCCGTGGAGCAGCAACTGCAAAGGCTCAGTCACCCTTTGTATGAAGTTTGGTCATCGGGGGACAAAGGCGGTAGGTATTTGCAAGATGAAGGTTTCTTGTAGTGAATTGTAATATAAGCTGTTCCTTGAGATATTGTGGAGCATTTCCATGGATAAACTGGTGAGTGAGCAAACAAAGATTGTATTCAATATGGAGGTGAATAAGGAGCCAATGAAGTGACTGAAGGATTGGTGAAATGTGTTCATATTTCCGCACCCTCATTAGGATTCTTGCAGCACTATATTGGATTTGTTGGAGCTTTTGAAGGCTCTTGCTGGGGATCCCGATGAGGAGTGCATTACAATAGTCCAGCATGGAGGAGACAAAGGCATGAACCAGCTTTTCAGCATCACAAAGGAAAAGGCAGTGATGGAGTTTGGCTATTTTTCTGAGATGAAGGAATGCAATTTTACAGAGGTGATGGACATGTGTATCAAATGACAAATGGGAGTCTAATTTGACACCCAGATTTGTAACAGAGCAGCACGGTGGCGCAGTGTTAGCGCTGCTGCCTCACAGTTAGGAGACCCAGGTTCGCTTCCCGGGTCCTCCCTGTGTGGAGTTTGCATGTTCTCCCCGTGTCTGCGTGGGTTTCCTCTCACAGTCCAAAGACATGCAGGTTAGGTGGATTGGCGATTCTAAATTGGCCCTAGTGTGTGCTTGGTGTTTGTGTGTGTCCTGCGGTGGGTTGGCACCCTGCCCGGGATTGGTTCCTGCCTTGTGCCCTGTGTTGGCTGGGATTGGCTCTAGCAGACCCCCGTGACCCTGTGTTCGGATTCAGCGGGTTGGAGGATGGATGGATGGATTTGTAACAGAAGGGGAGAAAGTAATGGTATGACCAGAAAAGGAAATACAATTTAAAGAGGAATGAAGTTGATGGGGAGTACCAGTTAAAAGAGCTTCAGTTTTGGTGCTGTTCAGCTTAAGAAAGTTCTTGGACATCCAAGCCTCAATCCCATGCAAGCAGGAGGAAAGACTTGATGGAGGTGTAAGAGAAGTCGAATCCAGTCTCACATAGAGCTGCGTATCTGGACAGGCTGAAGTCAAACTAGCAGACCAAGGTTCAAGGTCAAGGTTCTCTCTCAGAAAAGTGAAGACTGGTCTTTACAGGAGCAGAGGGGAGCTGCGTCTCAAGAAAAATCACTCGATTTACAGGATGGACTTCATTCCTCTCCTCACCTAAGGTCATGACTGAAAGAATAAGATTACCAAGTACAAGCAGCAGAAATGTGGTTTCTTTGCAGGGCCACCGAGCTGACACTCCATGGAAGGACAAGAAACTCAGTGATTCCTGATAGCCTTAGAGCACAGTCTCTGCTTCCCCAGTGGAGTCAGTTGAGATGGTCTTGGTATGTCAAAAGGATGGAAAATCTTAAACTTAACATTAGGGAGATTTACATTTTTCTTCTGGCTTGGGAACACCTTGGAATTCCCCAGGAGGGGATAGAATCTGAAGTGGGTTACATGAAATCACGCGTGATCTTCTTGTCCTGCTGCCACTGTGACCTTTACCATTAATAATTGTGGGAAAAGATAAGCTGAGATAAGATGAAACCCTATTAGGTCCAAGAACTTCCACAAGAATATTCGATTCGTCTTCTTGTTCTTCTTCATCTTCATATTATGTGCATCCCCTTTCATCTATTGAAAGATTAAGGGAGATTCCATTGTAAATCTACTGTGCCAATGATTCTGTCACCTCATTTGTTAATCCTCTAAGAATGGTTTACGATTCTGATGCTCAAGAAACTGTGTGGCCTCCTGAACTCTTCAGTGTGTGCCATATCGTCCTTGTCATTAGGTGCTTTTCTGGCGTTCATTAGGGACTCTTAGGAATGCTAAGCGTTCAGAATATTCCATTTTCATGTCACTGCAACACTTAAGGTGATGTAGTGGAAAGTTTTTGGTCCTCCTCATTGTGTTTTTCTGCCAGCTGGGTATTACCAGTGAGAAGCTGAGAACTTCCCAAACAGCAATAACAATATGGAAGGTAAGCACCATGAAAAAGTAGCAATTCCATACAGGTCAAACTCTGAATGTGTTGATTCTGTTTTCAGAATATGAAGCTGACCATTGAGGAAGAAATCCACTGAAATAAGAAAAAGCCAATCAAAGTTGAGAAAGAAGGTAAATCAGTTGGGCACCAAAATGGGAAGAATGAACATGGTGACACTAAGCACATGGCACTTTTTCTTTACTACAAATTTCAGCAGAACTGGGACCCCAGGTGGTCACATGGCATCTTTCAGCCTTTCATTCTTTTTACAAACTTGCTTATTCCAGTATAAGGTTACAGGGGTCCTGCTCTTCCCCTTCCCACATTAGAACCAATAAAAACTCTGGAGCTTTCAAATGAATGTTATGTTTGTTCACGATGAGGAGGACACCATCCATCCATCCATCCTCTTCCGCTTATCCGCGATCGGATCGCGGGGGCAGCAGCTTGAGCAGAGATACCCAGACTTCCCTCTCCCTGGCCACTTCTTCTAGCTCTTCCAGGGGAATCCCGAGGCATTCCCAGGCCAGCCAAGAGACATATTCCCTCCAGCATGTCCTGGGTCTTCCCTGGGGCCTCCTCCTGGTTAGACGTGCCCGGAACACCACACCAGGGAGGCGTCCAGGAGGCACCCTGATCAGATGCCTGAGCCACCTCATCTGATTCCTCTCGATGCGGAGGAGCAGCGGCTCTACTCTACTCTACGTGACAGGTGTCATGGTTGACTCCCCTTGGTGGTGGCTCTGCATGGATGTGACAGCATTTCAGCTAACATTGGTTGGTGGTACTTTCACCCTGAGTGAGGTCATAAAATACTGAGACAGTGGTCGACTTCCTCCCAGAGCAAGTTTGTTCCACCAACACACTAGGTGGCAGCAAATTTCTGGCTGTGCTCCGTTTTGGACACCCACTGGACTGTAAGGGATATGCAGTCCTGTTATCATCTGTAGTTTTTCATATTCTAGAATTGTCAAGAAATGCTACTGGAGCTCCTTTATACCAAAAGCAATATACCTGCTGGGATGCAGCTAAAGGGCTTGAGTAAGGGCAGTTCCGAGTCATACCGGGATGTGGCACAGTGCACTGACTCTTTTTCTCCCTTTCCTGTAGACTATTCATGGGAGATTTCACCTGGATCTCTTGACGTCACTTCCGGGACCGAGCCTATGGAAGGAAACCTTGCCGGCTCCGGCCCCTGTGATGTCATGTCTGGACTCAAACCAATGGCTGAAGACCTTCATGAGCCTTCCCTATTCCCTCAGTTCTGTTTTGGGCTTGGTTTTTTGCACAGCAGTGCTGTATTTATTTACTCAACTTTGCAGCCAGGAAACCAATTATACTGGTGGCTGCCCCAAACCTTCTCATGACTCTGAGTTGAGTTTCTGACACTGCATAACTCCTTGTGGTGAATGAGACATGTAAAATTGCTAATCGAAAAAAATTGGATGAATAAAAGAATGGGACCGAGTACAACTTCTCTCAGCCATCCAAGAACAGTTTGGTGACCAACAATGAACAATCCAGCATGATGGAGCACCGGACCATAAGGCAAAATTGAGAAGTAAGTGGCTCGGGGACCAAAACATCAAAATTTGGGGTCCATGGCCAGGAAACTCCTTAGACCTTTATCTCATTGAAAATCCTCAAGAGGTGGGTGGACAAACAAAAACCCACCAGTTCTGATTATGCAAGAATGGGCTGCTGCCAAGAGTCAGGATTGGGCCCAGAAGTTGTTGGACAGCATGTCGGGGTGAATTGCAGAGGTCTTGAAAAAGAAAGAAGGGCCAACACTGCAAATATTGACTCTTTGCATAAACGTAAGGTAATTGTCAATAAAAGTCTTTGAAATGTATGAAATGCTTGTAATTCTACTTCAGTCTACCATAGAAACATCTGACAAAAAGATCTAAAAACACTGAAGGAGCAGACTTTGTGAAAATTAACACTTGTGTCATTCTCAAAACATTTGGCCACAACTGTATGTAATTGTAGCAAAACATTTAAATAAAGCCATTTAAAACTAATTATTGTTTACTGTTGTTAGACGATACTCCGTCATTACGATATTTGCACATTTTTCAAAGTCTACTCTTAAGTACAGTATAATTGTTGGCTTTACTGAGCTGTCATCACTCTCATTTAATGCAATGTTTTGCAAGCAAATTAAAAATAGCTTTAGAACAGACAGCAAAGTGAAAAAAAAAACAAATCCAGATTATTTCTACAAGTATTTTCCAGAAATTTTCTTCGTCACGACTACCATGAAATTCTTCTACTGGTACGTATTTCTTGGTATGTGTCATTCAGCGACAACCTTAATGTGATGTGATGTGTACTCCACAACTCTGCATTGAACAGAAGTCTGGTATCTGAGTCTTGGGAAAAAAATAATAATAATTACTTTACACTTAAAAGTCTCACTCCCCTTTAGAAGTACATATTAAAAGCTGATGCCATTCCAAGTCTAAGTATATTGAAAGAAAGCATGCAGAAGCAACATGAAAGGTTTGGGGCACCCAAAGGAAAATCCCTTTAATAATCTGATGAAAAAAATAAATAAATAGCATTGAAGATGTATTTTCAGCCAGGGGTCTGCCTAGGATGTCGGATCTTCTGGTTTTAGACAGTTCTGGCAAGTAGAGACGGGTTCAGGAAGATGAGTGCTGGAAATGACATCATGGTGGTGTTAAAGTCTTCAATCTTCCAGTCTGCAGAGGGAGGAAAAGTAAAGGCATTAGTACACCACTAGAGCTCTTGAGCTGTCTCCTGTGCGCATGCATGTGACAATACACACACACACACACACACACACACACTACGATCTGAACACAAGCCAGAATGACTAAAAAGGAAGAAAATTAAAAAGAAAGAAAACTTCTGACTTGGTAGTCCGAGTTCCAGTGAGGTGTTATACATGGCCGAATTGTGTTTCTTAACAAACCTCTGAGTAATTTGTTTAGCTGAAAGTCTTCGGTGTTGGTGTGGCACAGAGAGAAAATTGTGACTTTGTTCATAATGGCACTTAATCTTAATACTCTGCTCCTCTGTGATTTCCAGGGGGTCTGTGATGGCCAGTGTGGTGTGCTGGGCTAGTAACATCACCTCAAGCGAGGACCACCGAATCAACAGGCTAATAAAAATGCCATGCTCAGTGATGGGATACAGTTGATTCGGTGGTCCTCTCCTGAGGTGATGTTACCAGCCCAGCACACCACACTGGCCATCACAGAGTTGTAGAAGATGTGAAGGATGTCACTACTCACATTAAAGGAGCGCAGTCTCCTCAGCTCATCTCTTTCTTCTTTAGTTCTTGTGTGTTCTGAGACCAGTCATTGATGTGGACCACCAAGTACTTGTAGGAGATGGACCACCTCTACATCCACTCCCTGACTGGTGACCGGACACGGTGGCTCTTTGGTGTGGTAGAAATCAATAAGCAGTTCCTTGGTTTTGCTGATGCTTAGTTGTTGACAATTCTCAATGTTTTCCACCAGACTCCTCTCCTCTGTCTCATCCCCCTTGTCAAAATCAAAGCCAACCAGCAATGCCAGTGACAAGCATTAGTAGCAGCCGTGCTATAATTTACAAAAATACAGGAATGAAAAGCGTTTGTACTTACATGGAGATGCAGGAATGCACTTGACCTGTCTGAGAGGTGGAGTTCAGTCAGCAGGAGGACGGACTTATTAGATTCTGCCTTCCACTGAGTGAAGTACTGTGGGTAGCAGGAAGAAAGAGAAAGTATTTGCACTTCACAAAGTTAGAGAGTTCCTTAGAAATAGTGTGTGTCAAATGAAGCAGCGTAAGTTCTGTTCATTTGTTTTTTGTTAGTATTATAATAGTTACGCTTGTAATTTCATTAACACTAAAAAGTTTCTCAATAGTGACTTTAGTTATAAGGTGCCACCTAGTGACCAATTTCAGTAATGCAACTTTAAGATTAATATTTGTGTAAGATTTGCAATGGCGGCACGGTGGCGCAGTGGGTAGCACTGCTGCCTTGCAGTTGAGAGATCTGGAGACCTGGGTTCGCTTCCCGGCTCCTCCCTGCGTGGAGTTTGCATGTTCTCCCCGTGTCTGCGTGGGTTTCCTCCGGGCGCTCCGGTTTCCTCCCACAGTCCAAAGACATGCAGGTTAGGTGGATTGGTGATTCTAAATTGGCCCTAGTGTGTGCTGGGTGTGTTTGTGTGTGTCCTGCGGTGGGCTGGCACCCTGCCCGGGATTGGTTCCTGCCTTGTGCCCTGTGTTGGCTGGGATTGGCTCCAGCAGACCCCCGTGACCCTGTGTTCGGATTCATCGGGTTGGAAAATGGATGGATGGATGGATTTGCAATGTGTAATTTGAGAACTAAGAATAGATCTACTTTATTTTTTATTGTAGACCACACACCCACACTGTCATATGTACAGCTGTATCTACAAATTAAAGGTTTGGATTTGAAATCTACCTTCCAAGTGTTTTAATGGACACTCTACTGCGAATGCCAACTATTCCTGCACAACCAGAAGAAGTCCTTTAGTTGTTTCTCTATTTCATGACCTGAAGAGATCTTTTTCAGCTGCAGACCTTGTCAGTTTTGTATTGAACTGATTTGGTGATGTAACGTATCACACTGAATAGGCACAGTGCAATGTCTGTATAATTGACTGCGTTATATAAATTTTGCGATACAACACAAAAATAAAATTTTGAAGAATAAGGCAGGACAGCAAAATTAGAACTGGAAAAATCAGGCTGTCCTAGGACATGCAGAACATTCTGTCACCCTCTACCTACTTTGTGACAACCTGCATGCAGAGGACGTCTCCAGTCGAGGTAGCGAGCTGCTGCTGAGGCTCTCATGGCTTGAACTGGAGGAGAAATCTTCAGGTGTAGATGAAGTGGTTAACCTTGATGGTATGTCTACATGTCCGCTCTTGTTATATGCAACAATTTGAAAAAAAAAAAAAAAATCACTCCTTTTGTTGTAAACATGCCAGCTGTTGTATTTATACTCTCATCCCTGTAATTTAACAGTAGTCTGAAAAGGCAGATAACAGGAGACCACCTGGAGGCCTGTGAGGAAGGCTTCTGTTGTGTGCCGAAAGATGGTCTTTTATTATTCTAGCAGTAAAAGTCTGAAAGTTCAACAACACTGCTGCGTATTGACACAAAAGCAGATAACTGACTAGAGCAGATGGCTCGCTTTCCATAGGGGTATCAGCAACCTGAGCAGCTTCTCCCAGCATTACAAACTACTGCATGTGCATCCGACTTTATAAGGACAGCAGAAAAACGGGGCAAACACCAAGGTGGATGAATACTTTCACTGTGAATGTAAAAATAAAGTGATGTGTAAATCTAGAACAGTCAGCACTGCATCTCTTCCTCTGACTCCTCCCTAAGATTTCAAACTTATCTCTCTATCTACAGTATATAAAATCCAACATCTGTCTGTCTGTCTGCTTTTCACAGAGGAACTACTTAATGGATTTTGATCGGGTTTTTTTCTAGAATTTGCTTGAATATTCTGGTTGATTTTGTAACTTCTCTCATTGTGCTAAGAATCAGAGTTTGCTTCCAGGAGCGATATATTCACACTACTGTAATCTAAGACAGAGGCTGCGGGCAGAGGGGATGGGGGAAGTGTGGCGTCAGGAGTAGGGAGCTGCGGGTAGAGCCACAGGGGCTGGCTAGTAAAAGATAAAAGAGATTTTGAAACAACAACGTATGGGGGGCTCACCTCGTAACACAACATGTTTTGTCCATTTGGATGATAAATTAGACTGGACTGCCAATACTGATGCGCTGTGCAAGAAAGGACAGAGCCGGCTATACTTCCTTAGAAGGTTGGCAATAAGATGCTGCAGATGTTCTATCAGACGGTTGAGGTGAGCGCCCTCTTCTACACGGTGGTGTGCTGGGGAGGCAGCATTAAGAAGAAAGACGCCTCACGCCTGGACAAACTGGTGAGGAAGGCAGGCTCTATTGTTGGCATGGAGCTGGACAGTCTGACATCCGTGGCAGAGCGAAGGGCGCTCAGCAGGCTCCTATCTATTATGGAGAATCCATTGCATCCACTGAACAGGATCATCTCCAGACAGAGGAGCAGCTTCAGCGACAGACTGCTGTCACCGTCCTGCTCCACTGACAGATTGAGAACATCGTTCCTCCCCCAAACTATGCGACTCTTCAATTCCACCCGGGGTGTGAACGTTAACATTTAACATTATACAAAGTTATTGTCTGTTTTTCACCTGCATTATTATCATTCTTTAATTTAATATTATTTATTGTATTAGTATGCTGCTGCTGGAGAATGTGAATTTCCCATTGGGATTAATAAAGTATCTATCTATCTATCTATCTATCTATCTATCTATCTATCTATCTATCTATCTATCTATCTATCTATCTATCTATCTATCTATCTATCTATCTATCTATCTATCTATCTATCTATCTATCATTTGCTTTTATGCTCCTCTATGGACACCTTTGACGAAAAAATATGTCCATCAGTCTTTACTAGAAATGGCCACAGAAAAAAAAAATGAAGGTGGAGCAGGCAAGGATAACATGCAACATCAAACAGAAATTAGATTTGTGAAAACCCAAAATGAAAAATCTCTCACCCTGCCGTTGAGACTCAGCTAAAGTAATCTGTCAGTTGTGTTACAGCCGGGGTTTACTCCTTGGCTTGAATTTATTTTGCTGTTGAAGTGAATGTATGTTTTCATGTATTTTTTTAAGGTTTTATGGTTATATTTATTAATTGTCTATTATTTACATGGTTGAGCAGTGGGTAACGCTGCTGCCTCGCAGTTAAGAGACATGAGTTCACTTCCTGGGTCCTCCCTGCATGGAGTTTGCATGTTCTCCTCATGGCTGCGTGGGTTTCCTCCCACAGTCCAAAGACATGAAGGTTAGATGCACTGGTGATCCTAAATTGCACTTGGTGTGTGGGTGTGTGTGTGCCCTGCGGTGGGCTGGCACCCTGCCCGGGATTTGTTCCTGCCTTGCACCCTGTGCTGGCTGGGATTGGCTCCAGCAGACCCCCATGACCCTGTGTTAGGATATAGCGGGTTGGACAATGACTATTATTTACAAAGCATTCAGAAAGTATTCCGTCCCCTTCACTCTCTGCACAGTTTATCGTGTTGTAGATTTCATTTTAAATGGATAAATTTCACATTTTTACCCATCCATCTACATTCATTAACCCACATGGACAAAGTGAGAACATATCTTCAGAAAGGTTTGCAAATTTATTACGAATCAAAAACTAAACTCTCTCATTCCTTTACGTATTTAGATCCTTCATTCCGTACTTTGTGGAAGCCTCTCTGGCAGCAGTTCCAGTTTTGAGTCTTCCTTGGTAAGTCTCTACAAACCAGAGGCGGCCTTAGGGGTGTGCGGGGCTTAGGGCTGACCAACTCCACGCGTGGCCGGTTAGGTCAAATGCTGTTACCGGTATGAGTGGACTGTATAAACTTCAGCGTGAATTTAATAAAAACTAGCCAACCCGCGGCATGGCATACGCCGCATAATTATTTATTGATGGGTGAACACTTCCTGAAAGACACAGTTGTCCAAATGGAGTGGGCTTGAGTGAATGAAAAGATGGACCTCTGGAGAGAGCAACATACAATTGTCTGTGACTGAAAACTGGTTTTGGCAGATACAAGCATATCGTTTTGAAAGTTTGTCCCTGTGCCTTATTAATTGTCATTGCGAAGGCCAATCTAACAGGAAATTGTCTGCGTGTAAAAGTAAAAGGCAAATTTGAACCTGATGGGGTCAGGGATATCTCGGAAGTGAATGGTGATAGTAGCTGGAAGCATTTGGAACATCGCCACAATTTCTGCCTCGCCACCATAAACTCCGGAAGTATTCATGAAGTCAGCGAATTGTTGAGCAAACTGTATGACTATGCTTCCGTGACTAAGAACAACGCTCTGTCGTGCGTACCCCATGGTCTTAGAGTTGGCGGGCGGGGCTCTGTCGTTGGTGAGGTGTTGCATGCTGGCACATGAGGCTCTGTCGTGCGTATCCCATGACGCTGGAGGAGGGTTAGAGTTGGCGGACGGGACTCTGTCTTGCGTGCGTGCGTATCCCATGGTCGGGCGACTTGGTAGATTATATATAGAAAAGCAGCCGGAACCGAAAAGAACAATGAAAAGTCAACGTGGCTCAGAGGTGCATGTGGACTGTAGCAGAGATGAAAGCGACTGAGGTGGTGTTTGGTGAGGTGTTGCGTGCTTTGAGAGCGAGGGTGGACTCGGGAGGAGGGTTAGAGTTTGCGGACGGGGCTCTGTCGTGCGTATCCCATGGTCTTAGAGTTGGTGGGCGGGGCTCTGTCGTGTGTATCCCATGGTCTTAGAGTTGGTGGGCGGGGCTCTGTGAGTTGGCAGGCGTGGCTCTGTTGTGCATATCCCATGGTCTCTGTCTTGCGTGCCATGGTCAGCTGCTTAGTGAATTGTTGGTGGGCGGGGCTCTGTGAGTTGGCGGGCGTGGCTCTGTCTTGCGTGCGTCTTGCTTGCCATGGACTTAGTGAATTATATATATAGATAATGCTAACATACACTGGAATTTCTCATTACAGTATTCAGCTAAATTTTTGCAAGATAACACACCGACTTTATCAAAATCTAACGATATAATCTATTAAAAAAGTGCAATTCATTATTCATGACAATACCACGACATTGCGAAATGCGATGCAGTGTCATGCAGATATTTGCAGGGTCTCTTCTAGAAAACATACCCAGATTGCAAGTATACTCTAACATGTATAGAATTTGACCCTGAAGAGGGATTTTTAAAGGGTTCCTCTTAGAAGAATCTCAAATATATATATACTGGAGAATATAACTTGACAAATCCGCTCAAATGGGACACCCGGACCTCAAAAGCAGGGCCCTATTAGGTGTGGGGCCTGGGGTGGTCGCCCCACTTGCCACCCCCAAATGCAGCTCTTGGTATAAGCTTTGCACACCTGGAGTTTGGCAGTTTATCCCATTCTTCCTGACAGATCCTCTCAAGCTCCATTAGATTGGATGAGATGTGTCTGTAAACTTCCATCTTCAGGTCTCTCTGTGTGTGTTGTAAATGGTTTAAACCAGCTTGTTGGTCGAACTATTTAAGGACACTCACACTGAAGCCACTCCAGCTTTGTGTTTTCTGTGTGCTTCTCATTATTGTCGTACTGCAAGGTGAACCGTCAGCCCAGTCTGAGGTGGCCTGGTCTGTGGAGCAGGTTTTCTTTGAGGACCTCTATGTATTTGACTGCATTCAGCCTTTCCTGAATTCTAACCTGTCTCCCTGTCCCCATCATGCTTCACTGTAAGGATGGTATTAGGCAGGTGATGAGCAGTTCCTGGGCTTCACCAGACACAGTGCTTGGAATTCTTCTAAAAGAGTTCATTTTTTTGTCTCATCAAACCAGAGAATCTTGGTCCTCATGATCTCAGAGTCCTTAAACTGTTGTCATATACCTTTCACTAAAGCATGGCTTCTGTCTGGCCAGTCTACCATAAACACCTGATTGGTGGAGTGCTGCTAGGACAGTCATCGTTCCTAGAGATTCTCCCATCTAAGCAGAGGATCTCTGAAACTAATTGGGTTCTTGATCACCTCACTGATCAAGGACCTACTTGCCTGGCTACTGAGTTTAGCAAGATGGCCAACACTGAGAAGATTCCAGGTGTTTTCAAACTTCTTCCATTTCATAATCCATGATGTAATTGTGCTCCCGGGTACACTCTAAGCTTTAGAAATGGCTTTTTCACCTTGACTTGATGTTTGCCTCACCACAATATGATTGTAGAGGTCTACAGAGAGTTCCTTGGACATCTTGCTTTATTTCCTGACATGCAATGTGAATTGTAGGATCTTCAAGGCACAGGTACATGTGTGCCTTTCTGAATGATGTCAGTTCAGTTCAGTTTACCCCACTTGGACTCCAATCAATTTCTGGAAGCATCTCAAGGAGAAGTAATATCTAATGGGATGGACCTTGGCACTATCTGGAGTGCCACAAGGAAAGGTTCTGAATGCTTCGAGGAATGAGATATTTCAATTTGTGATTTTTAATAATGTAAGCCTTCAGGAGGATGGACAGGCATCCCAGCTATGATCAAGGAGGGTTTCATATCTGGCAGGGAATCAATAATGAAAGTACAGACAAAATGCGGATATTACCAAGCCGGGACGCCTTATAATTCCCATCTTGATTGGGATCCGGAAGGATGAGTGGACTAATGAGAGTAGTTGATCCTCCAAGGTAATAGGTGGCAGCGTTCCTCACCAGTAATCCCAGTTTGGACACCCACAGGGCTGCATGGGCATTGGAGTTCAGAAGCACAGCCCTGTAAGGGTCCTTGGGGAACGATAGAGGGTGCGGCCAAGAAATGCTTCGAACAAGCTGTGACGTGCCACCAGAAGTACTCTCGGGTCCAGCATAAAATGAGCCCGCTTCCATACTTCAAGGAGTCAGAGCTGGGAGGAAGGAAGGCAACACTCACAGGAGGGAGGTGGATGGAGAGAGAAAAGAGAGAACGGAGAGCAAGTATTTATACTGTGTATTGGCTGTGGTAATTGTTCTCTTAAGTCATGTGTGGAGTAAAAGGTCTTTTATTGAACCAGAGTGATGCTGGGTCTTGTATGTCTGGGGTCTGGGGGCTCAGTGGCACCCTCTACTGTTCACAATAAATTTGCAAATCTTCCACAACACATTCAGTTTGTCATTATGGGTTATTGAGTGTAGTTCATCGATGGGCCAAAAATGGCAGGTTTATCAATTTAAAATGAAATGTAGTGTGCAGGAAGTGAAGGGGTCTCAATACTTTCTGAATCCACTGTATGTATAAAAATGTAATTTCTACATGTTGAATCCAAAATGTATAAAAAAACATTTATTCAAATCTAAGAATTGTGCACGTTAATTACACAGGAATTCCTTGATTAAAAACACAGGGACAATTCAAGTTAAAATGTGGCTTTCTCCCAAACCTTCTGGTGGGCTCAGATGAAGACAAAGAAATATTAGAGGGACTACAGGCTAACAGAGACTATGGTTGTCATTCCGTCACCGAACAGTATGTGATACAGCGGGTCCATAGCTCTGAACAAATAAATAACCCATCTGGCCGTGTCAGTAGCCGTGGGCGCGCTTGAGCAACCGTGGGGAGTTGATGAGGTAATTGGGCGAGACACACCTGCAAATGAGGGTGCGATCGTTCTCAGTTGCTTCATCAGCTTCCTGCGGTGAGTGATTGAGGGTCTGCGCCATGGAGCTGTACTGTACAGCGGCATTGGGGCGGAGAAAGAGGACGAGCCAGCCGGCTAGAGAAAGAGAAAAGGCAGCATGGTCCGGGGTCCTGCGAGGGATTGGCACTCGTGGAACAGATCGTACCAACTGATTGTGCTGAGAAGTGGATGCGATCAAGGTGGCATTCTCTCCAGGGATCCAAGAGACTGAAGGATAACGAGAGGACAACCAACCCCGAGCTGTCTGGCAGTCGCTGACGGAGGCAGCCAAGGCCGGGGTCGGGATTGAGAGGACTGCGGCTGCTGAAGTCCCTCCAGCTGAACAGGCAATGGGTGAGCAGGAAGACATGGAAGGAGTTGGGCTCGGCTCGTTTAACCCAGCGTCTGGGTTTTTTTTTTTTTTTTCTCATTTTTGGCCTGGTTTTAAACATTTGGATTTCACTGTTTTATGGATTATTTATGAACTTTGAGAACTGCACTATTAGACACAGACTGTTTAGATTTTTTTTAATTGTTAATAAAAGCACTTTGTACCATCCTGTTGTTTAGCATGTGTTTTGTTCTCATCTGTCAGCTCATTTGGTGTCGGATTCAAGAGGCTCCCAAAACTGAAAGAGGGAACAGGACCCTCACTGTCACTGCTGTATGACAGTAGCTTTACACAATCGTGCTTTACACAATTCATCTAACCATTTCCTTAACCCTCGAGTGTATACAGCATTAGAGTGAGTAATGGGTCAACCACAAAACTTAAGATGCAAGTCAAGAACTGACCCTGGACATCTCATAGAGCAGAATGTCCTGACATTAATGGAGGAAATTTAGCAGAACATGAAAACGTTAGACAGAGGACACCACACAGGGACATGCTGGCTGATTCATCAGCACACTGAGTTCTTTTATTTAGATAGTATTATTCTCAGACTTTTCACCTACAGTATCTTACCATTAAAAGGCCCTTATATAGCGCTTATTTACCATACTGCTATAATTTTCTTTCACAGGCCCTTTTCTTATATAGTGCCAGACAGAAACTGTCAAATGGATGATTGATGACGTCAAGCCCCTGCCCAAAAGAAACTGTCCAATGAATGGTTGCTAATTTTAAGCCCCGCCCCCAAATGAAACTGTCAAATGGATGATTGATGATCTTAATCCCATTGTGATTAGGAGACAATCGGGTCTCTTGATTATATCAAAATAGACAAAGAAAGCCTCTCCCCTAAAAGGAGGAGTTTAGAGATAATCAATTATGGCAGTTGTCCAACCCTCATATTACCCCTCCCCACCCATAGGGGTGGAGGTAATTTTCATAAATCATATTTTGGGGGTGGGGCTTAAAGCTGTCAATCAATCATCCCTTGGACAGTTTCTGTCTGGTATTACACAAATTCACCATATTGGACAGATTTGGCAGATGTTGTTAATTATTTATTTTAAACAAAAATTATTACATTTCAGCTACTTCATGGACAGTGGTATAGCTGAAAAATCCATGCATCAGTATTTCAAAGGGTAAAAATACTCTGCCATTATTGAGTCAGCACCACACAGACGACGACACCCCACCAACTTAATCACTGATCAGGGTGGCATTTCTGTGGGAATTCTGAGCATTTAACAGCCAGCCCTCATTAATCATTTGACTATGAGCCACACAATGGTTTAAACAACGACGATGATAGCCATTCAAATTAGCTGGGCTGCTGATAGTACCTTTACTAGCCATTTACCACACGAGAACAAACACACAGAAAAGGAAGGACATTTAGCTGAATCAATGACTCTTTTCATCTAAACCTCAAGACACAATAACAGCTTCATGGGATGATCTCAGGCTTTGTTGCAGTCCTCTGTCATGAAAAAAGCTCCTGGTATTTCAGAGGTCTGTTCCAGAAAGGACGTTTAGTATAAAATCTTGTCTAAATTAGACCAGGTTTCACTAAAACAGGGCTAATTCTGTTCCAGACAAACATGGGCTTGACATGGATGTAACAGAATAAGCCAAAAGTACACAACTAGTGATGTCAATGTTGTTAATCCTGCTTTCTGGAATGGCTTCAGGTTTTGCCTGTTCCAGAAAGAAAGATTTGAATTCAAGAGAAAGCAATGTCCTAAAACTAATATGCAAAATTGCCATACCACCTGCACTTCAGAACAGGTCATCTACCTGAAACTAAGCATGTTCAAGCCTGGCTGATATTTAAATGGGAGACCATGATCTAGAAACAGCTTCTGGAAGAGAAGATGGTTAATGCCTGTCACACATATGCGTTTAGGAGACAGCTAAAGGGCCTGGGGAACTATAATATGTGAATTTCCCCTTGGGATTAATAAAGTATCTATCTATCTATCTATCTATCTATCTATCTATCTATCTATCTATCTATCTATCTATCATACTACAGCAGATCAGGGGGTGGCAGAGTGTGCTGACTGTCTCTCTCAATTTCTTGCAGACCATTCCCGGGAAATCTCACCAGGTTCCGGCACCTCTGATGATGCTACTTCCGGCCCCAGTGCATCTGATGATGTCACTTCCGGTTTTGGTGCCTCTGATGACCTCACTTCCTGTTCAGGACTATATGACATCATTTCCTTCTGCTTTCGAAACCTGGTCTTGATTGTTCCCAGGGCGCCTATGCGTACTGGAGCCACTATTGACCTCATGTTCCACATGCCTCTGACTTTGATCACTGGGTCTTTATATTTGATGATCTTCTCTGCCTCCTTTGCTCAGGATGTTTTTGTCATCCAAGATCTCACTTTGATGAAGATACATGACTTGCTCTACTTGTCATGGAACATGATGTCCAGACTATTGTCGATGATGGTACAGTCTGTGGGAATGGTCTTACCCCATATGATGATACAGTTACTGGTGTCAATGACTGCTTCTGGTGTATGTTTGTACCACTTGTTCAACTGTTTACATGGTGTCCAGTGCAGGTACATACTGACATGGTTGTGATGTTCAAGATATTCTTTCAGGGCCAGACACTATGTGGTTGATTGTCTCCTCAGCTTCACCACACAGATGGCATTTGCTGTTGATTTCCTGCTGTATTACTAAAGAGTCATTTACATGGAAGCACTGGATGGATCATTCCTCCATACTGATTTTTAGTATTACCCTGAAGACCAAAACTGCACCCAGAACTCCAGATGAGGCCTCAGCAGTGTGTTATAAAGACTGAGCAGAACCTCCTGTGACTTGTACTCCACACATCAAGGCGCTATATAACCTGACATTCTGTTAGCCTTCTTAATGGCTCCTGAACACTGTCGGGAAGTCGATAGCTTAGAGTTCACTATGACTCCTCATAAAGTGGACTCTCGATTTTCCGACTGCCCATTGTATATTCAAACACCACATTTTCACTTCCTGTGTTATACTTTACATTTACTGATATTAATCTTCATAGTCCACAAATCTGCCCAAGTCCCTCTGTAATGATGAGTAAAGGTCAAAGAATAAATTTGGAATGCAGACATTGTAAGTTAAACCAGGAAGTTCATAATGATATCAGTCAGTCATTTCTCAACCCGCTATATTCTAACTACAGGGTCACGGAAGTCTGCTGGAGCCAATCCCAGCCAGCACAGGGCACAAGGCAGGAACAAACCCCGGGCAGGGCGTCAGCCCACCGCAGGGCACACACACCTACACACCAAGCACACAGTAGGGGCAATTTAGGATCGCCAATGCACCTAACCTGCATGTCTTTGGACTGTGGGAGGAAACCCACGCAGACACGGGGAGAACATGCAAACTCCACGCAGGGAGGACCCAAGAAGTGAACCCAGGTCTCCTTACTGCCACCCTCATGATGATATCATCCGTTATAAACACTTGGTTGAACTCCTCTCAGGAATACAAAATTTCCCTCATTAGTTAATACACTGGGGGATTCCCATGCCTGTCACACATTAAAATTTAAGCCCTGCATTATGTAATTTGATATTTATGGATGCCAATACTACTTTACATATATGATAATTGGTTAACTACATCATGGATACACAAATTTAAAAGCTGTTGTAACTATTAATATTTATATATGGCATTACAGAAAAAGGCTCAATATTGTCCACTCGAATGATGTTGGTACTTTTAATAAAAAGCTGTTTATTTATTTATTTAATTCCTTTTTTAAGTATCGAAGATTGGAAAATTCCACTGGAATTGATATTGAATACAAAAATACTGGTATCGGCAGAATCCTAGCTCAGAGCACTTGAACAATTTCACAACTATAACACAATAAAAGTAGTTTGCTAGACCATATACCATTTATAAACATGAACAATCCAACAATAATACACACGCAGTGAAACATCCATCCATCCATTTTCACCACCCACTTCATCCTATGCAGGGTTGGGGGGCGCAATGAAACAGAGGAGTTTAACTTTTATTGGCATTAACATTATAACGTACAAAGTCCAAAACAGACAAAGTTAACAATCTGATAACCAAAGGCCACTGGCTGACTCTCCCCACTTGGCCAGTCTATCATCCATTTCTTTTCTTACTAACAACTCTTAATAGTCATAATTGAAAGCCTCCTGCTCTCATTTGTCTTCCCAAGATCTACACATGGATTGCACCAGGATGGCCAATTGTTCCACAAATTTAATCTCAGTTTCCCTGAAAAATCCACCAATTTCACTTTCAGGGTCCTAACTTACTCCATGTTCACCATGGACCCCACTTCTTTATGTGTTGTCACTCACCCTGATGAAGGCATCAATGCCCTCAGACATACCTTGAGGAGATGTTCCCTTAGATCGCTTTCAGACACCTTCATCAGTCTAAAAGAAGTGGTTCATGTTTCTCTATTACCAGCAATTGGGCTTTACTGCAAAAGGTGTGATTTTATCATTTTCTGGTGATGACCATGTTTCATCTCCTGGTCCTCTTCCAGTCTTTGAGCAGAATACTTGAAACAACTTCATTGAATTAAAGATTGTTTTGGTGAGGCCTTCTAGTGCCAAAATCAGCTTTGGGAGTTCATTATGTGCTTTAATCGTTCATGTGTTTTTCACCACACCTATATTTCTCCACATTGTTCTCTGACTTTTCAGGACTTTAAAGCCCTGCTTATTACAAACACAAAGTCTCACATATACTGTATTTCTTCTCAGCTGTACATCACATGACATTCCAGTCACACTAAAGGTTCCTCATTTTTCACACTAACTCCACCATATCTACAGTGCCATATCTTTTCATTGACAAGAGAACATCTTCCTGAAAATCTGCACAGGAAACTCACCCAAACCAGAATAAATGAGTCATAATATTCACATGCTTTTAACTCAAGAGTGACTTCATTCTAGTCTCTCTACTGTAAATGCCTGACTAATGGAGTGCTGCTGTTATGGTTGGTTATCTGTAAGGTTCTCCCATCTCAGCAAAGAACTTCTGAAGATCTGTGAAAGTGACCATTGGGTTCTTGGTCACCTCCTTGACCAAGGCCCAAACTGCCAATTTTAGCAAGAAACCAGCTGGTTCCAATTTTTTTCCACTTCATGGGCTCTTTGGAACACTCAGAGCAATAGAAATGGTTTATACACTAACCATGATCTGTGACTCCCTTCAATTTGATCACAAAGGTCAACAGAGAGTTCACTGGACTTTGTGGGCTTGGGGTTTGTGTGAATTGTGTGAAGTGTGAATTGTGGGACCTTATATACACAGGTACACTCAGCAATGTCCAATCAACTTGGTTTGCCACAGGTGGGCTCCAATCACATTCTAGACAACAACAACAACAACAACATTTAATTCTATTGCATGTTTTCATACAAATGATGTAGCTGAAAGTGTTTTACAAGATGAAGAAGAATAAGATTAGATGACAATACTAAGTAACAAAGAATAAAGTTGTTATACTATGTACTTTTTTTATTTAAGTTTAATGTCACTGTTCTGTGTGCCCAATGTTATGGATTCATTCATACAGGCAGACCAAATATGGTACACAGGCACAGTATCGGCATTTAGAATTGCCGAGCCAAGCACAGGGCTAGAGAGACACAGACAACTGAAGAATTGAATAGTCAGCCTAAAGACAGACTGGTATATTTCTGTCTTCTGTCAGCACAGAAAGCTTTCCTTGTTGGGAGAATGAGAACTGTATGTGGGCATTGTGCTATTCCTGAATGTTTGAAGGTGGGGTTTGAGTACCTTCCTGCCCTTATTTGGACCCGGAGCCAAGAGCGTGCACATGGAGGAAGAGTATATAAGAATGGACACCTACGGCCAACACTATGAAGCTTCAAGGTGGAAGAGTATGTCTTCTGTCCGAGGCCGGGCAGAAGATTCTGTCTTCTGTCTGGCTAAAATCCTTTCAGCGTGGCGACGAAAGATAATGGGCTGCACAGATCGAGATTCCCACGGCTTGAAATGTCTGTCATAAGCTTCCCGTTTGTAACACCACGTGAAACCGTCAGTAAAGAGCTAAATTATCCTTTTGTACTCGTGTAATCTTTTAACCGTCATATTGCATGCAGGGGAGGGATAATACCTTTTTATTTAAATTCAGGTTATTAAAACGCCACAATTGAAAAAGAACACATTTCCAGAGAGCTAATACCTCTCTTCAGGAAACAAAAGTAAGGTCTGATGATGAGGAGGAGAGAAAAAAAACTCCTGAGGGCTAGAGATAAAAATAACAAAATCTGCAGGGGGTCCGAGGCCATAAGACCACCCAGCCCTCTCTAGGCATTCTATCTAACATAAATGTCCTCAATCAGTACTCATGCTTTACAGGGTTCATAAGGATGAATTAGACAATGAGGGTCATGTGGACCTCTGGCCTTCAATCCATTAATGTAAGGATTTAAGAACTGCATTGTGCCCTGATCAGGTGGTGGTGGTGCAGATCGCCACCACAGAAAACTGGAAAGAGAACAGAAGAGAAAGTACTGTAGGGGTTACTACGGATTGTGGAGCCACCATGGATGATAATGATAATCCAATGAATATACAGAATATCAGGGTTACACTAAAATGAAGCTATGAGAAAGCCATGTTAAAAGAATGAGTTTTTATCAGTTTTTTAAAGTGCTCCACTGTATTGGCCTTGCAAATTTCTATCGGTCAGCTATTCCAGATTTGAGGTGCATAACAGCAGAAGGCCGCCTCACCACTTCTTTTAAGTTTTGCTCTTGGAATTGTAAGCAGACACTCATTTGAAGATCTAAGGTTACGATTTGGAGTGTAAGACATTCTAAAATATAAGATAGAGCAGATTATTGAAGGCTTTGTAAACCATCAGCTGGATTTTAAAGTCAATTCTAAATGACACAGGTAACCAGTGTAGTGACGCTCAGACTGGTGTGATGTGCTCAGATTTTCTTTTCCTAGTTAAGATTCTAGCAGCTCCATTCTGTACTCGTTGTAATAGATTGATGTCTTTTTTTGGGCGTTCCTGAGAGGAGTGCGTTACAGCAATCTAGCCGACTGAAAACAAAAGCGTGAACTAATTTTTTAGCATCTTGTAGAGTTATAAGGGATCAAACTTTTGCTATATTCCTTAGGTGAAAAAAATTCCTGGATAAACAGAGAGCGTTAGTGTCAGGAAGGGCATTCAGCAGTAAAACTTTAGCCATAACCTAAATTATGAAATCAATCTGATCAGCTTTGGAAAATGCTAGGGCCTCACCTGACAGTCATTTCAGAGTGTGGAGGAATTGTGAAAGTAATAAAGCAAAGCTGAATGAAGATTAGGTGAGAAGGCATTGGGTGAGATGACAGGGAGGAGCCCACCTAGGGCCGTTTTAACAAATGGGCACACTGGGCAGTTACCCAGGGGCCCCATGTTAATCTATGTATGTTGTGACTTGCCGAATGGTTGTGTAGGTAGGGGCCCCAGTGCACTGCTTTGCCAAGGGGCCTGTAATGCTGTTAAGACGGTCCTGAGCCCACATGGGTACCAAGAGACATGGCAGTGGAACAGAGAGTTGCAGGATGTGATAAAGACCAAGAAAGAGGCAAGAAATGGTACCAATCAGGGAGGGAGGAAGACAGAGAAATGTCTGAGCAGACAAACAAGGAGGCTAGGATGACAGTGGCAGGAGCCAAGGGACAAGCTTGGTGCAGGTGTATGAAAAACTGCAGAAACAAGAGGGGGAGAAAAGCATTTATAGAAAAATGAAGACTAAGAAGAAGGCTGGAAAGGATTTCAGTCAGGTAAATCAGATGAAATATGAACAAAGTGAGGTTTTGAGTGAGCAGGATAGGATCAAAAACACATGGAAGAGCAATTTGAGTTGGTGGTGAATGAAGATAATCCAACAGGTGTTTGGGCGTGACAACCCCAATGAAGGTCAAGTACCAAGAATAAGGAGGCAGGAAGTAAAGGAGGCGCTGAAAAGAATGAAAAAGGGAAAGTCAACAGGTCCGGATGAAATACCAGCAGAAGTGTGAAAGACTTTAGTAGAGGAGGGCGTAGATATGCTGTGGGATCCAAAGATCTATGAACAGGAGAGAATACCTGAGGTGTGGAGGAACAGTGGGATTGTACCAGTTTATAAGGAAAAGGGTGATATTTGGGATTGTGGAGCATACAGAGGGATAAAGCTGATGTCAAACACAATGAATGTTTGTGAAAGGGTTATAGAGAGGAATCTTAGAGAAGAGACTACCACAGGGAAAGAGAACTTTGGTTTTATGTCAGGGAGAGGAACAACTGATGCTGTCTTTGCATTGAGACAACTGATAGAGAAGCAACGAGAAAAACAGAAAGGTTTGCATGTGGCATTTATTGATTTGCGGTAGACTTATGATAGAGTGTCACATCAAGAGGTCTGGAGGTGCATGAGAGAGAAAGGAGGACCAGGGTAGTGTGTGAGGACTCAAGTTAAAAGCAGTGTTGGGTTAACAGTCATATCCAAATTAGAGGAGGTCTGCACCAGGGATCTTCTTGATGTCCTTAACTCTTTGATGTGGTTATGAATGATTTGATTTGTGAAATTAAAGACCAATTCCCTTGTGGTTTATGTTGAAGACTTTGTGTTGTGCTGCACCAGAAAAGAGGAAGGGGAGAGTATGTTGGAAGAATGGAGAAGGGCTTTGGAAGATAGAGAGTTGAAGATAAATAAGAAGAAGAAGAAGAAGACAAAATATCTGAGGTTTAATGATGATCAGGATTAAGAAGTTACCTTTCAGGGAGTGCAGTGTGGATGGAACAATTGGAAGAAGGTATTAAGAGTATTGTGTGATGAATAATGAAGGTGAAGGTTAAAAGTAAGGTTTTTAAGACAGTGGTAAGACCAACAATGATGTATGGAGCTGAGGCACAGGTAGTAAAGGGAGTGCAGGAGAAAAAGTTAGATGTAGCAGAAATGAGAATGTGGAGATGGATGTGTGGAGTTGCAAAAAATGACAAAATAAGAAATGAGACAATCAGAGGTACAACAAAAGTGGGAGAAAAATCTAAGAAAGGTCAGGAAACTAGGCAGAAATGGTATGGACATGTGACGAGGAGAGATAAGGAATATGTGGGCAAAGAGTGATGGGAATGGAAGTCCAGGGGAAGAGAAAGCGAAGGAGGACAAAGTGGAAGTGGATGGATAAAGTGAAAGAATACTTAAAGAAAAGGGTTCTGACTGGCAAGGAGGTGCAGGAGATCAAGCACATCGACGCCACATAGGAGCAGGAAAAAATGAAGAGACAGAAAAAAAGTAAGTGTCCATCATGTCAAAGTGCAGATCGTAAATGGTTTTGTTGTGAGATATTACATCTGAAGTTTTTTCCTTTTTTTATTGAATGGTGTGTGTGTGGCGTCACGGTGGCGCAGTGGTAGCGCTGCTGCCTCGCAGTTAGGAGACCCGGGTTTGCTTCCCGGGTCCTCCCTGCGTGGAGTTTGCATGTTCTCCCCGTGTCTGCGTGGGTTTCCTCCTGGCGCTCCGGTTTCCTCCCACAGTCCAAAGACATGCAGGTTAGGTGGATTGGTGATTCTAAATTGGCCCTAGTGTGTGTTTGTGTGTGTCCTGCGGTGGGTTGGCACCCTGCCCAGGTTTGGTTCCCTGCCTTGTGCCCTGTGTTGGCTGGGATTGGCTCCAGCAGACCCCCGTGACCCTGTGTTCGGATTCAGCAGGTTGGAAGATGGATGGATGGTGTGTGTGTTTGCCCTGTGATTGTCTGGCACTCTGTTCAGGGTTTGTTCCTGCCTTGCTCCCTATGCTAGCTGGGCTACGCTTTGGCAGGACTAAACAGGTTAGAAAATGACTAACTGACTTTTAAAAGTGTAAGGCTTTAAATATCAGCTAAAGGGCTTGGAAGCAAATGAGTCGGTCATCTAGCATTCGCTCATTTTTCATGCTGCTCTATATTCACTTACTTACTTAGAGGCAAACAACAAACAGAAACTTTGAAAATGGGAAAGAAGCTGACAAGAAAGAATGTGTGACTCATGTAAGACACAAGAGAATTCATAAGATCTGGCAGGTCATGTGTTAAATGCCTCAGCTTTTATTCATTCACTAGGGGGCTCCGCCCCCTGGTCGCTTCGCTCACCAACCCCTGGAGTTGGGTATCCTGAAATACATCGATGTATGTATGAGATAGATTGGAGTATAAAGGTGTAGAGGACGCACATAGGAAGTAAAGAACCCATAGCATGGCACATTACAAAGATTTATTGGAATATTTCTTTATAAACAACATTTGTAGTAAAGATGGTGTGTTGTCCTTGAATGAGTTTTCCTTGGTATGGAGTATTTATAATCTTAACTTTAATGTCAGATGAACGCCGAACTCTTGAGAAGGCAACATAAAGTTGTCCATGTCCAAATACAGGCTCAGAGAGGTAAATGCCCACTCTGTCCATGGTCTGTCCTTGGGATTTGTTGATTGTCATGGCAAATGCAGGTTTAATGGGAAACTGGCGTCGTTTAAGTGTAAAAGGTAATTCTAGGTCAGAACTTCTAAGGTCGACTCTAGGAATCAAAACAGTATTGTTAGCATGTGATCCTGTAAGTACTTTTGCTTCAATAACATTGTGTGTCATGGTGTTAATGACTAAACGTGTACCGTTGCATAAACCTTGTTTAGTATTAAGGTTTCTCAATAGCATGACTATTGTCCTGACTTAAAGGTTAAGATTGTGTTGTGGTAATCAGGCTGGGTTAATAGTGTTTAAATATTCTAAGGGGAAATTAAGATGGTCATTCTCGCCTTCAGAATCAACTTTGTCAGTACTTAGAAAGAGGCGGCTTTCTCCAGGAAGTAATGCAATGACCTGGTTATTTATGTGATCAACATCAATATTCTTTGGACATAATATAGCCCGTCGCGTTAACAGTGGTATCTAGTCTAATGAGATTGCTGCCCCAAACACTTCAGTCACTAAGTCCTCGCAGATAAAGGCTTGTGAGATCTGAATAATATCCGAGTGAAGTCCATATGTATTGGTTAGGTTTCCATCTCCTCGTTGCAACAACCAATTGGTATATTCAGGATCTGGACATTGCATGTTTTGTACTAAATGTATTTTCTCAAAGTACAGTGATCCCTCGCTATATCGCGCTTCGCCTTTCGTGGCTTCACTCCATCGCGGATTTTATATGTAAGCATATTTAAATATATATTGCGGATTTTTCGCTGCTCCGCGGGTTTCTGCGGACAATGGGTCTT
The DNA here is from genome assembly GCF_900747795.2 of Erpetoichthys calabaricus. NCBI lineage: Eukaryota > Metazoa > Chordata > Cladistia > Polypteriformes > Polypteridae > Erpetoichthys > Erpetoichthys calabaricus. Next base: position 315,217,110 of record NC_041397.2, read on the forward strand.
CTAATTTCTGGTACATGCTTCCTCAGTTGGTTTGCCCAGTTGATTTCATACAAGGGACGCTATTGGCAGATGGCTGAGAACCTACCCAGCTTACTTTTCTCCCTCTCTTGTGCTGACTTTTTCTGATCCAGACGTAGGGGGTGTGAGCAGGGGGGCTGTTCGCACACCTAGACGATACGGACGCTCGTCTAAAAATGCTGAAAGATTATCTTCACGTTGCTATCTTTTGTGCAGCTGCTTCCTGAAACGACATGCTGCACGGTGCTTCGCATACTTAAAAGCTCAAAGGGCACGTATTGATTTTTTCTCTCTCTCTCTCTCTCTCTGCTCCTGACGGAGGGGGTGTGAGCTGCCGCCTTCAACAGCTTTGTACCGGCGGTGCTTCGCATACTTAAAAGCCAAACAGCCCTATTGATTTGTTTGCTTTCCTCTCTGTTTCCTTTGAAGAGGAAGATATGTTTCCATTCTTTTAATTGTGAGACAGAACTGTCATCTCTGTCTTGTCATGGAGCACAGTTTAAACTTTTGAAAAAGAGACAAATGTTTGTTTGCAGTGTTTGACTAACGTTCCTGTCTCTCTACAACCTCCTGTGTTTCTGCGCAAATCTGTGACCCAAGCATGACAATATAAAAATAACCATATAAACATATGGTTTCTACTTCGCGGATTTTGTTATTTCGCGGGTGGCTCTGGAACGCAACCCCCGCGATGGAGGAGGGATTACTGTAATGCCAATTGTCTGCGTATTTCAAACTGGACTGAACAATAGCTGAACGCATGGCATGTGGAACAATAGCCAAGCACTGTCGAAAATCTCCTCCTAATAAAAGTACTTTTCCTCCAAATAGAATATTATTATTCATTAACGTTTGGAGAAGTTTATCAATGGTGTTGAGCAGATGATTGGATGCATTGTACATTCGTCTAAAATCAATAGTTTTGCAAGACGGATGTCATTTGTCTGTGTGTTCTGTGGTTGAACTGTTAGTAATGTATCACTGTAATGTGCTTCACGTTTGGGGATTCTGTCCATGTAATACGGAGTGTTCGTTTATTAATATTATACCTCCGGTGCCGTGTGTGTGTTTCATGTGGTAGTCGTTGTAGGCGCATGCGCCCTTCATAGTATCTCAGGTTTGACTATGCTGTGTTTTGTGGACGTTTGGGGACGGCGTACTCTCTCCGGTTTGATTGTGGGGCGGGGCGGCGAAGCCTGCTGTGTTTGTTTTGTCTGTGAGTACTCATATTATTGTATTACTGTAATGTGATTCACATATGCTGTGGAGTCCGTATCTCTGGGGCTTCTGTACCATCTCGGGGGTCTGCCTGCGGTGTGTTAGACGCGCGTTGTAGGCGCCCGCACCTTCAGTACTATGTCATATTTCGTATTTCCGTTAGTTGAGCTTTTTTGGTTTTGGTGGTGTATCAGAATTTGCTTGCGGTGGTGAGCTATCGGGTTTGATTATGCTGTGTGTTGTGGACCTTTGTGGACTCCGTAGTATTTCCCGTTTCACTCTGGGGCAGTGGGCTGAATCCTCTTTATTGTGTGGCTGTGTGGTTACCTATGGGCGCGTTGCCTCATTTCTTATTTACGTTAGTTGAGCTCCTTCATTTTTGAGCTGTGACTCCTTCGTTCTCGGTGGATCAAACTTTGCTCGCTGTCGGCGCCTGCACACTATGTCTCCTGCGTCCATGGGCATGCCATGTACAGGCGTCCATATCCGGTTTATTCTCGGTTAGTAATATGGATTACTGTAATGTGATTCCCATATGCTGTGGAGTCCGGATCTTTGGGGCTTCTGTACTATCTCGGGTTTTTGCTTGCGGTGCTTTCGAAGCGCGTTGTAGGCGCCTGCACCTTCCGTACTATGTCAGGTTTGACTATGCTGTGTAGTGTGGATGTGTAGGGTTCTGTACTCTGTGTTATTTGAGAACCGCGTTGTAGGCGCCTGCGTGCATTGTTTTCATCCAGGCGGGCTCGTGTTTGTATCTCCGTCAGTCGAGCTGTTTCTTTCTGGAGCCGTGCCTGCTTTGCTTGCGGCATTTCAGACACGCGTTGTTCCAGGCGTGCTCGTGGTTTACCATTCTCGGTTAGCCTGTGTTTTCTGTAGTTGTACTGTCAATATTGTATTACTGTAATGTGATTCACATATGTTGTGGAGTCCGGATCTGTGGGGTTTCTGTACTATCTCGTGTTTATGCTTGCAGTGTGTTAGAAGCAAGTGGGCCATGCTGTGTAGTGTGGACGTTTAGTTCAGAAGTGTGTTGTAGGCACCTGCACCTTTCGTACTTTCCCGCGCCTTCTGTACTATCTTTGTGGACCTGTGGGGCCTCCGTAGCCTCTTCCGTTTGAATCTGGGGTGCAGCGCAGAATCCTCTTTTTTGTGTGGCTGTGTCGTTAGTCGTTAGCTATGGGCGCGTTGTTGCTTCATGTCTTATTTACGTTAGTTGAGCTCTTTCGTTTTTGAGCTGTGAATCCTTCGTTCGCGGTGGATCAGACTTCGCTTGTGGTTTATGAGACGCGCGCTGCGCGCGCCTGCGCACTATGTCTCCAGGGTCCATCGCCGTGTACCTGCGTCCGTGCCTTCCGGTTTACCATCCTAGGTTAGTAATATGGATTTTTAAAAGGGCCTTACAGATTAGCTTAACATCATCTGTTACCATTATAACCTTCTGAGAATGGAATCATGGAAGTGCTTCTTGTTAACATTTGATTTATCTAATGCCTTTAAGAAGGAATGCTTTGAAACAAATGTCATATATTATATTAAAGGATAAAATGATAGGGTGCAATGCAAAGTAATACGAATGTTTGAAAACTCAGAGAAAAATGCTGTAACTACAGGTGGAGCCTCAAGAATTTATTAATATAAAACATCCAAGGATGAGAATGTAAAGTTCAATAAAAAGCAATATGGCATCATGGTAGAACAGACAGCAGTACAATAAGAGCAGTGGACTCAGTTATCCCTTTATGCAGCCATACATGCACTTACAGTACAGTGTTATGAAAAAATATTTGCCCCCTTCGTGGTAGCCTGTATTTTTATCACAATAAATGGATTTAGAACTTCAGACAAGCTGTTATACAAGAGAAGGTGAATCAAAGTAAACACATAACAGCTTTTGTAAATGGCTACTTCATATAGTTAAGTTATAAAGTTATCTACCTTCTGTATTGCCTCAGTCTCGGACTCTCTTTCGTTATCTTTTATATCTTTTTCGTCCCAGTCTCCTGTGCCGGCCCATACTTCTACGCTCCGTGGGAGCAGTGGCACAATCACGCACTGCAGGAAGGTGATTAAGCAATTGAGAAAGATCGCATCCTCACGAGCAGGTGCGACTCTCCACAATTATCTCATCAACTCATCGCAGCTGCAAAAGTGTACCCACGGAGACTGACAGCCTATGGATTATTTAAAAAACTGCCATTCTCTTAGAGCCGCTGACCTGTTATATCACAAGATATGAAAGGCACTATATAATAGATAGATAGATAGATAGATAGATAGATAGATAGATAGATAGATAGATAGATAGATAGATAGATAGATAGATAGATAGATAGATAGTGTGGCAGGCGGCCGTGGTCCATGCCCAGCCGGGACGCCCCTGCACACTATATTCAGAGGGAGCAGCCTGGGACAGTGCAATACCTCCTCCTAGATGGCCACCCCCCTGGGTGGGAGTGGTGCCTCAGTTTCCCACAGGGGTCCATGGGAACTGGAGTTGGGTGCAGCCCTGTTGGGTCCCACAGGCACTGCCAGGGGATGCTGTGTTTGGGACTCCTGAGCCCCTATGGGCAACATGTTCATCACACCCGGAAGTGCAGCTGGATCTCAGTGATCAAGCACCTGGAGCACTTCTGGGTGAACTAGGAGGACGAGGTTGCCTGAGAGGAGTGGTGGTAGGAGAAAGGAGTGCTTTGTGCTACTTGGTGTATTGCTGTACTCACAGCACAGAAACTGCACTCGTTAAAGTAGTAAGTGACACTATATGATAGATAGATAGATAGATAGATAGATAGATAGATAGATAGATAGATAGATAGATAGATAGATAGATAGATAGATAGATAGATAGATAGATTAGTATTAGTATTCCCAGCGCATCACTTTCTCCACATTTTGTTATGTTACAGCCTTATTCCCAAATGGATTAAATTCAATAATAATAATAACTGGTAGTGGGTCAGTTCTTATTTACTGTGGCATTTCTGCATTAAGCGCTAGGTGTACAGAGTGAAGAGTAAAGCACACAGGCCTGTTCTTCATGGTGTTGCTCACACTGTCCTTGAGTCTCGCAGATGGTGGTTTGCCTGACAGATAGTCCATCATCAGGACACCACAGGCTCATCCACCTGCATATCTCTGAGTCTACCCTTAACACCAATGGCACTGAAAGCAGTAGAGAAATTCACAAAAACAGAATCCTCCCAGTGCTGCCAGCTTTATCCAGGTTGGCAATAAGCCTTGTAGAGCAGATTTTTAATTTCATCCTCCACTCCAATCTTCGTCCAGTAAGCAAACTGCAGGGGGTCCAGGTGGTCTACCACAAAAGGGCTCATAGAGGGAAGCAAAGGACTGAACAGGGAACTCAAACTGAACTGACAAGAAAACTAAATTTCTAAAACAAGTGAGTTTGGGGTCCTATGATGGTGCAAGTTTTTAAAATTAAAAACAGTGATCTTGGGCTTGGTAAACGTGGGTGTGTGTGCCGTGAGGCAGAGTGGCCTCGCACTGCTGATCGTGCATTCACATGTATGGTGTGATCGGTTCAATTAAATTCTTTATTCAGTAGGCCATCATTAAGGCACCTGGCCCCAACAAAACATAAAAGGAGACTCAGCAGGTTAATCGAGAGGGAAAAAAGGAAAGGAGGAATAGCAAGATCGGGAAGGGAGAAAGAGCTAAGTCGAGCATTTTGTCAACAGGAAAGAAGACAATTGGATAAGCAAGATGATGGGATGGGTCAAGAGTTGGTCTTGCAGTTAGCAAGAGGAGCAGCAGTTACAGGGTAGGGTCACTCCTGTTGAGTATTCGGGAGCAGGAGCAATCAACAGCCTTTGAGGCACATCCTGTGGATGACGGTGTGAAGGCAATAGGATTGTGGGGTCGTGCTTGGGATGCCTAAGCAGTACTTGGCTGAGGTGACTGGTGTGCAGGACAGTTTTAAATGGCTGACCACACTTGTTAGTGTTATCAGCTCATAGCTGAGTATACCTGATGGGTGAACTGGAGCAGACAGAATGTAGAGAGGCACTAAGGCTTAGACAGGAAAGAAAGAGAGAGAAGCCTTGATGTTATACTTCTGGTTTTATTCCTGTTTTTATTTTTTGGGATTATTTCTTTATTGAACTTATTTATTTGGATTATTTATGAAGCACTGCACTTTGTTGGACACAACTGTTTGAAATCAAACTGTACAATGCACGTGTATTGCACCGCTCTTGTTGTTTTGTGTCCTTACTCACCCTTGTCCATCTCAGTGCTTGACTATCAATGACCGGGTTCAAAGTGGAAATGGGCAAGCCACACGTGACAGAGACAACTTACAACTTAGTTTTGTAAAGTGCTCATCACTGAGTGCAGGTTTAGAATTCTGTGTACAAATTCTCATGCATTAAATATGAATTAGCATATGTAAAGATCCAGATTTGTTAAAACACAAGATTTAAAAAAGTAGAAACTGATTAACATACAGTATATGGAAACCAACAATATCTGTCCATTAATTATTTGTTAAACAATGGCCAGTTGACAATGGACGAGAATAAAACTGTAAAGGAGAATATCAAAAATAAAGTCCAAGTGCTGGCAACTGGCCACCTACTCCCCACTGGTCATTCTGTACTGGAGCCTGTGCTGGGGCATCCAATCAGATGACAGAATCTTCCTTCTTTGCAGAAGTGCTTTATTTCAGATGCATTTTGTAGATGCCAACTGATCTTTTCAGATCCTTTCTATTGGGTTCAAGTCAAGACTTTGACTAGACCAGTGGTTCTCAAAGTGTGGTCTGTGGACCACCAATGCACCCCTTGCGGTCATTCATCACAGCAAAGTAACTTTTATGTTGCTCAAATATGTTACATTACAGTATGTACTTACTGTACCTAAACATTTACTTGTAATAATCATGGCTGCAAGCAAATATTGGCAATATTTTGATACATCAGAACATTCTCTAAATGTACTACAATGGAGCACACCGTTTAACTTACATTTATCTGCAAAAAGTCAAATATCCCCCTGGGGACAAATAAAATTCTATCTATCTATCTATCTATCTATCTATCTATCTATCTATCTATCTATCTATCTATCGTGCCTTTCACATCTATCTATCGTATAGTGCCTTTCATATCTATCTATCTATCTATAGTGCCTTTCACATCTATCTATCTATCGTATAGTGCCTTTCATATCTATCTATCTATCTATCTATCTATCTATCTATCTATCTATCTATCTATCTATCTATCTATCATATAGTGCCTTTCACATCTATCTATCTATCGTATAGTGCCTTTCATATCTATCTATCTATATATCTATCTACTGTAAATGCAGGAATAGATTTTATTTAACAAATTAATCATTGAATCCCACCCAAAGCCAAGATTGGTCTTCAGAACAGTTCATGTACCTTTTTAACGTTGCTGCTTCATCTTATGTAATCACATTACCAGGTGGTTATGTAAAAAAAAAACAAATAAAGTGTTTCTCATCAGTATATTTTTCTCACAGGATTTGAACACAGTTTTTCGGGTCTTTTGAACAAGAATGACTCAGAGTTTATAAATATATCTTTATGTTTGTTCCTTAGGTACCACCATTTTGTGGTACCATCATTAGGAGAGGATGATCAGTTACAAGGGTTGAGGCTTGGGAAGTTGAGTGACAATTTGTGATGGGATAAAGTCCAGCATTGTGTACTTTACTTCACCGTAATGTGGATATTGCACATCAACCTTTGGGAAAGCTCTTGTTGTTGATTCTTGGATTTATGATCTCTTTTATAGTTGTCCTCATCTCCAGTTTAGCAATTAAATTTTGTTTTCTTTCCAGTTCCTTTTGAGTTTCTGGTTCTGATTTTTTACTTCTCTTTCTGACCACATTACTCTCCTTGTCTTCATTTATTCTTTGTACCAATTTGGTTTCCCTTATGTTACAACCAAGGAGGGACAGAAAGGGTCAGACTGAGCAGAATGTTTAGTGCCCATTTCTTGTAAACCAAACTAAATAAATGTGATGGTTACATATCATACACTGAAAAAATCCTCGTAGCTATGTCAGTCAGTGATCAAGCAGGAGAGAGATGGGGTCTGCACCTGACAGGAACTCATCCCTCTTACATCATTGGCTTGCACACAACAGCAACCCGATATTTTCCATTTTTATTTATTTATTTTATTTTTATTTATAGGCAAAGGTACAAAGATATATGATATCATAAATATTAATTCTTTATAATAATAGCAATTAAAATACTTTGAAAAGAAAGTGCTAAATTTCAACAGTAATAAAAGAATATTAAGAGGTTAAGGGCCTTGCTCAAGGGCCCAAACGAGCTGAGTCCCTTTTGGCATTTACGGGATTCGAACCAGCAACCTTCCGATTGCCAGTGAAATACCATCCATTCATTATCCAACCCACTATATCCTAGCCACAGGTTCATGGGTGTCTGCTGGAGCCAATCCCAGCCAACACAGGGCGCAAGGCAGGAAACAAACCCTGGACAGGGCGCCAGCCCACCGCAGGGCACACACAAACACACCAAGCACACACAGACCAAGCACACACTAGAGACAATTTAGAATTGCCAATGCACCTGACCTGCATGTCTTTGGACTGTGGAAAGAAACCCATGCAGACACAGGGAGAACATGCAAACTCCACGCAGGGAGGACCTGGGAAGCGAACCCAGGTCTCCTAACTGCGAGGCAGCAGTGCTACCCACTGCACCACCATACCACCCACAGTGAAATACTTCATCTGAAATATGTCATTCAAATTTTTTCCTTCATACTTTTGCACTATTTTAGGGAAAAAAATAAAACAAATAAAGAAAGAAAATATTGCATTATTTCACAAAGATATTGCCTGCTGCTGCTGCTGCTGGTGTCATAGTGCACGTGCCTGCTTAAGCATACGTGTAGTTGGTTAACTGAACAGACATTATAGGCATGAATTTAGTTTTAATCAGACAGTAAGTTCAGCACAGACATTTTAACATAGTGGCAGAGTGGTAGCGCAGAGCTGTCATTTCTGCCTCACAGTGCTGTGGTCTGCATGGAGTCTGCAGGTTCTGCCAAAAATTGACTGGTATCTGAGAGCATGCCGAACTGTTGATGATTACTCGTTTTCATACTGAATACTGGAAAGGTAAAAATAATACTTCTCAATAATAATGCATTTATAGGTTTCTGATACTGGATTGCATGCAGCACACCATTTTCAGATTGTCTATGTCAGCGTTTCTCAGCCTTTTTAAGTATTTGCGACCCGAGTTTTCATAACAGTTTTAATTGCGCCCCCCCCTAACATTTTTTTGAAAGGAGCCCACTAATACCAATTTGTTCTTTTTTAATTAATGATATATCATAGATGCATATTTTATTATACCTACTTAACTTTTATTGACATTTGTCTAACTCTAGATTTATTTTTCTAGTATCAGAATGTAGTTTAAGTTAATTTGTTTTGGTTTCAATAGATAGATTTTTCATATTTTTGATTCTTGTTTTCTTTTTTCAAATCTTCGCGCCCCTCTTTTTGTTACTTCCCTATGGGCGCGCGCCCCACAGACTGAGAACCACTGGTCTATGTGGTTTGCCCTGCAACATAGTGGTGTACCGTCCACCATGTTTTCTTTTTGCATTACACCCGGTTCTACTGTGATAATCACTGCCTCCCACTGACCCAAACTGGGACGATTAAATTCATCTGTCACTCCATGTAGGATTAAACATATACTTATAATATCATTCTGCTTCTTGTCATGCTTAATGTCTTTCTCTAGTAGCTGTCACTAGACAACTGAAGCACATGCGTGTATGATATTGCACAGACAGCAGCAGGCAAGACCTTTTGTAAAAATACACAATCTTCTTTTTAGTGGCAGGAGTAAGTTTCCACATATTACTCCCAGTAAAGACCTCAAGTAAATTACACAGTGAACAGAGGTCTATTAACAGCTACACTTCTTTTAAATACTGATGGGGTCTGCTTTTGTAAATGCTTGTTTAAGGTGCACTCATTTTACATTCAAAGATATATCAAATGCTTTAAATTAAAAAAAAAAAAAAAACATACAGCGACACTTTACTGACTCAATTGTATTTTTGCCTTAGAATCTATTTTACTTTAATTCTCTGTAATTCCTTAATGACTCATCTGTTAGCTCAAATTGCATTTTGGATTTTTTTGTAAAGTGTCTGATGCAATGTGAAGAGTCGTACCAAGACTGACTCACTGGAATTACAACACTAAACAACAAGCAAGGTGTGGGTGTATCAGAATATCATATTCTTCAAGTCAAAATTTTAAATGCACACAGTTTAAAGTTAACCTTAAAGTTTTCATGTTACATTAGTTATGTAGCAGATGGTGCTCAGCGAAACAGGGACTTTTTCTGCCTAGATGTCTCCAAAAACAGCAAAATTTGATTTTCTTTGTTCTTCATGAGAATTCCTTAATTTCAAACATGATAGCAAAAAAAGGATAAGCACTTAAGTTTATTTTGAAACCTGTGAACACAGAATACAGGCAGTCAGTGAGGAAAGCATTAATCTCAAAAACATATTGTTTAATATTAAAAAAGCAAGCTTAAAAAGATACAGTACTCAAATAGTAACTGGCCTAGCCTTACACATAGCGGAGCACAAGAGCAGGAGTTTCTGGAGGTAACCAGTGACTGTTTTTAACCTAAAGGGGCCTCACTTTTAGCCCTTTTCTGCTACTTTGATTTAACTGGTTATAAATTCATCATACTTCACTTCACAATACAGAGTAGACGTTTCTCTTTTAGAATTCTTATTTCTGTAGAACTAGTTATATTACATACATATATTACAGCAGAATACATTACACAATTCAGTAACATTTTTACCAAAAAATGCACTTTGAATGTTATTAGTGATGGAATGCGTTTCTCAAAAGTATCACTAATAGTGTCAGGTACAACTAAAAAAATGGTTATGAAATATCTGCAATCAACAGGTCTACTTTTACAGGGTGAGCCAAAATGAAGTAGCACATTTCTCAAGGTTATTATGTGAGGTAGAGGCAGCCGAGTGGGTTGGGGTGGAGGAACTGGTCCTTTGATAGGTGGTCCCTTGTAGTTTTCAGTCGTCAACATGCCTTGGTCCGGTGCTCACCATTGCTTTCACTGTCAAGGTGTTCTCCAAAAACAACGAATCCATCATCACTACACAATGCACCTTCTGAATGCACTTCAGTATTCCTCCCAACGGTGACGTCCCAAATCGGAAAACAATTCTTCAGTGGATGGCTAAATTTAGACAGACGGGTATAACATTGAACTGAAAATTTCCAGGCCATCCTCGGACTGTACGAATGCCTGAAAACATCCAAGCTGTTAGGGCATCAATTTTGCAGTCTCCTCGACATTCAGCGTGCAAACCTGCTTCTGCCTTAGGCATTTCCAAAACATCTTTGAGGAGGATTTTGCATGAGGACCTTAATTTCCATCCATACAAAATGATGGCAGTGCAGGAACTCAGTAAGAGACACTGGGAGAGCCATAGATAGTTGTGGGCCAACATTCTACAAATTGTTCATCGAGATACCATTGTCAAGTGCAGCGACGAGACACATTTCCATTTCAGGCCCGGCCTTAGGCATAGGCGAAGTAGGCGACCGCCTAGGGCCCCGGATCGACGGCGGCCAGGCCCCCGACCCGCCCCTCAACTCGCATGTTTAAATCACGTGGGCCAGCGGGGGCGTGTCCGCGTGGGCGGCTGTTTATAAAAGCGGAGCGGTTTGAGTCAAGATCTCTATGGGTCGAACGTTCACATCAGTGAATCAGCCCTCATCATCATTCGTCGAAGAAGAAAGAAGAAGTCAAGATCTCATAAATCCTTCCACCTCGTCAGTGGCAGCAGGTGGCACGGGAGCGGGAAGGCAGAACCGCAATCTGAGTTGCGAGAACGAACGAAACCCCTGTCTGTCAGTATGTCTCCTTGGTCTAATTTTCACGCATTTCGCAGAGCTTCCAGGGGGGCTCTGCCCCCCTCAGGGGGCCCCTGGACCCCCCTTTCGCCTAGGGCCCCATAATACCTAAGACAGGGCCTGTCCATTTGAATGTTTGCATAAATAAGCATTGCTATTGGATTGAAACCAACCCTCGTGAACTTCATCAGAGACTCCTGCACAGTCAACATGTTACAGTTTGGTGCGCTGTTGCAGAAATTGGCATTGTAGACCTTTACTTTTTTGAGCAATGGTCACGATCACTTCAGAATGTTACATTGAACTGCTAGAGACCTTATTGCAAAATGGAACAAATGGATGTGGTGGATGCCTGGTTTCAGCGTGATGGAGAAACAGCTCCTGCGGCGTGGAGACCCATGCAAGTTGTTTCCAGGGAAGCTGATCTCCCTGTCAGGTAGCCTTTATGTTCGCCTGATCTCGCTCCATGCGATTTCTTCTTGTGGGGTTATCTGAAGTTGAAGGTATACACAGACCAACCTCAAAACCTTGAAGCCCTCAAGGACGCTATTCGCCATGAAATGGCCAAACGAGTCATGCAAGTGTTCAGAAATCATCTTGAAGAGTGAATCGCTAATGATGGCCACCACCTTAACGACATGGTTTTTAAAACAAAGTGGAAAAAAATCTATTTTGTATACCCTTTCTTGTGTCGTAATGAAATGTATTTTATCTTGTAGCATTTTTGTGGAATAAACGTTTGAAATGTGGTACTTCTTTTTGGCTCATCCTGTAGTTTTTTGAAGTACGCTATTACTTTTATTTCTCTCTAAGTTACTGCCTGTAGCATTTAAAAAAGACAACAAGCTGTGACTTCTTTATCAATCTCTCACAATCAATAGGAAGTAGAAAGGCACAGACTACCTTGCTGTAAAGAGCAGAAGCTGAATGCTGAATGACCAGCCCATCATTTTCATTTACAAACAGGCAGTCCAATTGTTGGCAAGTGAAAGAGGACACTTTAGTATCGACATTGAGATTGTCCTATCTTCTGATCAGCACAACATTGGAAAGCTGAATTGTCCCTCTTTAAGCCTGTCAGTCAAATTGGAGACAATCAGAACAAGACATTTGAGCATACCAGAAGGATGGTTGGGTTTCGCTGTGATGCATGGTGGGCTCCATCGAGAGGGCAAGAAACTCCGGTGACTGTCAGAGGTGGCAGCTCCGGGGAAGTGCAGTGACTGGATGAAGTGGCAGTTGTTACTCCACAAGGTAAATTGGGATATAGCAGGCTGTATTTGGTGCATCTATTTGGACATTCTAACAGCGGAAAACTGTCTTTCAAGAGAACACGTGGTTTTAAATGTGATTATTTGGATTTCCTTTTCAGTTAATCACCTTAAGACACTGCTTTTGTTTGAAGGCATGGATTTTTTTTAAAGAATAATTTACTGAAATGGCTTACTAAATGTATACACTGTTTTGCACATCTCTTTAGAAACACTTTAATTCAGGGCCGTCTTCATGTATGAGCATAATGGCCACTGGCCAAAGGCCCCAAGAGCATAGGGGCCCACGATGTTTCTGATGCCTATGTATATTTGTATTTTGCTGTCAAAACAGGGGCCCCAGTACATTACTTTGCCAGGGAGCCTATGTGGCTGGTAAGACAGCCCTGCTTTAATTCTACTGATTTTGCTACAACCTGCTTCACTTTTAAAAAGTAAGCCTCACTCGTTTGCTCACTTGCCCTGGTCCATCCTCTGTCATGACTATTAATGCTCTTGGATAAAGAAAGGTGACCATCACTCAGAGATGGGTAGTAACGAGTTACATTTACTCCATTACATTTACTTGAGTAACTTTTTATATAAATTATACTTGTAAGAGTAGTTTTACTGCACAGCACTTTTTACTTTTTCTTGAGTACATTTGTGAAGAAGAAACGCTACTCTTACTCCACTACATTGGGCAACACTCGAATCGTTCCTTTTTTTCCATTAGATACACTAGATTTTTGCCAGAGAGAAGTTGCCAGTGGATCTACTGCATGACTGTTTCACCACTCAGACATAGCGACAATAATCACAAGACTCCGTTTCACCATTCAGACGTAGCCATGCAGTCACATGACCACACACAAACTGTGGCAGCATAGCGGCACAAACTCCTCATAGACAGTGGACAGGGAAAGAAAGAATACATGAAAAATGAGAGCCAACTCCTGCTGAAGCTTAACCATCACTTCACGGAGCGAAGAACAAGCAGGTTTTAACTGAACATACACAGACACAGACAGTCGAGGTAAAGTGAGACTTGTTGGACGTGCACAAGCTGCCTTGTTCTAATGTTATTTTCTATCTGCTGTGCTATTTGGATGGCAAGTGACTATGCAGTATTCTACTGTCAGTGTACAGTAGCTCTCATCACTGTAAGTACTTTGCACTGTTCAAACATACATGTTACCTACTGTAGGTATCGGCTTCAAAATCTTTGTTGTGAAAAACTGAGATTTGGAACTTTGTGTTATTTGTGCATCTTAATTTTGTAAAGATGTTATTTATTTTTACTCATTTTTTATTTTATTATTTGGAAATAGCAGAATTTGCACATTATTTTATATTTTTGTCTGTCTTATTACAACATTTCTAAAAAATAAATCATTTATTATGATCAAACAGTTACTCAGCACTTGAGTTGTCTTTTCACCAAATGCTTTTTTACTCTTGCTTGAGTTATTTTTTAGATGACTACTTTTTACTTCTACTTGAGTAATATTATTTTGAAGTAACGCTACTCTTACTTGAGTACAATTTTTGGCTACTCTACCCACCTCTGCCATCACTGCAGGTCATCACAGGCCGACTTTAGAAGCTGGTGAATTTTGTACTTTTATTTATATACTCCAGACTTTCTACACTCTTAGCTTTTCATGATGTTGTACACAATAGGAATATAAGCCACAGTGAGCCTTGGAGGACATCACCTGCAGCCTTCCTCCTCAAAACGGTGAAACCCAAGGGTAAAAGGATGAACTCATCTCCGGAGTTCTGCCACTGTGTTTGAAGGTCTCTAAGTGTGTCCAGTATTACATGTTCCTAAAACCTTTTAAGTGAGGTTTCATAGCTGGTGACAGTTTGAAGTGTAATTCCCAGGATCTGAGAATCTGCTTGTAAACTATGTTCTCTGTCTACTTTTCATTGACTTTTCTTAAATATGAAACATTAGCAGTTGTATCTTTTGTATCTACAGTCAATGTATGGCTACTGCTTTTAAGTTTCAGTAAAGGTTTGTTTGCTTTTGCTCTATGGCACCTTGGACAATACAGCTGAAACAAACAAACTTTGCTATGCTCCTAAGCTGACTGAGCCACATTAAGCACCAGAAAATAATCAAATAATGAATCCACTCTATGATGCCATCCTCTGATGCAACTTTAGGCCATACATCAAATTTTCAATGAATGTCTAATTACAATTAATTTTTCATTTTATATTATAAAAAAATTGAGTGTACCTTTAAAATAACAGCTGATTATTATCCTAAATACTGCAGAAGAAACAATACAAAAATAGACAGTGCAAGACTGTTTTCTAAGATTATTTTCACACTGCTGTTTCCAGGTGCTATAAGATCCTGATTTCTTGCGGTGCTCTCAGTGGTTGTTATTGGCTCTGCAGTAAGACAAAATAAAAAGAAACTATATTAGAAACATAAAATAAGAAATTTTAAAACATACAGAATTGTTACAAAAACTTACTTTAACTTTTTCTCTCCTATTGAAAAAGGCACATAAATTGATCCTTTAACTCATGTGGTCAAAATTAATACATTTTTTAGTTAGTTATAAAGGTCTGTGTGCCGCACTGTGAAGGTGGCATTGATTTACCAGTAGCTAGTCTGCACTGCTTTATACCCCTTTACCTACAAGTCCCATGTGTGAGTGTGTGTGTGTATGAACTGCAGCTTCCTTACTGGATTTAGGTTGAGAAATGTATAACATCTAAGAACTTATCCTTCACAAAGTTAGTACTTGTCAGTTACAGTGACACCGACACATTGCATACATTAGCTGGTGTTACCCTAACTACACTCTGGACACCCTGGAGGTTGTAGCAAAGGACAGAATGAAAACAAAACTGAGTGCCATTATGAACAACGCTGCACATCCTCTCTGTGACACATCAACACTGAGGACTTTCAGGTAACTAATCATTCAGCAGAAGATGGTCAGGAAACACGACTGGGGGCTCCTTTAAAACCAAAGACAATACATCTATATAGCGTCTCACTGGGACTGGAATGGCAGAAGTTTTCTTATTTTTTTTTTTTTAATTTTCTTGCTTTCTAGTCATTCTGGTGTGTGCTCAGTCCAAAAGGTGTTTATATACTGTATATTAATAGCTGTCCCCCGCAGCTCCACCCATATAGTAGTGAAACAGGACAAAATTTAAAAATCAATAAACAAACAGGTATCGTTAGCTAAGTGAAGGCAAGGAACTCTCCGAAACACAGAGGTATAGCGGCTTGAATGGAGGCTGACGCATGAATGAGGAGGGCCCTGTCCAGCTCCCCACTCCTGACGTCACGCTTCCCACTCCCCTCGGCCCGCAGCCTCTGTCTCATATTAGTTTGAATATATCGCTTCTGCAAGCAAACTATGATTCTTATCATGATGAGAGAAGTCGCAAAATCAACCGGAATGTTCAAGCAAATTCAAGCAAAAAACCCAATCTAAATCCATTAAGTAGTTCTCTCGTGAAAAGCGGACAGACAGACAGATGTTACATTATATATATTGTGGCAGACGACCAGAGATCCTGCCCCACCGGGACACCTGGAAGGACAGACTGGGAGAGAGGCACTAACTTTCCCTGGGCACAAGAGGGCAGCCCCCCTGGATTCCATCAACCCTGTGGGGACCTGTGGCCACCACCAGGGGGAGCCTGGAAGGTCCTAGAGCCCTGGAGGACAGCACGTCTGCCACAACAGGAAGTGTTGATGAACCAGGAACTGTGTACGCCTGGAGTGCTTCTGTGTGCAAGGGCAGAACTTCCACCACACTAGGAAGTGCTGCCGGAAGACCATCACAGAGCACCTGGAGCACATCTGGGGCATGATAAAAGGGGCCGCCTCACTCCCTTCGAGGAGCCAGAGTCAGGTGGAAGAGGATGGAGTTTACAAGAAAGGAGTGGAGGTGGCCTGAAGAAACAAGTACTTGGCGTCCACATTAATGACAGGTTGAACTGGTCTCACAACACAAAGGGAATATAGAAAAAAAAGGCAGAGCTGACTCTTTTTCCTTAGGAGGCTGTGCTCCTACTAACTTTGCAAACAGAGAAAGGAAAGCCTTTTTATTTCTTCTGCATGACCTTTGCTCAATTTTTTGTGGCCTATGCCTATACAGTAATAAAAAAAAAAAAAACATATTCTATACATGGACAACTGTTACCCAAACATTACGATTCTTTTTGACCAATTATTACTACATACCTTTAACAGTAAGTTTTACTTCATGAGATAATGTTGTATGGTCAAGAAAGCACTTGTAAGTTCCTTCACCTGCTTTGCTGATATTATACAAATGTAATGAAGCATTTCTTGAAAGTGTCTGAGATAACTCAGCTCGATTTCTATAATGCTGATCTATAAGATGTTTCTCATTAGAAATGTACACAATAATTTCTGGTGATTTTCTCCAAATAATATTTTTCGAACTTTTTTCAAACTCTGACACTGGGAAAGCACACGGAAGCAGAACATCTTTTCCAACTTCTTGACAAATGTCTTCTGGAAATACTAGAAAACAAAACAAGCAAACAAGAAACTGTTAATTTTATTTCAACAACTCCATATGTATTACCACTATGTACTTTAAAAATGTTACCACTTTCTAATTTCATCTAACTAAATAAAGCATTTATTTCTTAAATTTGCTTTATCTTAAATATGGCTGCATGACCATTGATGCTCACACCAATTGATTCACAGACAGTTTCTACCCACATTTCATAAGGTTACTGAGCAGCATGTCATAACATCTAATACTGGATGTGTTCTTGCAAATATATTTAATAATGTACTGTCCCTGAGGACACAATATTTGTGGCTCCTTACTCGGCCAGGACACCTTTACTATATAATGAAAGGTCAGGGATGGATAAGCTGTCAAGCCGGATTGGTAGGACAGAAGAGAACTGTATTCTGTGGGCGGATAACTCCCTAATATAGTGGTTCTCAACCCATGGGACAGGCCCCTCTAGGGGGGCGTGAAGTAACAAAAATAGGGGCGCGAAAACAAGAATCAAAAATATGAAATATGATCTATTGAAACCAAAACAAATCAACTTAAACTACATTCTGATACTAGAAAAATAAATATAGAGTTAGATAAATGTCGATAAAAGTTAAATAGGTATAATAAAATATGCATCTATGATATATCATTAATTAATAAAGAACAAATTGGTATTAGTGGGCTCCTTTCAAAAAAACATTAGGGGGAGGCGCAATTAAAACTGTTATGAAAACTCGGGTCACAAATACTTAAAGGTTGAGAAATGCTGCCCTAATACATGGGATGTAGTCCTGATGAGCAACCCTGATGGGTTATTTGGGGACCACCAGGAGCAACTGCAGATGGGGGTCAACTGGAATTTTAAGGAGATCATGACAGACTTGGAGGTGCTTCCCAGATGTGACATTGGGGCACCAGAAGTACTCCCAGGTTCAAAATAAAAGGAGCTGCTCTGCATATCCAGGAGAGTTGGAGTCGAGAAGTAGCAGACAAGACTTGGTGAGAAGTGTGGATGGAGGAGGGAAACACACAAGGAAGAGAAACTGCGGACTGTTCTGTTATGTATTGTGAAGAGAAGCTTGGAGAGAGGCATTTCGTTACTAATAAACTATTATTTGTACCTGGGACTTGGTGCTGTCTGGGCTTTGGAGTGCTGCAACGGCTGCTGCAGGTCACAGTAAAACAAAGCAAAACAAAGTGATCACTGAATTCAATGATATATATTTGAGGAACAAAAGTGGTCACGGGAAACCTACACAAAAATACGAGAAAACATGCACAAAAATTACCCGTCAGTGCTAATATTGTATTGTTTAAAGGTCATGCCACCTTCCCACTCCATTATTTATTTCCTCGCCTCAGTTTAAAGACATACAGAATGTTAGTGAGATAAACTGAATTCCATTTTGTAATCATATTAAACATCCTTTGACATAGTGAGCCACACTGGGGGTGAAGCTTCAGCCCACAAAGAGGGTCTAAAATTGTAAACTGCTTGTCCATTTGATTAGTTACCAGTCACTCAAAAATGGCTGAACCAAATTTTATAAAATTTGACACATCTGTTGTCGTTAGTCCAACCTAAAATACAGCTTATTTGGTATATCACGGAGAGGGTTTATAATAAAAGTGGGGCAACCCAAAAATCAATACTGACATGGGGGCTACAATTCCTATCAGGCAGCAAGAGTGCACTGGGCTAATAGGATGAAAAACAACATTCTGTACCATCCAATGATGAATCTCATTTAACACCACAGGTACAGTGTTTTGTTCTCAACTAATCTGTGTAACGCTTTAATTGCCTCACTGGATTACAGGTTCTAAGAGTATACCATTTTGTCCCACTGGGGGTTGTGTTTAACCATGTTGTATTTCCATTTTATTTTCATCTAGACCAGGGGCTTCATGTATAACGCCGTGCGTAGAACTCACACTATAACATGGCGTAAGCACAGAAGCGGGAATGTGCGTACGCACAGAAAAATCCAGATGCAGGAATCTGTACGTACGCAAACTTTCACGTTCTTCCACTACATAAATCCCGATCAGCGTGAAAAGTAACGCACGTGCACGCGCCTTCTGTCCCGCCCCAACTCCTCCCAGAATTACGCCTCTTTGAATATGTAAATCGATATAAATAGCCTTCTGTGAAAAGACAATGGGAAAAGCACAGGGGAAAATATAAGAATTTCAGCGAATACCAAGTGGAGGCAAAGGAAAAACGTACTATTTGTTGGTTTAAACAGTGGTATAATCAACAACAGGAAGTTGATCGAGTGACAAGAGTGTCGGAGAAACTCGAAGGCTCAAGTTCACAAAGTCGCACAGTGCCCGAAATAAAAAAGAAGTCACATATCAAAGTCAGCGTGAAAAGGTAAGTCGTAGCCCACCGTCTGAGTGTCATATTAAAGCTTATTAGGGTACAGAGAAAAAAAAAATAGGTGCACAGTGGGGAAAAAAGCACGAAATGTCAACTTTAATCTCGAAATTTCCACTTTAATCACGTAGTGTATTTTGCCATTAAAGTAGAATATCATAAACTTCATCTTAAAATCGTTTATTTTACTAGTTTCTCAAGTAGCATGTTAAATGCTGTGTTCTGTATTTGATCTTCTATGTGCTCTATGTGTGTGAATCACTACGTGCTTCCGTTCTTTCTCTTTCTCCGACAGGACACAGAATCCATTGTATTTGTGATATTACAGCTCTCGGAATAATTAAAATACTGAGATGTATACGTGATATCTTTTTCATGATGATAGGAATGAAAGCATGTTATAAACATGGGAACACGGTGGCGCAGTGATTGTTCATATCTCACGCAAGAGGCTTGCTGCGCCATGCGCGACCTTCGATGAAATAATTTATTACAGCAGTACTGTCTCTTTCAAACGTACTAACCTCCAATTCCTGTCCTTACTTTTCTTTTTCCAAATAGCCAATCGCCACACAATCAGCTCTGTAATAGACGTGAAGCCATCTGTAAGCTTAGAACGCCGATTCTTCAAAACATTTAAGGAACATTGAAATATCTTTGTAGTACATGTTTAATTATTCTATCCGTCTATCCTTCCAGTGTCGCGTCAGCACCAGCAATAATACAGCGCAAGGCAGGAGCTATCCTTGAACTATACGCTGCGGCACCGTGTCCTCACATGTTTAATTATTAACAATACAGATTATTTAAATGAAGTTAAAGTTTTATCTGTATACTATAAGCAAAATATTTTTCTGCATTTCATCTTAAAAATGGTATCGTCATCATACGCGCTTTATAAAGTGGCGCAGATTATGCAATATTATAACTGTAGTGCAAGTTTACAGTGAGGTAATTGTACTTATAAGTACAAACAGTTCTACAAGGAGCACTTGATGGACTGATTGAGTGCGTTTAGAGTTCTTGGGATGAAACTTTTTCTAAACCGCAAAGTCCATACAGGGAAGTCTCTGAAGCGTTTTGCCTTGGCTCAGGCAGCGTGTGCTTCATGCTGTGTACCGATAATTCTCTTTCCGATCATCTGCTGCTGTGATTCCCCACTCAGATACAGTGATATAATTACTCCGAGTGGTGCAGTGAGAGTAATATGGAAAAAGATGATCTGCTGTGGCAACCCTTAACGGGAGCAGCTGAAAGAAGAAGAAGATGCAGTGAGAGTTACAACGCTAAAGCAGTTATAGTATTTGGAATACTATGGCTATTCCCTGGACCATTATATTGTCGCAGGTTAATTACAATCGGATGCATTACACTAATAAACAATATGCAGTTAGTTTCAGTGTATTTATAAAGCTGCGTCAGGAATGTGGATCTAAGAAAGAGCACACAGGAACAGTAGCACTGCTTTGACGCTGGGTGCCGCCAGTCTGCAAAACCGAGCGGAGAAATTGCATACGCCAAGGAATGAAGTACCGTGGAAATGTGCGTGGCTTTATGCCAAGTTTAAGTTTTATACATCGTGATCTGAGCGTGGAAACATTCGTACGCAACATTTCTGTGCGTACGCACCGTTTATACATGAGGCCCCAGGAGTGTTGAACTTTGGGCCCAGAGGGCCACAGTGGCTCAGGTTTTTATTCTAACCCTTTTCCTAATCCTGTTTTTTAGGATTCAGTCCTCTCAATTGATTCTTTTCTTCATTAAATGACAGCCAAACAGAATTGAGACGTGAAACGAGCCAACAGTTGATCAGCTAAATTGGGGCTTCAAACTCCAACCAATTTCACTCCAGCCAGTCTCTTAATGAGAAGCCAGTTCTTGCTGTTAATTAAACCCATTATTTAATTCCATGGCTTGTTGCTGCTCTCATTCTGCCACAGCAGACATTTCCAAAACTGTTGATTTTTCTGTTTTTTCTAAGAACGCCGTCAAGATGTTTGGGTGACCTGAGAGATCAGCCTTATTGAGTCCTTCACCTTTCTTTATTTTCAGATATTGTGTGATGGACACAGGTGAGTTGCTCATATGGCGGCTTCTTTTGTGTCTCGTTGTTGATTGGCTGCTAATTAAGGAAAAAGAGACAACAAAGGGGTCTGAGTCAAGTGAATTAAAATGAAGGCAAAAGAAGTTAATTAGCAGCAAAAACTAGTCACTAATGAAAAAGATGGTTAGAATGAAAACCTGCAGCTGCTGCAGCCCTCCAGGACTGGAGTTTGACACCCATGATCTAGACCCTTTCTTGAAAAACATACAGGTCTGAAAGGGGTGTAACAGTGTCGCCAAACCCTTAAGAAGCAATGTTCATTTCTTTCCAAAAACTTTTTAAAATTCCAAAACACCCTTTTTGGTGAGCTTTGTGATTGTGGAATTGCATGCAAAACAAAGTTTAATGTCAGGTTTGCACAACTATATGTGAAAGAAAATGTGTCTGCTGTGCTCAGCTCTAATTATTATTTTGTGATGTTGTAAGCAGGTTTAGAAAATGAACGGATGGATATTATACATAGCTAATGGAGTGATACTCAGGCAGCTCGTCAAGGACTGTTGCAGTCTGTACCATGTGGCCCTGGGATATTTGTATAAATGGGTTAAGGTAAGAAAGCAAACACATACAGTGCATCCGGAAAGTATTCCCAGCGCATCACTTTCTCCACATTTTGTTATGTTACAGCTTTATTCCAAAATGGATTAAATTAATTTTTTCCTTCAGAATTCTACACACAACACCCCATAATGACAACGTGAAAAAAGTTTACTTGAGGTTTTTGCAAATTTATTAAAAATAAAAAACCTGAGAAATCCCATGTCCGTAAGTATTCACAGCCTTTGCTCAATACTTTGTTGATGCACTTTTGGCAGCAATTCCAGCCTCAAGTCTTTTTGAATATGATGCCACAAGCTTGGCACACCTATCCTTGGCCAGTTTTGCCCATTCCTCTTTGCAGCACCTCTCATGCTCCATCAGGTTGGATGAGAAGCGTCGGTGCACAGCCATTTTAAGATCTCTCCACAGATGTTCAATCGGATTCAAGTCTGGGCTCTGGCTGGGCCACTCAAGGACATTCACAGAGTTGTCCTGAAGCCACTCCTTTGATATCTTGGCTGTGTGCTTAGGGTCGTTGTCCTGCTGAAAGATGAACCGTCACCCCAGTCTGAGGTCAAGAGCGCTCTAGAGCAGGTTTTCATCCAGGATGTCTCTCTACATTGCTGCAGTCATCTTTCTATTTATCCTGACTAGTCTCCCAGTCCATGCTGCTGAAAAACATCCCCACAGCATGATGCTGCCACCACCATGCTTCACTGTAGGGATGGTATTGGCCTGGTGATGAGCGGTGCCTGGTTTCCTCCAATCGTGACGCCTGGCATTCACACCAAAGAGTTCAATCTTTGTCTCATCAGACCAGAGAATTTTCTTTCTCATGGTCTGAGAGTCCTTCAGGTGCCTTTTGGCAAACTCCAGGCGGGCTGCCATGTGCTTTTTACTAAGGAGTGGCTTCCGTCTGGCCACTCTACCATACAGGCCTGATTGGTGGATTGCTGCAGAGATGGTTGTCCTTCTGGAAGGTTCTCCTCTCTCCACAGAGGACCTCTGACAGAGTGACCATCGGGTTCTTGGTCACCTCCCTGACTAAGGCCCTTCTCCCCTAATCGCTCAGTTTAGATGGCCGGCCAGCTCTAGGAAGAGTCCTGGTGGTTTCGAACTTCTTCCACTTACGGATGATGGAGGCCACTGTGCTCATTGGGACCTTCAAAACAGCAGAAGTTTTTCTGTAACCTTCCCCAGATTTGTACCTCGAGACAATCCTGTCTCGGAGGTCTACAGACAATTCCTTTGACTTCATGCTTGGTTTGTGCTCTGACATGAACTGTCAACTGTGGGACCTTATATAGACAGGTGTGTGCCTTTCCAAATCATGTCCAGTCAACTGAATTTACCACAGGTGGACTCCAATGAAGCTGCAGAAACATCTCAAGGATGATCAGGGAAAACTGGATGCACCTGAGCTCAATTTGGAGCTTCATGGCAAAGGCTGTGAATACTTATGTACATGGGATTTCTCAATTTTTTTTATTTTTAATAAATTTGCAAAAATGTCAAGTAAACTTTTTTCATGTTGTCATTATGAGGTGTTGTGTGTAGAATTCTGAGGAAAAAAATGAATTTAATCAATTTTAGAAAAAGGCTGTAACATAACAAAATGTGGAAACAGTGATGCGCTGGGAATACTTTCTGTATGCACTGTACGTGTTTTTTAAATGTTTACCGTTTTGTAACTGCTGGCTGAAAAGCTAGTCTTCCATCCACCATGTACACAACCTCTCTGAGAACTATCAACTTCTCTGCTGTTTTATGGCTTCATTCCATAATTGCCGCAACTCCATACTAGGTTGGCACCATGAATATTATTTGTTCATATTTTCTGCTTTAGTGTGGTTTTATAAATTGATATTTAATCCCACATTAAAAATCTGGATGGCTTATTGAATAATGTAATTGCATGGATGGTGGAAAGCATCTACAGTATTGTGGGGCAGAGAGAATTTGACGTTCACAGACATTGCTGCTGGGCTCCATATTATTACAGGACAGAGTGCCTCAGTTGTTATGTTTCTACCATATTGTTAACAGCAACTAAGCATGCACTAAAAAAATTGTGTGTTCTTCTCTTTCATCATGGCTACCAATATTGCACTCAGTAACCATATTTCTGTGAAGATCTGGTGAATACAGGGGGTACAAAGCAACAATCACATTGTTTTTTGTCAAAACCTCTTCAACCATTAATGTGTTGTGTGAAGGTGTATTGCCACAGTACACAATCCAGTTTTGCATGAGCCACTACTCCAGAAATTTTTTTTTTCTAGCTGCTTTACAGTAGACACCTCTGCAGTTCAATATACAGTGGAACCTCAGTTTGCAAGCATAATTCGTTCCGGAAAAGTGCTCGTAGTCCAAAGCACTCGAATATCAAAGTGAATTTCCCCACAAGAAATAATGGAAACTCAGATGATTTGTTCCACACTCCAAAACTATTCATATAAAAATGATTAATACAAAATATAAAGTAAAAATACATAAAACAAATTAACCTGCACTTTACCTTTGAAAAGAATCATGGCTGGTGTGAGTGAGTTTCAATGCAATGTGCTGTATCAGCGTCTCCTCCTAGCCTCTCTCTCTTAATGTGTTTACTGTTTTGATATGAACATTTGAAAGTGTGACTGTATGACCAAACTTAGAGAAATGAAACAAGACAAATAAGCCTAAAACAGAACTTCTCCTTTCTTCAGTATCAATTTTTGTCTATTTTTTGTGTGAACTGTTTTTCTTTGAATTTTACTAAAACTTTTAAAATGAAGATATTTCGTCTGTAGAATTATTTGAACACATATCACACTATTGCCTGAATCATCCTATGAAGTAAACTAAAAGCTGCAGAACTTTAGTAATTTTGGATAAACACAGCTACATACACACTCGATCAACTTAGCATGATGCCAGTTAGTGGACTGATTAAGTACACTGTAGGCGTATGTTTACTATCATATATAACAGCTTTCAGTGCCAGTGAACTCCCATCGCTTTCAAATGCTCCGTACCTGTGGCTAATCTAAAAAGGTGACAAAAAGAGCTACGCCATATGTTCATTCCACAATGAAATTATTTAAGTTAGTTTTTAAAATCCTTCACATTAGCCTAACATCCGTTAATGATATAACATGTAAAGCATTAAGGAAGCACTTAAAACACAATGACATGAAATTAGCGGGTCTGCCAAAACAGAATACTTCAAAATGAATCACAAAACACTACATGGGAGTCACGTTGAAGTTTTTGAACTCAAAATAAAGTTCATTAAGCACAAAAACTAAAATGTGATAATTATAGTTAAACCACATATGACACAGGCACAGGGGCAAATGAGATGCAGTATTCACATAAAAGTAATTCTTTATAGTCAATCCAGCTGAATGGCTAATTGTGCAAAGGCACAAGCAACAAAATGGTTTGATAACTTGCTTGAAGGACTATGAAAAAGTTTTAATAGAATGACTTCCTCTTCAATTGACAAGATAGGGAAAGATTTGGAAAATTAAAGCATTGGTGGTATATGACATTTGAAATGTGAATTAATTGACTTGTATGATAAATATTACTTTTTAGTAAGTGTGATTATCAAGCTAATGTGTGCGAATTGTTGGCAAAACTGATTTCAAAAGTGTGTTGTTACAAGAACAGCATTAAAGAATTTGTGTAAATGAAAATGTCCTGAATTATCTTGGTATTCACCCATTCATGTGGCATTGTTATAATAATGTCCCCATCAAATCCAATAAAACGTTCTCTGTTCATTATACTGTAACATTGATGGAAATACACTCCTCAGTCACCACAGAAATTCAAGCCGTACTCTGTACTTTAGTATGTGTGCTGTTCCGTTTTGTCAAAAGCCTTTCTGAATCTTTTCTTCCTCCCTGGAATAAGGCTACAATTTAATGATGCTCACATACAGCACAACTGTTGGATCATTTTCATTATTCTGGAAAATGTGTAAACCTGTATTTCATTAGAAAATGGTAAAACTCTTACCATATGCAACATGCAGAATCATCAACAATGGTATATGTAGATATCTGTTAGAAAAATAATATTTACATTTTAATTAGGAAAACAAAAACAAACAAACATAAAAGTACATGTCACCCATTAGTATTTAAAAGTATCTTAAAATGCCTTCTTATCATTTACTAAGAAGTAAAACAACATCAAAAATGCTAAAATGGTAATTGACTTGTTTTTTTATCTTTGGAATAATCTTTATATAACAAGACTGAGAATAAAGCATTTGATGAATCAGATAGATAGATAGATAGATAGATAGATAGATAGATAGATAGATAGATAGATAGATAGATAGATAGATAGATAGATAGATAGATAGATAGATAGATAGATTTGGCTTTTTACAGAATCTCCTAAAAGTACATACAAAAATATGACAGATAAATGAATATATACACACACACATTATTATCTGAACACACATCCGAATGACTAAAAGGGAAGAAATTTTAAAAAGAAAAAAAATTCCTGACTTTACAGTCACAGTGAAGTACTACACAGGCATATTGCTGTTGGTATAACAATCATTAGATGACATTGCTAAGAAAAAAAGCAAACTCAACACATAAACATATTTAGAAACTGGGACGCATTTGTAAGAGATAATTCATTAAGACTGCATAAATATAGTATTGGCATAATGCAATCACACTGCTTCATATAATGAGCAAATAATGTGTCCGTGTTCAAATGACTGCCAGCTGAGTATACAATGATGCTTAATCAGCATACCTACAGGACAAATTAAGAATAAGCACATTTTTGAGCAATTGCATCTCTGGACACTTTTACTTGCTTTGAATATTAAAGGCCATGTTTGAAGGAGAGAACATGTTGTCATGATTTTTATATTTGGTTCTGTTTTCCTTATAACCACCCATTTCATCTAGTATTGATATACAAGAGACAACTGCAATAGACACCATGTAAGAAGCAACTTTAAATGGGGTGCCAGTTTACAGGGCACACACACTCACTCATTACAGTCCACTTTAGAGCCACCAGTCACTTCTAATGTGTATATTTTTATGTTGTGGAATGAAACTCATGTGAAGATACAAAATGCACCTTTTATATCATAAGTAAATATAACAATCTTTTTCAACAAAATTTTGCTGTCTTCATGGAAAAAATTAAACAAGATGTGAATAAGATGGTCTACCCTCCATCTCACTTTAGCAAGGAGAATCAAAACTGTCAAGGTGGACATCATTCTAAAACTTCACTTTCTATTTCAAAGCATCCCCATATACATTACAAAATTGTTCTTTAAAAATTAGATTCAATTATAACCTCATTTATTTGGAATTCAAAGCATCCGTGCGTTGAAAGGGTGACTCTACAATGATAATAATAATAATAATTCATTACATTTATATAGCGCTTTTCTCAGTACTCAAAGCGCTATCCACACAGGGAGGAACCGGGAAGCGAACTCACAATCTTCCACAGTCTCCTTACTGCAAAGCAGCAGCACTACCACTGCGCCACCGGTGAGGACATGATCTAAAGCAGAAGGTGGCATGGCACTACCTAACTTTCAATTTTATTTCTGGGTGACACAATTGCATGAATATACACAAGCTTGGTCAGTCAGTCATTTTTCAACCCGTTATATCCTAACTACAGGGTCATGGGGGTCTGCTGGAGCCAATCCCAGCCAACACAGGGCGCAAGGCAGGAAAAACAAACCCTGGGCAGGGCGCCAGCCCATTGCAGGGCACACACACCACACTGTAGGGACGATTTAGGATTGCCAATGCACCTAACCTGAATATCTTTGGACTATGGGAGGAAACCAGAGCACCAGGAGGAAATCCATGCAGACATGGGGAGAACATACAAACTCCACACATGGAGGACCCGGGAAGGGAAGGTGTTACGTGGGCAACCCCTTGGTCTGGTCCAGCCACTCGGGTCCCCAACAATGAGGATCTTACGAGCCGGATCACTCTCAGGGAAACGCGCCACATGGCCGTAGTGCCATAACTGATGCTCCCTCACAATGCAGGTAATGTGCCTCATTAGGGACTCCATGAGCTACACAAAGTCAAACCGATGGTACCCAAGGATTTCCCGGAGAGACACAGTACCAAAGGAGTCCAGTTTTCATCTCAGGTCACTGGATAGCGTCCATGTCTTACTACCATATAGCAAGACAGGAAGCACCAGGACTCTAAAGACTTGGACCTTCGTCCTTTTGTAGAGATATCGGGAGTGCCACCCCTTTCCAGCGACCTCATGACCCCCTATGCTCTCCCAATCCATCTACTGACTTTATAGGAAGAGTCACCAGAGACATGAATGTCACTGCCAAGCTAAGTAAACCTCTTGACAGGGTCGACACTCTCTCTGCAAACAGACACACTGCTGATGGCCGTGCCCAAGAGGTCATTAAAGACCTGGGGCCTCATGTATAAACGGTGCGTACACACAGAAATGTTGCGTACGAATGTTTCCACGCTCAAATCGCGATGTATAAAACCTAAACTTGGCGTAAAGCCACACACATTTCCATGGTACCTCATACCCTGGCGCACGTAATTTCCCTGCTCTGTTTTGCAGACTGGTGGCACCCAGCGTCAAAGCAGGGCTACTGTTCCTGTGTGGTTACCCTTTCTTTCTTAGACCCACATTCCTGACGCGGCTTTATAAATACACTGAAACTAACTGCATATTGTTTATTAGTGTAATGCATCTGATTGTAATTAACCTGCAGCAATATAATGGGCCAGGGAATAGCCATAGTATTCCAAATACCAGAACTGCTTTAGCGTTGTAACTCTCACTGCATCTTCTTCTTCTTTCAGCTGCTCCCGTTAGGTGTTGCCACAGCAGATCATCTTTTTCCATATTACTCTCACTGCACCACTCGGAGTATTTATATCACTGTATCTGAGTGGGGAATCACAGCAGTAGCTGATCGGAAAGAGAATTATCGGTACACAGCATGAAGCAGATGCTGACTCAGCCACGGCAAAACGCTTTAGAGACTTCCCTGTACGGACTTCGCGGTTTAGAAAAAGTTTCATCCCAAGAACTCTAAACACACTAAATCAGTCCATCAAGTGCTCCTTGTAGAACTGTTTGTACTTATAAGTACAATTACCTCACTCTAAACTTGGGATACAGTTATAATATTGCACAACCTGCGCCACTTTATAAAGCGCGTATTTACATATGATGACAATATCATTTTTAAGATGAAATGCAGCAAAATATGTTGATTATATTATACAGATAAAACTTTAACTTCATTTAAATAATCTGTATTGTTAATAATTAAACATGTGAGGACACGGTGCCACAGCGCTAGCTAGTTCAGGGATTGTTCCTGCATTGCGTTGTATTCTTGCGCTGACGCGACACTGGAAGGATAGACGGATAGAATAGTTAAACATGTACTACGAAGATATTTCAATGTTCTTTAAAAGTTCTGAAAAATCGGCGTTCTAAGCTTACAGATGGCTTCACGTCTATTACAGAGCTGATTGTGTTGCGATTGGGTATTTGGAGAGAGAAAAGTAAGGACAGGAATTGGGGGTTAGTACGTTTGAAAGAGACAGTACTGCTGTGATAAATTATTTCATTGAAGGTCGCGCATGGCGCAGCAAGCCTCTTGCGTGAGATATGAACAATCACTGCGCCACCGTGTCCCCATGTTTAATAACATGCTGTCATTCCTATCATCATGAAAATGATATCACGTATACATCTTAGTATTTTAATTATTCAGAGAGCTGTAATATCACGAATGTAATGGATTATGTGTCCTGTCGGAGAAAGAGGAAGCCCGTTTAAGAAGCAGGTAGTGATTCACACACAGAGCACAAAGAAGATCAAATACATAACAAAGCATTTAACGTCCTACTTTAGTTACAATGGGATTTGAGAAACTAGTAAATTAAACGATTTTAAGATGAAGTTTATGATGTTCTACTTTAATGGCAAAATAATCTACGTGATTAAAGTGGAAATTTCGAGATTAAAGTTGACATTTCGTGCTTTTTTCCCACTGTGTGCCTATTTTTTTGTCTGTACCCTAATAAGCTTTCATATGACACTCAGACGGTGGGCTACGACTCGCCTTTTCACGGTGACTTTGATATGTGATTTCTTTTTTATTTCGGGCACTGTGCGACTTTGTGAATTTGAGCTTTCGAGTTTCTCCGACACTCTGTCACTCGATCAGCTTCCTTTTGTTGATTATACCACTGTTTAAACCAACAAATAGTACGTTTTTCCTTTGCCTCCACTTGGTATTCGCTGAAATTCTTATATTTTCCTCAGTGCTTTTCCCATTGTCTTTTCTCAGAAGGCTATTTATATCGATTTGCATATTCAAAGAGGCGTAATTCTGGGAGGAGTTGGGGCGGGACAGAAGGCGCGTGCACGTGCGTTACTTTTCACGCTGATCGGGATTTATATAGCGGAAGAACGTGAAAGTTTGCGTACGCACAGATTCCAGCATCTGGATTTTTCTGTGTATACGCACATTCCCGCTTTTGTGCTTACGCCATGTTATAGTGTGAGTTCTACGCACGGCGTTATACATGAGGCCCCTGGATGTTGGTTTTTATCAAGACACTCACAAGCCCAGACACTCAGACTCCTCACTCAGTCTCTTGAGCGCCCCGATCAGTGCCTCCATTGACTCTGCGAAGATCACAGCATCGTTAGCAAAGTCAACATCCGTGAATCTTTCTTCACCAACAGAGGCCCCACAGCCGCTGGACCCCACGACCTTGCCCAACACCCAGTCCATACAAGCAGTGAACAGAGTAGGAGCAGAACACACCCCTGACAAACCCCAGAATCAATCGGGAAAAACACAGAGGTCCTGCCTCCACTGTGCACAGCACTCACAGTCCCAGTGTATAGGCCAGCCATGATATCCAGCAACCTCTAGGGGATCTTGCAAACCCTCAGGATGTCCTACAGGGCAGTTCGATCAACTGAGTTGAACGATATAAATAAAACCAGAACGAATAAATAAAACCAGAATCCTATGAATAAATAGAGACAGTGGAAGAAGTATATGTGCAGGTAGCAGTGGAGGTGACACAAGGTTACTGATTGTTCATGAGTCTGAATGCAGTTGGATAGAAACTGTTCCTGTAACTGGAGGTGCGCGTCAGAATGGACTTTAGTCACATCCCAGATGGAGGGAGGGTGAAAAGTGATAGTGCAGGGTGGCTATGATAACAAAAGCACAGTGGTGGGGTGTCATACAGTTACTGGAGCGGGTAAAGCACAATAGATCCTTGCTAAAATGAATCAACTAACACTAAATCTCTGTTATTTGTGTGGGTTTTTGAAGCCAAACTAATGATCATAGTGTAAGTACTAGTACGAGTTTAAAGGAGTGAAAGCACCAGTGACATATGTCAATGGACAGAATGACATGCAGTCTCCAGTTACTGCAATTAAAATTAGTTAAATTCAATGACTAACTCCAGATTAGTACACAGGCATAAGTAATAGCAAAGTCTGATCACTCACTTACTTGAGCCAGCTCAAAAACAAAACAACAAAGGCTACTTTACAGAAATCCTGAAATAATTTTAAAATTGACAAGTCTGATTTCAAAAAGATAGCCTTAAAGTTTTGGAACAATTCTAAAAGAAAATAAAGAGATTTGTAAAAGTATTCCTAATACTCCTGAGCAGCACATGTCTAGAGCAGGAGTGCCAGTGAGCAGTCACCATGGATTTAGATGAAGGAGATTGTTTCAAAAATATGCTGGAATTCTATGAGGAAGAAAGAAAAGGGTAGAATCAGACAGATGAATATGGTACTGTTTATCCTGATTTGGGATTTTATAAGGTCCCAAGCGGTGATTCTTAAATGTACTTTAACTTTTACTTCACTGCAGACAGTATGAAACCAAGATAGTTCATGCTTTGTCTGGTCACCTTCATTTCATTTGTTAATATATATCCATTCCAGCACTTCAGGCTTTCAACACATTTAAAAAAAGTTGGTATGGTAAAGTATTCAGTGCTTTGTAATGTTGCCACTCCTTCTCACAACAATGAAAAGACATTTTGGCACTGAGGATGCCAAACATTAAAGCATTTCAGGTGTTATTTTGCCCCATTCGTCTTGCAAACACGTCTTAAGCTGTGCAACAGTACAGGGTCATCGTTGTTTCATTTTTCATTTCCAAATTCTCCACACATTCTCTGTTGGGGACAGGTGAGGACTGCAGGCAGGCCAGTCCAGTACCTGGACCCTCCTCTTCGTCATCCATGCCTTTGTCATGTGTGCAAAATGTGGTTTTGCTTTGTCTTGTTGAAAAACAAAAAAGATTTTGTCTTGAAGGCCACATATGTTGCTCTAAAACTGCAATGTACTTTTTCGCATTTAATGCTGCCATCACAGAAGTATAAATGACCTTTGCCAAGAGCACCGACACAACCCCAGACCATGATAGACCCTGACTTTTGGACTTCTTGTTGGTCTGGTTGGTCCTTTTTGTCTTTAGTCCAGAGCACATGGCGACCATTTCTTCCAAGAAATATCCGGAATACTGATTCGTCTGAGCATAATACACGTTTCCACTTTGTGATGGTCCATCCCAGGTACATCGAAGGTGAGAGAAGTCGACACTGCTTCTGGACACGGTTAACATAAGGCTTCTTTTTAGCACAGTAAAGTTTTAAGTGACATTTGTAAATGGAACTCTGTATTGTGGTGCTTGACAAATGTTTACCAAAGTCATCCCTTGCCTGAGTGGTGATATCAGCTATTGATGATGCAGTACCATCTAAGGGATTGGAGATCACGGGGTTCAGCTTTGGTTTGAATCCTTGTCCTTTATGCACTGAAATTCCTCCACATTCCTTGAATCGTTTAATTATATTAGGTAGAGGAAGAAATATGCAAATCCCTTCCAATTTTTTTTGGAGGAACATTGTTTTCAAACATGACAATCATTTTCTCCTACATTTGTTGACAAATTGGAGATCCTCTGCCCATCTTTGATCCTCAAAGACTTTCATGGACACCAAATCATGATCAACTGTTTGAAATCACATCATTATTTCATTATTTTACCACATTACTGGCCCTAATTTGTCCCCGTCTCAGCTTTGTTTGGAATGTGTTGCAGGCCTGAAATGCAGGAATGGATGAATATCGACAAATTAAATGAAGTTGACCAGACAAAACATGGGGTTATAAAAGAACTAGGAGTACAGGGCCTGGTGGGTACAAAATTGGTTCAAACCTCAAACCCATACAGTATGTCATGTACAGTGCATCCGGAAAGTATTCACAGCGCATCACTTTTTCCACATTTTGTTACGTTACAGCCTTATTCCAAAATGGATTAAATTCATTTTTTTCCTCAGAATTCTACACACAACACCCCATAATGACAAAGTGAAAAAAGTTTACTTGAGGTTTTTGCAAATTTATTAAAAATAAAAAAACTGAGAAATCCCATGTCCATAAGTATTCACAGCCTTTGCTCAATACTTTGTCGATGAACCTTTGGCAGCAATTCCAGCCTCAAGTCTTGTTGAATATGATGCCACAAGCTTGGCACACCTATCCTTGGCCAGTTTCGCCCATTCCTCTTTGCAGCACCTCTCAAGCTCCATCAGGTTGGATGGGAAGCGTCGGTGCACAGCCATTTTAAGATCTCTCCAGAGATGTTCAATCGGATTCAAGTCTGGGCTCTGGCTGGGACACTCAAGGACATTCACAAAGTTGTCCTGAAGCCACTCCTTTGATATCTTGGCTGTGTGCTTAGGGTCGATGTCCTGATGAAAGATGAACCGTCACCCCAGTCTGAGGTCAAGAGCGCTCTGGATCAGGTTTTCATCCAGGATGTCTCTGTACATTGCTGCAGTCATCTTTCCCTTTATCCTGACTAGTCTCCCAGTTCCTGCCGCTGAAAAACATCCCCAAAGCATGATGCTGCCACCACCATGCTTCACTGTAGGGATGGTGCCAGGTTTCCTCCAAACGTGACGCCTGGCATTCACACCAAAGAGTTCAATCTTTGTCTCATCAGACCAGAGAATTTTCTTTCTCATGGTCTGAGAGTCCTTCAGGTGCCTTTTGGCAAACTCCAGGCGGGCTGCCATGTGCCTTTTACTAAGGAGTGGCTTCCGTCTGGCCACTCTACCATACAGGCCTGATCGGTGGATTGCTGCAGAGATGGCTGTCCTTCTGGAAGGTTCTCCTCTCTCCACAGAGGACCTCTGGAGCTCTGACAGAGTGACCATCGGGTTCTTGGTCACCTCCCTCACTAAGGCCCTTCTCCCCCGACCGCTCAGTTTAGATGGCCGGCCAGCTCTAGGAAGAGTCCTGGTGGTTTTGAACTTCTTCCACTTACGGATGATGGAGGCCACTGTGCTCTGACATGAACTGTCAGCTGTAGGACCTTATATAGACAAGTGTGTGCCTTTCCAAATCGTGTCCAGTCAACTGAATTTACCACAGGTGGACTCCAATGAAGCTGCAGAAACATCTCAAGGATGATCAGGGGAAACAGGAGGCACCTGAGCTCAATTTCGAGCTTCATGGCAAAGGCTATGAATACTTATGTACATGTGCTTTCTCAATATTTTTATTTTTAATAAATTTGCAAAAATCTCAAGTAAACTTTTTTCACGTTGTCAATAGGGGTTGTTGTGTGTAGAATTCTGAGGAAAAATGAATTTAATCCATTTTGGAATAAGGATGTAACATAACAAAATGTGGAAAATGTGATGTGCTGTGAATACTTTCCAGATGCACTGTATGTTACCCTAAAATTATTCTTCCAAGCACCTCTCATCTCCTTCTGTCTCCAAGATTTATGGAGCTCAACTCCTTAAGGCAGGCAATCACCCATCCTTGAGCTGCTTGGTAAATGTAGCTCCTTGCCTAAAAAATCAGGATAAACATTTGAACATTAAAATAAAACATAAAAGAACACACCCACGGAAGCACAGCAAGCCACCAAGCAGTCCAAACCCATTCTAACAAGTGCAAATTTCGGGATGCACTGTGTCTGACAGACACTACTGCATTTATTACAGGTCAGGTAATATTCGAAATGTGAATGTGTACACAGAGTGGGCAATAACAAAATCTGCTCAGTGATATAAGGTTACTGAGGATGTTTGAGTTTCGATATTGTGGTGACTTTTTTGCTTAAAAAAATCTTTTTAACTACAAAGTCAAAATAATTTCAATTTTTTAAATTTTTTTCTTGACTATGCTTTATGATAAGAATTATTTATGTATATTTTTTTATTTTATTGATTTTATTAAAATCAAATAATATTCCATACAAATTACTCAAGTTTTAATAAAAAAAGGTTCGAAACAAATCAACCCCCACCCCTGAGAAAGAGAGCTCGGCCAGCAGAGTAAAACTTAAAGCTAGTAAAAATAAGTCAATAGATAAAGTAATAAATGAATAATGATACATGGAGTAAAAGAGATGAGAGAACCTGCTACCTCAATTTAAATACTTATTCTAAAATATTATTGATCAGATCCTGCCAGGTTTTGAAAAAGTTCTGCACAGATCCTCTAAGTGCGAATTTGATTTTTTCCAGTTTCAAATAATATAAACAGTAACATCAGTTACCGACTGACTTAGAATTGGAGAGTTAGGATTCTTCCATTTGAGCAAGATAAGTCTGTGTGCCAACAGTGTAGTAAAGGCGATCACAGTTTGTTTGTCCTTCTCCACTTTAAGCCCCTCTATGAGCCCACCAAACACAACTGTTAGTGGATTAGGAGGGATTGTGACCCCAATGCTGTCTGAAAGGCATTTAAAGATTTTGGTCCAGAATGATGTTAATTTGGTGCAGGCCCAGAACATGTGACCCAGTGAGGCTGGAACTTGATTGCAGCATTCACAGGTTCGATCTCACCCTGGAAACATTTTGGACAATTTTAAGCGAGACAGATGTTCTCGATATATAAGTTCTGCACAACAAAGTTTTTGCTTCTTGAACACTGTTGGGTGCTTCTTATAGATTTTTGGGTGCTGATCATGAATATTAAAAAAAATCACATTCAGGTTTTTTCTTATATTTGTATCCAAACATTTTCGCTCCCGTAAGTGACTTATCAACAACAGTTTGTGCAGCCTGGGCATGTCCAGCCATGGAATCAGGGCTGGTTGGAAGCTGTTCTGTGGAAGTTGACATCCTGGGCAGGTCTGAAAGAACTTGACGCTGTCTCAGCATGCTATAAAGGTGGCCTGCATACACCGATCCTGCTCATTTGTGTTATATAGATAGTCTGTGTGTATGTATAGTATCAGTATAGTAAAGTCTAGTATCAGTAGTAAGCTTGATGCTATAGACGTTTTGGTGTCGGGCGATATGTCTCGTCAATGTCGTAACAGCCATGATACATTCTGCTTTATCTGTGGTGAATATACACTTGTGCCTCAGAGATGTTGGATGACTGCTTTTGTAAAGAAAGCTTATCATCTGTATTTCGGCTGGTGATCAAGACAAGGAATGGGCGCCTCACATTTGCTGTGCGACATGTGCTGTCAGTCTGAGAGCCTGGCTCAGAGGCACTCGAAAGATGATGCCGTTTGCTGTTCCAATGATATGGTGAGAACAGAAAGACCATGTGATGGACTGTTACTTCTGTTTGACTAATGTGTCTGGTTTATCTGCCAAAAACAAGAAGTCAATTGAATATCCTAATCTGCCTTCAGCAATGAGACCCGTGCCACATGACGACAGTCTTCCAATTCCGAAAACACCAGAGGATTGGACCTTAGACGAACCAGATGAAGAAACTGCAATGCAGGGTGCTGACAGTGACATTGACCCGGATTTTGAACCGTGCTCATCAGGTGATCCACATCTGATAACACAGTCCGAATTGAAAGATTTGGTCAGAGATTTGGGTCTGTCAAAAACAAAAGCCGAGCTGCTAGGTTCGAGACTGCAGGAATGGTGTTTGCTGTCACCAGGTACGAACATTTCTGTGTTTCGAGGCCGACATCATGATATAACCAATTTTTTTGCACAAGTCGACAGTCTCTGTTTCTGTTGAGACATTGAAGGATTGTTCTCTGCCTTCGGTTGTGCTCACAACCTGGAAGAGTGGCGTCTCTTCATTGATTCGTCAATGTTAAGCCTGAAAGCTGTTCTGCTACACAATGGCAATGTTTATCCTTCAGTACCTATTGGCTATGCAGCACACATGAAAGAAACGTATGAGAATATGGAACTGCTGCTGAAGCACATCCAGTATAGCAGGTACAACTGGAATATCTATGGAGATCTTAAAGTTGTTCCTCTGTTACTAGGACTGCAGCTCAGCTATACAAAGTACTGATGTTTCATCTGTGAATGGGACAGCCATGCCAAAGAGTCGCACTATTCTCGACCGAACTGGCCACTTCGTAAAAAGTTAGTTCCAGGACAGAAAAATGTGGCCCATGAATCGCTTGTCGGCCCGGCAAAGATATTTTTGCCTCCTCTTCATATAACACTGGGACTCATGAAGAATTTTGTGAAAGCACTGAACAAGGAAGGCGAAGGTTTTCGTTATTTAAGACAGATGTTCCCCAGAATAACTGACCCCAAGATCAAAGAGGGCATTTTTGTTGGCCCCCAGATCAGACATGTTATTAATGACAAGCAGTTTGAAGATCTGCTAAGTGGGCTGGAAAGCCTTCAAAGACGTTGTTGAATTCCAGAGCCCCAAACTCCATTCAGCTGGTAGACAAACTTATCAAGGCATACAAGGCAATGAAGTGCAACATGTCACTCAAGATTCATTTCCTCCACTCACACTTGGACTTCTTCCCTGCAAATCTCAGTGTTGTCAGTGACGAACATGGTGAAAGGTTTCACCAGGACATTGCTACGATGGAGAAATGATACCAGGGAAACTGGAATCTGTCAATGCTTGCTGACTACTGTTGGACACTGCAACGTGATGCACCAGACATTGAATACAAAAGAAAATCAGGAGCAAAACACTTTTAATCCTGTTGAATTTAATAGCTTATGTGAAACATAAATGTGACTAAATACGTTATTGTCAGTAAACATTGTGAGAGATGGCCGGAAGCTTATCCCGATCAATACATCCAGGCCGCTAGATGGAGTCCTCCCTGTAGCATGGAGGTACCCTGGATTCCCGCAGGGCACCATGGGAGATGGAGTTTGACTTCACAGCCCTGCTGGGAGCCGTGTTGCCATCGGGTGATGCTTCAGGGAGACACAGGGATTTCTATTTTCCCTATAGCCCGGAAGTACTCCCAAGTCAAGGGGACAGAAGAACTGAAGTACTTACGGGCTGAAGAAAAATAAGAGTTTTCATCTGACCCAAACTGCTATGGAATCACAAGGACAGAAGCACTTCGGGGTCGAGGACTATTTAAAGGACTATGGGAAACCCAGCAAGCTGAGCCAGAGTTGGGAGGAAGTGTGACGGAGCTGCTGGGTAGAGAGGAGGATTTTTTGTGTTATTGATTACTGATTTGTGTATTGTTCATGGTGGTGGAGGTGCTTTGGGGCACTTTATTAAGAAGAAAAGAAATTAAAATATTTCTAGTGCATTTTACATGGTATCTGGACATGTTGTCTGTGGGTTACACGGAGCAACAGCGACCCCTAGTGTCACAACATATAAATGTCTGTTTCTCAGAGTTCTTACATGATGCAGTACAACCAAAACTATATTTATGCATACCCAGTAGGTACCTCTCACAATCAGCAAAAACTGTTCAGGAAGCAATACTTTTAAAAAAATTGTTATGCAGTGTAATTTTAAGTTGAA
The DNA here is from genome assembly GCF_900747795.2 of Erpetoichthys calabaricus. NCBI lineage: Eukaryota > Metazoa > Chordata > Cladistia > Polypteriformes > Polypteridae > Erpetoichthys > Erpetoichthys calabaricus. The sequence goes on from NC_041397.2 coordinate 315,255,912, forward strand.
TAATTCTATGCTTTGGCACAGTGGTAGCGCTGCTGCCTTGCAGTAAGGAGACCTGCATGTTCTCCCCGTGTCTGTGTGGGTTTCCTCCCATGGTCTTAAGACATGCAGGTTAGGTGCATTGGCAATTCTAAATCGTCCCGTGTGTGTGCTTGGTGTGTGTGTGTGCCCTGTGGTGGGCTAGCACCCTGCCCAGGGTTTGTTCCTGCCTTGCGCCCTGTGCTAGCTGGGTTTGGCTCCAGCAGACCTCCGTGACCCTGTGTTAGGATATAGTGGGTTGGAAAATGGATGGATGGATGGATGGATAATGACTGACTGACTTACTAATTGCTTTGCACATATGGAGCTCGAGTGGATTCTCTGTATTGCTACCTTCCACTCCTTTTCTGAGATGTTGAGTGAAAGATCCTTTTCCCACTTTCCTCTTCGATCTTTGAAAGGGAGGGACTGTAAAATGGTTTTATATATTGCAGAAATGCTGTCTGAGTCCTCAAGACTGAGCAATATTTTTTCCAGCATAGAGGTAGGTGGGAGGTGAGGAAAATCGGGCAGGTTCTGTTTAACAAAGTTTCTAATTTGAAGATAGTGAAAGAAATGTGTTGCTGGAAAGTTAAATTTGGAGTGTAATTGTTCGTAGGATGCAAAGACGGTGTCTATATAAAGATCTCTAAGTGATTTAATCCCAAATGTTTTCCAGACTTTAAAAACTGCATATGTTTTAAAGGGTGAATTATTTAAATGAAGAGGTTAAATTATGCCCTCACTTACCTGTCCTAATTGTGAGGGGTATCTCTATTGAGACTGGAGGACTGCTGACTTAGATAAAAGAATATCAGTACTTTATCAGATTTGGGAATTTCTTGATTCTGCAGTTATGATGGGTGCCACGGATGCAGTTTCTGAAAGAGATTTGTATTCCACTGAAACTCTATTTCATATCCAGAGGTTGATCCACTAAAGTCACACAAACCCTGGAGTAAGCTAGGAGATACAGTAGGTCCAAGGTATCATCACCTAGTTTGGCTGGCTTGTGGATGACTGTAGTACTCCAGTAAACATAGATAGATAGATAGATAGATAGATAGATAGATAGATAGATAGATAGATAGATAGATAGATAGATAGATAGATAGATAGATAGATAGATAGATAGATAGATAGATAGATAGATAGATAGATAGATAGATAGATAGATAGATAGATAGATAGATAGATAGATAGATAGATAGATAGATAGATAGATACTTTATTAATCCCAAGGGGAAATTCACATACTTCAGTAGCAGCATACTGATAATAACAATATTAAATTAAAGATTGATAAAAATGCACGTATACAGACAGACAATATCTTTGTATAATGTTAACGTTTACCCCCCAAGGTGGAATTGAAGAGTCTCATAGTATTGGGGAGGAACGATCTCCTCAGTCTGTCAGTGGAGCAGGACGGTGACAGCAGTCTGTCTCTGAAGCTGCTCCTCTGTCTGTACATGATACTGTTCAGTGGATGCAGTGGATTCTCCATGATTGACAGGAGTCTGCTCAGTGCCCGTCACTTACACTTACACTTACATCATTTAGCAGACGCTCTTATCCAGAGCGACTTACAACAGTGCTTAGTAGTCTACGACTGTTCTTCAGTCTTTAAGGCTAGGATTAAATCTACTGCCATTAAACAAGTTACCGCTGACCATGGATGTCAAACTGTCCAGCTCTGTGCATACAATAGAGCCTGCCTTCCTCACCAGTTTGTCCAGGCATGAGGCGTCCCTCTTCTTAATGCTGCCTCCCCAGCACATCACCTCATAGAAGAGGGCGCTCACCACAACCGTCTGATAGAACATCCGCAAAATATTCAACTGGAAAACAGATTCAACATCCAGGATGAACAGGCGTTACCTTCCCTGAATGGATCACTTCCTATTCCATTTTCTGGTGAAACATAGATCCAGTTGCAAGGGGCAAGATGTTCCTCACTGGTAGCTGCTCACTACTCCATACCGCAGGCAGGTACCACTGCACTGGAAACCATATGTCACTCAGGATTGCAGATACTGTTAGGTTGCTGATTTCATGAATGCCAACCCTGTCTCCTATGATGCTGACAATGGGCGACTCCACAATCAAAGATATCAAATCCAAGTAAAGTGAGACTTTTTTTCTATTTCTAGTGCCAAAGTTAACAATTTAATGTTAGTGCTCCTATGCTTGTCCACTGACTATGCCTCTATAAAAGAGATAGTTGTCGATGATTAAATAACATTCCTTATTATCAATCAGAGCTACTGAAACATGACTTTAAGAGTCTATTTGAATTTTTAAAAATCAATGATAAAGAGGTATTTCTCTTCTGGCCAATTCCTACATAGGGTGGTGGCTATGGACATTTTAGCTGCATGAATGGTTTCAAAGGCAAAGCATAGAGATGGGTTTTGGTTTTGTGGACAATTTTAATCTGTGTGGGGAATGTTCCACAGTTTTTAGAAATGATAGTTTGCACCCAAGTAGACGGGGCATTCCAAGGCTGGCTGCAAACATATTTCACTCCATTCAAATGAAACCATCTTCATGACTAGGTTCAACTAAATGCACACGTTTGTTTAAATACATCTCCTTCCACACACTCCACCAGCTGTTTATAACAAAAATGGCTTAGAATTCTGGCTTTGAATAGAGGCAGATTGAACAAATTATTTACAAATCATCCTCTTTCAAAGATGCTGGACATAGTGAATTGCTGCAGCCTTAAATTGCTGGATATGACTCCTTTTCGGTTACTTTTGCAGCCAGCCAAAGATTCTATACCAATAAAAATGGCACTGATAAATGCACAGTCCATTTTGAATAAAACTTTTATTTTAAATGATTTCTTTTTATTTCACAAGTTGTATTTTTTTCTTTACAATCAAGACGTGGTTAAGTGAACTAAGTCCACTTGATGAACTCTCTCCAGACAATAGTAATTTGTTTAGCTACCCTAGAAGTGTGGGCTGTTGTGGGGGTTTAGTGATTGTTTTTAGAAATTGTTTTACATGTCGAATGTTGACAATGGAATTTTTTCCAGTTTTCAGGGTCAGATAAGGTAAAGTGAAATTAACAATTCCAGCACTTTGCCCTCTTTTCTTTATATCTCCAAAATTCAGTAAGAATTTTATTAAAGGCTTTTCAGACTTTCATCTTTTCTTGTACCTCAACTCTTGGTGATTTTTAATATTCATATTTATTGTTCACCAGCTGTTAGTTGAAGAAATTCTACAGTTAATTGAATCCTTCAGATTGACTCAGTTAGTCAGGGGTTCTTCACATATACAGGGTCATACACTTGACTTGAGATGGTCACCTCCAGCCAACAAAGTACAATACCTGAAGATTGTGTGTCTGCGGACTTATTTATAAAGCTTGCGTATGCACAAAAAGTGTCTCAAAATGTGTGTTCAGAGCTTCCTATGCAAATATCGGGATTTATAAAAGAAAACTTGATGTGAAAGCTTATATATATATATATATATATATATATATATATATATATATAGAGCAACTTTGAGTCACGCGTACACAAATTTTGGAGAAACTGGGGAATTATGACAAAGATCAAAGAGCAAAATGCAGCCAAACCAGATAAATAACAACTCATGTGTATAACATTTCAGATCACCCAGCAGTTATTATAATGTGTGTTGATGTGACAAACATATTACCATTCAAAAGTGATGAATATGATCAATAGACTGTATATTAGTTCCCTTTTCAGAGGGCCAACTCTTATGTAGGTATTTTGTTAGTTTTCATCAGTTTATATCAGCTATTTGTCAGCTTCTCATGGAACTGGATGACAGAGCAGGAATACCACAGCCAAGCTTCACTCCATCTTGGGAATGCTAAAAACCATTACCTGACCAGCAAGGCACTACTTTCATATTTTGTGGGGGCACAAACATAAAACATAACATGTTTTTGCCAACATAAAAAAGTAATTTGCTGCCATGTCCAGTTATTCTAATGTCACTGGAACAATTTACTGCAAATAGTTTATTTCAATAAGGGCATCTAGCGTGAATGAAGCTAACGTAGGCAACCATGAGCAATGAGATTCTATTAACATACAAGTCCACTGTGATGCCAAGATGAGGCTGACAAACATTATGTCTCTGTAGTCTGGGTCAATACGTGATTCATTCATTATGAGGCAAAGTAGCTTTGACAGAAGTGACAGTGCTGTACATGGTAGCTGATTTATCGGTAAGGTAGCCTGGCTGAAACCTCAGTGTATCATATGGTCTGCACTATTCATTGTAACAGCAGTCACGTAATGTGTCAGGTGATAGTGGCTACCTGTTCAGCCACTGGCACCTTACATCTTTTTCCGATCCACAGAACGCAGAGGAAACGCGCTATAATGCCATGCATGATCTTGCAAGCTCATTTGTTGAGCACTGCCATATGCTCTTGAATGCAGGTGGTGGGATCTTGATGCCTCAGGTGGGAAGCTGCTCTAAAGGCAAATGATCATCTGCAGCATTCTGATGGCATACGTATGAGGTTGATTAGCACAGAAGAGCATTCACAAAAACACATTTATAAGATGACTGTGATTTATAAAGTTAAATTGCATAAAACTGTGTGTACGCCATCACTACACTTGTTTATATTCAAACATCATCCTTGAATTATGGCATTTGATCTGGCTTTTACAAAGCTCTGAAATCATTTGCACTTCGTAATTTTTACTTGATGAAACAGAAATCTGAAACATGTTAACTGTGGATTTCTTTAGCATGCACTCAAGCAATATCTATATTATTTAAAAAAAAGTTTTCCATCTTGTCTGTATTATTCAGCCCTGACCACGCCCCTCTTCACCGCTCGCCTAACCGTTACTTCTGCTGCCCACATCCTCTCTCCGTTCCCCCCATGACTCTCTCAGTCGGTGCTGCTCGCCCTTCAATGCAGTTGGTTATAATGGCAAGGACAGAAAAGCAACGTATCTATTCAAGAACATCAAATCGTTTTATTATCTTTTACTTTTTGTACCACGTTTTATTATTCATTGGTATTTAAAATAGAGAGTTGTAGTGAAATAGTCAAGTAACTGATTTTCTATCTATAATATAATAACTGAGGACCAAACCGTCTTCATCCCGCGCCCCGTATACTCTTCTACATACAATCTGTTAAAATGCAATTCTGTAATGGACGGGCGCCTGACGGGGGACGCCCAGCGCCCACCCCCGAAGACCTCTAAGTCTCATACACAAACAAAAAATAAATGTTGAATGTTTGTAAGTTGCGTCTTACTCATATCATGAACACAACGCAATTTGTACACTAATAAATAAATAAACCTATGACAGAAAGAGGGGTTGACAGCCTGCAATTCTATGACAGATGAAGAAAAAATGAAGCAACAGTAACAATGAATACCGCAAGTGATCTGCTGCCGTCAACGTCCTCCGTGTAGTCTGTAGTGAAGCCACGAGGCCGAGTGGTAGGCTGACGATCTTAGCACTCAGTGACATAGCCGACTAAAACCCTGCGGCAAAGAAAAAAAAAAGCTTTATCTTTAAACTAACAAAAGGCTCGATTTTACAATCACGTTCAATTACATTCAGAATTCTTATGACATTCTTTACTGTTTTATAAATAATGATGTCCACATCTACCAGAATCATTTGTTTTCTAAACTGTGAAGACCGAAAACAAAAATGCCTTGTGTAGCTTTTAAAGACACAGCTTCGAACTGCGACGTTCTCTTTCAAATCACAGCCGACCGACTACACAACCATAAACACAAAAAGCATAAACCGAAGCATAACGGAAAAGTTGGGCAATACTTAACGGAGTGTTGATACTCAACATTACCGGCACAGAACCTTGTTAAGTATAAAGGTAGCGGCTGTAAATCAAACGACTTTTACAAACAGCTCCGTTAAAAAGGAAGATGTAGTTTTATCGAAAATTAAGCGCTTACCTCACCGCCATATTGAACATTTAACGGTGGTGCCAGTCTGATACGTTGGTTGTCTTCCTTATTTGATTTGCTCGTCGGTCCACCAACACCCACCCCCTAAAGGCTTCTAATAGGTTTGCACATTATCTTATTTATTTTAAGTTCTTTCCTTTAAAATGTGTGCTTTAATGTTTTGTACAAGGGCGTGGCTTGTATACATATCTGATTTTTTTTTTTAACTTGTAATCATTTGTAATTTGGAAAACATTAAATTTCACCAAAGTTAGAACATACTGTACACCACTACAGATGTTAACAATGTTTTTAAAGTTACACATACCAAAAAAATGGGTTTATTAAGAATAGCCATACATAAATATCAAGGCGGGATTGAGGGATTTAATTCTAAATTCTCACAGCACCCTTCAGTAGTGGAATGCCATCATACACCGAACATGAACCCAATTTTATTTAATCTAATCCAATCTAGATTAACCCAATCTATTCCAGGCTGTGGTGTAACTGGAAGCATGGCAGTGTCTTCTAAACCAAAAAAAAAAAAAGAACACTGTAATCAACAAACAATGTTAATCAAAAGTTTCTTCTACTTGAGCCAATTTACATACTGGACTCTAAAGATTTGGTTTCCATAATAGCAAGCTGTTTTACAGGTCAAACAACATGAACAGAACTTGTCTTTATAAAGTGAGTGTCTGCTACATCTTTACTGTATGGATGGCCTGTGAGCCAATATTAAATTAAATGATATCCCCACAGCAAAGTTATTGTCCTTACCACTAAAATACCTCTGGGTCTCCACACCAAATATTCACTTCCTGGTGGTAGCATGAGAGCAAGTTTTAACTGTGCCCACTTTATTAGGAATGCTCACACCCTTTCATCGATTAAGACCAGTTAAAGCGACAAAAACTGCTCGGTATCAGGGCAAGCACTAAGATCTGGGAGTGACATTACTTTCCAATAACTTTCATGCTCTTTGAATAAATGGAAGATGTGCTTAATTACATTTGTGCCAATTATCAGCTCATCATGTCCTGGGACTGCCAAAGTTGGTACCAATCCATACACTTGCATTCATAATTTTAGAGCAGCTTTTAGCTTCATCTGATGACCACCATATCCCACTAAAAGGTCATCTGTATATGAATATTCTTAGAGACTGATAACATCGACATAGAGCAGTTTCTGTTCCACAGCTTCACTAACTGTGCAGGCCATTGAACCCCTGCCCAACCTAGTACCAAGTGTCACATTACCAACACGAGAAGTAGTGCAGAACAAGCTGTCTGCCTTACCAACCGTCTGTATGTACTGGAAAGCCAGACGTTCAGGATTCTTAGAGTTCAACTTGCGTTTATAAATATTTCTTCATAATTGGAGCTATCTTTTAGACCCATACTGCCTCCCACTAAGCACAGGTTGTCTCATTTCCTGTGCTTGATCCAACTACAGAAGATTTGCCAGCTGTACAATATTTTACTACATGTCCCGGAACAAAAAAGTGAAAACACAGTTTCTCTGAAATACAGTCTATTTCAACAAAAGTTAGGTGCTGGATTTTATGAGTATAGGACCCTGAAGGATGTGTATTCACCTACTGCACTTTCCCTAATATCTGTTCAAGCATATTTACCATATGGCCTAGAAGCTGAACATTTGATTGTTGTTGAACCTAACTTTGTATCCTCTGACATTCTGATATCCTCTGATGAAGGAAACTGCACTGTAGTTATGTTGTTAGACTTAAGCACAGCATTTGACACCACTGACCATTCTATTTTACTGCACAGGCTAGAAAGTGATGTTGGGCTTACATGCACTGCGCTTGCTTGGTTTAGTTCTTATTTATCAAATCGATTCCAATACATACAGAAGTGTGCTGACAGGGCGCCATCATTATACACAGAAGTTCAATATGGTGTCCCACAGGGCTCAGTACTGGGACCTTTACTGTTTTCACTTTACATGCTTCCACCTGGATCTCTCATTAGGAAACATATTACTTTTCACTCGTATGCAGATGACACCCAGTTATACTTTTCTTTTAGATCAAATTAAGTTTCCCCAATGTTGTCTTTAATTAGTTGTGTTAGTGAATTAAAGGAGTTGATGGATGAGAACTACTTGTCTTTGACAGAGATGTTAATTGTTGGAGGGAATGACGCTGATCACAACAATATTTTGTCATCATTTAACTCAGTTGGAATCCCAATTCATTTTACTGAATCAGCCCGCAATCTCGGAGTTATCTTTGACTGTAGCATGTCATTTAAAGTGCACATTACAAAGTTATCCAAATCATGTTTCTTCCGTCTTAAAAATGTTGGAAAATTAAGGAGCTTTCTTAATAAACAGGATTCTGAGAAATTAATTCATTCGTTTATTTCTAGTAGGATTGACTACTGCAATGCGGCGCTCACTGGATGTTCAAACTGTTCTTTATACAGCCTCCAGTTAATTCAAAATCCTGCTGCAAGAATTATTACAAGAACAAGAAAATACAAACACATAACTCCAGTTCTTTAATCCTTACACTGGTTCCCAGTTAAATTTAGGGCCGATTTCAAAATCCTCCTTTGAACATATAAAGCCTTAAATGGCCAAGGTCCGGATTACTTGTCTGAACTTATCATCAGTTACAAACCAGAAGGCACATTAAGATGTCAAGATGCCGGTCTGCTTATGATTCCAAGCATTAATAAAATAACAGTAAGAGGTCGAGCTTTAAGTTACAGGGTCCCTAAACTGTGGAGTGGTCTGCCTGCTACTATAAGAGATGCCCCTTCGGTCTCAGCTTTTAAATCCCAGCTGAAGACTCACTACTTCAGTTTAGCACACCCTGACTAGAGCTGCTGATTAACTGTACAGACTGCATCTCTGTTGTTGGTCATAAGTAATAAGTTATAATTGGATACCAACCCTCACCTATTCTGTTTCTCTTTTCGGTACTCAAATGTGGCACTTGGTGCCACGGCCCACCTGCCAAATTGTTTTGCCTGCGTAAGGTAAAGTCATCTCTGATGGAGGATCACATGAATCGTCGGGTAGAGGGGTCCTGTCATTGGATTGGCTGGCCAAGCATTGTCTAAGCTGTGGAATGGCCAATTGGGGGAGACAGCTTGATGGCCGAGGTCTCCAGGACTCTGAACAAATCCAAATCATATTATGTGATATTATCTACTGTTGAATTCTGCTCTGTACTTGTAATATTTTTATTTTACTCTTATATTGTATTGATGATTACTTCTGTTCTGTTCTGTGTATTGTATTGCATTGATCCCCTTCTTTGACACCCACTGGACGCCCACCCTACCTAGAAGGGGTCTCTCTTTCAACTGCCTTTCCCGAGGTTTCTTCCATTTTTTTCCCTACAAGGGTTTTTTGGGAGTATTTCTTGTCTTCTTAGAGAGTCAAGGCTGGGGGGCTGTCAAAAGGCAGGGCCTGTTGAAGCTCATTGCGGCACTTGTGAAATTTTGGGCTCTACAAAAACAAATTGTATTGTATTGTAATTGGCAAGCAGAAAAAAATGGGCTGAATGGTTGTTCATGTAGACCACTATTACCAGAACCAGGTGAAATTTTGGTAGCCTGGCTGAAACCTCAGTGTATCATATGGTCTGCACTATTCATTGTAACAGCAGTCACGTAATGTGTCAGGTGATAGTGGCTACCTGCTCAGCCACTGGCACCTTACACCTTTTTCCAACCCACAGAACACAGAGGAAACGCGCTATAATGCCACGCATGATCTTGCAAGCTCATTTGTTGAGCACTGCCAGATGCTCTTGAATGCAGGTGGTGGGATCTTGATGCCTCAGGTGGGAAGCTGCTCTAAAGGCAAATGACCATCTGCAGCATCATGATGGCATATGTATGAGGTTGATTAGCACAGAAGAGCATTCACAAAAACACATTTATAAGATGACTGTGATTTATAAAGTTAAATTGCATAAAACTGTGTGTATGCCATCACTACACTTGTTTATATTCAAACATCATCCTTGAATCATGGCATTTGATCTGGCTTTTACAAAGCTCTGAAATCATTTGCACGTCGTAATTTTTACTTGATGAAACAGAAATCTGAAACATGTTAACTGTGGATTTCTTTAGCATGCACTCAAGCAATATCTATATTATTTAAAAAAAAGTTTTCCATCTTGTCTGTATTATTCAGCCCTGACCACGCCCCTCCTCACCGCTCGCCTAACCGTTACTACTGCCAGAGCCGGCCCTAGACAATTTCGGGCCCGAAACAAACTGATACCGAGGGCCCCATAACGGGCCCGACCCCTGCAGCTAGGGGGTCCGGAGCTCGGCCAATCCAAGCGATTTCCTGCGTTCTGAGCTGCAGAAATGCATTTTCCCAGCATCTACAACCATCACTTTTTGACGATTTCTGTTTGACACTGACAACCGTAACCGTAACACACTGACAGGAGCCAAATTTGCAGACTGTCAGCGCAGACTGCCGTACAAGGCCCTGAGTGAAGGGTATGAATGATGGAGGTCGGAGGAGGCCCGCATAAATGTCTTTAGTGATGATACATTAACAGAAAAAGCTACATTTTAGCCAGCTTTTGCTATTTCCACCAGGCAGCATGTGGAGGTAAATAGCTAGGCCAAGCACTTTTTTTTTTGCTTTTTATATTTTTTATATAGTTTTTTTATTTTATGAAGATGAGATCCACATTATTTTATTTTTACATTTTTATTCGGTTTTAAAGCTTGTTTTCAGACTTTCGAGATATTCAGATTTCCGTTTAAAATAACTTACCGCGGTGGAGGCGGCAAAAGGCGCGCGGGCCTGAGTGAAGCGTAATGAAGATTGGAATGCCGAGTGGAGATGTCCACGTGGAGTAATTAGGTGATGGAATATGTTGATCGTGAATTATATATATTAAAAAAATCGCAATAGAGGTTGGAGTGAAGGAGTCTGTTGCTCCACTGGGCCCTCCGCAGCAGCGTCGCTCATCACAGGAAAAAAAAAAACCTTGGGCGCAGTGGGCCCCTCCAGCTGTGGGCCCGAAGCAGTCGCTTCGTTTGCTTCGCCCTAAGGCCAGTTCTGCTCCTGCTGCCCACATCCTCTCTCCGTTCCCCCCATGACTCTCTCAGTCGGTGCTGCTTGCCCTTCAATGCAGTTGGTTATAATGGCAAGGACAGAAAAGCAACGTATCTATTCAAGAACATCAAATCGTTTTATTATCTTTTACTTTTTTACCACATTTTATTACTCATTGGTATTTAAAATAGACAGTTGTAATGAAATAGTCAAGTAACTGATTTTCTATCTATAATATAATAACTGAGGACCAAACTGTCTTCCTCCCACGCCCCGCATACTCTTCTATATACAATCTGTTAAAATGCAATTCTGAAAATGGACGGGCGCCCGACCGCCTTCTAGCGACAAGTTAGGGGACGCCCAGCGCCCACCCCCGAGGCCTTCTAAGTCTCTTACACAAACAAAAAATAAATGTTGAATGTCTGTAAGTTGCGTCTTACTCATATCATGAACACAACATAATTTGTACACTAATAAATAAATAATCCTATGACAGAAAGAGGGGTTGACAGCCTGCAATTCTGTGACTGATGAAGAAAAAATGAAGCGACAGTAACAATGAATACCACACGTGATCTGCTGCCTTCAACGTCCACCGTGTAGTGAAGCCACGAGGCCGAGTGGTAGGCTGACGATCTTAGCACTCAGTGACATAGCCGACTAAAACCCTGCGGCAAAGAAAAGCTTAGCTATCTTTAAACTAACAAAAGGCTTGATTTTACAATCACGTTCAATTACATCCAGAATTCTTATGACATTCTTTACTGTTTTATAAATAATGATGTCCACATCTACCAGAATCATTTGTTTTCTAAACTGTGACGGCCGAAAACAAAAATGCCTTGTGTAGCTTTTAAAGACACAGCTTCGAACTGCGACGTTCTCTTTCACCTCTCAGCCGACCGACTACACAACCATAAACACAAGAAGCATAAACCGAAGTATAACGGAAAAGTTGGGCAATACTTAACGGAGTGTTGATGCTCAACATTACCGGCATAGAACTGTGTTAAAGTATGAAGGTAGTGGCTGTAAATCAAACGACTTTTACAAACAGCTCCGTTAAAAAGGAAGATGTAGTTTTATCGAAAATTAAGCGCTTACCTCACCGCCATATTGAACATTTAACGGTGGTGCCAGTCTGATACGTTGGTTGTCTTCCTTTTTTGATTTGCTCGTCGGTCCACCAACACCCACCCCCTAAAGGCTTCTAATAGGTTTGCATATTATCTTATTTATTTTAAGTTCTTTCCTTTAAAATGTGTGCTCTAATGTTTTGTACAAGGGCGTGGCTTGTATACATATCTGATTTTTTTTTTTTTAACTTGTAATCATTTGTAATTTGGAAAACATTAAATTTCACCAAAGTTAGAACATACTGTACACCACTACAGATGTTAACAATGTTTTTAAAGTTACACATACCAAAAAAATGGGTTTATTAAGAATAGCCATACATAAATATCAAGGCGGGATTGAGGGATTTAATTCTAAATTCTCACAGCACCCTGTCATCATGAAGTTCGTTCACGTTCTAAGTCGGGGGGGGGGGGGGGGGGGTTTAGGGGGATGTCTTAGCCGGTTGCTGGCAGCTTGTCTTTATCAGCACATTTAGAGGACAAAAGAAGCTGGTGGAGAGGTGTGAATGGATTTAAGAAGCGATTTAAGGTGGGCCGGATCTACGAGTTTTTTCGTAGGCTCTGGTAATTCTAGTGATAATGAACTTGTGCGACATAATACTGAATATAAGCATTTATACAATAAACTTACAGCAGTCGCTATGTAAATATATTCAACTCTAAATTAAAATTCAACAAGTGTTTTCTAAATTATAAACATATATAACTATATTTCCCCATAACTTATGATACTTGACCAACAAAAATGTCTCTAAAAAGTTCTGCATTATGTTATCCCAGCAATCTGCTTCAGGCTGATCTTGAATATCCGATGGCTTACAGCATCAGTGTAACCTTCCACTACACTGCTCTTTTCTTTCCTTTACATTAGGCAACAGAAGATAAAAACATCAGTTACCTTGAATTTCTAATATTTTATTTCCTTTCTGTCTGGGAGAATAAAAAGAAATACAATGTAATGGAGGCTCCTGTACGCTTTCTGGGGTAGATTCTTCTATTTCCAACCTTCCTCCAGCAAGCCAAAGTTTGTGCCCACTGAATGCAGGAGAAGTCCACACACTTGTGCCCTGGTCAGGAGCCAGAAACAGTTCCTCTCCCAAAACCGATTCCTGCCTATGTCAAATAAACATTTAACAAAAAGAGCACAAAAATTTTGGGGAAATACAGTACAAATAAAAAAAAGATAGATAGATAGATAGAGCCAAAATTAACCTTCTTATAGTGTCTTATACATCATGAAGACCTTTGAGAGGCTGGTTCTAAAACAGCTATGACTACTGGTTTCAGAATACCTGGATCCTCTACAGTTTACCTATCAGTCACATAGAAGTGTGGAAGATGTTTTCATCTACATGTTATAGAACCTACTTCCACTTCGACAAAGCTAGCACTCCACTCAGGATCATGTTCTGTAACTTTTCCATTGCTTTTAACACCATTTTGGGGAAAAGGTCCAAGGCTTTGAATCGTGATGTCCTCACAATCTCCTGGACCATAAACTACCTGACCAACAGACAGCAGTTTGCGAGTATCCTGGGGAAGTGACTTGAGCTCAAAAGAAGCACAATGTCTGAACAAACTTATCAGGAAAGCCTGTGCCATCACAGGACAAACCCTGGGCACACTGGAATCTGTTTGTGGAAAAGAGGATGGGGGAAAAAGTGGATGCCATCTCTACACAAGCACTTTTAGCCACAGGTTTATTCCAGAATGGTGTGCTAAGAAGTGCATCAGGGGGTCTTTCCTACCCACTTATATCTGGCAATTCAGTGCCTCCACCTCATGTACTTAATAAATAAATACACACTTTTTAATTTGTCAATTGATTGATTGGCTGTATTATTTGTCCTGTGAGTCTGAATCTTGATTTTTTTGTTTTTGCCTCTGTATGCATTTGATTTCCCCCACGGAATTAATAAATTTTATTCCAATGCTGATTTGGTGTTTTAGTTGTCAGAAGAGATAGGACACTTAGTGTGTAGAAGTACAAAATGCTTTGGTAGATGAGATGATAAACATGAACTTGGGACATGTGAAGAAAGAGTGGAAATAAAATGTTGCAGCTGCAATGGAAATCACACTGCTGGATACGATGGATGCACAAAATATAAGAAGACAAAAGAAGTTCATAAAATGAGAGCCGAGTATAAAGTGACTTATGCAGAAGCATTAGGTAATGTAAGGAAGAAAACTAGGTAGCAACTAAATAACATCAAAAAATTCAAGAAGTTAATTTTCAGAAAGAAGGGAATAAACTGATAGAAATATAAATGAAGAACAAATGGATACAGATGTTATGGCAATAAATAAAGTTAATTTTATAGCATTTGTTATTGTGGTGATAAACTGTACTGTTCAAATGAAAAGCAAAACTGAAAAAAAATAAAATTATCGTTAAGGCAGCAGAAAAATACCTGCAGATTCAAGATATTTAATTTGACGATGTAAATGATATTTTATCAAAGGATCATTTAGTTTTTTAAATGTCATTTAATATTTTAAATTGGAATGCAAGGAGTCTATTAGGAAATTATGAATTTAAAATTTATTTACAGGATATGGATAATGAAATATAAATAATATATACACAAGAGAAATGGCTGAGGCCAGTACCTGAATTTAAAATTCAGGGATACACAAGTATCAGGAAAGTTAAAAGAGGTGAAACTGGTGGTGGGTGTATGATATTAGTGAAGAATAATATACAGTGTACAATTATTCAAACTGATGAAGCCATAGACCTGAGATATAATTTGAAAGAAGTATGGTTTAAAAAAGACAGTTGTATAATTATTCACTTTTGTAACCCTTGTAAAGCATTACGTTTTGATAAATTAAAAAAACTAGTTGGAAATAAAGGAGACCCAGTGAATCGGTGTGGTGTCTTTAATGCTTACAATATGTTATGAGGTAGTGAACAGCAGATGACAATGGTAGGATAAGAGAAGATGTTATGGATAAATTTTATTTTGGTTGAATGATGGCTCAGGTACAAGAATAGATACAAGAACAAATTAAACATCTTGAATTGATTTAGTTCACTAGTATCTAGTGATTAGGCTGGGAAATGTATATGGTATATGGCCAGGAAATACAAAATACAAAGTTTGAGCAATGAATGGGCGATATAAAGACCATGCTATTCCAGCGCTGGATTGGGAAAGGAAGAGAGCTCTAACTGATAAATAAAAAGCACATTGCCAAACATTTTAGGAAGATTTCTAGTAATGTCAATCTAGTGTGGCGAGCGGCTGGGGGTGGTACCCAGCCTGGATGACCCAGAAGGACAGAGGAGGGCTTACGCCTCCTCCAGACCACAAGGGGGCTACCGCCCTGGTGGCTTTGGGGACCACGGGAACAGAGCTTAGAAGCTCAACCTTATAGGGACCAGTAGTCACCGCCAGGGGGCACCCCAATGCCTGAAGAGCCCTGGCCCTCAGCACTTCCGCCACACCCGGAAGTGCTGGGGGGAAGAAGACCAGGGACGAACAGAGTGTTTCCGGGTGTGCAGCCAGTACTTCCGCCACACTGGGGAGTGTCGGCGGAAGCTTATCGGGAGGCACCTGGACGTCATCCGTGTGGGAATAAAAGGGGCCGCCTCCCTCCATTCGTTGGCTGGAGTCGGGAGAGGAGAAGGACAGAGCTCAGAGGAGAGGCAAAGAGGTGGCCTGAAGAGAGATAAAGGCATTATGAGGCCTGGACTTTGGGGGAGTCCTGGGGGTTTGTGTACACTTGTGTAAATATTGAAGACTGTAAATAAATGTGTGGTGGTGCTTTTAAACATGTCTACCTGTCTGTGTCCAGGCTATATTCCACACTAGATAATGAAATGATTGACATAAGGAATTTGATATTAAGAAGGTTTAAATAAAGTGAAGAGGGAATTAATAGCTTAGATGATGCCTATAATAGCTGTTTTAAATTAGAAGAACTGATTAAATGTATGAAAGTAATTAAAATACATTTCTAGGCAAATATGGAAGTTATAAGGTGTTCTTAAAAAGTCAAGTTAAGTCAAATTGGGGAGCATACACTAGTACAGTGCGTTGCCTCACCCACTACACGACGAAACAACTTGGGATCCCAGTTGGCAACCCCCCAGGCAGACACACAGTCCAGTCCTACCCTCCGGAAATGACCCTCTATCTGCAGCAGCCAGGTGTTATGTGGGCGACCCCTTGGCCTGGTCCAGCCACTCAGGTCCCCAACAATGAGGATCTTACGGGCTGGATCACCCTCGGGGAAAAGCACCACATGGCCGTAGTGCCGTAACTGATGCTCCCTCACAATGCAGGTAATGTGCCTCATTCGGGACTCCATAAGCAACACAAAGTCAAACCAATGGTACCCAAGGATTTTCTGGAGAGACACAGTACCAAAGGAGTCCAGTCTTCATCTCAGGTCACTGGTTAGCATCCATGTCTCGCAAACATATAGCAAGACAGGAAGCACCAGGACTCTAAAGACTTGGACCTTCATCCTGTTGCATAGATATCAGGAGTGCCTTTTCAGAAACCTCATGACCCCCCCCATGCTCTCCCAATCCGTCTACTGACTTCATAGGCAGAGTCACCAGAGACATGAATGTCACTGCCAAGGTAAGTAAACCCCTCAACAAGGTCGACACTCTCTCCGCAGACAGACACACTGCTGACGGCTTTGCCCAAGAGGTCATTAAAGGCTTGGCTCTTGGTTTTTATCCAGGACACTCGTAAGCCCAGACACTCAAACTCCTCGCTCAGTCTCTCGAGCACCCCGATCAGAGCCTCCATTGACTGCGCGAAGATCACAGCATCATCAGCAAAGTCTAGATCCATGAATCTTTCTTCACCAACAGATGCCCCACAGCCGCTGGACCCCACGACCTTGCCCAACACCCAGTCCATACAAGCATTGAACAGAGTAGGAGCAGAACAGACCGCTGACAAACCCCAGAATCAACTGGGAAAAACGCAGAGGTTCTGCCTCCACTCTGCACAGCACTCACAGTACCAGTGTACAGGCCGGCCATGATATCCAGCAACCTCGAAAGGATCCTGCGAACCCTCAGGACATCCCACAGGGCAGCTCGATCAACTGAGTCGAACGCTTTATGAAAATCGACAAAGGCTGCAAAGAAACTCTACTGATATTCGCGCTTGCGCTCCATGAGAACCCTCAGTGCCAAGATGCGGTCGATGGTAGACTTCCTAGGCGTAAAACCAGGGTGTTCCGATCGCTGGTTGGTGAGCAAGTGATCATGGATCCTATTGAGGACGACCCTAGCAAGGACCTTACCCAGCACCTAGAGCAGTGTTATCCCCCTGTAGCTGCTGCAATCCATGCGATCAGCCTTCCCTTTCCACATAGGGATGATAAGTCCCTTTTTCCAGTCAGTTGGGATGATGCCAGTCCCTCAAATGGAAGCAAAGATTGCTTGCAATGCCAGGAGGACAGCCTTACCACCAGCCTGGAGAAGTTCACCCCGGATACCACAGATCCCGGCAGCCTTTCCTCCCCTCAGCTGGTTCACCACCTGTGCAATCTCAGTGAGATTGGGTGGTTCACAGCTAATTGGAGGACAAGCCTCAAGAACCATGGACCCAGAGAAATCCAATGTCCTAGCCGGAGGATCAGCTCTGAACAACTGCTCAAAGTAGCCAGCCCAGCGGGTCACAACTGCAGTGTCATCGGTAAGGACCGTTCCATCAGCTGCCTTGACTGCAACTCTCCGAAGAACAGATTCAGATGTGCGTAATGCTTCGATTCCTCTGTAAGCAGGACGTGGGTCGCTAGACCACAGATGGTGTGTCACTTGCTCACAAATTCCTTTAACAAACGCCTCTTTATCTGCCCTCAGAGCCCTCGCAGTAGTCCTTCTCAGTTCCCATTACAGACCAGAGTTACCATTGAGCCATGCACTGCGACTCCTCTCAATGATATCCAGGATGCCCTGCGAGATGAAACACCTCCTTCTGGGAACACCGGTAACACCAACAGAACCCTCAGCAACCTTCAGGGTCTTGTCACGGAAGGTCTCCCACATCACATTAGGATCAGAAGTCGTACCCAAATCTGCAATTTCCTCATACAAACTGAGTGCAAACTCATTAGAAACAGCCTAGTCTTGGAGTCTGGCCAAGTCCAGGCTCATTTTCCTAGTAGGTGGTAACCTACTGGACCTAAGCTGGATCCTAAAAGTAGCAACAACAAGTTTGTGGTCAGAATTCACAAACTGGTTTTGCAAGAGCCTCCAGCGTCTGCCCACGAGGATGTGATCGATCTCCTTCACCGCACCACCAAGTCCAACAATGCGGTTGTGGGCGCTGGAACCAGGATCCAGCGATTCGCAGCCCCTGACCTTTTGCAAAGTCAAGGAACATAGAGCCACTTTCACCACGGTCACCATACCCACGGGGACCAAAATAATAATAGCCAGCCCTCTCAGTGCCAGTGGCTGTATTGAAGTTATCCATAACCAGAGGAGTGTCACCTCATGGGCACCCATCAACCACTGAGCAAAGCTCTGAATAAAATGTCTCCCTTACCCGAGACATCAGTCACCGTGGTCGGAGCATACACTAAGACAACAGACAAGGCACCCAGGGAGTGCCATAATCTGAGTCTCAAAATACGCTCGTTGAAAGGAGTGACATCGGACACCATTGGAAGAAGCCAGTCCGCTAAAGCTTTTCCCCGAGTATGACAGCCATCAGACTGACCATGCCAATAAAAGGTGTATCCACCTATAGAGATCTGGCCAGTCCCTGGTATGCGCACCTCAGAGAGTGCCGCCACTGAAATGCGGAGTTTATGCAGCTCCTCCGACAGCAGAGGAAGATGATCATCTTGATCATCGGAGAGACAAGATGTTCCATGTGGCCACCCATATGGGCCACCTTAAATTGGGACCCGAGTGGTCGACGCCTCAGCACTACACCAGTTCCGATTTCCAACAGACCTGACCCCACTGGCTCTCCTACAGTTTCGACTCTTTCGAGGATGGGGCTCCCGAGGGCTTTCTCCCATCCCCTTCATGATGCGAGCAGCCTTCCTGTGGGCGGCTGCAGTAGACTCCCGTGGAGAGCAAGAAGGTGTCCTTTCTGTTGTCTCGGAGCTTTGTGAAGTTTTTTTTACGGTGGCTGGAATGCCAATCCTGCCACCAACCCCCATGATTTCCCTGCAAGTTGGAGGACTGCTTGCAGGGCCGGATACAGTTTAACGTCATACCCAGGACGAGTTCTTAAAAGTTAGTCTTAGTTCTTAGTTCTAGTCTTAGTTCTTAAAAAAACTGAGTAAAAAAGGTTTTAGAAGCATTACTTCATTTATTTAATACGGTATGCGGAATTTGGGCCCCTCCTCGAACCGCCACCTTACCGTGGTGGAGGGGTTTGCGAGTCCCAGTGATCCTAGGAGCTCTGTTGTCTGGGGCTTCATGCCCCTGGTAGGGCCACCCAAGGCAAACTGGTCCTAGGTGAGGGATGAGACAAAGTGCGGTTCAACAGACATACTATGACGAATAAAAAATTTGGACGGCGTTTTCCCTCGCCCGGATGCGGGTCACCGGGGCCCCCCTCTGGAGCCAGGCCTGGAGGTGGGGCTCGATGGCGAGCGCCTGGTGGCCGGGCTTGCACCCATGGGGCTAGGCTGGGCACAGCCCAAAGAGGCAACGTGGGTCCCCCTTCCCATGGGCTCACCACCTATGAGAGGGGCCAAGGAGGTCGGGTGCAATGTGAGTTGGGTGGTGGCCGAAGGCGGGGACCTTGGCGGTTCGATCCTCGGATACAGAAGCTGGCTCTTGGGACGTGGAATGTCACCTCTCTGAAGGGGAAGGAGTCTGAGCAAGTGCATGAGGTTGAGAGGTTCCGGCTAGATATAGTCGGGCTCACCTCGACGCACAGCTTGGACACTGGAACCAATCTCCTTGAGAGGGGCTGGACTCTCTACCACTCTGGAGTTGCCCCTGGTGAGAGGCGCCGAGCGGGTGTGGGTATACTGTACTTATTGCCCCCCCGACTTGGAGCCTGTACATTGGGGTTTACCCCAGTAGACGAGAGGGTAGCCTCCCTTCGCCTTCAGGTGGGGGGACGGGTCCTAACTGTTGTTTGTGCGTATGCACTGAACAGCAGCTCGGAGTACCCACCCTTTTTGGAGTCCCTGGAGGGGGTGCTAGAGAGCATACCTTCTGGGGACTCCCTCGTACTGCTGGGAGACTTCAATGCTCACGTGGGCAATGACAGTGAGACCTGGAAGGGCGTGATTGGGAGGAATGGCCCCCCCAATCTGAACCCGAGCGGTGTTTTGTTATTGGACTTCTGTGCTTGTCACGGATTGTCCATAACATACACCATGTTCAAGCATAGGGGTGTTCATATGTGCACCTGGCACCAGGACACCCTAGGCCTCAGTTCGATGATCGACTTTGTGGTCGTGTCGTCGGACTTGCGGCCACATGTCTTGGACACTCGGGTGAAGAGGGGGCGGAGCTGTCAACTGATCACCACCTGGTGGTGAGTTGGCTTCGATGGTGGGGGAGGATGCCGGTCAGGCCTGGTAGGCCCAAACGTGTTGTGAGGGTCTGCTGGGAACGTCTGGCAGAGCCCCCTGTCAGAAGTAGCTTCAACTCCCACCTCCGGCAGAACTTCGACCATGTCCCGAGGGAGGTGGGGGACATTGAGTCCGAATGGGCCATGTTCCATGCCTCTATTGTTGAGGCGGCTGACCGGAGCTGTGGCCGTAAGGTGGTCGGTGCCTGTCGTGGCGGCAATCCCCGAACCCGTTGGTGGACACCAGCGGTGAGGGATGCCGTCAAGCTGAAGAAGGAGTCCTACCGGTCCCTTCTGTCCTGTGGGACTCTGGAGGCAGCTGATAGGTACCGGCAGGCCAAGTGGAATGCGGCTTCGGTGGTTGCTGAGGCAAAAACTCGGGCATGGGAGGAGTTTGGGGAGGCCATGGAGAATGACTTTCAGACGGCTTCAAGGAGATTCTGGTCCACCATCCGGCATCTCAGGAGGGGGAAGCAGTGCAGTGTCAACACTGTATATGGTGGGGATGGTGTGCTGCTGACCTCGACTCGGGTCGGTGGGGGGAGTACTTCGAAGACCTCCTCAATCCCAATAACATACCTTCCAATGAGGAAGCAGAGCCTGGGGACTCGGAGGTGGGCTCCCCCATCTCTGGGACTGAGGTCACCGAGGTGGTCAAAAAACTCCTTGGTGGCAGGGCCCCGGGGGTGGATGAGATACGCCCGGAGTTCCTCAAGGCTCTGGACGTTGTAGGGCTGTCTTGGTTGACACGTCTCTACAACATCGCATGGACATCAGGGACAGTGCCTCTGGATTGGCAGACCGGGGTGGTGGTCCCCCTCTTTAAGAAGGGGGACCGGAGGGTGTGTTCCAACTACAGAGGGATCACACTCCTCAGCCTCCCTGGAAAAATCTATTCGGGGGTTCTGGAGAGTATGGTCCGTCGGATAGTCGAACCTCGGATTCAGGAGGAACAGTGTGGTTTTCGTCCTGGTCGCGGAACAGTGGACCAGCTCTACACCCTTAGCAGAGTCCTGGAGGGTGCATGGTAGTTCGCCCAACCAGTCTACATGTGTTTTGTGGACTTGGAAAAGGCGTTTGACCGTGTTCCTCGGGGAATCATGTGGGGGGTACTCTAAGAGTATGGAGTACCAGACCCCCTGATAAGGGCTGTTCGGTCCCTGTACAACCGGTGTCAGAGCTTGGTCCGCATTGCCGGCAGTAAGTCGAACCCGTTTCCAGTGAGAGTTGGACTCCGCCAGGGCTGCCCTTTGTCACCGATTCTGTTCATAACTTTTATGGACAGAATTTCTAGGCGCAGCCAGGGTGTTGAGGGGGTCCGGTTTGGTGGACTCAGGATTGGGTCCCTGCTTTTTGCAGATGATGTTGTCCTGTTTGCTTCATCAGGCCGTGATCTTCAGCTCTCTCTGGATCGGTTCGCAGCTGAGTGTGAAGCGGCTGGGATGGGAATCAGCACCTCCAAATCCGAGACCATGGTCCTCAGCCGGAAAAGGGTGGAGTGCCCTCTCAGGGTTGGGAGCGAGATCCTGCCTCAAGTGGAGGAGTTCAAGTATCTCGGGGTCTTGTTCACGAGTGAGGGAAGAATGGAGCGTGAGATCGACAGGCGGATCGGTGCGGCATCCACAGTGATGAGGGCTCTGCATTGGTCTGTCGTGGTGAAAAAGGAGCTGAGCCATAACGCAAAGCTCTCAATTTACCGGTTGATCTATGTTCCTACCCTCACCTATGGTCATGAGCTATGGGTAGTGACCGAAAGAATGAGATTGCGAATACAAGCGGCTGAAATGAGTTTCCTCCGCAGGGTGACTGGGCTCTCCCTTAAAGATAGGGTGAGAAGCTCAGTCATCCGGGAGGGGCTCAGAGTAGAGCCGCTGCTCCTCCGTATCGAGAGGAGTCAGATGAGGTGGCTCGGGCATCTGATCAGGATGCCTCCTGGACGCCTCCCTGGTGAGGTGTTCTGGGCACGTCCAACCGGGAGGAGGCCCCGGGGAAGACCCAGGACACGCTGGAGGGACTATGTCTCCCGGCTAGCCTGGGAACGCCTCGGGATTCTCCCGGAAGAGCTAGAAGAAATGGGAGAGGGAAGTCTGTGCATCTCTGCTCAAGCTGCTGCCCCCGCGACCCGACCTCGGATAAGCGGAAGAGGATGGATGGATGGATGGATGGATGGATGGAATTTGGCAAATTACCTAAATTATGGAAACAGGCAATCATGATGGTGGTACAAATTAATGACAGGTTGGACTGGTCTCAGAAAACAGAGGAACTACAGAAGAAAGGGCAGAGTAGACTTTTTTAATGTGGGAAGTGACATCCTTCCATTCTTCTATAACTCAGTGATGGCCAGTGTGGTGTGCTGGACAGGTGATATCACGTCAGGACAGGCCTATCGTAGATAACAAGCTAATTAAAAGGGCAGACTCAGTTAATGGATGCACTCTGGACCCCCTGGAAGTCATAGTGGAGAGAGAGAATGAAGACACAACTGAGTGGCATTATGAACAATGCTGCACATCCTCTCTGTGACACACAAACACTGAGGACTTTCAGCCAAGGAATTATTCAGCAGAAGTGTGTGAAGAAATGAGACTGGAAGTCTTTTATATCAACAGCAATATGTCTGTAAAGTGCCTCACTGGGACTAGGACTGCCAAGTCAGAAGTTTTCTTTCTTTTTACATTTGTTTTTTGTTCAGACCAAAGTGTGTGTTTATTTATTTATTTATTTGTTTATTTAAAGAGCTTCTGTAAAAAGCCAAATTTCCTCATGGAAACAAATAAAGTTATGTATGTATGTATGTATGTACATACGTACGTCCGTCCGTCCACTATGGTTTGACGATACATTATTATGGAATACAGTACTCACATAACTCATATTAATTATTGAAGTAAAAAGGATTTTTGCTTTTGTAGTACAAACTCCAGATTTATTAAAAGTCTGAATCTAGTAAAACATGAAGATACAAAAATCTAAACAGGAAATTTCCACACAACTGAATTACACAGAACTTCAATCTAGGATCAACCCATTGCACCTCACATATCTTATACCAGCAGCACATTCCAGAGAGAAAAATATAAAATTATACAAGCACCATTTTACAGTTCTTGATGCTTAAGCCTTTTTCCATCAGATGGCCAAGAATGTGACATGGATTAAACACAGGAGAGTGATAATGTAGGAGAGGAGCACTGTGGCAATATCCTCTTGGTATTCCTTGAAGCCAGTCCCCATATAAAGGAGGTGGCAGAAATTGTTGATAGATTAATCATAATCGATGTATACTCTTGAGCCACAGACACACTAAGGTAGAACAAAGCCTCTGTCCAACAGTAGACCACATATAGTCCAAGCCAAACAGAGCTCTAATTTGCCCCCAGGAGGAAGCAGAAGAGCCAAATGAGCATGAAGACAAAGCAGAAGACAGACACAAATATGACACATCCTTGTGGGTTGGTGTCAAACACCTTTGTGAAGACATTAGATCAAGACAAGATCACTACAACTAAGCTACGGAAGAAGCAAGATATCCATCATTGTCATGTACACCTTGGTAAATCTCCTCCATGTGCAAGAGATGCCGAAATCTTCACCTAATGCTAATAGTCACCTGCAACGAAAGTAGAAAGGTTTTAAACTTAATGAAAGGAATAACTGGTTAAGATTGAGAGCCCAATAAAGTTATATTTTTACAGATACATAGATCCATGATAAGGTCAATTACGGATGTTTAGTACAGCTAAAGAAATTAGAGATGATCCCATCATCAGACTTGAGAATATGCACAGGTGTTTATACTACATCACCTATTTCAGCACTGCTGGTGAAAACTGGAGAAATGTCATTAAATTAAAAAAAACTCTCTGAAGATGTTTCATGCTAAAGTTGTCAGGATGTACATCAGGCCACCTGACTAAAAAAAAGTGCTGGAAAACAGTGGTAGTGCTGCTGCTTTGCAGTAAGGAGGTTGTGGGTTTGCTTCCTGGGTCCTTCCTGTTTGGAGAGCACTTTAAGTAGTGAGAAAAGAGCTATATAAATGTAAAGAATTATTATTATTATTATAATTAAAATTAGATATAAGTATCAATTTAATAAAGAATTTTGTGAATGCTAGAGGTCACTGTTGCCCCTTTAAACCCAACAGACAGATGCACAGAATACAGGTTAAAAGCATTCAGAAGTATTTTAATGCTTCTTCTTCTTTGAATAATGTCAATGTCAAATTTATTTATATAGCAAATTTAAACAAGATAGGAATGCTGTGGCCAAAGTGCTTTACAATAATAGAATAAAAGAATAAAAGTAAAAAACATACAATTAACATAAATAGAAATAAAATAAATGAACATAAATAAAATAAATAATAAATAGAAGTCAGATTACATAATCACAATGAGGAAACCATCAGTGTTACTGAAGGTCATGGAAAGCTAGTAAATAGAAATGAGTCTTTAATTTCGTTTGAATTGTAGACGACTCCTTTATGTGATGAGCTAAAGAGTTCCACTGGCAAGGCTGCACAAGTCCTGTCTGTCCCCCTTAGTTTTACACTTGGTACGAGGGACCACAAGAGACAACTGACCAGAAGATCTAAGCACTTTAGATGGCTGGTGTAAAACACACAGTTCAGATAAACAGGCAGGAGCAAGCCCATGTAAAGATTTAAAAACTAGCAACAAGATTTTAAAATCAATTCGAAAACTGACAGGCAGCCAGTGTAAAGAAGCTAATATAGGAGAAACAGCATCAGACTTTCTTGCCCCAACCAGAAAGCAAGCGGCAGCATTCTGGACCAACTGTAACCTGCGTATCAGAGATTTGCTAATCCCAGAATACAGAGAGTTGTAGTAATCAAGGCGAGAAAAGATTAAAGCATGAGCAGCTTTCTCAAGATCCCTAGAAGATAAAAAGGCTTTATCTTACCTAAAAGACAAAGCTGGAAAAAGCAACTTTTGACTAACGAATTAATCTGTTTCTCAAAAGAGAGGCTACTGTCAAAGATAACACCAAGATTGTGGACTTGAAGTTTGCAAAAGACAGAGAAAGAGCCGAGAAGTCCAAGACCAATTTGGGCTTTAGCTGATGGACCCACTACAAGCACCTCCATTTTATTTTGATTCAGATCAAGAAAATTATTAGCCATCCAGGATCTTAGTTGTGCAATTGATTCATTGCAGAGTTGCAGACAGGAATATAAACCTGTGTGTCATCAGCATAGCAGTGAAAAGAAATGGTAAATGTCCTAAAAATAGCTCCAACAGGGTGAAGGGATATAGAGAATAAAATAGGACCCAAAATGGAACCCTGAGGAACACCACATTTAAGAGTAGCAGTAGACGAAAAAGAGGAATTTAAAGTCACTGAAAAGTGTCTACTAGTTAGATATGACCTGGACGAGTTAAGAGAGGCCCCTTTAAGCCCAACAAGATGTTCAAGCCGCAACAATGTCTCATGATAAATGGTGTCAAAGGCAGCGGACAGGTCAAGGTCATTGAATACTTTCAGGAGGGCTGTCTCAACACCATGATAACGCCTAAAGCCAGATTGGTAGATCTCAAATAAATTATTGGAGTTAAGGTAATCAACCAATTGATTATAAATAATTCTTTCTAATATTTTAGCCAGAAATGGCAATTGGGAAATCGGGCTAAAATTGGCTTAAACTCCATGATCTAATTCTGCCTTTTTTTAGACAGGGACGCACCGCAGCATGTTTAAGAAATGAGGTCACAACCCCCTTACTAACAGAATCATTGATAATGGCTTGTAAAGATGGACCCAAAACATCAAAGGCTTCCACTAAGAGGCGTGGTGGTACAACATCAAGAGTGCCTGTAGATAGATAGATAGATAGATAGATAGATAGATAGATAGATAGATAGATAGATAGATAGATAGTAAGCACCACAGCCACCAATAAAGAAACAAATGTTAATCACAATAAATCTCAAATCTCTTCTCCACACCTCCCAGCAAGACTTGTGCCTTGGTGGGATGAAGAATGCAATAAACCTATAAAAGATAAAGACAATACAAAGACTAGATGGAGATTAAATCAAGGCTAGAAAGAGATCTCACAAAATATACCCAGCCATCCATCCATTTTCCAACCGGTTGAATCCGAACACAGGGCCACGGGGGTCTGCTGGAGCCAATCCCAGCCAACACGGGGCACATGGCAGGGAACCAATCCTAGGCAGGGTGCCAACCCACCGCAGGACACACACAAACACACCCACACACCAAGCACACACTAGGGCCAATTTAGAATCGCCAATCCACCTAACCTGCATGTCTTTGGACTGTGGGAGGAAACCGGAGCGCCCGGAGGAAACCCACGCAGACACGGGGAGAACATGCAAACTCCACGCAGGGAGGACCCAGGAAGCGAACCCGGGTCTCCTAACTGCAAGGCAGCAGCGCTACCACTGCGCCACCGTGCCGCCCTACAAAATATACCATGATTTTTAAATGAAAATTTCAATGTTGACTCCTTTAACCTCATTTGTATCTTATGTCTCCTTTTAGTCTGAAGCTGATTCTTTTAGAAAAAACATCTGTGACAAAGTTGATTCCTAAATCTATACTAATAATCTCCAACTTCCCGTGTAGGTAGAAGGCTGAAATTTGGCAGGCTCATTCCTTACAGCTTACTTACAAAAGTTAAGCTGGTTTCATTTCAAAATTCTACATGTAACGGTCATAATGGTAGACAACGTCCACCATGTTAAACTTTCTTATTTATGGCCCCATCTTCATGAAATTTGGTAGGCAGCTTCCCTGCACTAACCGAAACTGATGTATGTACTTATTTCGGTGGTATGACACCACTGTCGGCCGCCATATTGAACTTTCCAATGGTCTTTGTTACTTATGGGCCCATCTTCAAAAAATTTGGTACGTGGGTTCCCAACGCTAACTGAATTCTACTTACGTACATATATATGTCCATAGCCTGCAGCTTGGTCGCCGTGTGAGGCGGCGTTGGGTCCCCCATCCCCACGCCTCCCACGTTGTTGGCTGCCTGCCTATATAAGGCTGTCCTTTCGCTCCGGTCTCTTCATTCCCTTCTTTGCTTCACCACGGTATTCACGTCTCCCTGCTGATAACTGTAGCCTTTTTATTTAATCCACAGCTTCTCCGCTGTTTTTTTGTTCGTTAATTACGATTATAGTTTTTGTGTAGGTATTTTAGACTTAGTTTACATTGTTCAGGTACCCATTTCCTTTATCGTTCCAACCGTACCCCCATTAACATGTCTATCGAGGTGATCACCATCGATCAAATCTACGAAATCTCCACGAAAATGACGTGTCATGGTTGAGGGAGAGAGCTATCCTGGCACCAAGAAATGACATGACTATGACTATAAACCACATTTTACTTCAAGAACTACCTTCACAACCAAAAACATATCAGTCTGTGGATTCAGTTGTAGAAGTGGAAGACGCGGTGCACTATCCGGTAGAGATTCTAGACACTCTGAATCCTCCGGGTACTCCTGAGACATAATCTAATTTTGAAGGTTGGGTCACCAATAATGTTACTGAGAAACTTACAGCCACTGAAACTTTGTGAAGGCACGAGACTTCAGGTCACGTGTCTGCAAAAGAACCTAATTGAGGCAACTATTTTTACTGGCGGTGGCTCAGGGGAGAGAGTTTTTATTCCTCGCATCCCCGTTATACCCTCTGATCTCCCATTTCAATTCAAACGCCTCCAATTTCCAGTAAGGCTCTGCTTCACAATGACAATTAATAAGTCTCAGGGACAGACCCTACAAAATGTTGGCATTGATTTGAGGCAGGATTGCTTTTCATATGGCCAACTGTACGTTGCATGCTCAAGAGTAAGCTCGGCACACAGCTTGGTCATATTACAACTGGAGGGGCGAACTGACAACGTGCTATACAAAGAGATCCTTAACAAATGATTATTGGTATATTTTCCCTCACTTTAAAAATGTTTACTTTTCTTCTTGATAAAAATTTTAAAGCAGTACTTCGCCGCTGCAAAGCGCGGGTATTTTGCTAGTGAAGCATAAATGAGAATTTCTTGTAAGTCTCATGAGCCATCAAGATCAAGCTTTGAGCAGTAAAACTTTCCCATGGGGAGTATTTTTCAGCAGCTATCCAAATTCTCTGAGATTATGGGCTTCCATTAACACATTGCATGCTATATGACTGAAGAGATTTTCCTTGCGCTTCAAAAGAGCATGAACATCTGGCTAATGTCGAGGTTTTAAAACACTAGCTAATTGATATGGATGAGTTTAAGATTGTCACCCAGTCTATTTTTGGATCCTGTCTTGGCAACAGTGAAACCATTATACTAGATACAATGATCAGAAAATGGATTGCTGGTAAGAGAACTGTAGGCATGTTTATAACAAACAGGACAAATGTAGGGCTTCCATTCTTTTATTGCAGCTGTGTATTACACATTACAAAAAAATAAATAATCTCTCCACGCATTCGACTGACAACTGATTAGCCACAAGATTGCACTTTCAAAGCATGCATTAATTGTACAAGGACATAAAAGTTACAATTATCATTATTATTTTCCTTGAAATCATAATGGGAGTCTCTTACTTTATTAAGTTAAACTTTACACGGCTATTAAACAGATCCTGCAAAACCATGTAAAAATTCCAGCCTTGGAAGTTCATTTTGGCTGGGAAAGTGAGCTTCTCTCTTTCTTCATATCTGCCACTTGCTACATTTTTTTTGGTTTTTTCCTTGTGTGCAACCTGGTAATTCTGGTACTTGTACCACTGGTCGAGAATTGCTGCCCTAAGACACATCCCTTCAAACATATCTAATGTAAAATGTCAAGAGCAAGACACCTAACATATGAATGTATTTGTTTAGATTCCACCTACACCACTAAAATGAGTGATCTAACTCTCACCCCTATTACTTACTTCACTAAGAGCACACTTAGTATCCCCAAAGCTCCAATCCTGTACCCCTTTGTCCAACTTACTAATATCTCTGTATTTAGCTGCATGAGACATTATGGTGTATGTACACAGTGACTTTACACATCTTGCTGTGTTGCCGGCTTGTGATAAAATCGTTTAAATTAATTTTTCCCCCTCATTAAGCAACATCCAATAACCCACAATGAAAAAATGAAAGCATGATTTTTTTAGAAAGTTTTGGAAATGTATTAAAAATAAAACCCTGAAATATCATATTGACACAAGTACTCAGTGTCATAGCTCTGTTCCCATCCTGTTGCTTATCAAGGAGATGTCTGAAGTCTGCCTGTGGTCAATTCAGTTGACTGGATTGATTAGAAAAGGAACACACGTGTCTTTAAAAGGACATCAAAAAACACGCCCTAAGGTTGAAACAATAGGACTGTTTTCAAGTACAGATCAGGGGATGGGTACAAAAGAAAAATCTGCAGTATTGAGGGGTTCCCAAGAGCACAATGAGGACATCAAAACTGGAGAAATGTGCTCAGATTTTCTTTTCCTAGTTAAGATTCTAGTAGCTGCAGAGGCCCACCCATTGGCTAAGGTGATTTCTAAGAATATTGTGATCAATGGTATCGAATGTGGCACTCAGATCTAAGAGGATGAGACCAGATAAATGGCCTCTGTCTGCATTTACCCGCAAGTCACTTTAACGAGTGCAGTTTCTGTGCTGTGATTTGTTCTAAAACCTGACTGAAATTTATCAAGAATAGCAGGTTTATTGAGGTGGTCATTTAACTGCATAATGACTGTCTTCTCTCGATTTTACTTAAGAAAGGCAGGTTAGAGATGGGTCTAACATTTTCAAAAGCAGAGGGGTCGAGATTATTTTTCTTGAGTAGGGGTTTAACTACAGCAGTCTTAAGACAGTCTGGGAAGACCCCCGTATCTAATGACGAATTTACTATGTCAAGAATACTATCAATTAGCACGTCCGATACTTCTTTGAAAAAACTGGTTGGTATTGGGTCAAAGACACAGGTGGAGGGTTTCAGTTGAGAAATTATTTTATATATATATATATATAATTCACTAAGGCAAGACAACCATGGAAAGCACGCCGGAAGGGGCGTGGATTCACTAAGCCACCGACAAGTAAGACACCCATGGCGCACGCGGGAAGGAGCCACGCCCACCAACTCTAAGACCATTGGATACGACGACAACTCGCAGAGCCACGCCCACCAACTTGGACGCGACGACACAGAAAAAACGGCGTCATTTATATTCGTCTGTCGTAGAGGCCACATGCACCACGAGCCACGTTGACTGTTCATAGAGGCATGTTTCTCGCAGAGGTGAATCGCCTTATGCAGCGTGTAAAGCAGTTTGTGAGGGGTATCCCATGGGATCCTTAAAACAATCCTTTACAACTGAGGTTAAAACAAAATGAAGTAAGCAGTCTTTAAAAACCAATACGCCCTGTGCCTCTGTTTCATTAGCGTCGGCGGTCCTCCAATTGTAAGTCACGGACAATTGTAGGTTTCCCTCTCAAAACACAATGAAGGAAGCAGTCTTTAAAAATCAATAAGCCCTGTGCCTCTGTTTCATTAGCGTCTCACCTGCTTCATCCAATGCAGGCCCTGCAACAGTTGAGACGCTCTCTCAGCAGATGACCTTCTACACAAGCTGTGTCTGTGTGTGTGGGTGGGTGTTAGTTAGTTAATTAGTTACTCGAAGGATTTCAAGATTTAATGTGCACAAGCGGTAACACTGTACTTACTGAAAGCAGCGTTACGGATTTTGCAAATGTTCATTTTTTTCCCTCCTTTTAGACAACTGTGTCTTTCCGGAGGTGTTCAGCCATCAATATATTATTTTTGCGCCGTTTGCCTGCAGGACCACGTGCAGCGAGTGAGCAAGAGAGAGAGCGAGAGCGAGAGATACACACACACACATACAGGTGCGCGAGCAAGAGAGAGCACGTTGGACACATAGGAATATTAATACTTCGTTACATTGATATAGCGGTGTTCTCAGTATTCAAAGCGCTATCCACACAGGAAGGAACCGGGACGCGAACACACAATCTTCCAGAGTCTCCTTACCACAAAGCAGCAACACTACTACAGCGCCACCAGGTTTTCATACCATTGTTCCAATGTTACTTTTCTTGGTGGCTTATTACATTTCGGATGTTTCACATGTACATTGTTTCCCCTGTGCTTAAAAGACATTAAAAAAGTGTTTCTCAACTACGCCATGGTCTTAAAGTTGGTGGGCGGGTCTCCGTGAGTTGCTCTTGCGAGTAGGTACATGACCAGGGGGTGTGTAAGCTTAGAGAACGAGAGTGGAGTGGGGAGGACCAGGTAAGAAGAGGCATGTTTGTTGCGGAACTGAATTGCTGAATGACTGCACCGTGCGACGGCAATCGGCTGGCAAAAAGTGGCCGATGAATTAAACGCGTGTGCATTGTACTTACTGAAAGCAGCGTTACGGATTTTGCAAATGTTCATTTTTTTCCCTCCTTTTAGACAACTGTCTTTCCGGAAGTGTTCAGCCATCAATATATTATTTTTGCGGCTTTTGCCTGCAGGACCACGTGCAGCGAGCGAGCGAGAGCATGTGACACACACACACACACACATATACATATACATACATACATACATACATACATACATACATACATACATACATACATACATACATACATACATACATACATACATACATACAGGCACGCGCGAGAGAGCGTGCTGGACACATAGGAATAATAATACTTCGTTACATTGATATAGCGGTGTTCTCAGTATTCAAAGCGCTATCCACACAAGAAGGAACCGGGAAGCGAACACACAATCTTCCAGAGTCTCCTTACCGCAAAGCAGCAACACTACTACAGCGCCACAAGGCAGATAAAAGATTCACTGCGCTCAAATTTGTTTTCACTTCTGTAGATAGCATTGTTGCAATTTTACTTTTCTTGGTGGCTTATTACATTACGGATGTTTCACATGTTCATTGTTTCCCCTGTGCTTAAAAGACATTAAAAAAGTGTTTCTCAACTGTGACTACAAGTACTGACAACTGTGTCGTTCAGGAAGTGGTCACCCATCAATACATAATTATGCGGCGTACGCCGCGGGTGGGCTAGTTTTATATAAATCTGGTAAATCTATCCTGGTAAAAGAATTTAATTTGTTTAAAATGGAGTACCAGGGTTTAAGAGGATCAGTATTGGGGAGATGTACTATATTATTTCTAATATCATTAAATTTGTAATTAAAAAATATAGCACTGCTTTGATGCTGGGCGCTGCCAGTTTGCAAAACCAAGCAGAAAAGTGCATGCCCATGATGTGCATGGCTTTATGCCAAGTTTAGTTTTTATACATCTCAAAGTGAGCATGGAAACTGGTGTATGCAACATTTTTGTGTGTATGCACCGTTTATACGTGAGGCCCCTGGGGTGTAATATCTTCAATTTTTAAACTGCAGACTGTAATTTATGCATCTGTATGAGTCAGTTTCTTTTTCAATATGTGTTTGACCTGGGAATGGGAAATAAGTACAGATGCCACAGAATGTTTTTCTTTAATTTATAATGTGGGAACAATTGTACACCATAGGACTAGGAATTACAGAATTAGTTCACAGCTTTAGAAAGGAAGAAGTTCAGAAGTACTTACAAAACTTTAAAAAAATCAAATATTTTGATCAGAGTAATTTGTCATCAGGACATGATAGCCAATTAAATGTGTGTAATGTCACATGTCCCAAAACCCCATGTGTACATTTTAACATAAATATAACTCATCCAAGGGACAAGAAGATCAATGACAGATGAGTGACACAGAATGAGAACTCAGACATTAAGAGATTTGAAAGCTGATTTCGATGTCAGAAAATGTAACCTATGAACAACGCCAATCAGTAAGCCAAAAGCTTCACAGGACATCATCCACCACTTCCAGCCCTTGACATTTCTGATTTTCAGTAGGCCTTGCTATCTAGTTTATTTTCTATTATATTTTCTTCTATT
This sequence comes from Erpetoichthys calabaricus, assembly GCF_900747795.2. Taxonomy (NCBI): domain Eukaryota; kingdom Metazoa; phylum Chordata; class Cladistia; order Polypteriformes; family Polypteridae; genus Erpetoichthys; species Erpetoichthys calabaricus. Next base: position 315,289,578 of record NC_041397.2, read on the forward strand.
TGGTATTCTTATATGTTAATAAATACCATGTTGCTTTTATAATTTCTATACTTTGTCTTTTATCTACAGTGAATGAAATAATAAAAGGATACCTAGTGCAGGAAAGACTAAGGCTTTCTTATCCACAGGGTTTATCAAGAGCTGTTGATAGCTGTGGAACACATAAAATGGTTTTTGGTTAGTAAGTGGCATAAAACAAAAAGAGTTATGCTTTTATCTGTACTGTGATGACACCTGCATGTTTGTCAGTGCTGTTGATAGTGGGTCCCTGTATCAAGAATTGTGAGAAGGGATGGGGCTATCTGGAGAAGCACCCCCATAAAAGCAGCTATTGACAGCATGGAAGCATTGGTGCACAGATACAGTGGGACAAAACTACCATGAAATTCGCAAAGAATACAAATTAACCTGTTTACTGAAAGTAAGTTCACAATATGTATTGTTAGCAAGGAAATTAACAAAATGAAGTATATGATAACGCGTCAATCAGTTAATGAGTACAGAAGAACCAACCTATCAGCAAAAAATATATATACCTGGAAAATTATACATATATGGAGCGTGAGATCGACAGGCGGATCGGTGCGGCATCCGCAGTGATGCGGGCTCTACATCGGTCTGTCGTGGTGAAAAAGGAGCTGAGCCGCAAGGCAAAGCTCTCAATTTACCAGTCGATCTACGTTCCTACCCTCACCTAGCCCAGGACACACTGGAGGAACTATGTCTATCGGCTGGCCTGAAAACTCCTTGGGATTCTCCCGGAAGAGCTAGAAGAAGTGGCCGGGGAGAGGGAAGTCTGGGCATCTCTGCTCAAGCTGCTGCCCCCGCGACCTGATCTCGGATAAGCGGAAGAGAATGGGTGGATGGATGGATATATATATATATATATATATATATATATATATATATATATATTGTGGCATGCAGCTAGGCGTGGTACCCAGCCAGGACACCCAGGAGGACCAGAGGAGGGCTTGCACCTCCTCCAGACCACGTGGGGGCGACCACCCTGGTTGCTATGGGGACCACGGGTACAGAGCATTGAAGCTCAACCCTGTGGGGGCCTGTGGTCACTGTCAGGGGGCACCCCAATGCCTTTGGAGCCCTAGACCTCAGCACATCCGCCACACCTGGAGGTGCTGGGGGGAAGATTGCTGGGGAGCACCTGGAGCACATCCGGGTGATGATAAAAGGGGCCGCCTTCCTCCATTCGAGAGCTGGAATTGGGTGAGGAGAAGGACAGAGCTTGGGTGGAGAGGGAAAGATGCGGCCTGAAAAGAAGAGAAAGGCATTCGTGTTGGCCAGGACTTTGGGGGAGTATTTGGGGGTGTTGTGGTGCACTTATTGACTTGTAAATAATAGAAATATGTCTGTGTCCGGGCCGGCTTCCAAAATATATATGTATATATATATATATATATATATTTTATATATAGTGGTGGGCCGGGAGAAAGTGTGGCCAGAGCGTTACCTCCCCCGGGATGCTAGATGGGAGCTCCACTGGGTTGCAGCGCTGCCTAGGACTTCCGCAGGGCTACATGGGAGTTGGAGTTTGCTGCAGCCCTGTTGGGGTCCGTGTAATAGTTGATCCACAAACAACATACTATATATTTACTATATATAAATATTGTAAAGACCAGCCCAGCCACAGACAGACAGACACCGAATGTCCCAAATATACACATGCTTTATTGTGTTTCCTTTTTCACAACACAATCACCACAATGCACAATCCAGCAGTGCTAAAGTTCTCAGTCCTCTTTCTCATTTCTTGTTTGGCCTCCATAATTCTTAAATGTAGTTAGTCTAGAACAACCATAATTCTTCTTTGATCTGGAAATTCCAGCCTGATTTCCAGAGAACCTGTGTGGTAATGGAAGTAACTTTATAGCAGAAACTTTATAGCTCTACTCCTCACTCATAGCTCCATCTTGTCCCTCCCAAATCCGCTATCGAGTGAAGTGTGGTGGCCTCCTTTATACTGCACCTGGAAGTGCTCCAGGTGTTTCTTGATTAACATCCGGCAGCACTTCTGGGTGTGGCGGAAATGCTGCACACGATTTCTGCTCCTCTTCTGGCAGCACTTATTGTTGTGGCGTAAGCACTGCCAACCACTGTTCCGGAGCTGTCCAGGTGCCCCCAGGCGGTGACCACGTCACCCCACAGGGTTAAGCATCCCAGCTCCGTGGCCCCCATGCAACCCAGGAAGGGTGCCTTCTTATGTTCCAGGAAAAATACTGCCCCTCACCTGGTCCTTCCTTTCTCCCAGCATCCCGGTGGGGCAATGTCCCCTGACATCTGTCACTATATTTATTACTATATATATAGATATATATATATATATATATATATATATATATATATAGATATATATAGAGATATATATATATATATATATATATATATATATATATATATATATATATATATATATATATATATATATATACACATACAGTATATACACTGCTCAAAAAAATTAAAGGACCACTTATGAATCAGAGTATAGCATCAAGTTAATGAGACTTTTGGGCTGTTGATCTGATCAGTAGCAGAGGGGCTTGTTCATCAGTTTCAGCTGCTTTGGTGCACTAGAGGGGCAACAATGAGAGAGACGACCCCTAAAACAGGAATGAATGGTTTATCAGGTGGAGGGAGGTCTCTGACATTTTTCTCTCCTCATCTGTTTTGTCACTCATTTTGCATTTGGCTACGGTCAGTGTCACTACTGGTAGCATGATGCGATACCTGGACCCTACAGAGCTGGCACAGGTAGTCCAACTTCTCCAGGATGGCAGACACATCAATACGTGGCATTCTCAAGTATGGCGGCTGGTTCACTTACTTGGCAAGATATATATATTATATATATGGTTAGAATATGTAACTATAAATCAAAACAAATATTTATAAAAAAATTTAAGCAAAAAACTACTGGACAGGAGGTGAAGCTTACCTCACCAATATTAATTAAATACTGAAACTGCTAAGCTCCATTAACCTGGGGGAAAGTATGACAGACAAGTTACCTCTGAACCCGGGAGAGCAAAGTTAGATAAAGCTGGTGATGTTTAGGTGTGGGCAAAGGGATGAAGCAGCCAAGAGCATGTGGAGCTTAGAGGCCCTGAGCAGATTTGAGAAGATGCCAATGAAAGAGGTAGCAGGTCTGGCTGCTGAAGAAGCCAATGGGCATTCTAAGTATGAACTACTTATTCTATAGTCCTAATCTTCTCTCTCTGATCTAAATTTTCAATCGGTTAAGTTGCCTCTTCAGGAGATATGAATGTTTACTTTGGAAATATACCACTTGGTGGCAGCATTAGTCTTACTATACTGAGAATGAATCTAAACGGCCTAGTATTTTAAATTTGTACCTAATCTTACATTGGAATTGCTTAATCATTTTAATGAAAGACAAAAACACATATAAAGGGTCTGGTGCACCCGTAGGCAAACCCTGTATATTTTAAGTTGGTGTAAAAGGCATTTTAAGAGCACAGAGATTAGTCCTGCTGAAACCAGTCAGGTCTGAGCCGAGATGGTGGTGCTTCCAGTTAAGTTTAATTCTGGGAGGAAGAAGCGGGCACAGGTGGAACAGATTTCAGAAGTGATGTCATGGGAGTCGGCACGTCAATCATTCTGTCTGCAGAGGGGGGAGAAGAAGAGAAACCATTACTGCTTAGCACCTTCAGCTGGCATGGGGTAGAATTAATATTATCTAAGCCCTTAAGTTGCTCCCCAAGTACATTCATGTGACATCATATTTCAAAATAATGATGAATAATATTATAATAATGTGACATAGGTTTGAAACAATCAAGACTTAAAACAAAAAAACATATTGTATGTGTAGCTATTGTGATGGACGGCCAGCAGCTCAATCCGGCTGGGACGGCCCTGGAATGGAAGGATGGGGGAAGGCAGTTACTTGTGGACACTGTCTCCCCCAAAACACTAGATGGCAGCTACCCTGGAGTATAGCGGTGCCTCAGATTCCTGCAGGACATCCTGGGAAATGGAGTCCAGTAGTTTCTCAGCTCTGTTGGGTGCCGTGAGTGCCGCCAGGGGGAGTTGTGAAAGTACCTGGGGAGTCATGCCTCCCTTGAAGCCCAGAAGTACTTGGAAGTCATGAGAACGGAAGCCCCACAGTACTTCCGGGATGATTAAAGATTTGGGATTCCCTATCTGACCTGGAAGTGCTGGCAAGTCACAGGGACGGAAGAACAGAAGCATCTCCAGGACAAGGACTATATAAAGAACTGTTGGAGAACCAGCAAGCGAGCCAGAGTTGGGAGAAAGAGTGACAGAGCTTGCTGGGAGGTGTGGATGAGAATTTAGTGATTAGTTGTGCTGATTTATTTCTGTTTATTGTGGTGGAGGTGTTTTGGGGCACAATACAAGGAAGAAGAAAGAAAATAAATATCTTCTTGGTGATTTTATCCCATGTCCTGCATACTGTTTGTTGGGTAAACATGGGCACAAGTGACACCTAGTGTCCACTTTGTGACACTATATAAATATAAAACTGTGTGCCCCACTGGTCAAAAGTCCAAACCCCAGTATGAAAAGAAGGTCACATCAGAGGGACTTGTAACAGAGAATCCTCCTCTGTCCAATTGGATATGTTTTAGCGCCAAGTTGACTCCCATGTGACTTAAGCATCTACTCATTAAAACCCCCACGACATTGACTGCTTTGACCACCAGGTTGAAAATGAAGGAAAGACTTACTCATAGAAGGTTGCCAATAGAAGGGACACCACTGGAATGACATCTGGTCGAAGAAAGGCCCTGCATGAGATATGAAAAGTAGAAAGCCATATGGGCATCAGGAGAGTTTTTGCACATTCCAGTGTTGAGACATTTGATCCTCCAGTACACTGTATGCCCAGCTGTGGGTGAGTGGTAAGTTATGGGGCAGGGGTGATATAAACATGCAATGATTCACTATGACACTAGTGAACAAGTAAGCCTATTTGTTACACAGCGGGGCAGGTAACAAGTTGCAGAGCATTCTGGTCAACAGGAATCTGGTCCCCATTAGATGGAGAATCTGGGGTCAGGTTTCCTGTTGTAGAATGTGCAAGGAAGGCGGTCAAGCGCAACGTACTTAATTACAGAGCTCATGGTCCCATCTGCAATGTGTATCTTGGAGGATGACAAATACAATACAATTTTTTACTAATGACAGTGCATACATTTGTCTCTATTATATACCATTTGGTATGGGATTCATAAAAGTAGTGTTACTGTGGGATTTATTTTGCACAAAAAGGTGTGACTGTGCCCACTAGCTCTTAATGCAGAAATTCCACTACACTATAGGGCATGAAACAAACGTGTTCTATTTAAAATAACCTTTCTAATCATGTTTTCTATACATCATTAATAATTTTGAAATGAAACTTAAAAGTATCATTTATTTTTGCATTTTTGTTTAATTTTGGAAAGTCTTTTTTGATGGTGCTCCTATTGCCAGTCGCAATATAAAAGTCACCTTACAAAAAGTCAAACACGCACACAGTATACTGGGTTGCGCAGAAGCTGTATTGTGATTCTTCCAAGTAATTTGCTGTGTTTCGCCCCCCCCCCCCCCCCCCCCCCCCCGACCGCCACTTTCACTTACAGGACGGACACAAACGCAATCGGTTTTCTCAATTAAATGTGGCGGCTCACAAGAAAGCTAGAAAATGTATTTTTGTAGACACTTTACTCAGCTCTTTTCACCTGGTAAGTTCTTCAGATTCTGTGATGAAAGTGTATTGATTAATCATTAATGGAACTCATATAACTTCCATTGAGATATTTCATTGTGTTTAAACTGTAAAACAAAACAAAAAAGAATGACTTGTACTGTTAGCGATCTTCCATCCTGCAACAAATCATGCAGAAATTGGTAACAACAAAAGTAAGGTTGTGCAGCTTTCGATTTCTCTGGTTGCAGGTCTCCTGGGCTTTTGTCTTCATGCCTACATCTTCACGGTGACATCTCCCGGTGGTCACACGGTGTCCCTGAACTGCTCGTACCCTACTGGCTCATCGATGCTCTGGTACAGACAACTCTCTGACCAGCCTCCTCAACCTCTGCTGCAGACGTTCAGCCCTAAATCTTCAAGTTGCACTTTCTACATTGAGTCGGGAGGACACTTCACTGTGAAGGAAAATCACACTTTGGTCATCCATAATGTATCAAGTAACGACACGGCAACTTATTACTGTGCAAGGCTGGAAACAGACGTGTGTCACTTCGCTGAAGGGATCGACCTCAGAGTGGACGGTGAGAGCGAAACGAGCGGCCATTGATTCATATCTGTAATTTACTGAGTAGGTCTTTGAATTTTTTTGGAAAGCTAACATTTGTGTTTAAAGCCAGGAGCTGCGCACTAACTTGACTTTGCCAGGCTGCAGTAATGATCAAATATGCTTATAGCTAATGTTTCAATAACAGTTATCAATATTTACATGGGAATTAGTTGGTCGATCAAACATAGGATAAGCAAAAACAAATATATAGATTATTAAAAAAGAAACAAAACTTTCCCCTTAAGATATACCGTTCAACCCAACATTTTCAATCAGTTCTTTCTCAATTGATATGTCAAAAATGTAATGAAGACTCAGCAGATAGCCAAAAATATCTTTCATAACTTTGCGTTTACCTTTTTTGTATAATGCTCAGTAAAGAGTGCTTAACAAAAATAAGTTGTGCACACAAGTTGTGTGTATTGTGGACTATGGCCGGCAGCTTATCTCGGGCAATACCCCCAAGCTGCCAGGTGGAGCCTTCCCTGCAACGTGGAGATGCCCCGGGTTCCAGCAGGGCATCATGGACCTTGACGTTTCCCTTCTCAGCCCTGCTGGATACCATGGGGACCGCCAGGGGACGCTGCAGGGAGACCTACGGACTTATATTTGCCTTATAACCCGGAAGTACTTCCCAGTCGAGGGGACAGGAGCAATATCATACTTCCGGGTTGAAGAAAAGGAGTTTTCACCTGACCCGGAAGTGTTAAGAGTCACATGGACTGAGGGACAGACACACTTCCGGGTCAAAAGAAATAAAAGGACTATGGGTAACCCCAGCAGCCGAAGCCGGAGTTGGGAGGGAGTATGACAGAGCTGCTGGGAGGAGAGGAGGATTGATTATTTATTGTGTGTTGTATAGTGGGTTATTAGAGGAGTGTTGTGGGGTGGAGGTGCTTAGGGCACTTTATTATAATAAAAGTCAAAATATTGGACTTGCAACCGGTGTCTGACGTATTACCTGAGGGTTTAAGGAAGTTCTAGCGCCCCCTACTGTCACAGTGTGTATATATATATATATATATATATATATATATATATATATATATATATATATATATATATATATATATATATATGTGTGTGTGTGTGTGTGTATATATACTTGCAAAAGTTTTGGCCCCCTTGCTTAAAATGTCTGTTACTGTGAATAGTCAAGTGAGCAGAAGATTAGTTGATCATCAAAAGGAATCAAGTTCAAGGTGACATCCTTTCATTTCAGCGTTTTATGCAGACTAGCGTGTTGTTTTGTACAACTATACAGTGAAAAAAACGAAAGGAGCACCATGCAAATGTTTGAGGTTTCAGATAACGTTTCCCAAGGTGGTCTCAGACCTTCATTAGCCCATTAGGACTATGGCCTGTTCACAGTCATCATTAGGAAACTCCAGGTTACACAAATTGCTAATCTGTATAAATTCTTGGACTCCTCAAACCTTCTCGAACAATCAGCAGCTATGGGCTCCACTAAGCAGCTGCTTAGCACTCTCAAAAATGAATGAGTTGATGTTCACAAAGCAGGAGAAGGACATCTATAAGAAGATAGCAAAGCTTTTTTAGGTCTCTGTTTCCTCAGTTCGTAATGTCATTAAGAAATATCAGTTAACAGGAATGGTGGAGGTCAAGTTAAGGTCTGGAAGACCAAGAAAACTTTCTAAAAGAACTGCTTGTTGGACTGCTAGAAAGGCAATTAAAAACCTCAGATTGACTGCAAAAGACCTTCAAGAAGAATTAACAGACACTGGAATGGTGGTCCATTGATCTACTGTGTAGCGACACCTGAACAAATATGACCTTTCTGGTAAAGTCAGCAGAAGTAAATCTTTCCTGCATCTTAACCACCAAAAAGTTTGCAAATGAACATCTAAACACACCTGATGCATTTTGAAAACAAGTCCTGTGAACTGATGAAGTTATAATAGAACTTTTTTGGCCACAATGTGCGAAGGTATGTTTGGAACATGTCTACAACTATTAAGCATGGCGGTGGATCAATCAGGCTTTGGGCTTGTGTTGTTGCCAATGTCAGCATGGAGAATGTCATCGGTAAAGGGAAGAATGGATTCAAATAAATTTCCAGCAATTTCTGGAAGCAAACATCACACCATCTGTAAAAAAGTTAAAGTTTAAAAGAAGATGAGTCCTACAAGATAATGATCTGAAATGCACTTCCAAATCGACAATGGAGGCACAAGCTAATGGTTTTGCTAATGGCCCTCACAGTCCCCTGACCTAAACATCATTGAGAAATTGTGGAGAGAACTCGAAGAGACTCATACCAGACGGCCCAAGAATATTATAATAATAATACATCTCTCTCTCTCTCTCTATATATATATATATATATATATATATATATATATATATATATATATATATATATATATATATAAATAAAATCCAACATATGTCTGTATGTCTGTCTGCTTTTTATGAGTGAACTACTTAACAGATTTAGATTGGGTTTTTTCTATAATGTGCATGAACATCCCGGTTGGATTTTGCGACTTTTTTCATTGCGCTAAGTTTCATAGTTCACTTACAGGAGCGATATATTCTAATCTTAGACAGAGTCTGCAGGCCGAAAGGAGAGGGGGAAGCGTGACGTCAGGAGTTGGGAGCCGGGCAGGATCCTCATCACTCATGTGCCAGCCTCCGTTCGAGTCGGTCTACCTCTGGGTTTTGGAGTGTACTTTGTCTCTGTTTAGATAGCGATACCTGTTTGTTTATTGATTTTTAAAGTTTGTCCTGTTTCACTACTATACGGACAGAGCCACGGGGGACGGCTAGTTTTATATATATAGCACCTTTCTCATACTCAATGACTATAGCAGAATTAGAAGCCTTTTTCATGCCTGAATGGGTGAAAATACCCCAAGTAAGAATTAAAATATTAAAGAACTGTGTCATCTTTAACTTTATGCCTTGTCACACACTTGTGAATAGGAGGCAGCTAAAGGGCTTAGAGATGAATGGTATTACATCTGCCTGGGGGGGTGGCGGGGTGCACTGACGCTCTTTCTAAGTTCCCTGCAGGCCTTTCCCGGGAAATCCCACCAGGAGCCACCGCCTCGACTCCGGACACCTCACTTCCAGTCCCGGCCCCGAGGACGACATCACTTCCCCCAGACTTCCTATAACGCCTCACACCTTTTTCCTGGAATTCAGTTCCATTTTGGACTCTGTCTTGTAAACTTGACTAAAACTAAAAAGCAATTACTTTTGCAGCCAGGATACTGAATTACATTAATTCGTTTGACTTCACCATTTCTCTGTGCTAGGATTGCCCGTGTACTCATTTCTTCTGTTGATAACCTCTTGGGATGAAATTCTTCAATAAGATTTGGACATAATACGTCTTCTTTAATTGGGAACTTAAAGTGAGGAAAATGTCAAAATTTACAAGAGCTGAAAGAGCAGGAACTGTGTCTGTCAAAAATATTCACACGAATCAGAGGTGAGAGGACCGTGTGCGTGGTTGAAAATGGTGGAGAGGAGGGCGTGCCTTGAAAAAATCTCGTGACCAAGGTCTCAACTCGTGAGACTTCTTCCAAAAAGTCTCATCTCATCACAGGATTTTTTATATAATAGAGAGATTTATTTATTTTTCATATGATATACTGTCTTTTTCGCATGACCTTTTGGGGATCAAAGCACAGGGTTAACCATTGTAAATTGTCCCGGAGCAAGTTTCAGGCTAAGGGCCTTGCACAAGCGCCCAACAGAATAGGATTCCTTCTTGCAGTAATGGCATTTAAATCAGCAACCTTCCAGATACTAGTGCAGACTCAGGATACTGAGCCACCACTCCACTCTTTTATTACTGTAAAAAAATATACTGTAGTATCTATAGGAACAGAACTAATTCTTACTAGTCTGTAATTAGTAGACCCCATGTTCCCTCTATTTCTGTGGATTGATATTCTCTTTGTAATATGCTAGTTGGACAACTCTCATCCAGCTCATGAGTTTTATTATTTCAGCACACTAATGGCTACTTTGAATATATAAATTCAAATCTTATTTAACTTCTGCTTTGAATATCCCCTTCAGTTCCTCTTTTCTTTACACTTTTCTACACTTCTGGTGACAAATTCATTTGATTAATTGGCGATTTGCTACTTATTTTGATTATTTATCTTATGGATCTCAGGGGCTTATTTAAGTTGCTTTCATTTCATTCCAGCAGACCCCCGTGACCCTGTGTTCGGATTCAGCGGGTTAGAAAATGGATGGATGGATGGATGGATATATATATATATATATTCATGGCATTCGTAGTCTGTTTCACAATCTGATTGTATGGGTGGTTACCTACCAGGTAACGCTTGTGGTTGGCCAGCGAGTCTGCTAACATCCGCCACGATGTCCTCAGTTGTGAGAAGCAGATCATAGAATGGTTGAAATAGTTTACTGTCAAATAATGCAAAGAGTACGCGACACGTGTTTTGCCCTAATTCTGGGCTCATCAGGCGTACACACTCACTGCACTCCCTCTTGTAATAGATGGTACACATTTTCTGGCAACCTGGCCAGGATGACAGAGATACTCTTATTTTGGGAGACCTGGAGAAAGACAGAGAGAAGGAATAAGAGTTGTTGGTGCTTTTGTGCAACAAATATTAAAGAAAGTAATTGGCAAAATGCATATTGATTCAGTATCTTTTAAAGGCAGCTGGAAATCTGATGTTAGACAAAATGCAAGAGACTTCATGAAAGAGGGGGAACTTTTTTTTTTTTTTAAATGAGAAACAAGTCTAAGCAGTCCTTAATGGTTTGTTTGATTATTTAGTTTAATACAACCCCAAATCAGAAAAAGTTGGGACAGTGTGGAAAATGTGAATTAAAAAAAGAAAAAAGCAAGTTATAAATTCTCCTCAAATTTTATTTCATTGCAGACAGTATGAACACAAAATAATTCATGGTTTTTTTTGTCAACATCATTTGATTTGTAAATAAATATCCATTCTTGCCATTCAGGCTTGCAACACATTTCAAAAAAAGTTGGGATGCGGGCAATTAAGGGGTAGTAATAAGGTATAATAACTAAATAATGATGTGATTTGAAACTGGTGATGTTAACAGGTGATTGCAATCATGATTCGGTACAAAAGCAGCATCGAGGAAAGGCGTACTCCTTTAGGAGCAAAGATGGGCAGAGGATCGCCAGTTTGCCACCAAGTGCGGGCAAAAATCTTTGAAATGATGAAGAAAAACGTTTCTCAAAGACAGATAGGAAGAGATTTGGGCATTTCTCCCTCTACAGTGCATAACATAGTGAAAAGAATCAGGGAATCTGGAGAAAAATTACCATGCGCAAAGGCCAAGGGCGCAAGCCTAAACTGAATGGCCATGATCTCCGAGCCCTCAGACGGCACTGCATTAAAAACTGTCATTCATCAATAAATGATATAACTGTGTGGGCTCAGGACTACTTCAGGAAGTCACTCTCAAGCACTACAGTACGTAGTTACATTAGGAAATGCCAGCTAAAACTGTACTGTGCCAAAAGGAAGCCCTACATAAATAGTGTCCAGAAGCGCCGTCGACTTCTCTGGGCTCGGAGGCATCTGGGATGGTCCATTGTGCAGTGGAAACATGTATTGTGGTCAGACGAATCGGTTTTTCAGATCTTTTTTGGAAGAAATGGACGCCGTGTGCTGCGGACCAAAGAGGAAAAGGACCATCCAGACTGTTACCAGATACAAGTCCAAAAGCCAGGGCCTGTCATGGTATGGGGTTGTGTCAGTGCCTTCGGCAAAGGTAACTTGCACTTCTGCGATGGCACCATCAATGCTGAGAAGTATATCTCAGTTTTGGAGGAACAAATGCTGCCTTCAAGCCGACGTCTTTTCCAGGGACGCCCATGCTTATTTCAGCAAGACAATGCCAAACCACATACTGCGTGCATAACAAAGGCATGGCTGCGTAAGAAGAGGGTGCGGATGCTTGACTGGCCTGCCTGCAGCCCTGATTTGTCTCCTGTAGAGAATGTTTGGCGCATTTTGAAACGAAAAATGCGTCAACGAAGACCCCGTACTGTTGCGTACCTAAAACGTTGTTTGTAGGAAGAATGGGACAAACTAACACCTGCAACACTTAGTCACTTGATTTCTTCAATGCCTAAATGTCTTTTAAGTGTTGTTAAAAGACAGGGGAACTGTACAAAGTGGTAAATGCTGCACTGTCCCAACTTTTTTTGAAATGTGTTGCAAGCCTGAATGGCAAGAATGGATATTTATTTACAAATCAAATGATGTCGACAAAAAAAAAAAAAAAATTATTTTGTGTTCATACTGTCTGCAATGAAAACAAATTTGAGGAGAATTTATAACTTGCTTTTTTCTTTTTTTATTCACATTTTCCACACTGTTCCAACCTTTTCTTGTAATTTGCAAATCAGTTCTCTCCTCCTTATCTCATTTAGTATTCCATGATGAAGCAAAATCCCTTGTATTAATTACCTAAAATAATTTAATTGTGAGTAACTGCAGACAGATATAGTGGCATACAAAAGTAGTCAAGTCAAGTTGTGAAGCATGCACTGGTACAGTGCGTTACCGCACCCACTACACTGTAGCGGTCAGGGGCCGCTAAGATTCACACCGTCAAAGATGACGGTGATTTATTTATTTTAATTGAAGAGATCCCAGGAACGTCCCCAGTCTTGGATCGACCCACACACACTCACAACAGTGACAATAAAGCACACTGGGAAAGGCAAACAATTACAAATATAATGACACCAAATAAATAATGAAATCAGTAATACCACCCCTGACCCCTTCGGCGATATTACATATAAACATATAAACACAAACACCACACAGCAAAGGCCATATAAACCAAACTGGATGAAGATGAAAAGTGACCAAGTCCAGCGATTTGTATGTTGAAAGGGAGAAGGAAAAATACAGTCCTACCGGTAGTTACTGATGATGTTGATGGTTGATTCAGGAGCGCTCCAATCTTCCGGAAAACCAAATAATCCAACACAGTTCTCAGTGTACAGGTAAACAGACAATCCAGACCCCCAACAAACGAATACAGTCCAGGACAAAAAGATTAGAGAACCAATAACAGCAGGCAGAAACGACAGATAACCGCAACACACACCGCACCAAAACAAAACAAACTTTTTCTCTCCTTTCCTCTTTGCCCTCTTGCCCTCCTGTAGCTGTGGCTACCTTTGACCCCAGCAGGGACTGCTGGGAGATGCAGTTCTTAAGTAGCACTGCTACAACACGGCAAAACAACTCGGGATCCCTGGTGGGGCAAGGTCCCTGGCCGTCTGCCACACTGCCCCACACCCAGCTGAAGCCCGTAGGGTAAAGTGGCCCATCCTGCAAGGGCTGGTTTCTTTCTTGTGAGGGGGTCAGTGCATTGGAGTCCACGGGTTCCTCCTGAAAGAGAATATAAATGTCCGGAAACACTGCCCTGACGCCACCTCCAGGAATCTTCTGCAAACCTATGCGGACAGCGTCTCCAAGTATGAATAGTCCTGTGGCATTCATAACACTGAAGCACTCCCCTCCCTCGTGCCCTTGAGGAATGAAAACAGACGGGGAATGTCCGCTCCGCCTTGCTCCTCGCCGGGTTAGGGGTTTCCCTCTGCACCAGCAGAGGGTGGCATTCGACTGCAGGTTGTCAGGAGACCCGGTCCTCCGTTTCCGGATCCTCCTCTTTTTACTCTGGGGTGCAATGACAGTCTGGGTCTCCCTATGGGATACAAAGAGACCCCGTGCCGTCTGTACCCCTGTGGCCTCCACCAGGCGTAGCTGCATAGAGCTGCACGTGCACTTCTGGAAGTGAAGCCAGACGTAGGTCAACGAGCACCTGCAGCATTTACAGGGGGGGCTATAAGAGGAGCCTGCAGCCACTACTCAGGGCGCCAGAGTCAGGAGGAGGTGGACGAAGCTGCCCTGGGAGGAGTGGAAAGAAGAGTGTGATTTGGGGTAATTTTTCTTTGTATTATGGGACCTTGTTGTGCCTGTGGGGTTCATGGGTAAGACGTGCCCCACAGGCGAAGAAGAAAAAAATAAATCTTTTTGTTTATTTTGCCCGTGCCTCTGGTGTCAGTTTGTGTCGGGTTGGTGCCAACCAAGCGCCAGTCTCACACTGCATACAACTCCAACTCACTTACCTTATTTCTGATACTTCTAGCATTAAAGAAAGCTATTTTTAATGTGTTACTCCTTCTACATTTAAATGTTGGCTTAGAATTTACATTACTACGCATTTTTATTTGTACACCGGTTTGTTCCTCCATGTATAGATCTAAACCTGTCCAGTCCTAAACTCCCTTAACCCCCATTCCCTAGTTTAAACAATCCTCAACTAGCCTATTCATATGCCTCCCCAATACATTGGTGCCCCTCCAGTTCAGATGTAACCCGTCACAGCGGAACAGGTCCCAGCTGTTCCAAACGGAGTCCCAATGCCCCATAAATCTATACCCTTCTACTCTGCATCAAGATTTGAGCCATACATACATACTTCTAATCTCCTCAATCTTACCTGGACTGGCGTGTGGCACAAACAAAACTTCAGAGAAGACTACCTTGTCAGTTCTGCTACTCTGCCTGGTACCTAACTCTTTAAATTTGGATCATAGAACTGACAGACTACACTTACAGCATGTGTATGTCAACATGGATAATGACAACTGGATCCACCTCCTTTCTAGCTAAGAGCCTATCCACCCTTCCAGGGAGGTCCCCCACCTGTGCACCCAGAAGGCAACACACTGTACTAGACTCTCTGACTATAGAGCAAACCTACACTTCATTCCCCCTAATTACTGAGTCCTGTTGGGGCTCTTCATACCTGCCTTCTAGCCCAGAATCATCAGAGACACTGTCCAGCTCTGAAAGTGACTCAAAAACAGTTTGACACTTCTAATTCTGGGGTTGATGCCCCCAAATAGTATGCCCCCTTCACCTTATGTCTTGTGACTGTGACCCACCTATCTCTACCTGTCTGGTCTTGAATCTTCTCTCATGCCACCTTGGGGGTGCACACTATCTCTCTAAAGGACACCTGGGCCAGGTCCGCCAATTCTCTACTACAGTGCATGCCCACCAACTCCTCCTCCAGATCAGCGACCCTGAGCTCGAGGTGCTGGATCAACTGGTATCTCCTGCAAATGTAGCCCTCATAGACAATTGGCTCCTCCAAACCTTCATTTAAAAAGTCCAACATCCAACAGGACTTGCATTGCGCTGGCCTCATTATTAAAATTTGATTCGGGAGCCCTTGAACCCAACACCGTCAGTAATGTAACCTGATGAGCTGTGCACATGGGGACACAACACTCTGGGAGCAAGGGGATGGTGGAAAGGTACAACAGTGCTTTTATTAAAAAAAAAATCAAACGAAACCAAAACAATGTCCAAATAAAAAGTGCTGTTCTCCAATGTGTTCTCATAAATAATCCATAACAGGTAAAATCCAAATGTTTAAAACAAGCCTAAAATGAGACTAAAAACCTGTAGCCGTCACAGGGGCAAATCAGCCAAACACAGCTCCTTCCATGTCTCCCCAGCTCACCCATTGCTTGTTCACCTGGAGAGACTTTAGCCACCGCGGTCCTCTCGCTACTGAACTTCATCTTGGCTACCTCTGCCTGTGTCTGCCAGACCGCTCAGGGTCGGTTATCCTCCCGTCTTCCTTCTCGTACACATAGTCATCCCTTGGATCCCTAGGAAGGACTCCACCTTGACCGAACCCACTCCTCTTCATAATCAGTGGGTGCGATCCTGTCCCTCAAGCACCGTCCCTTGGTCTAACACTGGACCCCTGACCGCGTTGACCTCTCTCTTTCAGCCAGACGGCTCGTCCACTCTCTTTTCCCCAATGTTGCCCTTGCTCTCTGACTCTCTTTCATTCTCTTTTTCGTCTTCCTTTAGTTTTCTTTTCTGTTCTGGCCCGTTCTTATACGGCTCCATGGGTGCAGCATCTCAATCACACACTGCAGGAAGCCAATTAAGCAACTGAGAACGAGCGCACCCTCACATGCAGGTGCGATTTGCTCCAATTACCCCATCAACTCCCCGCAGCTGCACGATCGCAGCCACAGAGACTTACACGGTCAAATGGATTATTTTAAAAACCACCATTCTTTTGGAGCCACGGACCCGCTATACCACAGAGGAGTTCTGTGAGCATATGAAAAAAATGACTTTCTGCTGGCCTTGAAGTGATTCTGCCAAATAGTCAGGTGACTCAGGAGAGAGAAACTGGGTTTGGTCCATGCGGCTTATAGCAGGGTTGCAGTGCTGCTGTCCTCATCTAGGAATATAGTCAGGCAGCGGAAGGAGCACTTTGACGATCTCCTAAATCCCACCAACATGCCCTCCTGTGAGGAAGCAGAGCCCGGGAGCTTGGAAGGGGACTTACTCATCACTGGAGCTGAAGTCGTTGAGGTAGTTAAAAACTCCTCAGTTGTAGGGCTCCATGGGCTTAGTGATATTCTTCCTGAGGTCTTAAAGGCTTTCATGGGCTGTCTTGGTTGACATGATGCATCCTTGACACTGTGTGGAGGTTGGAGAGAGTGCCTTTGGATCATCAAACTCGGATGGTAGTCCTCATCTTTAAGAAAGGGGTACATATTCCAGGTTTAGGGGGAATCAAACTCCTCAGCCTCCTTGGGAAGGCCTATGCCAGGATTTAGGAAAAGTGGATTTGGCTCTGGGTCAAGCCTCAAATTCAAGAAGAACACTGCAGATTTCATCCTGGGCACAAAACACTGGACCAGTTTTTTAGCCTCATAAGCATTCTGAAGGGTTCATAGGAGTTTGACCAACCAGTCCACATGTGTTTTGTATGACTGCATCCCTCAGGTGTCCTTTGTGGGGTGCTCCAGGAGTATAGGGTGCTAGGCCAGCTGTTGTGAACTATTCGGTCCCCCTATAACCAGAATGAAAGTTTTTTTTGCATTTCCATCAGTCAGACTCAACCATAGTGGGTGTGGGATTCCACCAGGGCTGCCCTTTATTACAAATTCCGTTTAGAATTTTTATGAACAAAATTTCTAGCTGCACAGCTTTGGTTTTTCTGGATGATATGGTCTTTCTAATTTTTATTGAGCTGACATCCTCAGACATGCACAGGAGAAGTTTGATGTTGAGTGTGAAGTCGTCGGGATGAGTATTAGCACCTCCAAGTTACCAAGGTCAGGTTGGGGATGAGGTGTGCTGCCTCAAGCAGAGGAGTTTAAGTATCTCAGGATCTTGTTCATGAATGACGGAAGAAAGGAGTGGGAGATTGACGGGTGGATTGGAGCAGCGTCCACAGTAATGCAGACATTCTACCAATCAGCCCTTGTGAAGACGTAGCTGAGCCGAAAGGTGAAGATCTCAATTTACTGGTCTATCTACCCTCACCTTTGGTAATGCGATGTGGGAAGAAATACAGTAAAAGAAGTAGATCATGGATACAAGCCAGCAGAAATGAATTCCCTTCACAGGGCGTCTGGACACAACCTTAGAGACAGGGCGAGGAGAGCAGACATTCAGAATTAGCTCAAAGTCCACATTGAAAGGAATTAGTTGAGGTAGTTTGGGCATCTGATTAGGGTGTCTACTGGACACCATGTGTAATTGGGAGGAGACTTTGGGGCACAGCCAGGACATTCAGGAGAGATTACATCTCTCGAATGAACTGTGCAGAGGAGTTGTAGGAGGTGGTGAGGAAAAGGGACATTTGTGTGTCTTTACTTAAACTGCTGACTCCATGACCTAGACACCCAGATTAAATTTGTAATAAATGCTGAACCCAACTGTACTATTAAAAAAAAGAAAAAACAACATAACATTGAAAATGCTATGCCCCTTCCAAAATGACCAATCGACACAGAAGCACAACATCTTTTCCAAATACTACCAAAAGAAAGGTAATCGGACATTCTGGCATGTCCAGAGAAATGCCTGCATGCACCTTTTTACATCTCTAACCTCAGTGTGTCTGAGCAACCCCCTAAAACATGACAGACTCAGCCTAAAGCATCATGGCCTGGAGCTGACATTGATGTGCAGCAACTGATTTCCACTCATTTGTTTGCTAATGGCAGCTTGCTCCACAACATTGTAGATAGATAGATAGATAGATAGATAGATAGATAGATAGATAGATAGATAGATAGATAGATAGATAGATAGATAGATAGATAGATAGATAGATAGATAGATAGATAGATAGATACTTTATTAATCCCAATGGGAAATTCACAATTTGTAGATGCCACATATGTGTTCAAATCAATCACAAAAGTGCGCCTATGTTTGAAGAAGTGTCTGCATGCTTAGGTTCTCTTCCCATGACAGAAATAAGGTGCCACCAACCAATAAGAATGCTGCAGGGTCTTGTCCACAAATGACAGAAGAAGGGAGCAGAAGATCAGAAACTGCATCATCAGTTACATGGATGTTGTACCAGTCAGCTGTTGCAAAGAGAGAGCTAAGAAAAGGAAATGGGCATGGGAAAGGTGCTATAAATAAAATGTATTATTATTATTTTATTTTTTTAAGCTCTCAATCTACCAGTCTACCTACATCCTTGTCTTTACCTATGATCACAGGCTTTGGATAATAACTGAAAAAAGTATATTGCAGATGTCAACAACAGAAATGAGCTTCCTTTGCTTACTTCTTGTCTGGACTCAGCCTTAGAGATTCGGTGAGGAGCACAGACATTCAGGAGGAGCTCAAAGTGGAGCCACTGTTCCTCAGCATTGAAAGGAGCCTGTTTAGGTGGTACAGGCATCTCATCAGGATGCTTCCTGGATGCCAACCCTGTAGAGGTTTTTCACGCATGTCCAACAAGGAAGAGGCCAAGGATGTGCATAAGATTATTTGCTGCTGGCATGGGAATGCCTTGGTATCCCCCTGGAGGAGCAGGCAGGGGAGAAGGACATTCGGGCATCTTTGCTCAGACTGGCTGCCCTGCAACCAAGACCTTGATAAGTGTCAGAAGATAGATAGATAGATAGATAGATAGATAGATAGATAGATAGATAGATAGATAGATAGATAGATAGATAGATAGATAGATAGATAGATAGATAGATAGATAGATAGATAGATAGATAGATAGATAGATAGATAGATAGATAGATAGATAGATATTAGTATTTTCATTTGAGGGTAACATTAACTTGCCATGATATTATGAAAATGGTGTGTTGTTCTACAGATTCATTTTTGTTGTATTGCGTCTTTCCTGCTGGATTAAGCATGTTAAGCTCCTCACTCACAGATCCCATCATGACAGGTCTGGTCTGTAGGTTTTAGTTAGTCGTAGTAACAGGACATTTGGAGACACAGCAAGTCATAAAGGGCCTGTGGTATTCTGGACTCAGACTTTAATTTTATCTCAGAGAGGCATGGTAGTGCAACTTATATCACCTTTTTGACTGTAATAATCAGTTCAGTATAGTTGGCAGACACTTCCTACCTGTGCAGTGTGCTGTTCAAATCCTGATATAAATCTGGAAAGTACATCCAAAAAGAAACACCCTATTATTGTCCTGACTGTGACGCTGGGTTATGTCTTTCACCGTGCTTTAGGATTTACCCCACAAAGGGCTCATTTTGAAATTATGTACTGTTTTGGCATCATTAGTAGTATTATTATTACTGTTATTATTATTTTTTTTATTATTGTTCATTTCATATTGATATTTTTATTCATAATTACCATTATTATTTGTATTATTATTATACTTTTGAAATTTAATAAAAATGTATTTTTTCATTGCAAAAAAATGCAATGCTTTTTATATGTTTTACTGGAATAAAATACAATGCTAAGGAGGTGGGTCTTGTTTAAGCAGGTTACCAGGGTAACATGGTTTAAGCAGATTAGGAAGATAGATGAATATCCATCCATCCATCCTTTATCCAACCCGCTATATCCTAACTACAGGGTCACAGGGGTCTGCTGGAGCCAATCCCAGTAAACACAGGGTGTAAGGCAGGAAACAAACCCTGGGCAGGGCACCAGCCCACTGCAGGGCACACACACAGAGACACACACTAGGGACAATTTAGAATCACCAATGCACCTAACCTGCATGTCTTTGAACTGTGGGAGGAAACTCACGCAGACACAGGGAGAACATGCAAACTCCACGGGAAGCAAACCCGGGTCTCCTAACTGCGAGGCAGCAGCGCTACCCACTGCGCCACCGTGCCGCCCGATAGATGAATAATGAATGGATATTTCAAAAATCAAATAAAAGTCCAGATAACTGAAGACTCAACACTTCAATCAAACCATCGTTCCTAAATTAGATCCTGCAACAGGTAATTTGTCCCAAAATGATCCCTTCTCTTTCTCTCTGCAGTTCAGTTTTTGCATTTTCATTTTATTCCCAAGTCTTTTCACTTGTTAGTGGTATCAGTTCTTAATGGGCCATTGAAGAATGTGACACCTTTAACTGTAGATGTAGGAATCTGATACTAGATTTCTGTTCAATGTCGAGATTCTGAGGATATGTCTACATTACTGGCTCTGCGTCCCTGAATAAAATAGATGCCACACACCAAGCTGTAATTACTGTGGTAACACTGTTTTTAGTTTGTTTGCATCACATTGTTTTATCTGAGATTAAGTAGAGCCAATAATTGCACTTAATTTTAGGAACTTTGGGAAACCGGAGAACATTGAGCTCATTTTAATGATGTGGTGGTGTGCAGAATCAGTAAATAGTGATTAGTGTGTCACTGTGGTTTTTGCTTCTGATGGGGTTTCATACATATAATTCGATTGTTTTGTCATAATTGCATATTTGCACAAAACGTAGCTTGCATATACATGCACAAACTTTAGTAAAACTTTAGTATTTCACTTGCACTGAGAATACAGTAGTATGTAAAAGTATTCAAGCCCCTTGAAAGTCATTCTAATTTTCTGTACAACCAAAGATTTATTTACATATTTATCACTTCAGTATTTTTAATGTGAACTCTTATGCTGTAACAATACACTTCCAAAGTCCAAATAAACCCCTTTCTGTAGGCAAATATAGGCAGTCAAGCAAAGAGAAACTAGAAAACAAGGCCAGAATGGAGGTCTCTCATTCATTTACAACTTCTGGAGAAACAGGAAGAGAAGGAAGAAAAGGTGTCTATGAAATTGAACCACTAAATAAGAAGACAAAAAGGGCTACTACCGCACACTGTTTGGTTGTTAGACATCGAGCCATCTAATGTTTGAACCTTTTTCCAACCTACGTTACCTTGGAATAGCTGAAAATCCAAAAACTCTGCCTCAAACAAGAGCCTTTTCCACATTTCTGTTACACCGGAGAGATGATTGTGATGATCACGGTGATCTGCTCCTTGTCTCTGCTGCTGTTTGAGTGTCCCAAACTAAGAAGGTGTTTTGTCATTTTTGAAATACGTGTAGTTGTGTTTCTGTAATATTGTTAGGTCATAAAGTAAGAAAATCTGCACGTATTCACTTCAGAATATAGAGGTCATTGCTATTTGCACAAACTTCAGCTTAGAGAACTTTATGATATTACATGGCGTGTTCATGTCTTGTGCTGTTATTGCTGATTTGACAACGTGCTTTCCAGGTCAGTAAAGTACTCAGTCCCATTCACCTAACTAGTCCAAAATTGCACACTACTTGTTCATCTAAAGAATACTGACACCCTCTTGCTGCTGCTCCTTTCCACTGATATAATTACATTGAAACTTTTTGCACTACTTTTCACTTTCTCTTACTTTGTGTTTTGTTCATGGATGCATTTTGCGATTTTTTGTCTTGAAATTATTTTTATTGATTACATCTTACTTGGATTTGGATTTGTGGTGTCAGCAAAAGTTGACTTGACTTTCCATGTGTTCTCTGGAGGAAACTTTTTTCTGTTTTTCTTTTTTCGATTGTTTACAGCTGTCTGATGCCTGATTTATCAGTATTTTTTCTGTGGAGCTCTAGGTTTTGGGAATGCTCTTCTTTCTTTGATAAACTGGATTGTTGCTGTGTTTCAACTCGAGACACAAGCTGATGCCTCCTCTCACCTTTGAGTCTTTCACAGATGCTATTGACCAACCATCCAATTTACAGTCATATGAAAAAGTTTGGGAACCCCTCTTAATTCTTTGGATTTTTGTTTCTCATTGGCTGAGCTTTCAAAGTAGCAACATCCTTTTAATATCTGACATGCCTTATGGAGACAGTAGGATTTCAGCAGTGACATTAAGTTTATTGGATTAACAGAAAATATGCAATATGCATCATAACAAAATTAGACAGGTGCATAAATGTGGGCACCCCAACAGAGATATGATATCAATACTTAGTTGAGCCTCCTTTTGCTAATATAACAGCCTCTAGACGCTGTCCTCCTATAGCCACTGATGAGGGTCTGATTCTGGATGGAGGTATTGTTGACCATTCTTCATACAAAATCTCTCCAGTTCAGTTCAATTTGATGGACAGCCTGCTTCAAATCATCCCATAGATTTTCGATGATATTCAAGTCAGGGGACTGCCATTCCAGAACATTGTACTTCTCCCTCTGCATGAATGCCTTTGTAGATTTCGAACTGTGTTTTGGGTCATTGTCTTGTTGGAATATCCAACCCCTGTGTAACTTCAACTTTGTGACTGATGCTTGAACATTATCTTGAAGAATTTGTTGATATTGGGTTGAATTCATCTGACCCTCGACTTTAACAAGGGCCCCAGTCCCTGAACTAGCCACACAGCCCAACAGCATGATGGAACCTCCACCAAATTTGACAGTAGGTAGCTGGTGTTTTTCTTGGAATGCTGTGTTCTACTTCCACCATGCAAAGCGCATTTTGTTCTGACCAAATAACTCCATTTTTGTCTCATCAGTCCAAAGCACTTTGTTCCAAAATGAATCTGGATTGTCTAAATGAGCATTGGCATACAACAAGCGACTCTGATTGTGGGGTGAGTGCAGAAAGGGCTTCTTTCTCATCACCCTGCCATACAGATGTTCTTTGTGCAAATTGTAGAACGATGTACAGATACACCATCTGCAGCAAGATGTTCTTGCAGGTCTTTGGAGGTGATCTGTGGGTGGCCTGTCACCATTCTCACAATCCTGCGCATATGTCGCTCCTGGATTTTTCTTGGTCTGCCAGACCTGCTGGGTTTAACAGCAACTGTGCCTGTGGCCTTCCATTTCCATTTCCATTCCTTACAGTAGAAACTGACAGTTTAAACCTCTGAGATGGCTTTTTGTAGCCTTCCCCTAAACCAGGAGACTCAACAATCTTTGTTTTCAGATCTTTGGAGAGTTGCTTTGAGGATCCCATGCTGTCACTCTCCAGAGGAGAGTCAAAAGGAAGGAAGCACAACTTGTAATTGACCACCTTAAATACCTTTATATCTCATGATGGGACACAAATTCTTTCCATACTGGACTGTTTTGACTTGATGCAGCATGTTGATTTTTCAATCCACTCTGGTGGTCACATATTATATCTGATCTGGCGGAGTGGTGGCTCTGAGGCTAGGGATCTGCATTGGCAATCGGAAGGTTGCCGGTTCGAATCCCGTAAATGCCAATAGGGACTCTGCTCTGTTGGGCCCTTCAGCAAGGTCCTTAACCTGCAATTGCTGAGCGCTTTGAGTAGTGAGAAAAGCGCTATATAAATGCAAAGAATTATTATTTATTATTATTATTATCTGCACATCTGGGTTATCGATTGTCCACACTTACTGTACAGCACTGATTTGGGCCTCTCAGCCCACAAAACAGTCATTTTCATTGTTTTTTTTTTAAATATCCACCTTGTGGAAGAATAATTTTACAGTAACATAGCTTTCATCTTCAAGAAATAGTATAAAGGCTTAATAAACCTTTGCAGGCATGACAGGGGGCCAGATAAAGGTCAAGTGAACAATAAAATGTACTGAAAGATAACTACGATATGACTAAGAAATCATCAGATGTTCTGTAAAACAACCAGAATGGACAGTTGTTATATGCACAGAAATTTCAAGGGTGCTGGCTCAAATCAAAGGTATAAGAGGAACCCAGAATCTTATATATAAACGTCTATGCATGGAAGTGTGTGTGTCTGTCTGTCTGTCCAGCCCAGAAGTGCGAGGCTACAGCATGAAGCTGAAAGAAAGTGACTTTGTTGCCAAAGTGAAACTGCTGCGGAAAGATGAACGAGAGAGGAACTCACTTAGCCGCTAATAGACCAGGGGGGCGAGTACATCTGCAAAACGAAACCACCGACTCTGCATTTCAATTTTTTTTCTGATGATTTCAATAGTTTCTAGGAGCCCAGGCTTCTTACAGCATGGACTCACACAGCTAGTATAATATAATAGACATTTATTTTATACTGGCTGTGTAAACCCGTGCTGTAAAAAGCCGGGGCTCCTAGAAACCATTGAAATTGTCAGAAAAAAAAAACAAACTGTAGAGGTGCCAGGTAATTGAAAGGAACTGCTGTGGGTATCTTTCTCCTAGGGGGATTCGATTTGCTGATGTGCTTGCATTGCTTGTGCATTAGCGGTGGGAGGAAAAGTGAAAGGGCTACTGTTATGCCAATGTTAGAGGCTAAGAGACTTTGTCTTTCTTTTGAGGTTTCGTTTAGCTGATGTGCTGGCCCAACTTGTGTTATTAGTGGCTAAGCAAGTTTTCTGTTTCCACAGAGGCAGAGCCCTTACCCCGACTCCACCTCACATTTCCGGGCCGGACAGACACACATTCTTCCACGAGTAGACGTTTATATATAAGATAAGTCATTTGAGTGTAAACCAATGAACCAACCAGAGTAAAATGTATGCATTGATTGACACTGTATGTGAATTCAACAGTTTATAAGATGAACCTCTATCCTTTGTTTCTTGGACCATTCTGACCCTGCTGTAACAGACTGAATGCTCCTTCCAAGGCATTTTGCTGAGGAGTAATTAAAAGATACTGCCTGATTACTGAATTGTGCTGTTAGAGGATGTTTCTTTTTTCAATAAGATGTTAAAATTCTACCACACCTTATTCTTGCTTGGATCTGTTTCTCATCTTTATCTCTCTTCCTCTTGTTGACCACTATAACTTAGTCCTTTTTTCAGCATTAGATAAAATATGACATTAAAGAGCTCCTTTAACATATATGGAGATCTCTGTTAAGCATTTGGCTCCATGGTATAATTCAACTCTGTGACCTATGAATGCAGCTGGCCAACACTTTGAGAGAAAGTCACATAAGACTGGCTTCACTGTGCATGTCTAGGCTTCCTCTGACCATCAAATGGCTCACAGGGTGGCTCTAACTGCAATTGAATGGCCTCGATAACCTCAGGGCTTTGTTCTCATTGGTTAATAAAGGACTTCATCACCTGAATCTGCCCCATCTCCTCTTCTACTGCAGACTGAAAAATTCCTTCACTTTTTCGCTGATCAAACTATAAACATAAATAACTAATGCAAATCCATCATCTTTTTATATTTCCCTGTCTTCTCTCTCCATCCAGATTCTTTTTCAAATTTTCACCTGTTTCACCACCATTTATTTATCACCTGCTCTGTGAGATAAGGCCCACTACTTATTTACTATATCCCATCCCCTCCACACTTGTCTTCATGCCGTAATCCTGGCATTAATAAATACATTCCTTGACTTAAAAAATTCCAGTCTGATGCTGACAATCTTAACAACTTTCATCCAGTTTCTCAGATACTTTATCTTCTAAAGTTCATGAGAGTGTTGTGTGTGTTACTTAATGTGCAATAAACTGATGGAGCACTGTCAGTCTGGTGTTAGAGCTCATCACAGCTATGAAACTGCTCTGCTATGGGTAACCGATGATTTGTTTATGGCAGAAGGCTCTGGACAAACCAGCATAGTAATTCTGTAAGACCTCAGTGCAACATTTGACACTCGGGTCAGACATGACATTCTACTGTCCAGAATGGAGAACAAGCTCGGTATCTCTGGCACTTCCCTCTATTGCTTCAAGTCCTATCTGACTGATAAGGAAGAAGAGCAGGTTCAACTCAGTGCTGGTCATGCAAAGCGTTCCTTAACTCTTTCAGGGCTGATGTCCATCCATCCATCCATGTTCCAACCCGCTGAATCCGAACACAGGGTCACGGGGGTCTGCTGGAGCCAATCCCAGCCAACACAGGGCACAAGGCAGGAACCAATCCCAGGCAGGGCGCCAACCCACTGCAGGGGCTGATGTTGACTTTTGTCAAAAGGAGGAGATGACGATGGTAATCAACTGTAAACTGTGACAAAACCAACCGTTATGTTTTAGTTGGACTCTTGTTGCTAGAAGGAAAGTTAGCTTCATTGGTTTTGACCAAGATTTCCTGTGCTCCTGTGAGTAGCAAGGCACAAACAACGGCAAAAATGGCACTGACATCTGGCGAGAGATCAAAGCAGACGTGTAAACCAAAATACTCCATAGACGACATTTTGCCTATTCTCTCTGAATTGGACTATGACTTCTCAGACTCCGATTTTGATACAAGCAATTGAAAACAAATATGAGGTTCCAGCTTCAGCTGACTGGTCCCCAGCTAATCATGGTGCTGAACAGGTTCAAGTAGCTGACACGCCTACAGCACTGCTCACCTGGGAGGACTGCCACTTAACAATGATAAGAGGTAGAAACCAGGCTGCAATAAACTGCGACAGTGACCCCCTGCTGCTGCCCCAGCAAACGCGAAGACAGCCTGGCAGCATGCCTGCCACACATTCTTGGCAAACTGGCAGCCACAGCATGCAGCAACAGACGTTTTATGTTGATTTCTATGTTAAACTATTGCTTTTCAAAAAACTGTTTTTTTGTAAAAAATATTTAGCCCTCAAAGAGTTAAGGTTCTGTTCTTGGCCCTCTGCTCTTCTGCATCTACACGCTTTCCGTTGGCCATATTATTCATAGCTTTGGACTCCTAGGTTATCAGTTCTATGCAGATGATGCTCAGATCTAATCACACTTAAAAGTGAACGTTCGTTAAGAGTTTTCTCAGCAAATTAAAAACCTGGATGGAATACAACTAAACTGCAATATAACCAAAGCCCTGCTAACTGGCATCAAAGTTCAGCTCAATAGAATGAGCTTTTTCTCTGTCACCCTCGGTGATGATCTCATCAGACTTTCTTCTTCTGCTAGGAATCTTGGTGTCATTTTTGATTCCTCCCTTTCTGATACTACCTACATAAACCACATGAAGAAACTTACTGACTTCCACCTTCATAACACATCCTGTGGTTTGCTCATTCCTTGAGAAGCTTGTCTCTCCTTTCATGACATCCTGAATCAACTACTGGAACATCCCTACTGGCAGGTGCCCCTTCTTATCTGTTATCACAGTGCCGGTGTGTTCAAAACTGTGCTGCCGAGTCCTTACATAGACTGGCGAATACTACAGGAAAAAGAAGCAATTTTATCTTTGTTAATTAATAATCAGTTCTGCCTTCAGCAATAGCAGCAGTTAATTCATTTATTCAACTGGAGGATTCTACTTTTGTTCGAGTGTACGCGTCCTCTTTGCAACATGGTCCTTTGTTTGTGGTCAGCTGTGTTTTTCTCAGGCTCTTTGCTGTGTCCTCTGCAACTTAATAATAATAATAATAATAATAATAAAAATAATAATAATAATAATAATAATAATGGGCGGCACGGTGGCGCAGTGGCAGTGCTGCTGTCTCGCAGTAAGGAGACCCAGGTTCGCTTCCTGGGTCCTCCCTGTGTGGAGTTTGCATGTTCTCCCTGTGTCTGCGTGGGTTTCCTTCTGGTGCTGATGTTTCCTCCCACAGTCCAAAGACATGCAGGTTAGGTGCAATGGTGATCCTAAATTGTCTCTACTGTGTGTGTGTGTGTGTGTGTGCACCCTGCGGTGGGCTGGCGCCCTGTTCGGGGTTTGTTTCCTGCCTTGCGCCCTGTGTTAGCTGGGATTGGCTCCAACAGACCCCCATGACCCTGTAGTTAGGATATAGTTGCATGGATAATAATAATAATAATAATAATAATAAATTTCATTTATATAGTACCTTTCCCAAAACAGCAGGTATATGTAACATTGGATTGAAATGTTTCCTGAATAGAACAGGATACACAAAGCGTTAAATAGAATAAAAGACACTAAACCAGAGTAAAATACTAAATTCAATACTAAAAGAAAAACCTGAGCAAATCACATCATTTGTAATACAACACACACAAATTATCCTGAACATCTGGACAGAGAGGAAGATTGAGAGAGGAGGCAGAATGTCAGGTTAAGCTGAACAGACGAGTTTTTAATTGTTTTTTAATGGACTCAGCTGATGTCATTAATGTCGGGAGATCATTCCAAAGTCAGGATGTTATATAACAGAAGGTCCTGTTGTCACCAACAGAGTGCAGGTCAGTGTGGGGCACAACAAGATGGCCAGAATCAGAAGACCTAAGTGGGCGGACAGGAGAAGGTCACTGATGTAGTGCGGTGCGAGGCCATTTAAAGATTTGTAGATTCATAAGAGAATTTGATATTCAATCTTGTAAGACAAAGGGAGGCAGTGAAGGTTGCAATGTGCTGTAGACATTGCCCATTTTTTTAGACCTTGTAGTATTACACAAGGTCCAAGGTAAGTGGCTGAACTGCAAGTTTGCACAAGCCTGTATTCTGTCTAGGAACCTGTCTAATAATTAAGGTGATTCTCCATTATCAACTCTTCCATCTAGTTTGGTAACATCTGCACCCTTGACCAGTTTGTTTTTTATATTCTTGTCCAGATTATTTATGTATATTAAAAAGAGAGCAGCACCGATTCCTGATTGACACCACTTGTAACATCATCTAATTTGGATAAATATTCCTTTCACCATAACTATTTGTTCCTAGTGTTTAGGCCACATTTTTCCTCATATTCACACTGTGCCTTGCTCTTCCAATTCTTTTGCTTTTTTTCACTAGCCTCACTTATGAAGCTTTTTAAAAACACAGAAAAATGATTAGATAAATGATGAAAGAAAGTCTACTGGTGTCCACTGCTGTACTGATGCACAGCCTTCATGTGACATGTTTTGAGACAGTCACCAATGCACAGCACGATGCTGCAAATGGGACAGCAGAAGTGTGTTTATTTGAGCACTTTCTTTTAATATTCTATCTGCTGATTTAACATGAGAAGGCAGAATGTCAGTAGCTGAACTGCACGATCAATGCACTCCTTCTGTTATTAGGCTGCCACATTACATGTCTTTGTGGTTTTCACATTTGTCCTGATATGAACATTGACAGTAGCAATATTGTGAACAGTGCTTAGGAGGCTAATGTTTTTCTTGTCCTTGATTGCAATCATTTGGTCTTTTTGACATGCACCCACTTGCCCTTCACTGCAGCATTATACAACTGATGTCAACAGGCATATCACAACGGTTTCATCATACAGTGCTGTATACGTCCATTTCACTCTCCGTGTCAACATATGATGACCAATTCACATTGTCATACTGTAAATACTCTCATATACCTCAAGTCTTGAAACCCGAAAAATCAATCCTAAAATAAGACCCCGACTTATATGCCCGTTCAAAAATATAACACTTATTTATTTTTTTTACATCTTCTTACCTCCTCCAATCTTGCACCACTTTCTAAAGCATGTTGTTAAACATGAGAACATGGTGGCACAGTGATAGTGACGAACTGGTGCCCTGTCCAGAGATTGTTCCTGCTTCACGCAAGATGCTTGCTGCGGTGTGTGTGACCATCGATGAAATACTTTATTGCAGCAGTCCTGTCTCCCCCAAACGTACTAACCCCCTATTCCTGTCCTTCCTTTTCTTTCTCCAAGTACCCAATCGCCACACAATCAGCTCTGTAATAGACGTTAAGCCATCTGTAAGCTTAGAACGCTGATTCTTCAAAACTTTTAAGGAACATTGAAATATCTATCTATCTATCCTTCCAGTGTTGTGCCAGCCCGAGCAAGCATACTGTGTGAGGCAGGAACAATCCCTGAATTAGCTAGCGGCGTGAGACCGTGTCCTCATATGTTTAATTATTAACAATATAGATTATTTAAATGATGTTAACATTTTATCTGTATAATGTAATAAACATGTTTTGCTGCAATGTGTCACTTAAATCATCTTAAAATGATATCGTCATCATATGTAAATACGCGCTTTATAAAGTGGCTCAGGTTGTACAATATTATAGCTGTATCATAAGTTTACAGTGAGGTGATTGTACTTATAAGTACAAACAGCTCTATCAGGAGCACTTGATGAACTGATTGAGTGTGTTTAGAGTTCTTGGGATGAAACTCTTTCTGAACCGCGACGTTCGTACAGGAAAGGCTCTGAAACGTTTGCCGTATGAGAGCAGTTCAAATAGCGCATGTCTGAGGCAGCGTGTGCTTGATGCTCTATCCCGATAATTCTCTTTCCAATCAGCTATAGATCTGTGATTCACACTCAGATACAGTGATATAAATACTCCGAGTGGTGCAGTGAGAGTAATATGGAAAAAGATGATCCACTGTGGTAACCCTTAACGGGAGCAGCTGAAAGAAAAAGAAGGTGCAGTGAGAGTAACAACGCTAAAGCAGTTATGGTATTTGGAATAGTTTGGCCATTCTGTGCACCATTATATTGTTACAGGTTAATTACAATCTGATGCATTAAACTAATAAACAATATGCAGTTAATTTCAGTGTATTTATAAAGCCGCATCAGGGATGTGGATCTAAAAATAAAAGTGAAACCACACTGGAACAGTAGCACTGCTTTGACGCTGGGTGCCGCCAATCTGCAAAACCGAGTGGAGAACTTGCGTACGACAGGGTATGAGGTACTGTGGAAATGTGTGTGGCTTTACGCCAATTTTAGGTTTTATACACCGTGATGTCGGGCGGCACGGTGGCACAGTGGTAGCGCTGCTGCCTCGCAGTTAGGAGACCCGGGTTCGCTTCCCGGGTCCTCCCTGCGTGGAGTTTGCATGTTCTCCCCGTGTCTGCGTGGGTTTCATCCCACAGTCCAAAGACATGCAGGTTAGGTGGATTGGCGATTCTAAATTGGCCCGTTTGTTTGTGTGTGTCCTGCAGTGGGTTGGCACCCTGCCCGGGATTGGTTCCTGCCTTGTGCCCTGTGTTGGCTGGGATTGGCTCCAGCAGACCCCCGTGACCCTGTGTTCGGATTCAGCGGGTTGGAAAATGGATGGATGGACACCATGATGTGAGTGTGGAAACGGGAGAACGCAACATTTTTTGTGCATATGCACCGTTTATACATGAGGCCCCAGGTAATAAAACTGAACGGAAGAGTTCCAAACAAAATACAGACAGATTACAATGTCTACATTACAAAAACCTAACAGCTAATATCAGTTAGACAAAAATTCACCAAACAAGAGAGTCTTTGAACACTTGTTAAACACATTGAGGGTGTCAACAGTTTAGATCAGGGGTCTCAGAACACCAGTCCTGGAGGGCCGCAGTGGCTGCAGGTTTTCATTCTAACCCTTTTCTAAATTAGTCTCCTGTTTGTGCTGCTAATTAACTTCTTTTGAATTCATTTTAATTGACTTGCTCTTGAAGACTCACACCCCTTAATTGTTTCTTTTTCCTTAATTAGCAGTCAAACAATAATGAGATACAAAATGAACCAAAACAGGACCAGCACACTGTGCCCATCATACAATATCAGAAAATAAAGAAAGATGAAGGTCACAGGAATGTTGATCTGCTCAGGTCCACTAAAAATTTGACTAGAGCTCTTAGAAAAGAGAAAATCAACAATTTCGGAAATGTCTGCTAATGGACAATGAAAGCAGCAACAAGCCAAGGAACTGAAGAATGAGTTTAATTAACAATGAGAGTCGTTGCCTTATTAAGCAACTGGTTGGAGTTTGAGGCCCTGACTTAGTTGGTCTTCTGTTGTCTCATTCACTTCACATTTATTTTCTGTTTGGGTGCCATTTAAGGAAAGAAATGAAGCAATTCAGAGGAATGATGATGAAATAAAGGGGAACAAATCTTACAAAAACAAGTCAATTAAAATGATAGGAAAAGGAATTAATTAGCAGCAAAAACTAAAAGGATTTGAATGAATACCTGCAGCCACTGTGGCCCTCCAGGACCAGAGTTTGAGACCACTGGTTTAGATGAAGGTTGCCTGCTTGTTCCACCAGCCGAGTCTGGACTGAGGTATGATATCATGCAGAGGTGGCATCACTATACGCCATTCAACAGCAGACCTGAGTGGTCGAAAAGGAGCATAGAACCTCAGAAGTGTTTCCATATATACAGATGCTGACGCATCCAGGATTTGAACTTCATATGTGCCGTTACAGGAAGCCAATGTAGTGATCTGAAGAGAGGAGTGACATGTGCACACCTCAGCTGGTGGAATATCAGACTTGATGCTGCATCATCTACAATGGCTTAGTGACACATGCAGGCAACTCCTGCCAGTAGAGAGATGCAGTAGTCCATTCGTGATAAGACCAAATCGTGGAGCAGGAGTTGTGCTGCATGATCTGTCAGGTATGTTCTGATCTTGTTCATACTGCATAGAGTGAATTTCCATCCATCCATCCATTTTCCAACCCGCTGAATCCGAACACAGGGTCACGGGGGTCTGCTGGAGCCAATCCCAGCCAACACAGGGCGCAAGGCAGGAACCAATCCCGGGCAGGGTGCCAACCCACCGCAGTAGAGTGAATTTGCAAGTCTGACAGACCACAGAAGCACACAGCTCAACATATTCAAATATCTGCCTTAGTGTCTATTGTATATTTACTATGCAAATACACTTAACTGAGTGTTAACATGTTCTGACTTAAAACTATTGCACCTACAAAACCCAACACTAAAAGCACACAGCATTAGCCAAATATGCAAAACGGCATAGTGAGAAATCTCCCACATCCTGGGCAAAAATGAATATTTGTACAGGCAAAAATGGAATTATCTGTGAGTTGGATATGCAAAGACAAAGAAAAAAAATTTGGGGAGATTGTGCAGCTGCAGAGCGTCATGCACTGAACGCATGAACTATGAACAGGGCAGAGCATAAGCACAGAGCAGCGTCATCTCCCACAGGCATGTAGCCCTTCACAAACACCTCAGTACGTTCAACTGAAGTAAAGCAGACACCTGACCAGGAGAAATAACCGGCAGTTTGAAATCCAAGTCGATTGCTCACCGGGTGGTGGAAACTTAAAGCCAACGGTCTCTTA
The DNA here is from genome assembly GCF_900747795.2 of Erpetoichthys calabaricus. NCBI lineage: Eukaryota > Metazoa > Chordata > Cladistia > Polypteriformes > Polypteridae > Erpetoichthys > Erpetoichthys calabaricus. The sequence continues at coordinate 315,323,058 of NC_041397.2, forward strand.
GTGATTCAGCTGAACGCGAAAAGTGCCAAAAGCACCGAAGTTAAAAAACGAAGAAGATGATATCAGCGCTAAACATAAGTTCTATCTGCTCCCTGCCCGTTGAAGGCACGTTCATATGTTGTGTGTCCTGCAGCATGTACAGTTCAGGTTTTCCAGCTGACATTGTAGACAGCTTCACCTGCCAAAAGTGTTTAGTTAATTTAGAGTTGGTCGGGAAAATATGCGAATTGGAGGACCGCGTTAGGAATCTGATAGCGATTAGGCAAACCGAAAATTGGATCGACTCGGTTTGTTTAGACCAGTGGTTCCCAAAGTAGGGGTCGCGACCCTCTGGGGGGGTCGTGAGACATTGGGGGGGGGGGGGTCGCGAGATGATTTCCAAGAAATCAAATACTTTGTTTAAACTTTTTAGAAATTAATTAATCCACCCATCTCATTAGGTGAGGTGTTTTGTTGAAATTAAACGAATGAGTAAGTAACAATTTTTTAAAAAGTTATATGGTTGTTAGAGCGTTATGTTCTTTTTTGTTGTCATGCTCTTGTTTGGATAGGATATTTTGTTGAAATTCAACAAATGAGTAAATTACTATTAAAAAAAATTATATGGTTGTTAGACCATTGTGTTCTTTCGTGTTGTCATGCTCATGTTTGGATAGGCCTATTGGCGCATGTGCACCGTTGCGCGCAACATTTGTATATTTTAACCACTTCCGAGGATACTGGGGGTCACGAGTCACTGGCACGGTTATTTTGGGGGTCGTGAGCTGAAAAGTTTGGGAACCCCTGGATTAGACAATTCGGTTACTTCTGATTCGGCTTCAGTCTCTCCAGGTCCCACTGTAGTCAGTACGCAGCCAAAGTCAGCAGCACCAATTCAGCCACATGGTGAGTGGGTAATAGTAAGATGGGGGTTTAAGAAGCCAAAATGTAGTCCCTCGGCACCCAGGTCACCAATTCGGACCCAGAACAGATTCTCAGCACTCCGCAGCGCGCCTGTGGAAACTGAGAATAAGAAAGTGCTCATAATTGGCGATTCCATAGTGCGGAATGTTAGAATTCCAAATACCAGCAGTTAATGTTAAATGCCTCGCAGGGGCCATGATTTCAGACATAGAGGCCACATTGGACCGTGTCGCTGACGATGAAGTATCTATCTTATTGCTGAATGTCGGCACCAATGATATTTATTTACAGCAATCTAAGATATTAAAGCGGCATCTCTATGCATCAAAGCTAAAAGAAAATGTCGGAACCTAGTTGTATCTGGCCCCTTACCAAGATTATATAGAGGGGATGTGATTTATAGCAGATTGTGTTCCCTTCACTGCTGGCTAGAAACCTGGTGTGCAAACAAAAACATAGCGTTTGTGAACAATTGGGATGATTTTTGGGAAAGGCCTGGATTTTTCAAAAGAGATGGTCTTCATCCTAACTGGAGGGGATCTTATGTGTTATCCCAAAATATGGAAGCAATACTGCCTGGTTGACTGATTAGAGCACCATCCAGGCCGAAGACATGTGATCTTAAATCACAGGCTGTTGTTTATCCCACCTGTTACTTTCCTGAAGCTGTTACCCATAATCCCTGTTGCGGGGCATCTAGTAAATTTAGTCTTGATGCAAACCTTAAATTAATTGATAACCAAAAAATAAGGTGTATAATTAGACCAAGGGAGAAAACCAGACCCTCCACCAGGGGCATCTGTAATAGAAATTTACTTGAAATTAAAACAAAAAGTATATCGGCAGTTCAGAAAGAACCATACAGTTTTAAATGCTGCTTATTGAACATTCGCTCTCTTGGCACTAAAGCTGTTTTGGAAAATGATATTATATTTGTTGTGATGTGAGATTTTACATATAACTTGATGAATATTTTGTATGTCTTTATTTGTAATTTAAGCATAGCAATGTAATTTAGTGTTTACCACCAGCCCAGGAATGGGTCTGTTTGAATTTTATGACAGGATTTGGGGGCTATGTGTTTTAAACCAGTTTGGCAAGTGTTTCTTTGCTAAAGTCATTTCTACCCCCGCAAATGGGCTAAGGTGTACTTTAACATATGGTTTGGGGGCAGGTGTTAAGATGTTCTATTCCCCCATTGGTCTGAAGTATGGCTGTTTGGAATTGGCTTGACTCAGAGGTCTTTAAGTACTACGACGCCCTATTGGCTGTAGGGGTTCAACAGAAAATCTATAAATTTACTTGTTTAACCTTACACTCTCTCTCTTACTAACCAACATCTGAAAGAAGCATCTCTCTTACAAACCTGTGATGATGAAGACAACACAATGAAGAGCACAGCTCAGCAGCCATTTTGAACAGACATGTGGCTGAAAGCTGAGCACCAATGATGTCTTAACTAGAGACATTTAAGTAACCACAAGTCTGTGTGCCGCCTGAACTACAATATCACCATTTAATCACGTTGTATGGTTGCCAATATTAAAATATACTTTGCATTTTGTTATTATTTATTAATATTATCAATAATACATTATTTTATGTGTAACTTAACTTCTGCTTCTCTTTTTACTACATCTAATTGCCTGAGGTTATAGATATAGAAGGGAAGGTGGGGATAAGTTATACAGTAATCCCTCCTCCATCACGGGGGTTGCGTTCCAGAGCCACCTGCGAAATAAGAAAATCCGCGAAGTAGAAACCATATGTTTATATGGTTATTTTTATATTGTCATGCTTGGGTCACAGATTTGCGCAGAAACACAGGAGGTTGTAGAGAGACAGGAACGTTATTCAAACACTGCAAACAAACATTTGTCTCTTTTTCAAAAGTTTAAACTGTGCTCCATGACAAGACAGAGATGACATTTCCGTCTCACAATTAAAAGAATGCAAACATATCTTCCTCTTCAAAGGAGTGCGCGTCAGGAGCAGAGACTGTCAGAAAGATAGAGAGGAAAGAAAACAAATCAATAGGGCTGTTTGGCTTTTAAGTATGCGAAGCACCGCCGGTACAAAGCTGTTGAAGGCGGCAGCTCACACCCCCTCAGTCAGGAGCAGACAAAGAGAGAGAGAGAGAGAGAGAGAGACAGAGAAAAACAAACATCAAAAATCAATACGTGGCCTTCGAGCTTTTAAGTATGTGAAGCACCATGCAGCATGTCGCTTCAGGAAGCAGCTGCACAGAAGGGAGCAACGTGAAGATAATCTTTTAGCATTTTTAGACTAGCATCCCTATCGTCTACGTGTGCGAACAGCCCCCCTGCTCAATCCCCCTACATCAGGATCAGAGAAAGTCAGCACAAGAGAGAGAGAGAAAAGTAAGTTGGGTAGCTTCTCAGCCATCTGCCAATAGCGTCCCTTGTATGAAATCAACAGGGCAAACCAACTGAAGAAGCATGTACCAGAAATTAAAAGACCCATTGTCCGCAGAAATCCGCGAACCAGCAAAAAATCTGCGATATATATTTAAATATGCTTACATATAAAATCCGCGATGGAGTGAAGCCGCGAAAGGCGAAGCGCGATATAGCGAGGGATTACTGTATACAATAGTACCTTATAAACAGTGGTAAGTCTGTGAGATTAGGCATTCCAAGGCTACATATTAATAATACAATAGGGGAAAGTAGAGCAATATATTACTCTACCAAGACAAAACAATTGGAGTAGTCGGCAGGATTTTGGGGTAACCATGTTTTGTACCTTGTTTGCAAATACTGTTGATATATATGTGTGTGTATGTATGTGAATTTTAGGGCATCCAGTGTACAAATGTGGTGGAAGTAAACATTGTTTGGTTGCTGAATGGAATATAACCAACAAAGTGTAGAGACTTCATGTGTGTCACAAGAACACCTGCATGTTTGTTAGTGCTGGTGGTAGTGAGTCCCTAATTAAAGTGCTAGAGAGTGGTAGAACATTGCATACGTCATTCATACGGTATTTAAGTGGTTAAAGTGCTAGGGAGTGATGGGACATGTATGCATCATTCATACAGTACTTATTTGTTTAGAATCTTGGTGTATGTATGTGTATGTTTGCTTACAGGGGCAAAAGTAGGCCAACCCATAACGAAGGTGGCAAATTGTATTAGATTATAATTGTAGACTCAAGAATGCCTAAATTTATATTAAAGTCAGCCATCTTCCAGTGGAGTGGCAGAAGCAAGCAGGCCAAAGCTAGGAAATGCAAACCTGTAGTTCAGGTAGAGAAAGCAGAAGCTGAGCTGTGCATGCCAGAAAATGGAAGGGGGCTGGAAGGATTAAAAGCAGGAAAACATAGATCAGGTATAAAGAAGACAGCTGCTGTTATAAGAGATTTAATACAGTATCTTGTATTATTGGTAATAAGGAAGATCAGTATAAGAAAGAAAACAGCAAAGTTAATGAAAGTGAAAATGGAATGTTGTGTGAAAGTTTTGAAAAACGTAACAGTTGGTGTGATAATTGTGAAGTGCTAGCATGTAGAACACCCACTGCTGAAGTGGAAAGCACAGAAAGCAGGAGGAACAAGGAGAGAAAACCACCCATGGTGAAAGTTAGGGCAATAGTAACGGGATCAGACTGAAACCCTAAAACATGGGTGAGTGACTTACCTGAGACAGATTGGTGCTTAGAAAAAGAGTGGGAATGTGAGTACAAGGAGATGGAGAGAGATGAAAGGAAGGGAAAACAGAAAGGGTGTTACCTTCCATTATTATTCTCCAGTGCACCACAATCTCGAGGTGATTCTGAGGTCTATCCAGTAGTTAAAGAACATGCTACACCGATAGATATTTCACCACTGTTAAGAAAGGTAACCAGTGCTGCACTGAAATTTGATTTAGGACAAAGAAATCAGATAGAAGGCAGAGAAGCTGGTGAGTGTGAATGGCAATTGTTGACTAGAGGGCATGAAATGGATAATGGCATAAGGATACTGAGTAAAAAAAGTGTGGAATTTAAACAAGGAACAGTGGAAATAAAAGAAATTTGAGTGCTTGTGTGTGAAAGGTCTGAATGTATTAGTGCAAGAATGGCTGAGTTGGAAAAAAAGTGCACCAGTTTAGGAGTTGGTTTGAATGAACCAGGACAAGCCAAAGAACAAAGGATGGGGGATGGTGCAGCAGGAAGGTTTACAAGCTCAAGCAGCAAGTCAGGAATGCACAGGGGGGTGAGGGCCCTAACAGCTGTGCTGGGGCCAGCAGGAATTAAAAAGCACACACACTTAGGCTCAGTAATTCGAAACCTGACTGACCAGTTGTTTAAAAAGACAGCCTATGAATCTCCCTGTAATAAAATGGAGAAAAGTGAGCTGGTCTTTAGTAAAGATCACAGGTCAGTTTTAGGAGAGATGCTGGATCTGGCACTGGGATTTTGGAGAGGTTATAGCCCACACTTTCAGGTAGCAGTTACCATACAATAAAATTAAAAAAAAAAGGACACACAGGCAATGAAAAAAATAGAAGGGTAGCGCAGGAAGACGGGAAAGGGAAAATATGTATTTTCCCTTTTTGTAGTACTGATGGGGGATTTTAATGTTCACATTGATGTGGAAGACACTTTTAGCAAATGTTTTAGTTATTTGTTAAATTCAGTAGGATTTTGTCAGATTGTCAAAGGTCCAACTCATAATCATAACCACACATTAGATGTAATTATAACTTACAAAGTTAAAATTCAAAATTTAAATATTACCCCATTGAATGAAGTTATTTCTGATCACTACTTAATTACATTTGATTTATTCCTGCCCTTGCCAACACACTCCCAGATTAAAACAAAGACAGTGCAACATCTTTTTAGTTAGCCAATAAAAGGTGTCATTTTGCTTGGCTTTTCTCTAGATACTTTGAGTAAGTCGAGTGTAATTGTGGAAAACCATTTAGATCAGTTAACATCAAATGTAAGCGTGGAAAATAATTTAGATCAGCTAACATCACATTATAATGTGACCTTGAGAGATGCTCTGGACACAGTGGCTCCCCTTAAAACAAAAGTGATCAAAGCAAATAGAAACTCTCCCTGGTTTAATGAAAACATTACTTGAATAAAAAATTAAACGCTGTGTTTCTTCTTCTTCTTTCTTCCGCCTTCTCTGTCCACCACTCTGCTACTCCTCCAGTTGAGTGTTGCCCATCTCTGCTCCCAACTCCTACTTGCCTGGACAAAACAGTGCTGTCTTTTTTATTGAGGACCCAGGAGTACTTCTGGTGACATGATGTAGCCAATTGGAAGCACTTCTGAGTAATGAAGAAGCCAGGGAGATTCTCCCTTGGCAGTGCCCCCTATCATCTGCCAGGGTTACCTACAGGGCTACTCCTCCAGACTCCAACTCCCATGCAGTCCTGCAGGTATCCAAAATAAGACTCTACATGAGGGTCACTGCCATCTATTAAAGTGGGGGATGAACTGCTCCCTGCCATGCTCTCCTTCCAGTTCTTGTACTCTTCGGGCTTCCCACCCAGGATGGGGATCATAAGTTGTCCTTACCGGGTATTGCCTCTATTTAGTCCATCCTTTCATTATATAGTTTTTTCATTTGATATTTAATAGCACTGCTACACAGTTTTTAATAGAAAATTACTAGCTACATAATTTGCAATTTGAACTATGCAAATACTTTGCACATAAATGCCATACTTCCTTGCAGAATAATAGTAAATCTGATAGTGATGGAAAACGGCTCTTCGTCTCCAATACTTTAATGCAGGGTTCAAGTGGCTGGCATATGAAATTTGACGAGTAAATGTATCTCAGCAAATACCTGGCCCATCTATAGTTGTGCATGCAAACATGCGTTACGCTTGAAGCAGAGAACAAAGAGAGAAGCGTACACCACGTTCAGTAAATATCTGTCAGTCCATCCATTTCTTGCATGCTCTTTTCTGTAGTTCAGTGTTGGTTGTAAGGTAGCAAATAATCCTAAAGTCCAGGTAAGGGTTAAGAGAAATGTCTTGTAATACACAGTATGGAAAGCACCTGAGCTGCTGTAGTATAAACTTTATAAATGACTTCAAACCATCTTTCTAAAGCAAGGCAAGGTATACAATTCCACATTCATAGAAAAGGCAGGATTACAATCTTTAGGAAATGCCAAAGCTTTCATGATTCAGTATAACATTACAGATACAGCTTCTGTCTAACTATAGTGTGACTCTTTGGAAATGCAGCTAAGTTGTGTGTGTGTTGGTTTATTGATTTTTTTTTAAATTAGTTGTAATTGTTGTCATTCTTGTGTGTATCTTGTCTGTAACATAACATCAGCAAAACTAAGAAGCTGCTCATTGTCTCTAGATGTACCAAAGAGCCTCAATGTCTGATCACTATTCAAGGAGTGGATGTAGAGGTGGTCCACTCTTACAAGTACTTGGGGGTCCACATTAATGAGAGGTTGGAGAGATCTCATAACACAGAGGAACTGAAGACCAAAGGGCACAGCAGGCTTTTTATTCTTAGGAGACTGTGTTTGTTTAATGTGGGAAGTGACGTCCATCACATCTTCTATAACTCTGTGACGAGCAGTGTGGTATTCTGTGCTAATAACGTCACTTCACGAGAGCCCACCAAATCTACAAGGTAATAACAAGGGTAGGCTCAGTTATGGCACACACTCTAGACCCCTTGGAAGTCATAGAGGAGGAGAGAATGAAGACAAAACTGAGTGGCTTTATGAACAACGTTGCATGTCTTCTCTGTGACACATAAATACTGAGGACATTCAGCCAATGAATTACCTATAAGAGGTGTGTCACAAAACTCTATGGGGGCTCCTTTATACCGACAACAATGCTTCTGTATATCGCCTCACTGGGACTAGGACTGCCAAGTCAGACGTGTTTCTTCTTTTTAATTTTCTTGCTATTTAGTTATTTTGTAGTGGGTTCAGATCAAAGTGGTTTGTGTGTGTGTGTATTTACTTATGTATTTAATGAGCTTTTGTAGAAAGCAAAGTATCATCTATCTACTGTGGCGGACGGCCATTTCCCATGCCTGGCCAGGATGCCCCTTTGATGTGTATTCAGGGGGAGCAGCCCTGGACGGCGCAGTACCTCCCCCTGAACGATGGTGCCTCAGTCTCTCGCAGTGCTTCATGGTAGATGGAGTTCTCCACAGCCCTGTTGGGGTCTAGGGTGGTCGCCAGGGGGCATGGCATGGGTCCCTGAGCCCAGCTGGACTAATCTTCAGCCCCACCCGGGAGTGCAACCGGAAACAAGTGATCAAGCACCTGGAGCACTTCCGGGTGGGCCATAAAAGGAGCCAGCAACCAACACAGCGGCCAGAGTCAGGAGGAAGGAGAACAAAGCTGTGGAGGAGTGGTGGTGCCAGAGAGGAGTGTTTGGACTTTAGTGTTTAGTGCTTGGGACTGTGTTGTGGCTGGGGGGTTCACGGGGAAGACGTGCCCTCCAGCTGAAGAAAAATAAGTCTTTTTATTTTATACGTGCCTCCTGTGTCAAGTCTGTGCCAATATAGTGCCTACACTACCTATCTTGGTTGATATTTTAATACTAGCTGAAATACCTGGCATTGCACAGGAGGAAAATAAAGTGTTTTTTTTTTGTAAATTGGTTAAGAAAAATATAATTAAAAAAAAACACAACTTTAAAAATAATAATAAATTAACAAACAATGAAGACTCACTAATGTACTTGTGTTGTAATAATTCTTTACATTTATACAGCACTTTTCTCACTACTCAAAGCACTCCACACAGGGAGGACCCGGTAAGTGAACCCACAATCTCCTTACTGCAAAGCAGCAGCACTAACACTGCGCCACCTGTGAGGATATTGTAAGGTTCTTAGGACTTCATACCCTTAATCATGCCGCATAAAGTTGTCCACGTGAGAAACACACTGTGTCAAAATTGATTCCAGCAATTTTGAATGATTGTCCAAACATTGCGAGCATCAAGTGGATGATAACAGACATACAAGACCGAATCTCCAATTAGTCTGTTCCAATTGAAATTCTTTTACAGTCAATTACAGGTTAAATATTTTACCTATATAAATAAATATTATAAGTTAAATATCATAGCTATATTTGGTCTATATTTTACCTTTGATTTAGATAAGTTAATTAAATTATTTTTTTGATTATGAATGTATTAAAAAAATCCTATTTCTTTTTTATGAAAAAAGTGTAACAGCAACACATTAGCTATGATGTTGAGAAACAAACAACATTTAGTTCATTAATGAATAATGAGATCCACAAAATAAATATAGGATGTTTATGGTAGATAAAAAATAAAATTGCTTACTTATCTTGTATATAATATAACAGATGTGAATGTGAATTTCCCCTTGGGATTAATAAAGTATCTATCTATCTATCTATCTATCTATCTATCTATCTATCTATCTATCTATCTATCTATCTATCTATCTATCTATCTATCTATCTATCTATCTATCTATCTATCTAGATAGCCTATTTTAATCAAAATATAATCACGGAATACGTTCAAAGTAGCGTAAAAATGATGGGAAAAGGGAAGCCTTTTATAACGTTTTTTGACAGATTAATTTTTGTTTTGTGGTGTAGTAATACATTTTTACATGCAGAATTTTTGACGACGTAAAAAAAGTCAAACAAATTAATATTATTATTAGGCTGATTTCATTCTATTACCACTACAACACACAAAGTTGAAAGTATAGTTAACAAAAACAAACATTAAATGACAAACAAATAATACTATGGATTTTTCATGATAAAACTGTCGGTTGCTTTTATGCAGCACACCAAAAACATTCTGAGCATCAACTGGATAATAACATGCATACAAGACGGCAAGATTGTTACAGTCTGCTTTATATATAAGTCACAAAGACAGAAACAGTCCCAAACGTACTTGGGATGCCAAACCGGCCAACTCTCTTTAATTTCAAAAGCAACAGGGCCGAGGTGGTGGAGCTCAAACATAAAGAATGCTGGCAGTCACCTCCAGTTCACCCTCTGGTGGTCATTCTGAGTGTCAACTGGATTATAACATGCATAGAAGACCATAAGATCACCCTGCAAACTGCCCAGAAGGGGATGGGTTAGGGTTGATTACACCTTACAGTATTTTTAGTCAATCAATGAGAAACGTGTGTACCAAATTTCATGAAAATCGCTCCAGCCGTTCAGAAGTGATGCTGGAACATACATACATACACACAAATACATTGACTTATATATATATATATATATATATATATATATATATATATATATATATATATATATATATATATATATATATTATGATGGATGGCCGGCCAAGTATTCTGGCCCTCACCCCCAGGCTGTTAGGTGGAGCTCTCCCGACAGCATGGACGTTCCCCGAATTCCAGCTGGGCCTCATGGACCTTGTAGTTTGTATGCACAGCCCTGCTGGATACCATGGGGGCCACCAGGAGTCGCTGTAGGGAGGCTGTCGGACTGTTATGTGCCCTATAACCTGGAAGTACGTCCTAGTCACATGAACAACGTGCTTCCAGGTTGAAGAGATGGACTTTTACCCTGACCCGGAAGGAATGAGGACTTGTGGATTGTTGGACAGGAACCACTTCGGGTCAGGGGGTATAAAAGGACTGTGGGAAAGCCCAGACATTGAGCTGGGCTTGGAGGAAGGGTAGCGAAGTGTCTGGGAGCGAAGGAGAGAGAGAGAGAGAATTGTGTTTAGTGGGATTATTGATTATTATATGTGTAGTGTGGAGTGGAGGGTGCTTTGTGCACGTTATTATTGTAAAATACATAATAATTGTACACTTAATCCATTTTGGAATAAGGCTGTAACTTGACAAAATGTGGAAAAAGTGATACGCTGTGAATACTTTCCAGATGCACTATATCTTACAATATCATTGTCTAATCTACACGTCTTCATGCATGTTGAACTCAGCCAATATTAAGCCATTTCTAATTAATATAGCTCAAATGAAAGACAATTGGGGGGTAAATATTACCAAAACATGATTCTGGTGCACTGAACCATCTGGATTTCATCCTCACATGGTGCAGATCAAACTCTAATTATTAGCAGAAAGATAATTCTGACAACCCGGCTTGCTTCCCAGGTGCTCCCTGCGTGGAGTTTGCATGTTCTCCCCGTGTCTGCCTGGGTTTCCTCCCACAGTCCAAAGACATGCCGGTTAGGTGCATTGGTTATCCAAAATTGTTCATAGTGTGTGTGTGTGTGCCCTGCCCAGGGTTTGTTTCCTGCCTTGCGCCTTGTGCTGGCTGGGATTGGCTCCAACAGACCCCCGTGACCCTGTGTTCGGATAAAGCGGGTTGGATAATGGATGGATAATTTTGACAAATGCTAAGAGCATACTAAGCAACAGAAACCAATTAAAGGAATACTATATCCAAAAATGATATTAGATCAAAAAAGTGTAATGTAATGTTTTCATGTTTATGGTGTAATACATTGGTGACCAATGCTGTACAATGGCAAACAATATAAAAAAAGAATTGCTTTAACTTTCACTTTAGAGTTTTCCTTTTACATAACATTAAACAATTATGAAAAAGTAATAAAATAAATACAACTTCTGTGCTTATTTTGGCAAATATACTTAACAGTACACATGCCCAATCAAAAAACAAACACACTTCTTTTGGACTTATGAGAATGTTAGCTGTAAATGTATTAAATAAATATCTTAAGTGTTTTTTCTCTTAGCTAAAGGGCAATTCAGCTCTCCTTATTCAGGATATTGGTATGTTCTCATCCCCAAGGGAAGGTAATACGCCCAATTTCGACACACAGTTATTTATTTGACAAACACCTCCTTCAAAATTAATGAAAGTAACTGAGTACTTACAGTAAGTGTGGGGTTACAATAGAGTGTAAAAAAATACTATGTATGGATGAAATGGTCTTTTTAAAATATCATTAAAACTGAAATATATTCTGTCTGCTGTAACACAAACTATATAATCTGCAAGAAAAGTGAAGAATAGCCTGTCCCTATGGGCAAGGGAGAGGACAACAAGATGAAATTATAACCAAAACACTAGAGGGGATCAAAACCAGACAGTTGAATGATTGTGCAAATAAACTTAAGATCTAAATAAAGAAAGCCTGAAGAACTCAGCTAGAAAGTCACAAGAATCTTTTAAAAAGCACAAAACTGGATGACTATCTGCATGCGATGCCAGCTCAAATATCTTTATGCCCATTTAATTCATGTATCACAAATTCCAGGTGTTATGATTTTGTTTTATTCTTTATTTTTCTACTAAAAACTGTCAGCTCTCTAATCATCCCTTACGATGGTTTGGATTGTGAAGATTTCAAAAATCTGCGGTGGGTTGGCACCCTGCCCAGGATTGGTTCTCTGCCTTGTGCCCTGTGTTGGCTGGGATTGGCTCCAGCAGACCCCCGTGACCCTGTGTTTGGATTCAGCGGGTTGGAAAATGGATGGATGAATGGATGGATGGAAGATTTCAAAAATGTCCATTTTTGCCATTCTGATGCTAGTTTATTTAGATAGGAGTGCTGTTCCTTTCTGAGACTAACATAAAGGCATGGCTTCCCAGGGGGCTGAGGATGTGATCTCAGAGGTCACAACCTTTCAACAGTTACTGACAGGATAAACTTGACATGAGTGGTCATTTCGTATCCAGGTTTGTGGATAACTTCCTAAAAGGGTAGTGTGATTCTTTTTTTTTTTCTATCTCCAAAGAATACAACTTTTTGGCAATGTTTTTGGATTAGGGATTTTTGAGTTTTGCTTTCTGGCTTCTTGAAAGTGCAGTTAGACCTTTGGTTAGGATATCTGTGTGTATGTCTGACTATATCTCATTTTCTGTTCCTCTCCTTTCAAAAATACTGTTTCTTCATTTGAGTCAGCATAGCAGGAAGCACAACACTACAACAACAACAACATTTATTTCTATAGCACATTTTCATACAAACAATGTAGCTCAAAGTGCTTTACATGACAAACAAAGAGAAAAAAGACAAAATAAATAAGAATTAAAATTAGGGAACACTAATTAACATAGAATAAAAGTAAGGTCAGATGGCCAGGGGGGACAGAAAAAAACAAAAAACTCTCCAGACGGCTGGAGAAAAAATAAAATCTGCAGGGGTTCTGAGGCCAGGAGACCACCCAGCCACCTCTAGGCATTCTACCTAACACCTCAATCAGTCCTCATGGTATTCAGGGTTCACATGGAAGAATTTGATGATGACGGTCATGTGGACTTCTGGACTTTAATCCATCAATGCAGGGACATCACGGTGCTTTGATCAGGTGGTGGTGGTACAGATCACCACCACAGAAAACCGGAAAAAGAACACCAAAAAAGAACACTAGTCATGGAGGAGGCACTCTAGCAGCTAAATCTCAACAATGGGAGCACCCAGGTAATAACAAGATAAAATAGAACAAATATGTAACAATAATACGTTTCCTAATGGTAGATAATACTGTATCTGTGTGCCAAGATTTAGATTAGATTAGATTATACTTTATAAGGCAGACAGTTGTTTTGAGGTCAGGTAGTTAAATCATGGGGCTGGAGAGTGGTGATGAACTGCATGTTGATTAGCACAAGTGATTAGGGATTTCCCTGAACTTGCAATAATTCCATACACCATAAATAAAAGTGCAAGTCTCAGAACAAAGTAGGGCAGCAAAATGAAAGGGAAACTAAAAAGTGAAAAGTCCAAAATCTTACAAAACACTATACAGCCCATAACATGTCTACTAATCTGTGTATTAGTAGTTCAGGTGTGTCTTTTTTGGGGGGGAAACATTCAAGTGAATAAGTTCTATAAGAGTCAATATGATAGAGGAGGATATAATAGAAAAGTTCATATCTCTATTACTATGGTAGTCGGGTATGGGAGTAATCAAAGTTGTACTCTTTAGCTGTGTTTTTGGTGCATAGAGTAACGGTGTGGGAAGTTACCATTTCTATCGTGAAGAATGTTTAGAAATAAAAAGCACACTGGAGTCCCTTTTCTGTTTTGGATTTATGAAGAAATTACTTAATACTGTATGTAAAGCACACTTATAGTATTTTTTAAAGATATTACCCGAAGCCTAAAAACACACAAATAAAAGATGTGGAAGTGCCCAAACTATCTGTAAATGTCCGTCAACCTATTTTATTTAAAGCTGAACACAGTTTGCTCTCAGATAACTAATTCACCAGTACTTTTTCTCCACAAACTGGATCTCTTTCTATACAGTGGAACCTCGGTTCACAAACGTCTCGGTACACGTATAAATCGGTTTGTGACCAAAAAGTTTGCCAAACTTTTGCCTCGGTTCACGATCACACACTCGGTATACGAACAAGCCAGTTTTCCTTTCGGTTTATGCGCGCCGATGATTTCCGCACGTGTTGCATTGTTCTCGGTCAGACATGCGTGCTTTCGCTGTGAACTCTTTGGTTTCTATTTCATTTCCCTTCCAGTTCGTACGCGCTGATTACTGTATTTAAGCACGTGTTAAGCCTCTCCCTGTGCATTGTTCTCAGTCAGACGTGCGTGCTTTATCTGTGAACTCTTTGTGCTCTACAGTATTTCGTGCGCTTTTGCAGTTAACCATGGCTTCTAAGCACTGTAACCTCCCCTCCACCCAGTTCCTCCTCACTTCATGCCACAACTCGAAACATGCAAGGTGAGTTTTCTTGGTGGTTTATGGTTAGTTTTTGTATTACGGATTTTTCAAATGTTCATTTTCCGGTTCGTAGCGTGAATTGTTGCAATGTTACTTTTCTTGGTTGTTTATTAAGTTACGGATTTTTCAAATGTTCATTTTTTTTCCCTGCGATTGGGTTGTAAGGCTATAGTGTGAACTGCTGCAATGTTACTTTCTTGGTTGCTTGTGGTTGGTTTTTACATAAAGTTCGGATTTGTTCAAATGTTCCTTTTTTTTCCCCCTGTGCTTAAAACTCATTAAAAAAAGTGTTATACAGTGATCAGTTCGTAAGGCTATAGTGCGAACTCTTTCAATGTTAGTTTTCTCTGTTGTTCAAGGTTTTCTCAGTGTTATTCAATGTTTTTACATTTAGTTTACTATTACGCTGTGCATTCTATGGTGTAATTAACTATATTTGTGCTTAAAAATCTTTAAAAAAATATATTTACATACAGTTCGTACCGTCTGGAACGGATTAATTGTATTTACATACAATCCTATGGGGGAAACTGCTTCGGTTCATGACCAAATCGGTTTACGACCAGAGTTTTGGAACGAATTATGATCGTGAACCGAGGTTCCACTGTATTAGGAAAAAAAAAAAGTTTTGAAGTATATGGTTCATACTAAATTTTACACATTTTTTATAAAATCACCTCAACCAGCAAAAAGCAAAGAAACAATTGTGTAGGCTGTGTTTCCCATCTTCAGACAGGAAAAAAATCAATAATTTGCTATTGCAATTTGACTAAGAAGAAAAGCTCAGAGAAAAAATGCAAAAAGTATCCACAGTGAGTGGTGAAAACTGCCCAGCACATCACTGGTGCCTCATTGGCTGTCATTGAAGATCTCCAGTGAAAACAGCACTTGTGTAGGGCATGTCGCATCATTGGGGACTCCTCTCGCTGCAGAAATGGTCTGTTTATCCTTTTAGCTACTGGAAGGCCATATGACAGCAACAGCTGGCTGAGGAGCAGCTTCTAACCTGCAGCCATCACTCTGCTGAACTCAAAAACCACCCTTCTCACCTCACCATAAAACCATACATGTACACCCCAGGACACTCTATGTTTACAGTATGTTCATATTTTACTTCTCATTAATCATTTTGTATGTACTTTTGACTTACTCTTGTCTGTACCAATACTTATTGTTGCATTATATTTATCTGATTACTTGCGACAAACTTTTCTTGGTGTTTCTGGTTAAATACAAAGATTTCATTGACATCATACTTGTATTGAGTTCAGTGATAATAAAATTGAATTTAATACAACAGGCCTCGTGTACTACCTGTCCCTTTATGGATGGAGAACATTTCTCTTTTCATCAAGAGAGTTGTTAGAGGTTTACATAGTGACTCAAAATCAACCCAGTATGAACGTTTAAGGACATTGCTACGATACAGCCTGGGTTTGTATGTATTTCTGTGTATACAGAAGCTTGGTGATGGGGTCAAAAAGCTGCTGTCAAAGCAAGTTCAGATTTTGATTCTCTGATACTCAAAACGACAGGAAAGGTTTATTTTAGCATTGTCTCTGTATGTGCATCTGTGCATGTGTGCAGAAAATCTAAGTTGATTTTTACATTTTAAAATTATCATTATTTTTTGCATCATGTTTGTCTTGTTACCATCTCCTGCTTTATAGTTTTGGGTTCAGTTTGGTCCAGTTTTTATTTTTAAATCCTTCATAACTAGTCTAACCAATCTCCAATGATAGCTGCCATAGAAATTGCTAAAATGATAATGAATTTTTACAGTCTGTTCTGTTTAGTCATGAGACCAGACCTATTGATTTGAAAAACTTCTGCATGGGTAGTTTTGGAGACGCACCATTTATTTAAACCTACATGTAAACCTACAGCACTCCAAGAAATTTATAAGCGAGGATATCTGACAGCTGCTTGTACTAGAAGATATGCTTGAAGATGAATAGAAAGAAATGAACACAATCACACACACAGCACAACACGTCTATGCAGGTCGACGTCAACAGAGGCATTAAGCCACCACTAGACCAGACTGTCCATCTGGGCAGCTTTATTTGGCCCAATATGTTTAGTTTCAAATGAAGTTGTCCACTTCACTTGGTTTCTTTTTAATTTTACTCTATGTTTTTATGTGCACATAATAAATAGTATATAAAACTAGGGGGCTTTGCCCCCTGCTTGCTTCGCTTACCAACCCCCCTGCCTGCACTATGTGCCAGCAACTTTGTGTCTCTGCCACTCGTGTATGTGGATTTCACTTTCACCAAACCACACATCTTTTAATTCTCGCAGATATGCCTTATCATTAGGAAAAAACACTACCTTTTCCTGATGGCAACATGAATTAGACGATCTACAAGTCTCCGACTTAAAGTTTAAATCCAAACAATATATTCAATCTCTTTTCGCTGTTCTGTTATTTCACTGAGTAATAATTTCCATTTGTTTGCGCTAATGTGATCTTTACTATCATTTTTTTGAGACTTTTGAATTTTCGTATTTCCATTATCTCTAACCTGCTCTGCATGTGTATCGTGTCAATGTTTCTGAATTCTTTACGACGCTCTACTTTGTCATCTACTCTTTGTCTTTTATTTCCGGCCCCGGTCGTGGTTAAATCTCTTGGCACGATGTCTCATCTCACAGGATGTGAAAGTGTCTCTCTGAGGAAATCACGGCTCGTTTCTCTTCACAAGATTTTTTTATTATAATAATGAGATAATGTAATTGATTGTAAATTATTTTATTGGTTGTATTATATTGTAAAATCTTCCAGTAAGTGACTTCCTGCAGTAAAACTAAAGTGCAATTTACATGGAAGTACTGGATGGGCCATTACATATCAATTGTTTTTGTTATTTCTAAATTATTTTTCACGTGTTTATTGTAATCTTTTAAAATACAGTAATCCCTCGCTATATCACGCTTCGACTTTCGCGGATTTTATATGTAAGCATATCTAAATATATAACGCGGATTTTTCGTTGCTTTGCAGGTTTCTGCGGACAATGGGTCCTTTTACTTCTGGTACATGCTTCCTCAGTTGGTCTGCCCAGTTGATTTCATACAAGGGACGCTATTGGGGGATGGCTGAGAAGCTACCCAATCAGAGCACGCAGTTAAGTTCCTGTGTGCTGATTGGCTCAGCGACAGAGTGCTGCATTAACCTGGAAGTCTCATCTCACTCATTCAGCATTAACGTGCTCCTGCTACTACTTCTGGGGCCGTGTCCAAGCGCCAACAGAAGATGCAAATGACTGCAGAAAAGTTTTGGATATGTTGAAGGAAGGGAACAGCTACACCGCTGCAGGACACCATTACAGCATCAATGAGTCCACGATTCTTTTTATTTAAAAAGGAAGAAAAGAATATAAGATCTACGGCCGCAGTGTCCTTTAACCAGGGCGCAAAACGAGTTGTAAGTGGACGTGATAAGGCAGTAGTCTGGATGGAATCTGGCGGTGCTAAACAGTCGCCTGAAGAGGCTCCTTTAGAAGAGCTGTAACGCTATCCTTTGTAGTGCAGTTGTATTAAACTCATCGTTATCAGACAAGTCGTCGTGTCATTGTTGGTGAGTAACTATAATTAATTATCTACGTACAGTACTTATTACATATACATAGTTTAGTGTCACTGTACACACATTTTACTGTATACAATTTTTCTTGCATTGTATGTATTTATTGCTGGTGGCCTGTCTGTCGTAATGGTTGTAACATATGTGATATCGGAGACGCTCGATAACTTTAAAATAATATTTAGGTTTTACTGTATATAAACTGTGTTTACATACATAATTTCAACGAATCTTACCTAATATCTAAGAGAATACAAAGGGTTTATGCTGTATAATTGTGCGGGAAATGTTTATAATAGTGTGGGAGAGTTTATAAGGGCTTAAAATATATAAAAAGAACCATATAAACATATGGTTTCTACTTCGCGGATTTTCACCTTTCACGGGGGGTTCTGGAACGCAACCCCCGCGATGGAGGAGGGAGTACTGTATTTGAATTATTACTTAGTACATTCCTTGTGTTTTGTGGATGGAACCCCATGATTGCTTTTGTTTTTAGTTTTTCAATTGTTGGATTACGATTGGGACGGGTCTACTTTGTGTTGACTCTTATTTTCCTTGTGCCGTTTTTGCTTCTTTTTTGAATTACAAATAAATATTTCTTCATTTCTTCATAAAGTTGCTTCGTTTTGTGTCATCTGATCAAGTCAGAGTTTTACCGTTCCTCTCCCTTGAAAGGAATTTTTATATTTTTTAATAGACATACCTGTATAAAGTATTTTCAGCTTTTAAGCATGTTTCCCATTTGGGGCCTGTACAGTCCAGCTATGGTAGTAAGGGTCTGGCTGCCTGAGGTAAACCCATTTATAGGCAGGCTAGAGGAGGCTAGATGGTTTTGTGGGGCTTTTAGGACGCCTTACACCTGTTCACTGTGTACATGTCTCTTCAGCACAACAGGTTTGAGAGTGAAAGTGTCCTTTACATGCATTGTTCCCAGTTTTTGACTCACTTATCTGTGTCATTCACTGGTCAAGAGTCCTGTCTTCAAGTTAAAAGTGTGACCTCACATGAAATGGCCTGCTGTTTCTGGGCTACTTTCATTTTCCTGTTTTTTATACTGTTTGCTGTTGTTTAGTGTAGGTCACCATACTCCATCATTCTATCAGAAATGTTTTTTTTTTATCTCTGCTCTCTACAAAAACATATGAGTTTAGTTTTTTTTTTTCTAATCTATCACTACAAACACTGTGGGTTAAGTAACATATAGAAAATATCATTTTTTGGTGGATAATTCCTTTAACATCTAATGTTACAATTTGTTTCCTGAGTTCAACCTATTGCAATTAATGGACCTAATGGTGTAAATAGATGTTAGCTTATTGTAAGCATGCAGGGCACAACAGACATTTTCTCCTTATCGTGTATTTACATTGTGAGAATGTAATTCACAAGCTCAGCCCCTTTATTTAGATGGCAATGCCTGTAAGAAGTGATACTGATAAACAAGAATTCACAAAATCTCATTTCTTGAATATCGTTCTTTTCATCTCTAGGTGAATGCCTGTGGTGGCAGCATGGTCATTTTTAAATAGTCCCTGACAACAGTTCTGAAAGATGAGGCTGTTGTATATTTGATCACAAAAATAACACAAATAATAGCAACTAATTTAAATTATCCATTAAAAAGGACTAGGAAAAGGGTTTTATATTTGAGAAGACTGGAAAACAATCTTGTTTATCCTATACAATTAAAGATTGTTCTAAATAACATCACATTGAGACAGGAACTTTCAAATCCTTGAAATTTTATTTTTACAAACATGAGTCACAGTTCCAAATAAGTCTCTCTCAAGATCAAAATTAACACAGTGCATGGTACTATGCAAGCAATGCTTTGCAATCACAACTTAAAGATCGTGATGTTATCTTGGACAAGCTGTTTGGGCTGAATGGCCTGCTCTCATCACAATCACAACTAATACTTAAATACTTCATAAAAATGTCAGGCTGTGCCACTCCTATTAAATGTGGCTCAAGTAATGCCTAATTCATGAGTTAGTAGAAGCTGTTACCATTATAACTATGTTATAATGCCTGAGTTTACAAAGACATACACTTATAAATCATGGAACACTGCTTTATAATTAATTATCATATATACATTAGCTGTTATGCAATATGTAACAGCTAATACTAGCACTTGGAATACAATATACTGCACAATTTATAAGTACTTCAAATTGCATCCAAAGATAATAATTTTCATTTATCACTTATTTTTACAAAGTCAGTCCCCATACAGGAACAAAGGTACTGCAAGAAGAAAAGGTGTGAAAAGTTTCTGTGGGATCAAATTCACACCCGTGTTTCCAGACCCTCGTCCTGAAGCCTTGTTATCTTCTGTGACTGCAGTAGATACTTCAGGTCCAGGTTCTGTAGTGAAATAAAAAGGAAATATTATTTGCAGAATAATGCCTGGAATATAAAACAGTACGGCATCACATATAATCCTTATATATGCAATGGGTACTGGGTTGGAACCTAGCTATGTCCACATCTTTGTCAGCTGGGTAGACGCACATTTCATCCTATTTCATTGTTTTTCGGCTTTTAGCCAGACCTGTTTGTGTTGACATTTGTGCTGCCATTAGAATAAAAGTAACTTTGTGGCAATGAAGGGGTGCACGTTGTTAGCAACAATGCTCAGATAGGCTGTGGCATTCAAATGATGACTGACTGGTGTTAATGGACTCAAAGTGTGTGCCAAGAAAACACTCCACATGCCATTACACCACCACTAGCAGTCTGGACTGTTGACACAACGTATGGATTCATGAGGAAATGGATTCATACTGTTGGTGTCAAATTCTAACCCCACCATCTCAGAAGAAATCAAGATTCATCAGACCAGGCTACATTTTTCCATTCTTCAATTGGCCTCTTTTCGTCACCCTGCACCCACTGCAGTTTCAACCATTTGCTCTTGTCAGAGAGGAATCTCTCTGCAGAAATCTTTTGTTGCTCTCCCCAGATCTGTGCTTCAATACAATCCTGTCTCTGAGCTGTGCAGACAATTCCTTAGACCTCATGGCTTGGTTTTTGCTCAACTGACGGACCTTCTATAGACAGGTGTGTGCCTCTCTTAAGCTGTTCTATCAATTGAAGTGACTACTGGTGGACTCCAAGCAAGGAGTAGAAACATCTCAATGATCACCAATAAAAATCAAATGCTATTCTAAGAGTCACAGCAAAGGGTCTCAATACTGTACTTGTGTCAATGCTAGGTTTCAGGTTTTATTTTTTAAATTTGCAAAAATTCTTAAAATTCTGTTTTCACTATTGGGGTATTGACTGTTGCTTGATGTGTAAAAAAAGGAATTTAAACAATTTTAACACAAAGCTACTGAAAAAATGAGAAAAAATTGAAGACATCTGAATATTTACTGAAGGCACTGTATTTGTTTTTGCAGCTTTGTTGTGACTTTAATGGTCTATACAGGTAGTCCCCAAGTTACGGACATCCGACCTACGACTTACGAACGGGGTCGCAGCTGCAACGCATGTGTCTCAGTAACTGCCACTCTTCTGCCCGGGGACACCGCAGGAGGCAGAGGATGGATGGCGGCTGGAGGGGGGCTATTTTGCTGCTCACGCAGTGTAGTATCCCTCGGGCGACTCCTGGCAGCAAGCAGTGACCCGTGGTCCATAGTTACCGGGGCCGCAGCTACTGCTTCTGACTGGACGCATGCTGGATGGAGCGGAGGGGGACGTTTCACTGCCCGCCCACCACACACAGCTGCCACATTCGTTCTTGGTGGGCAGCTGGTAACGCTGCAAAGCGGTGACCCGGTTGTGGCTGAACGGAGGCCATTGAGGGTGAACGGGGCGGCGGGGGATAGCATTGTAGTGTGCCTCGGGTGGCTGCCTGTTGAATTGGGGGCGGTGGTTGGCAATTCACTACCCGCCTTTGGCCGGACCGTGTTCGTTCTCGGTGGGCGGACCCTGCAGGCAGGATACTGTGTGCAAGTGGAGGTAACTGTGTGGTGGGCGGGTGGTTAACCACCCCTCGCCGCCCCCATTCATTCTCAATAGCAAGCCCGCCTGTACTGTTACATACATAGCAGGAAGTTGTCTCTCATCAGTACATTAGATGTGTTGACGACGGGTGCCTTCCTGCTGTCATAGCGTGTAAAGTGCTGTGCAGAAGAGCTCATGTTAACCCTTTGTCTTCACCCTTAAAGAATGTCTCTGAAACACAAATCTGATGCAAGTGCTGGTGATACAGTAAAGAGGAGAAAAACCATCACCATGGAAAATAAAGTAGAAATAATAAAAAGGTCAGAGAGGGATGTGACACTCCATCATTCATTGGCAGAGCACTTGGTTATAGTCGGTCAGCAATAGCATTTATTAAAATAATGGACCTGTTCCGACTTACATACAAATTCAACTTAAGAACAAACCTACAGTCCCTATCTCGTATGTAACCTGGGAACTGCCTGTACTTTAATAAGTAAATGCCCTCTCTTGCGAAACTGTTACCCTTTTTTGTATTGCCAACTGTGAGCTGCTGACTTTAAGTTGTGATGGCAAAGCATTGCCTGCGTAGTACCATGCACTGTGTTAATTTTAAACTCAAACACAGGCTGTGATCTTGAGAGAGACTTATTTGGAGCAGTGAGTCAGGTGTACGTATAAAAATGCAATTATCTTACTATCTTCAAATTAGAAATTTTGTTAAACAGAAATTGCCCGATTTCCCCCACCTTGCACCCTCCACAATGCTGGAAAAAATACTGCTCAATTCCGAGGAAACAAACACTATTTCCGCAATATATAAAATCTAATTAGAGTCCCTACCTTTCAAAGATCCAAGAGAACATTGGGAAGAAGATCTCTTAATCAATATATCAGAAAAGGAGTGGAAGGTAGCAAAGCAGAGAATTCACTCGAGTTCTATATGCGCAAAGCATAGAATTATTCAACTAAAAATTATATATCGAGCTCATCTGTCTCGCTTAAAACTGTCCAAAATGTTTCCAGGCCAGGATCCAACCTGCGAACGCTGCAACCAAGCTCCTGCCTCACTGGGTCACATGTTCTGGGCCTGCACCAAACTAACATCATTTTGGACAAAAAGTGCCTCTCAGACAGCCTTGGTATCACAATCCCTCCTAACCCATTAACAGCTGTGTTTGGTGTTCTTCCAGATGGACTGGAATTGGAGAAGGACAAGCAAACGGTGATTGCATTCACTACACTCTTGGCACGCAGACTTATTTTGTTAAATTGGAAGAATCCTAATTCTCCTCTTATAAGTCAGTGGGAAACTGATGTTTTATATTATTTGAAATTGGAAAAAAATCAAATTTTCAGTTAGAGGATCTGTACAAAATTTTTTCAAAACATGGCAGGATTTAATCAATATTATTTTAGAATAAGAGAATTAACTATTATTGCATTTAACTCCCTTCTCCATCTCTTATTTACATAGATATTTACTTCTCCCTTTCTTTTGTTTAATGTTGCCTTATTAAAAAGCCTAAAGCAATTTTCCTTTAGCTAAGCTCTCCTTCTCAGGGGTGGGGTTTGATTTGTCTTCAAATTTGTTGGGTTATAAATTGATCTGTTTGTATGGAATGATTACAATGAAAATTAATAAAATAAAAATATTATAAAAATGCAATTATCTTTTTATGTTTATATCGGTTGTACTGAATTGTCCTTCTGATGGTGTGAAAACAAGTTTGTGGAAGGAGGTTGATGGAAATGGAGCAATTTAGTTTAATGACCTGTAGGTGAGACAAGAGTATTAGGGCAAAAGGGAAGACCAGTGACATGCACATTTCATTACTGAGATTCCTCTAACAGGGGATATTCTGAGTTCTGCTCTTGGCTCGATTGAGGGTCCATGAGATGGGTGTCGTCTATCAATGGAATCCTTGTCATTTGGAGTGATTAAATAGCTATGGGTTAACTGGAGGGTTCCAGGCTCTTTTTGTATCCTTTAAATGCAGTATAATGGCTGTGTGATTTTTATTCTTCTTCTTGAATTCTGAAATGCAGAAGCAAAATGTGAATGGCTCTCACAATTGGCTTCCTCTTCAGAAAAACAAGCTTTTCAAAAAAAGAATTACAGCAAAATGTTTCTCTGCATGTGCGTGTTTCACTTTTGACCACACGTTCACGTGACTCTTTCACCAAAAGGGAAGCCAAGCTTTGTGATATATTTATTAGATTCTGCCCTAATCGGAAACAGACATGTGGTAAGTCTGTAGAGGTGTTAGTGTTGGTAGAGGAAAAAAAATGTTAGCAAGAGAAGAAATGACCACTCATGAATGACTAACCTTTAACAATCCCCTTAATTAATGGTTCTCTTTTCTGTTTTCATTCAGTGCTTCAGGAATTCTCTAAAGTATGCATCCAGACATGCACTTTTATTAAAGTTGTTCAATCTAACTTGAGGGTTGGGAGGATCAGTGTGAACCCAGGCACCTCCAGAATCTATGCAGGGACCAGCCCCGAATGGGCTGCCATTCAAAGAACACTAATTCAAACATAGCAAATTTAGATTTAAATTATTGTGTATGTTGCCGAAAAAATATTGAATATTTTTTTATTATGTTTTTTACTTCCACATATATAAAGAAGTAGCTTTACTGTATAACTTAAAAAAAAACACAAAAACAAAGACTTGGCAGTATTAGAGCTATTGTTAAATCCATTGAATGTTTTTTTTTCATTAGCTAGGGTAAAATTATTACTTTCAAAAAAATTTGTATGCTGCAATCATTAGGTGTCCATAGGTTTCCTATTCTGGATGCATGCATCCATTTTTTGTGTGTTTATAATTTATATGGTGTGGCGGACGCCCCTTCAGTATATGTTCAGGGGGAGCAACCATGGGCTATTCAATACCTCCCCCTGGACGCTAGATGGCAACCCCCCTGGGTTGGAGCGGTGTCTCGGACTCCCGCAGGGCTCCATGGGAGTTGGAGTTTGGTGCAGCTCTGTTGGGTCCCGCAGGTGCCACCAGGGGGTGCTGCAGCTGGAATTCCTGAGCCCGTATGGGCAGAGTTTTTCCCACACCCGGAAGTGCAGCCTGAACTCGATAATCAAGCACCTGGAGCACTTCAGGGTGAACTATAAAAGGAGCCAGCAGCCACCACTGAGGGAGTAGGAGTCGGGAGGAGGAGTACAACGCTTGCCGAAAAGAGTGGTGTTGAAGAGTGTGCTTTAATTGTGTTTTGTTGGTGTGCTTTGGGACTGTGTACTGCCTGTGGGTCATGGGGAAGACGTGCCCCACAGGCGAAGAAAAGTAAATCATTTTGGTTGATATTAACGTGCCTCCGTTGTCAGTCTGTGTCGGGTCGGGCGCAAATATAGCGCCTTTATCACAACGGTAAAAATTTACAATAATTTGGAGCATCACATTTCGAAAAGGAACACAATCAACATGTAACTGTGGTCATCACACAGCCTTACTATAAAATAAAAATGTAATTGCTAATCAAAGTTACCTTACAATTGCTTTAAAGAAAAAGAAATCTGCTTTGTCTTAAAATTTAAATGAGCACTTTTTGCAATTAAGTAGTCTGCTTTCCAAGCTAAATCATAGTCACAAAGGTTTTATGTCCTTTAATTGTCCTTGTTTTGCCACAATGACATGCAGTGATGCTGTGTTCCATCACCAAGTGTTGCCTACGGTCTTCCTTTATGTATTTAACTACAGGACTTTTCTTAACTCTGCCATGCCCCTGACTCTTTGCAAATGTCTATGAAATCAAAGAGGTCGCAACTTTTAACATGTTGAAGTACTGTAGTTGTGGACTGTCTTCTTCTGTTAAGGCCCTGTATTATTATTGAGGAAAAACTTCTTTTGATTTTAATCAGGAATAAACAAGTCACATTATGGGCCTCCTCTTGCCATCTAGATAATGCCATCTTGGCTGTCTTTACTCTACCACAGCCCCTCTAAATCCTTGTAAGCATTCACACAGACATCCATCTATCGCTCTTGGACTCGGTAGCCTGAATATATGGTATGCTTTTACCTCACTTTTGCAAAGGCACGAATCTCAGTACCCAGAATGGTCAATGACTGACAAGAGCTCAAGTATCACCTGACTATGGTTTAATTACGCAATATAAATATCATGCAATACACTAGAGAACAAAACTTCACCTTCAGTTAAAAGATACTTTCCCAATTAAATACACACTACAGCTAAGGAGAAGACAGGCAATGCCTTCCCTTGTATACCCTGGAGCTTGGCTCGTGAGAAGCTGTGTTTATTATTTGTTGAGTCGTTCTCATTCTCTCTCCACAGCAGGTTTTTCTGCATTTGACATTCTATGTTAGCTATGTTTTTAAAAAAATATGTAACCATTATTCATCCATCTGTCCATCCATTTTCTTAACCTGCTTATCTAGCAAGGTCATGGAGCAGCTGGAGCCTATCCCAGCAATCACTGGGCACAAGGCAAGAGTAACACCTAAAAAGGGTGCCAGTACACCACAGCGTGGACACACACATACACAAAAGTCCATTTCACATTGCCAAAGTGAAATAAACGTGGACACAGGGAGCTCCCAGGACATGAACCCCAGTCTCCTTATTGCATTTGCATTATGCTACATCCTACTTGTTTACACTGTTTTCTAATGGATATAATACATTTTGTCTTTCCATTGTGTATTATTTTCCATCTGATTGCTTTGAAGACGTAGACAGAGGGGTTAACGTTCTTTAGGTCTTTGTCTCTCACCTTATTCTCTTCTTCTTGTGCATTTTCATTCTTCTTGGCTATCATATGTTCAGGGCACTAGCAAAGCAACCACACTCTGTCCTATTTTAACATGAAAGGACCTGCAATACTATTTCCTTAGGTGAAGAAAGGTTGCTCAAGTCTTTAGAAAGATGGCAGAAACCGAACACAGCCTTTATTAATATAGAAAGGGGTAAATGTGAACTATTAGGGGATATTGATAAGGGAGATGAGAGAGGAGAACTCTGCAACTCAACATCAGCAAAAACAAGGAACTGCTTACTGACTTTTGCCACACCAAAGAGCCTCCATGTCCAGTCACTATTCAGGAAGTAGATGCATAAGTGGTCCACTCCTACAAGTACTTGAGGGTCAATGATAGGCTGGACTGGTCTCAAAACAAAGAGAAACTATAGAAGAAAGGACAAATCAGGCTCTTCATTCTTCAGAGACTGTGTTCCTTTAATGTGTGTAGCGAAATCCTTCACATCTTCAATAACTCTATGATGGCCAGTGTGGTGTGCTGGGCCAATAGCGTCACTTCAAGAGAGAGGACCATCGAATCAACAAGCTAATTAAAAGGGCAGGTTCATGTTTGAGATGCATTCTGGACACCCTGGAGGTCATAGTGGAGGAGAGACTTGTAGTAAATTAACTTTTATAGTAAAAAAAGAAATAGTGACAATTTTGGTGTGGAGGTTTATAATAAATTGATCCTTAGTCAAAAGAGATGTACATTGAGGAAGTTGTTGACTGCACTACTGACTACATCAACTTCTGTATGGACATTGTAGTTCCAGTAAGAACAGTACGCTGCTATGCTAACAACAAGCCATGGATTACAAGTGACATCAAGGGCCTTTTGAACCAGAAGAAAAGGGCTTTTAAAGACGGTGATCAGCATGAGCTCAAGCGCGTGCAGAAGGAACTCCGAGTCCAGCTCAGGGCGGCGAAGGAGCAGTACAGGAGAAAGCTGGAGCAGAAGTTGCAGAATAACAGCATGAAGGAAGTGTGGGATGGGATGAAGATCATCACTGGCTGCAGCTCGAAGCGGGGTACCACCATCGAGAGAGACATGAAGAGAGCAAACCAAATGAACAACTTCTTTAACAGGTTTGACCACCCTAACCCACTCTCACTCTCACCTCGGAGTATTGCACCCTCCACACATCCTTCTGCTGATACCAGCATAGGAGAGACATCCCCACCCATAATTACAACAGCGCAAGTGAGCAGAGAGCTGAGGAGACTTCATGCCAGCAAAGCAGCGGGTCCAGATGGAGTATCGCCACGACTGCTGAAGGTCTGTGCATCGGAGCTGGGGGGCCCTCTACAGCGCATCTTCAACCTGAGCCTGGAACAGGGGAGAGTCCCGAGGCTTTGGAAAACATCTTGTATCACCCCAGTCCCAAAGGTATCACGTCCTAGTGAGCTGAATGACTTTTGGCCTGTTGCTCTGACATCACATGTGATGAAGACCATGGAGAGGATGCTGCTTCACCAACTTAGGCCACAGGTTCAACACGCCCTTGACCCTCTGTAGTTTGCATATCAGGAGAAGGTGGGAGCAGAGGATGCCATCATCTTAATACTACTCCGATTCCTCTCTCACTTGGACAGAGGCAGTGGTGCTGTAAGAATTATGTTTCTAGACTTCTCTAGCGCCTTCAACACAATCCAACCTCTGCTCCTTAGGGACAAGCTGACAGAGATGGGATTAGATTCATACCTAGTGGCATGGATCGTGGACTATCTTAAAGACAGACCTCAGTATGTGCATCTTGGGAACTGCACGTCTGACATTGTGGTCAGCAACACAGGAGCGCCACAGGGGACTGTGCTTTATCCGGTCCTGTTCAGCCTATATACATCGGACTTCCAATACAACTCGGAGTCCTGCCACGTGCAAAAGTTCGCTGATGATACTGCTATCGTGGGCTGCATCAGGAATGGGCTGGAGGAGGAGTATAGGGACCTAATCAATGACTTTGTTAAATGGTGCGACTCAAACCACCTACAACTGAACACCAGCAAAACCAAGGAGCTGGTGGTGGATTTTAGGAGGCCCAGACCCCTCATAGACCCAGTGATCATCAGAGGTGACTGTGTGCAGAGGGTGCAGACCTATAAATATCTGGGAGTGCAGCTGGATGATAAATTAGACTGGACTGCCAATACTGATGCGCTGTGCAAGAGAGGACAGAGCCGGTTATACTACCTTAGAAGGCTGGCGTCCTTCAACATCTGCAATAAGATGCTGCAGATGTTCTATCAGACAGTTGTGGCGAGCGCCCTCTTCTACGCAGTGGTGTGCTGGGGAGGCAGCATTAAGAGGAAAGACGCCTCACGTCTGGACAAACTGGTGAGGAAGGCAAGCTCTATTGTTGGCATGGAGCTGGACAGTTTAACATCTGTGGCAGAACGAAGGGCGCTCAGCAGGCTCCTATCAATTATGGAGAATCCACTGCATCCACTTAATAGTATCATCTCCAGACAGAGGAGCAGCTTCAGCGACAGACTGCTGTCACCGTCCTGCTCCACAGACAGATTGAGGAGATCATTCCTCCCCCAAACTATGCAACTCTTTAATTCCATCCGGGGGGGTAAACGTTAACATTCAACATTATACATTGTTATTGTCTGTTTTTCACCTGCATTATTATCATTCTTTAATTTAATATTATTTATTGTATCAGTATGCTGCTGCTGAAGAATGTGAATTTCCCATTGGGATTAATAAAGTATCTATCTATCTATCTATCTATCTATTAAAATGCATTATGCAGTATAGGCTGATTTCAATCAGTCACCTAATCAATCAAAAAGCTTAGCTACAAAACAGGGCAGGGTAATAAGTAAAGAGGGTGGTCAAAGGCCTGCCCAAGCCTTATATTGGCACTTTAACCCATCCATAATATGACCTTATTTTTCTGCATTGGATGCAATTCTTATTTGCCATTCCTCCATGTCAATCATTTAAATTACTAAACTTCTCTATGAATACATTAAGAATACACATACAGTACAATGGGATTTCCAAGTTCAGTCCTGAGGTTCCACTGTGGCTGCAGGTTTTCATTTCAACAAGTTTAACACATAAATGGTTTGGTCTTACTTCAAAATGATCTCACTGTTTATTTAGTCTTTTTCTTCTCTTATCATTTTGCATTCAGAAATATGTGCCCGCATATTTAAATGTAAAACAAAATTTAGAACTTTGCATTTTTTGACTTTAAATATTAGCTTTCTTTTACTTTATTCTTTTCCTTATGCCTTTTCTTGTGGCACTTACTCCTTAAATTGTACCCTAAAACCGACGATTAGTGATGAACAGGGCAGACATGGGTGTAAATGACTTGAAATACTAAATCAAAGCAGCTACTTCAGTATAAAAGAAGAGAACAGTTGAACTATGTCACTCTTTACTAACAGGTGCCAAATGCTGACATAACAGCTGATAGTGTATGGAACATTACTTTTTTTTTTTAACATTTTATTGAATTTATCAAAATCAAATAACATTTCATACAAGCAAGTCAAATTTTACAAAACTACTTTCAAATCAAATCAACCCCCACACCACGAGAAAGAGAGCTAGGCCAATAGAGCAAAACTTTAATTGTAGAATAAATAAAGAGAAAAGCCAAGCAAAATGACACCTTTTATTGGCTAACTAGAAAGATTACAATATGCAAGCTTTCGAGGCAACTCAGGCCCCTTCTTCAGGTAAGATGTAATCATATATATGTGTGTATATATATATATATTATATATATATATATGTGTGTGTATATATATTATATATATATATGTGTGTATATATATATTATATATATATATATGTGTGTATATATATATTACATATATATATGTGTATAATGTTTACATCTTGCCTGAAGAAGGGGCCTGAGTTGCCTCGAAAGCTTGCATATTGTAATCTTTCTAGTTAGCCAATAAAAGGTGTCATTTTGCTTGACTTTTCTCTACATTCATAATGGCTAACATGGTACAACACCCTAGTACTACTAGAATAAATAAATAAATAAATAAATAAAAATAGAAGAAAAAGGGAAGAGAATCTGCTTCCTCCATTTAAAAGCTTATTCTAAAATGTTATTGATGAGATCCTGCCAGGTTATGAAAAAGTTCTGCACAAACCCTCTGAGTGAGAATTTAATTTTTTCCAATTTCAGACAATATATAACATCAGTTACCCACTGACTTAAAAGAGGTGTAGGTGGTATTATTCCAATTGAGCGAGATAAGTCTACGTGCCAATAGTGTAGTAAAGGTAATCTCAGTTTGTTCGTCCTGAGGCATTTAAAGCTTTTGGTCCAGAATGATGTTAATTTGAACATTACTACTTAACACAAAATTAAATCTGTTATGTTCATACAGTCGTATTTATAGTGGCTATAGAAAAGAATCGCCTGCCTTCAAAATATTCACATTTTATTGCTGTGCCTCTGAAATGAAGACACACACAAGAAATAATTCTCCAGCTGTATTTACTCAATGCAACTTCCATCCATCCATTTTCCAACCCGCTGTATCCGAACACAGGGGTCTGCTGGAGCCAATCCCAGCCAACACAGGGCACAAGGCAGGAACCAATCCCGGGCAGGGTGCCAACCCACCGCAGGACACACACACAGCAAGGACAATTTAGACTCGCCAATCCACCTAACCTGCATGTCTTTGGACTGTGGGAGGAAACCCACACAGACACGGGGAGAACATGCAAACTCCACGCAGGGAGGACCCGGGAAGCAAACCCAGGTCTCCTAACTGCGAGGCAGCAGCGCTACCACTGCGCCACCATGCTGCCCTCAATGCAACTTACTTCCTGGTTCCTCCCTGTGTGGATAGCGCTTTGAGTACTGAGAAAAGCGCTATATAAATGTAATGAATTATTATTATTATAACAGCCAAATGAAAAATATAACAGCAACAGTTCAGAAAAAAAATAAGTAAAAAATAAGAACATAACAGAATCACTGAGATGCCCCCCCCCCCTAAAATCCTTATAAACTCAATCAGGTGTAAGTAAATCAAGTGTCACCTCCTCCATTGGATACCAAGCTAATTGTCTTCCACCTGTAATCCACTCTAATCATTTGGATTCATTCAGCTACTCTTGGAGTATTCCAGTGATTGGAAGGACATCTGAAAGCAAACAATCAACTATGGGTGGCCAGGCATTGTGAAAAGATCTCAAGGATAAAGTTGTGGACAGGCACAAATCAGGAGATGGAACCAAAACATTTCAAAGGCTTTATCAATCCCTAGGAGTTCTGTAAAATCCACAATCAAGAAGTGGAAAGCATTGAGCACTACTAGGACCCTAAATGGATCAGGTTGTCCTTCTAAACGAGGAGCAAACTACCAAGGGGCAGATAGCAACTTTGAAGCAGTTACAGGAATTTCTGGCAAAGAGTGGCCATTATGTGCAGGTGACAATGATATCATCGATGCTCCACAAATGTGACTTGTAGGGGAGGCTTGCAAGAAAAAAGCCACTCCTCACATCAAGTGTCGATTGAGCTTGAACTTGAAGATTCTGAGGCCCACATAGGAAAAGGTGTTATGGCCAGATGAGACCAAAACCAAACTATTTGTCCTCGCTGCCAATACAGCTTGCCATCCAAAGAACACGCCAGACCTACAGTAAAGCTGGGAGGGGTAGCATCCTGTTATGGGGGGGTTTCTTTGCAGAATGGACTGTGACACTTGCCAAGACAAAAGGACAAGTGGATGGGGCAAAACAGTGTCAAATTCTTGAGGAAAACTGCTAACGCGGCCAGAAGTTTGTTGATGGGAAGAAGGTTCACCTTTAAACATGATGATGACCCAAAGCACACAGCAAAGTTGACCACACAGTGGCTGAAGGAGAAAAAGGTGAATGCCCTCGTGTGGCCTCGTCAGAGCCCAGACTTAAACCCGAATGAAAATCTGTGGCGTGACTTGAAGACTGCAGTCCAGCAGCGGTCACCGTCCAATCTGACTGAGCTTGAGCAGTTCTGTAAAGACGAGGGGGCAAATATCATACAGTCTAGGTGGGCAAAGTTGGTTTAGAAGAATCCTAATAGACTCATGGCTGGAATCAAAGCAAAAGGGAGTTCCACAAAGTACTGACATGGAGGTGACCCTTTAATTATCTTAGCAATTCTGTTTTTTTATTTTTTCTGAACTGTTGCTGTTATATCTTTCACATGGCTGTTATAAACTGCATTAAGTACATACAGCTGGAGACATTTTTTGTGTGTGTCTTCATTTGAGTCTGCACAGCAACAAAATGTGAATATTCTTAAGTTTGGGGGGGTATTCTTTTCAATACCCATCACATAAAACAATACTGTCCAAAGGCTTTGACTACCACACAAATTCTTCCACTTTCGATTTAATTTTGATGTTTATCCAGACATTAGCCCAACTAACCTAATGGACAATATAGTTTATTTTGGATTTTATCACTTACCTTTAACAAAAAGCTTGACATCCAGTGAACGTGCACTTTCGGGTATGTAACAAATATATTCCCCTTCATCTGATTTTTGAATATTTGACAAGACAAGGGAAAGATTTCCCTGAAGTATTTCATTTTCATTCAAGTCAACACGTCCTGCATATTCATCCATCACATCTTTTTTTCCATTCTCGTAAAAAAGTATATTGGTACTTGGCAATTTTTTCCATACCAAAGAAAATGAGGTCCTTAAAGTTGATGCTTGGAAAATGCAAGGAAGGAGCACTTTTCTTCCAGAATTTTCAACAATATCTTCTGGCACCACTTAAAAAAAAATTAAAAAAAAAAAATTAATACAGAAACATTTTTTAGTTATTTGTTAATATGTTTTAGAAAGGTAAACTTAATTTTCAGTGTTTACTGAAAAACTTGCATAATGTAAGCAATATTTTATATCACCTTTTTTGCTTAATTTTTTAAGAGAACATGAACACACAAGAATCAACCACAAGAATGTCATTGGGTGTTCTGCCTAAATATTGAACCCAGAATCTAGAGCAACAGTTCAAGACACAGGCTGGAATTACTAAATCTGCATTTATTTTAACTATGTCACTTTGGATTAACTGAACCAGTGGTATCATCAGTAATGGCTTCAAGACTTTTACTGATGCATAATTTACAGAGGTAATGAATCCAGCAACCATGTTAAGTTCAGAAAATATTTATGCACTAGAGCATACCATCAAGGATAAGATCTTCAGAGGCTACAGCCATATAGAGAATTACAAGTGTTTAGGCTAAAAACTAGTTGATGAAAATAAACAGCATAGAAGGAATGATTCCAAAAATCAGGAAAGAAATACCAAAAGTATCTATAATAATCTTTGTACATTTAT
Source organism: Erpetoichthys calabaricus (assembly GCF_900747795.2). Lineage (NCBI taxonomy): Eukaryota > Metazoa > Chordata > Cladistia > Polypteriformes > Polypteridae > Erpetoichthys > Erpetoichthys calabaricus. The sequence continues at coordinate 315,357,299 of NC_041397.2, forward strand.
TATTTTTAAACCCATACAACAGCATGATCCAGCAAATACTCAATTAGTAGCTGGAGATCAGAGCTGGATGAAGTTCAAAAAGGTTTTTTGTAAGGCAAGCGACTTAGAATTAGCAGACTACATAACACCAGCCTATAGGCAGAGTGAAGGATTTCACTAATAATAAACCATGTACCACCACGAGTTTAAAGGCACTACTTGTTGTAAGATTTTGCATATAACTTGATAAATATTTTGTATGTCTTTATTTGTAATTTAGGCAAAGCAATGTAATTTAGTGTTACATTAATGAGTGTTTATTCCCCCCCCACTTTAGGAATGGGTCTCTTTGAATTTTACGACAGAGATGGGCGGATGTGCCTTAAACCAGTTTGGCGAGTGTTTCTCTGCTAAAGTCTTTCAACCCCCGCAAGCACACTATAAAGACATATGGTCTTGGGGGCAGCAGGTTTTAAGATGTTGCATTCCCCCATTGGTCTGAAGTATGGCTGTTTGGAATTGACTTGGATCAGAAGCTTTTAAGTACCATGACGTCCTATTGGCTCTAAGGGTTGGATAGAGAATCTATAAATCTGCTTGTTCAACCACATTCTCTCTCTCTTAGTAACCTCTGATCATGAAGAAGCCTCTCTCTCTTACCAAACTGATGAAGACCATCACACCATGAATTGAAAGGACAACACAATGGAGAGCACAACTCGGCACCCATATTGAACAGGTTTTTGGCCTGTTCTTTAGAAAGCTGAGCACCAATGATGTCTTAACTAGAGACATTTTAAACAACTGTAAGTCTGTGTGCCGCCTGAAATTACACATCACCATTTAATCAGGTTGTATGGTTGCCAATATTCAAATGTACTTTGCATATTGTTATTATTTATGAATATTACCAATAATACATTGTTTAAATTGTAACTTAACTCCTGCTTGTCTCTTACTACACCTAATTGTCTATAGATATAGAAGGGAAGGTGGGGATAAGTTATATACTATAATACCTTATAAACTGTGGTAAGTTGGGGAGATTAGGCATTCTGACAAAGGCTACATATTAATAATACAATAGGGGAAAGTAGAGCAATATATATATATTACTCTACCAAGATAAAACACTACTCGAAACTGAAAAGAGAGTTTTTAGAACAAGGAATACAGTAGACAGACAGACAGACAGACAGACAGACAGACAGACAGACAGACAGACAGATAGATAGATAGATAGATAGATAGATAGATAGATAGATAGATAGATAGATAGATAGATAGATAGATAGATAATCATGGACAGACACGTCTGCAAAAAAAAAAAAAAAATCACTTGACTGTAATCATTCTTTAACAATATAATGGTGCTCGGAATGGCCAAACTATTCAAAATACCATAGCTGCTTTAGCCTTGTTAGAAGACATCGTAAATTGAAGAGGGTGCGTATTTATAGATGATGATGACTGGCTCCTAAGTCGATTTCCATGAGCTGTCCTCTTAGAGCTGTGTGCTGAACTGGCGCCAGCTTTACAAAGGCAGACTTTGAGGAATTGTGCTCTACCTGCTCTTTTGCAAGTTCTGTCCACCCTCTGGTTTGCAGCCACAGGAGCGTTTCAATGTGAAATTGCTAACCGATCGGGTATTTCACATTCATCACCGAGTCACATTATGTCAGCTGTATGGGATGGTATTATCTGCTTGTCATCCAGACATATAAGATTTCCTTACACTGTGATTGAAATGGCAAACAAAAGCGAAATTCGCAGTAATGTCTGGTTTTCCAAATGTAATCTGAGTGACCGACTGCATGCACATTGCTATTGCAACAGCATTGGACAAGTTACATCAGCCAGGGATGAATTACCAAAAGAATGAAATGGCATTACATCATCTATACCTGAAGAGCCTTTAAAAACGGTAACTCCACACAGTCACAGGTGCTTTTTCCAACTAGTGCGGCAAAAGGCAAGCAGTCCTTTTAAAAATAAGTCATCTCAAAGAGCCATGTAAAGAACTGAGAATCGGTCCATTGTGGGCTTCAGTGCCAATCCTACACTATAAAGGCGCCTTCAGAGAATGAATTTGCTTTTGTAAATAGAAAGCATTTCAACTCTATTAATGTGCTGCTCTATAGTCCACAGATATTGTGTCGCATTTTGCATTCATGTAGCTGGCTGCATAATGTGGCACAGAATGTTGGCTTGCCCATACCTGAAGAGATGCAATATGATGAACCTAACCCAAACCCACCAAATGATAGGCCAAATCAGACAACGTTACAACTTTCTTTGAATGTAATTAGCAGAATGTAAAAACAGGTAATCAGATGCAGCATTTATTTTTTAACCAATTCATTTAAATTGTGGTCAATATCTCATGGTAGAGCCCTTACAGTATATTCCTTAGTTCATTGGCCACATTTCTATTGCAGTTTTCCACTCCAGGAGAGCATCAGTCAGCACATGACAAAATGGTCATCCAGTGGTTTCTGAGGCAGAGGTGTGTGTGCAGCCAATGCCTGAAGATGTGCTGGGCACAGCAGCACCATCATGTCCTCCACACGGGAGTTAGCTTTTGTAATATTGTCTGAAACAGAATAAACAAGACAGTGGGCTGCAACTCACCTTTTCACGGCAACTTTGATATCTGACCACATCTTTTTTATTTCAGGAACTGTGTGACTTTCTGAACTTGATCACTTCATAACTTTCTTTTCTTGCTTATACCACTGTTTAAGCCAACAAATAGTACGTTTTTCCTTGTCTCCACTTTGCACTCACTGAAATTCTTCTTTTTCTCCACATGCTTTTGTAACTGTATTTTAAAAAAACATTAAATGGAAGGGGCTATTTATATTGATTTACATATTAAAATATGCAAAATTCTGGGAAGAGTCGGGTTTGGGTTGTAGTCATGTGTGTTAAATTTCACATTCAATGGGGTTTATAAAGGGGAACTGCGTGGAATTTGGGATACTCACAGTTTTTCACATCTGGATTTGTTTGTGGATGCACACATTTCTAGTTTTGTTTGTGCGCCATGTTTAAGTGTGAATTCTATGCATGAGGCCCCTTTTCTTTGGCTGTATATTAAATACCAGTGGTTATTTCTTACCTCTTTGTACAATAATGCACTCTTCGAGAGAAAGACACCATTAGCTTAACCCAAAGTTATATTAAATGAGTTCTAGACGGAGGGGATGTCAAGCTTGTTGACCGCAGTTGCTAATCTCGTTGTTTGAGGATATCAGATTACATGATTAGAATTCACAGGGTACGTCAAATTAGATAACTATACATTCCAGCACATTTTTACATTTCCAAAGCGTTGTGATTGTACACATTTGCTGACAGCCAATAATGACTTTCAGCCACAGACTTTATCTTGTCTACATTAACTTTAGCTTCATGGAAAAGGCTGTGAATACTTATGTACATGGGATTTCTCAGTTTTTTCATTTTTAATAAATTTGCAAAAATCTCTAGTAAACTTTTTTCACGTTGTCATTATGGGGTGTTGTGTGTAGAATTCTGAGGAAAAAAATGAATTTAATCCATTTTGGAATAAGGCTGTAACATAACAAAATGTGGAAAAAGCGATGCGCTGTGAATACTTTCCAGATGCACTGTATATATTGTAAAAGACAGCCCGGCCACAGACAGACACGACACCAGAATGCCCAAAACACACACGTTTTATTTTCTCTATTTACAATATTTAAAGTGGTTGCTCAGTCCTTGCTCCTTTCGGCCACCTCCACTCATCTCTCGCAAGCTCCGTCCTCTTCCACCCGACTCCGGCTCTCCGATTGGAGTGAGGCAGCCCCTTTTATCCTGCCCCAGATGTGCTCCAGGTGCACAATGATGACCTTCCAGCAGCACTCCCCAGTGTGGCAGAAGTGCTGCCCTTGCACCATTCCTGGTCCATCAGTACTTCTTGGTGTACTGGACATGCTGTCCTCCAGGGTTCAAGGACCGTCCATTCACCCAGGGAAGAATAGTGGTGCTCTCCTAGTCCATCCTTCCTCCAGGCATCCTTGCGGGACAGGGTTCCTGGCAGTTTGTCACAATATATACATATATATATATATGGAAGAGAAGGTCTGTGATACGGTTTGCATATTTGCAGGTGGAGATCCACAAAGGGAGAAAATGAATCACGTATCATAAAGTAGTTTTTATTCCTGATCTTTTAGCTCCTGCCAGGGGCCTTCATCAGAGGATAATGCTTAGACTTACAAGAATCAAAGGCAATATATAGGAAAAATTATGTGGGGGGGCTAAGTCAGTGTGTTCGGGGGGGGGTATTGGTTGTAAAGTTTTTTTTTTATTATGAACATGTTCTTCTTAAGTTTACATATGCTGGGTTTGTGTCCAAATGTCTGTTGTTGGCGTTCTCATTTGATAGCCAAGATTCGGCCAGCTCTCTGGCACTTTTAGTACTGGCCTTAAATCTTACTTGTACATTGTCCCAGTTAAATGTATGTCCTGTTGATTTTGTATGCGTATAGATCAGTGATCGTGAGTCCTTCCTTCTGACAGCGTTACGATGCTCCTGTATACGTGTTGCGATTCTTTTTGAAGTTTGTCCTATGTATACCGTTGAGCAAGAACTGCATGGAATGCTATAAACTGCTTTTCATGTTTCTGCCGTCGATCTCTTGTTTTTAGCATTAAAGAGAACCGTGAGCAGATTGTTCGTGGGTTTGTGTGCGTGTTGCACCTTCAGACACCTTGTGGTGATAAAGGAGTGAGTGCCAGGTGGGGTGGGGATTCTGGTTCAAGTCGATTGTTTGTTGAGTTTTTTTACCATAAGGAATGCTATGCAGACAAGATATTACACTTTACCAGCAACCACCCAGTATCTCATAAATGGAGCTGTATTAAAACTCTGTTCAGAAGAGTCCACACTCATTGTAATATGAAGGAGACAAAAATGAATGAGAGACGCTATCTCTTCCGTCTTTTCACTTCAAATGGATACTCAAAAACATTCATTAATCGGAGCTGACACAGAAGACGCCAAAAAACTCAGCAAACAATCGACTTGAATCAGACCCCCACCCCACCTGGCACTCACTCCCTTATCACCACAAGGTGTCTGAAGGTACAGCGCGCATCCTGGCCAAGTCAGGCATCAGAATAGCACACAAACCCACGAACAATCTGCGCACGGTTCTCTTTAATGCTAAAAACAAGAGATCGACAGCAGAAACACGAAAACGCAGTTTATAGAATTCCATGCAGTTCTTGAGCAGCGGTATACATAGGACAAACTTCAAAAAGAATTGCAACATGTATACAGGGACATCACAACGCCGTCAGAAAGAAGGACTCACGATCACAGATCTATACGCATACAAAATCAACAGGACACACATTTAACTGGGACAATGTACAAGTAAGATTTAAGGCCAGTACTAAAAGTGCCTGAGAGCTGGCCGAATCTTGGCTATCAAATGAGAACGCCATTAACAGACACTTGGACGTGAACCCAGCATATGCTAACTTAAGAAGAACATGTACATAATAAATAAAATCTTTACAACCAATACCTACCCCCCCCCCCCCCTGAACACACTGACTTAGCCACCCCCAGAACACATAATTTTTTCCTATTTATTGCCTTTGTTTCTTGTAAGTCTAAGCATTATCCTCTGATGAAGACCCCTGGTAAGGGCTGGAAGCTCAGGAATAAAAACTACTTTATGATACGCGATTCATTTTCTCCCTTTGTGGATCTCCAGCTGCAAATATATATATATTTCAAATGAGCCCCACTATTAGCAATATAATTCTCTAAATTAGTTCACAAATAGTTCATCATACTCCATGTAATATTTCAGTTAACCATGTAAAAATAAGCTAAATAATTTCTACAAAAATGCATGTACTATTTGAATTTTAAAAATCCTGGTGAATAATTTGGCAAACAGTCCAGTTTGAAATGTTTAATTTTAATGACTAGCCATGTGCTGAACACCAAAGTCCATTCTTCTAAAACTTACAAAAAAAAAAATATCTTGCCCACATTAGTACTTTACAGCCAATTGGATTGCACATGTATGTCACTTGGTTTACTTGACAGTCATTGTTATTTGAGTAATATAATAATTTGAAAACCCTAACCTTAACAATAGTGTAACTAGACAAAGCTCTGGTGATCTGCAGCTAGACTCTATTGGTGCCCATTGGACCACCCTTGGAGCTCTAGGGTGGAGGCTCTGGGCTGCAGAGATAAACATTTGGAATAAATGCTTCACAGATTTCACCTTGAATGAGCTTCACATAGTCACCTCTAGGTGTCCGTGCAGCATACCATATCATACGATAACAATTTCAAAGTGCACTTAATACTGAGCATGGTCTTGGTTGTTGGTGGGGTGGGGAGGGGTCTAGAACCTATCTCAGCAACAATAGGGTGCAAGGCAGGAACAATATCTGGACAGGGCAGCAGTTCATCACAGGATGAATGCACACACTCACACACACACTAGGCCCAAATTAGCAAAGCCCATCCACCTAACCCACATGTCTTTGGACTTTGGGGAAAAAGCCAGAGCACTTGAAGAAAACACATGCAGGCATGTGGAGAACATGCAAATTCCATGCAGGGAGGACCCGGGATACAAATCTTGGACTCCTTACTGCGAAAGAGCAGCATTACCACCATGCAACACTTCCTTAGAGCATATGATTCAGGATTTAACTGAAAGAATCCTCTTTTGGGGCAACACAGTAGTGCAGTGGTAGCGCTGCTGCCTCGCAGTAAGGAGACCCAGGTTCACTTCCCGGGTCCTCCCTGTGTGGAGTTTGCATGTTCTCTCTGTGTCTGCATGGGTTTCCTGCCACACTCCAAAGACATGCAGGTTTGGTGCATTGGTGATCCTAAATTGTCCCTGGTGTGTGTGTGCACCCTGTGGTGGGATGGAGCCCTGCCTGGGGTTTGTTTCCTGCCTTGCATGCTGGGATTGGCTCTAGCAGACCCCCATGACCCTGTAGACAGGATATAGCGGGTTGGATAATGGATGGAATCCTCTTTTGACCAATGTTGATAAAATGTTCCACATCAAAGTGGTTTAATTTGTTTAATCTCTCAGGGTAGGAGAGAGACTTTAGTCCCTATGACATACTCGGCACTTTCCTCTGTACAGCTTCAAATGCTGCTCTGTCTTTTTTGTAGCGTGGTGACCAGAACTGCACACAGGACTCCAAATGTGGCCACCTAGAATATCAGCTAAGTGCCCTTGATTTATTATATATGCAGAAGTTTTCACAATATAACCCGACATTGGATCCCTGCATGCTTCCTTGAAGAATTAGAAAATTCCATAAAAGTAAACCTTTAAATCCTTCTGTTCCTTCAGGTTAGCCCAACTCATCTTTGGCCCTGTGTATAACGGTTTGCATAGAATTCACACTAAAACAGGGCGTACGGACAAAACTGGAAATGTACACACACACACACACACACACCGTTTATACATGAGGTCCTTTGTGTTTATAATTAATGTACCTTTTATTTCTTTGAAATCTATAAAAAATGTCTTTTCTGGTGTCAGGTTCGATCATTTCTTTTTAAGAACTCTTCCAGCTGACTAACAAACCGGTTTGGGAAGAATTTTCCTCTTATAACTCTATGTTGGTTGCTATTTTGTATATAATTTTCATATAAATAGTCATCTAATTTGGTTTTTTTTTTTTTCTTTACAAATGTTCATAGAATAGATAAAGTAGACCAAAGTCACATGTATGAATCTCCATTGATCAGCATGGCTCTTCAATTAGCAGTCCCTAGGCCTGCTGATAGATAGATAGATAGATAGATAGATAGATAGATAGATAGATAGATAGATAGATAGATAGATAGATAGATAGATAGATAGATAGATAGATAGATAGATAGATAGATAGATAGATAGATAGATAGATAGATAGACACTATTTATAAAAGAAGAAAAGAATTTAAATACTTCTTAGTACTTTTAGATAGATAGATAGATAGACAGACAGACAGACAGACAGACAGACAGACAGACAGACAGACAGACAGACAGACAGACAGACAGACTGACTGACTGACTGACTGACTGACTGACTGACTGACTCATGTTTGTTCCAGTTAGAGTAAAGCTGTGTGATTATTTTGGAATGTAAGTTTATCGGCAACAAAGGGATTTTAACTTCTGGAGATATTTCAAGACAACCTACTGTAACTTTGACACCAGGTTGATACCAGGCTCATTATCAGAAATTTCAGAGGCTATTCAGGAGTTATTACCTTATTCAAGGAGCAATGCCCCATTTATTTTAATGTGAGCACCATGTTCAGCTTGAACTACACAAGCAAGTCGGCATTCTTGCATATGGATACCATTAAGGCAAATAATCAAGTATCCATTACCAACCAGAATCTGCATTGTTCACTGCACAGTTCACTTACAACATATGTACTGGGACAAACATCTTCCAGATAATCAGATGCAATATTTGACTTTTCCAATCAATCAAATTAAGACTATGACAACCTTGCAAAGAACAGGAACACTGGAACCTGCCCTAGAAGGATAACCCACAAAGTCTATTTGATGTCTTTCCAAAGAAGCTTTTGTGGAGAAGTATGTGGGCTCATCATCCACAAACCAAACAGAGGTGGACAAAGGCAAACATCCTAGTGGTCTCAGCCTTGGTACTGGTGTGGAATGATGCTAAGCTCTCTAATAAGAAGAGTTTTGCCTAAGAAAGCAGATCTTATATTTAGACATGCTCTGTCTCCCCTTATCTTACATTACTGTATACAATAAGAGAGGCCCTGCATGAGTGTCCCTCCCCGTGGGTATGCATCTCAAATAGAAATAGTGGATTTGGGGCTCCAAAGAACACCATCTGCTGAATCTGAAGTCCTATCCTTAGGCCCGTCACTTAAGGAGGGTAACTGTAGTGGTTACTTGTCTCTATACCTTACTCCTATTTTCTGTACACCATTAAAATTAAATTTTGAAATGTCCATCTTTACAAATATCCTATTCAATTAACCATCATGTTTTTTTCTTTCATCAATGGATAAATAAAATTTGAATGTATGAACCCCAATCACTTCAACAGGTAAGTCAGCTTGTTAATGGGGCCATTTTCTTATGCATCTTCTACTTGTGTTTATGTAGCTAGAGCACTGATCAAGTTGAATTTGATTAAAGAAACCTCATCTGTCTTAAATCTCATGCTGCCTGGTGTAATAGCTAGCCCGGCCACAGACAGACATGACACCAATGTCCACAACACACGGTTTATTTAAAGACGCTATTTTCAGTTTGGTTCCAGCGACTCACACACTCCACTCCTCCCTCGCAAGCTCCGTCTTCTTCCTCCCGACTCTGGCTCCTCGAAGGGAGTGAGGCGGCACCTTTTAACATGCCCCAGATGTGCTCCAGGTGCTTGATGATGGTGTTCCGGCAGCACTTCCTGGTGTGGCAGAAGTGTTGTCCTCCAGGGCTCAGGAACCATCCAGGCAGCCCCTTGGTTGGGCCCTTGATGGAAATCAGGGGGGCTGCCCTCTTGCGTCCAGGGGAAATATTGCCCCTCTCCTGGGGCTTCCTTGACCCAGGCGTCCCGGTAGGGCAAGATCCCTGGCTGTCTGCCACACTGGAAAGGGCACTGTGTAATTATTAAGCATATGGAAAAAGAAGGGGCAGTTTTCTAAAAGTCCAAATGAAGTTCACAGGAGGGACATTATTACAGTAACTGTTGTTTTGGCTGCTCGCGCCTTCACTGTAAACCAGCCAAAAGATTCTTATTATTGACAAGCCTGAAATTAGTGACTGCTTATTCATACAGGTCTGTGGTAACATGAAGATGAAGGTCCAATATTTTAAAAGGTATACACTGAGAGGTATCACTAGATCTGATCAATAACTTGAAAGACAGAAAGTATGCCTTAAAAAAAGAGTGAAAGGATTGTCTATGATCTCTACTGAAATAGTACTGACAGAAAGTCTGGATTATATATTCTGCACATTTGAATAAACAGATGTGTTGATCTGATTTGTAATTGATTGTAGGGTTAAACAGATGACACAAAAAGACACAAGATGTTCGCAGTCCCTTCCCAGCATCTTACAGTTTTAAAAAGCAGCACTTCACCTTGAATCTATGTATCAACTCTGTACAAATCAAAAGCTGCCCTAAGTCGTAGTACTCTTGTGGTTCCTAGAAGCTGCAGCCTAACTAACCACTGACACTGCAAGAATATGCAGCACAATTCTTGGTCCAGGCTTTGGTCTTTTCACATCTGGACTACTGTAACTCTCTGCTGACAGGAACAACAAATGCAACAGCACATCTGGTGTTCAACCAGCCGAGGTGGGCACATGTCACTCCTCTCTTCAAATCTCTACACTGGCATCCTGTGGCGGCATGAATTACGTTCAGATCCTTGATGCTTGCTACAGTCAGTGGGTCAGCGTCTATACATATGGAGCAGCTTGTGAGATCCTATGCTTCTTCTTGCCAACACTGGTTTGCTAATGAACACCCTGTGGTGATGCCCCATCTGTGTGGCATCAAATCTCAAACCAGAATCTTCATGTGTAGCTCCTGGCTGGTGAAATGAGCTGCCCACCTCCATTGAGACACCTGAATCCCCTCAATGTGTTTCAGAGCCATTTGAAGACTCTCTTGTTTGGTGAATTTCTGTCTGACTGATATCAGCTGTTAGGTTTTGTAACTTTGGAATTGTAACTGGCTGGCATTTTGTTCTCAGCTCTTCACCTATAATGATTAATTTTGTACACTTTCCCTGTAGCAGTTGTTCCCAAATAGTCCCCCAGACTGATGTTTACTCAACTATGTTGACCACTTTTGGAATTTGTTTTTAGATGTAAGCACCTGCTAGGGAAATAAATATAAACCTAAACCTGAGAATGTTGTCTCATCTGGTCAGATCACCCCTCTAATATAAAGGCAGTGCTGCTAAGTAGTGCATGAATTTGGATTATGGTAACTGCTACCAGTTGTCCAACTTCATGGTTTTAGATAATAGCAGACCACTTCTTCAAGGCAAATGCTTAACTATAGAAGACCAGGTGTTATAAACCTTTTATTTTGGCAGAAATATTTTCTATTTTAAATTGTAAAGTACTAAACTCTTATTAGGCACACAAGGAAAGGTGAGATTTCTTTAACTCCCACCCTTACCTCCAATACTACATTTAGGGATTTTAACAAATAACTTTGTATTTCACAAAATTTGCTCTGTGTGTTTAACTGCATGTGTCAAATAAAATTTGATTTGATTTGATCTAAATATCTACAGTACCTATCTTCAAACTGAGTGTAGTCTTGGCATTTGGAGAGGTGCAGTGCACAGGTTACTCAATTTGTGAGCTTTCTTTGAATGCACTGAGCTCTGAAAGTAGATATATGAATTTAACTCTTACCGTATAGTAACGTCAGCATCAACAAAAGGAGAATCTTCAAACATCTGTTGAAAAAAGACAGAAAAAATGTAAAATGTTATTAAAGCAGTAGTAGGTACCACACAAGTAACTTTTCGAAAATACCTTTCACATTTTACACCTAATGACTTATTGTTCTTTAGATGAACCTATAATCAAAAACGATTTTAACAAAGCTTTTAAACAGTTCATTAATCACATTATAAAACTGCACTCACAGAAGCACAGTTTAAAATTACAAGTAAACTTAATTGTCTGGAAGGCCAAAAAGTAGACATAATGTGAAAATACCATAAATGTGCCATAGATGAAGGCAGCACAGTGGTGCAGTGGTGGTGTTTCTGCCTCAAAGTAAGGAGACCTGGGTTCGCTTCCCGGGTCCTCCCTGCATGGAGTTCACTTGTCTTCCCCGTGTCTGCATGAGTTTCCTCCCACAGTCCAAAGACATGCAGGTTAAGTGCATTGGCTATTCTAAATTGTCCCTGGTGTGTGTTTGGTGTGGGTGTGTGTGTGTGTGTGCCCTGTCCTGCCTTGTGCCCTATGCTAGCTGGGATAGGCTTTAGCACCCCACATGATCTTCTTCAGGACTACATGGGTTAGAAAATGACTGTCATTGATGAGCACACATTCTCCAGAGGGTGCAGCGATTAGTAAGACTAGAGAGACAAGATGCCCTGTACCAATGTCATACCACAATGATGAGACTTTCCAGTGATTTATTTCTACAGACAAACTGATTTTATTTATCTCTCTATCTAGTTTTATTACAGTGACTTTCATAACTGTCTGCTGTATTTTTAACAAGTTCACCAAAAATGTTAATGGGCTGTTGGGTTCCATTTATGTCAGTCAGTTTCTAACTGCTTTGCTTTCTTGTGTGTTTAAACAAATCCATGTCTTTATGTATACTCATTATGTAATTAGTGATTGGTGAAGTTTGTAATTGCATTTACCTGGGAAATTGTCACTGTGCTTTGTGCCTACACTCCATCAAGGATGAAAAAAAATAAACAAAATACAAAAAGAAACTGAATTGAATTGAATGAACAAATGAATGAACAAAGGAATGGTGTTTCTTTCCCATGTACATGGCATAAAACAGATAGAACAGGACACAACATGATTTGCTTGGCTTTAAATCCTAATAACTGGAACAGACATATATAGCAAATGGAAATTTCATCACCAGGGAAGGAAAAATGCTATGCGTAGTTCTGCCTCATTCGATCTCCAGTTAATGAGCAATGACCTTTACACATACATCAAGATTCATATACATGCAAAAGGGCAGCTGTAAACAACATTTAATTACTGGTCATAAATAAACATGTATATTTACGTAGCAGTGCTACAAAACAATATAATTAAACTAAATGAATGTAATTATCATACAACTGTTGTCTGATAAAACACAAAGAGCAATGTTGGCACTAGGCAACTGAGATGAACTCATGAAAAATTAATTAAGAAGACAATTCTAGCTCATAAATAAAACAGCAACGTCTCTTATTCAATGAAACAAATACTCCCACTTCCCTTCTCTTTTTCTATCTCGCACATCCTCTTCTTCTTTTGACTCACTTAATAATTTATGTTCTTTGAAAATGTTTATGGTTGCAAAGGCTGTTTTTAGCACCTTTAACAGTTATGAGAGGGCCTGAAGAACAATAAATGTTTATACTGATTTGATGCAGAAAATGCTTTAAACCAATGTGTCTTAACCCATAGATCACAACCCAAATGTACAGTAGTTTGGTGGATCAGCCAATACTTCAATGAAGACTATAAACAACATTTATAGAAATGAAGCATGCTGATTACAGAAAGAAACCATTGGACTTTTTAAAATGAGAATCTTGAGGCTTCACAATAAAAGCACTCGGCCGTATTCATATTACAAGCCAGCAGGTGCTCGTGGCATTGTCTTGTTGCACACCAAATTTCCAAATATACAGTGCATCCAGAAAGTATTCCCAGCGCATTACTTTTTCCACATTTTGTTATGTTACAGCCTTATTCCAAAATGGATTAAATTCATTTTTTTCCCTCAGAATTCTACACACAACACCCCATAATGACAACGTGAAAAAAGTTTACTTGAGGTTTTTGCAAATTTATTAAAAATAAAAAAACGGAGAAATCACATATACATAAGTATTCACAGCCTTTACTCAATACTTTGTCGATGCACCTTTGGCAGCAATTACAGCCTCAAGTTAGGGGTGGGCGGTATGACCAAGATTCTATATCACGGTATTTTTCTAAATTATCCCGGTTTCACGGTATTCGACAGTATTTTTTTCCCCATGCATGAGTGGATGTTAACCACATTTTCCACTGCAATTACTGGCTAAGAATAACCTATTCCACTGTCAAGAGTATTGTACATTGTACAAAAAAAAACATTTTAATGTGCACACATGTATTAATACAGTTTTGCATTGCCCCATGAAGTGATAGTTTTCAAGGGGGTGGCACTAATGGAGAAGGTATCACATTGCATGACAGATGCAGTCAAAATATTGAACCTTTTTATTGAACAAATTTTGCAAAAACAAACTAATTTTGACAACATATTTTCAACCATACAAAGAGGCATTTAGACTTAGTAAAATATCCAGAAGTGCTTGTCAAAAATTGTATTGCACCGAATATGTCTTAGAAAAGGAATAAATAGTAAATATTTTTTGTGAACCAACTACACTTTGTTAATGTTAACAATCTCTGTCCACTGACACGTTAAAGTGACTTTTTAAACAACTTTATCATCATAAAACTGCATAAAATTTAAACTAATAAATAATAACAATAAAATAAATAATAGTATTATTACTGATAGTTGCACTATTACTTCAAGCCCAGGTGCATTACACAGTATTCACCAAATTAAAATAAAATACAACAAGTGCAACTTGGTGCTGACATCTTTACCAGCTGAACCATCATTTAGGCAAACTGCATTAATATGGACCTTGCTTCAAGCTAAGCTATACTGGGAAGAAAAAAACAAACTACATGTCGAGAACAGAGTCAACATTTCAACTTTATTCTCGCCGTTTATGTCGAGATTAAAGTCGACATTTCCACTTTATTCTCATAGTTTACTTCATAATTAAAGTAGAATGTCGTAAACTAAACTTCTTCCTAAAATCAATGTTTAATAAGTTACTTAATTTACCCCGTCATAAATTAATGCAGCACATTAAATGCTTTGTGTTACGTTCCCTGACCCAGTGGTTAATCACTATGCTTCTTAAACTGACTTCCTCCGCACTAAGAGAAGACAGCGATCACCATACAGAATCCATTCATTTCATGATATTCCTGCTTTCTGAAAATTTAGAATGCTAAGATAAATACTTGATATCATTTTCATGATGAAATACATTAAAGCAGGTATTACACATGCACGGTAGTGAGGCGGTAGTGCTGCTCCCTCGCAGTAAGGGGTCCCCAGGTGTATGTTCAGTGTAGAGAACTTTATGGCAGGTGTGACGAGGCTCCAAAAAACTGGATGTATGAATAGCTATCGCACAGGTTTAACTTAAATATTGTGTAAATGTTGGGTTTGTGATCTGCTGGTCGGAGACACGAACACAGAATTCAATGCATGTTCTTCTGAGCGGGTTTTCTTTATTGCACGCATGCTGTCTCTATCTGACGTAGGCTACCAAAACCCCAGTTCCTATCCTTCCTTTTTCTTTCACCACATAACCAATCACCAAACGATAAACGTCTTTGTGAAATTAAAACTAGTTATAAACTTAGCCTACGGAGTGTTCAGAACTTTAAAAATATCTTTGTTATACATGTTTAATTATGCCATCCATTCAGAGTTGCGCCCATCTCTGAACGAATCACTTAACACAAAGCATTTAATGTGCTATATAACTTATGATGGGGTTTGAGAAAATCTAGTATGACAAATTACGAGAATAAAGTCAACATATCGACTTTATTCTCATCATAAGCGTCAAGATT
Source organism: Erpetoichthys calabaricus (assembly GCF_900747795.2). Taxonomy (NCBI): domain Eukaryota; kingdom Metazoa; phylum Chordata; class Cladistia; order Polypteriformes; family Polypteridae; genus Erpetoichthys; species Erpetoichthys calabaricus. The sequence goes on from NC_041397.2 coordinate 315,372,718, forward strand.
AAAGTGGAAATGTCGAGAATAAAGTCAAAATGTCGTCACACTATTACACAGTACCCAGGTACATTACACTGTATTGAAAACAAATAAAACAAGTACAACTTGGCTTGCAGTATTATCCAGTAGTATAAAAACAGTATTTACACATCTGACCTTTTAAAACTAAAGCATCTCCAGGCGACAGACGTGACTGCTTTTTTTCTGCTCTCTGTCCATTTTCACCGCGGAATACCTATGCTACCACCCACTATTTGGTGGTGTAGCAGTGAAAAAGAGCCCTAGTGCAACAAATCTGTGTTTAGCGGTGTAGCAGTGAAAAAGGTCCCCACTTGGAACAGTTTCCCGCTGCGCCACGTTCCGAACGTCGTTTAGGCAATTTAAACCAGTGTTGTGGTATAAGAAAAATCCATAACATAAAAAAAATAAAAAACGGTTTTCGGTATGAACCGGTATATCGCCCAGCACTACCTCAAGTCTTTTTGAATATGATGCCACAAGCTTGGCACACCTATCTTTGGCCAGATTTGCCCATTCCTCTTTGCAGCACCTCTCAAGCTCCATCAGGTTGGATGGGAAGCGTCAGTGCACAGCCATTTTAAGATCTCTCCAGAGATGTTCAATCGGATTCAAGTCTGGGCTCTGGCTGGGCCACTCAAGGACATTCACAGAGTTGTCCTGAAGCCACTCCTTTGATATCTCAGCTGTGTGCTTAGGGTCGTTGTCCTGCTGAATGATGAACCGTCGCCCCAGTCTGAGGTCAAGAGCGCTCTGGAGCAGGTTTTCATCCAGGATGTCTCTGTACATTGCTGCAGTCATCTTTCCCTTTATCCTGACTAGTCTCCCAGTCCCTGCCGCTGAAAAACATCCCCACAGCATGATGCTGCCACCACCATGCTTCACTGTAGGGATGGTATTGGCCTGGTGATGAGTGGTGCCTGGTTTCCTCCAAACGTGACACCTGGCATTCACACCAAAGAGTTCAATCTTTGTCTCATCAGACCAGAGAATTTTCTTTCTCATGGTATGAGAGTCCTTCAGGTGCCTTTTGGCAAACTCCAGGCAGGCTGCCATGTGCCTTTTACTAAGGATTGGTTCTGTCTGGCCACTCTACCATACAGTCTTGATTGGTGGATTGCTGCAGAGATGGTTGTCCTTCTGGAAGGTTCTCCTCTCTCCACAGAGGACCTCTGGAGCTCTGACAGAGTGACCATCGGGTTCTTGGTCACCTCCCTGACTAAAGCCCTTCTCCCCCGATCTCTCAGTTTAGATGGCCGGCCAGCTCTAGGAAGAGTCCTGGTGGTTTCGAACTTCTTCCACTTACGGATGATGGAGGCCACTGTGCTCATTGGGACCTTCAAAGCAGCAGAAATTTTTCTGTAACCTTCTCCAGATTTGTGCCTCGAGACAATCCTGTTTTGGAGGTCTACAGACGATTCCTTTGACTTCATGCTTGGTTTGTGCTCTGACATGAACTGTCAACTGTGGGACCTTCTATAGACAGGTGTGTACCTTTCCAAATCATGTCCAGTCAACTGAATTTACCACAGGTGGACTCCAATGAAGCTGCAGAAACATCTCAGGGATGATCAGGGGAAACAGGATGCACCTGAGCTCAATTTTGAGCTTCATGGCAAAGGCTGTGAATACTTATGTACATGTGCTTTCTCAATTTTTTTATTTTTAATAAATTTGCAAAAACCTCAAGTAAACATTTTTCACGTTGTCATTATGGGGTGTTGTGTGTAGAATTCTGAGGAAAAAAATGAATTTAATCCATTTTGGAATAAGGCTGTAACATAACAAAATGTGGAGAAGTGATGTGCTGTGAATACTTTCTGGATGCACTGTAAGAAAGCAGACCCAACAGCAGAAAAGCTCATGAACCAACACCCTGTACACTAAAGCATACAACTCTCTGCTCTATTTACTACTCCTAATTTCAACAACCTTCAAAACAATCAGACAAGCCCAGTTTATCTATTAACAAGACAAATGGACACTAAATTTGATTCAGTATTAGAGACCCATGTGTCAAGTTACATTATAACAATACAGTAGTTTAATCTATTATGTGCACTACTTTAAATGTTGAATTCATATTTTCTGTTTTGTGTGACATTCAGGGGTACATGATGGCTAGTTTATATTTAATTCTTAGATGATTCTGTAGTTATGGGTTTACAGTGATCCCTCGCTATATTGCGCTTCGCCTTTCGTGGCTTCACTCCATCGCGGATTTTATATGTAAGCATATTTAAATATATATCGCGGATTTTTTGCTGGTTCGCGGATTTCTGCGGACAATGGGTCTTTTAATTTCTGGTACATGCTTCCTCAGTTGGTTTGCCCAGTTGATTTCATACAAGGGACGCTATTGGTGGATGGCTGAGAAGCTACCCAACTTACTTTTCTCTTTCTCTTGCACTGACTCTCTCTGATCCTGACGTATGGGGATTGAGCAGGGGGGCTGTTCGCACACCTAGACTATACGGACGCTCGTCTAAAAATGCTGAAAGATTATCTTCACGTTGCTACCTTCTGTGTGCAGCTGCTTCGTGAAGCGATATGCTGCAAAGTGCTTCACATACTTAAAAGCTCAAAGGGCACGTATTGATTTTTGATTGAAAAACAAACTCTGTCTCTCTCTCCCTGCTCCTGACGGAGGGGGTGTGAGCTGCCGCCTTCAACAGCTTTGTGCTGCGGTGCTTCGCATACTTAAAAGCCAAACAGCCCTATTGATTTGTTTGCTTCACTCCTTTGAAGAGGAAGATATGTTTGCATTCTTTTAATTGTGAGACGGAACTGTCATCTCTGTCTTGTCATGGAGCACAGTTTAAACTTTTGAAAAAGAGACAAATGTTTGTTTGCAGTGTTTGAATAACGTTCCTGTCTCTCTACAACCTCCTGTGTTTCTGTGCAAATCTGTGACCCAAGCATGACAATATAAAAATAACCATATAAACATATGGTTTCTACTTCGCGGATTTTCTTATTTTGCAGGTGACTCTGGAACGCAACCCCCGCGATGGAGGAGGGATTACTGTATAGACAAGGGGGATGAGACAAAGGAGAAGAGTCGGGGGAGAACTTTGAGAATTGTCTGCAACTAAACATTAACAAAACCAAAGAACTGCTTATTAACTTTCACCGCACCAAAGAGCCTCTGTGTCCAGTCAGTACTCAAGGAGTGGAAGCAAAGATTGTCCTCTTCTACAAGCACTTGAGAATCCACGTTACTAACAGGTGGGACTGGTGTCAGAAACAAAGAGGAACTATAGGAGAATGGGCGAGAGCAGGCTCTTCTTCCTCAGGAGACTGCTTTCCTTTAATGTGGGAAATGACGTCTTTCACATCCTCTATCACTCTGTGATGGCCAATGTGTGTGGTGCTGGGCTGGTAACATCACTACAAGAGAGGCCCTTCAAATCAATAGGCTAAATAAAATAATAGACTCAGTTGTGGTACACACTCTGGACCCCCTGAAGCTCGTAGCAAAAGACAGAATGGAAACAAAAGTGCCACTATGAACAATTCGGAAGAACCTCTTTGTGACACATCAACATGAGGACTTTCAGCCAACAAACCATTTAGTAGAAGTGTGTCAAGAAACACAACTGGGGGCTCCATTATATCACTTTATACCATAGTGCCTCACTGGGACTGGGACTGCCATGTCAGAGGCTTCCTTTCAAGAGATTGCTAGTCATTCTGGTGCATTTGAAGACCAAAGTGTGTGAGTCAGTCTATCTATCTATCATCTAAAAGGTTGTCTAAAATATGAGTAACAGAGACTGAAAACTCCAGACTAAATCAATAATGAATAAACAGGCAGCAATTGATCCATTTACAACAGCTCTTAAAAAGACAATGCATAATTTGTAATAATTAAGAAATAATTTTTTGAGTGAGTATGAATCTTTTCTTTGTTTTTTATACAGATTTCTGAATGGAAAGTATCAGCAACCAAGTGCTCTTAAATAAGATGTCACAAGTTAAAAGACATTGTCCAGCACAAAGAGGCATTATTCCTTGATTTCTCTCAATGCTCCACAGTTTAAAAGTACAAATTAATCAGTTCAGATGTAATTAAAGTGCACACTTTCATTTAAGGGGATTTGCAAACATTTTGGTCACACCATGAAGAAATGACAACACTTTTTATACACAGTCCCCAACTCCATGCCATATGTGATGGTTGACTACATGGTAAATAGGCCGAATTGATAAGACTGCAATTGTCTACTTGTCTACTCTTTATTTGAGCTGATAATGGGTGTACCACAAAAGAGGGAATATAAAGTAAGGCACTCCCACACATGATTGGTGGAAAAATGGACCATCACGCAGCGTTTGGATTTGTCGGGTGGCACAGTGCTGTACAGTCCTACGAAGGACGGCTGCATTGTGATGGCTTGTGCAGTACCGAACAACACAGTGCAAAAATATAGCAATGGTCTGGGGACTACATGACAGCACATTGCTATTGCTCTTTCCACTTAGCTGCTGTAACTTGCCCCCACTTGAAAGTCCCAGGCTTTCTTTTTTGCATTCTTATCTCTCCCACACTTTTGGGTCTCTTTTCGACGAGCTGCTCTTTATTCTTCACTTATTCGTTGATGTGTCATCTAGAACGTATAAAATTTTTAAGAGCTGAGAGCACAGGATGCATGTCTGCCAAAAGCATTCCAGCAACTGAGAGGTTAGATGACCGTGATCTTGTTTGAAAATGGTTGTAAGTTGGGCATGTCTTGCAAAAGTTACTGTCTCATGGGACTTGCTTCCAAAAGTTGTAAGTATGACGTGACCCGACCGTCTCACGGGATGTGAAAGTGTCTCTCTGTCTCTCTTCAAAAGATCACGTCTCATCACCGGAAAAAAAAGTCTCATCCCAAGATATTTTTTTTATGATAGAGAGATTTATTTGTGACTCCTTCAGAGAGACCATCTATATATATAATTCACTAAGCCAGAAGACAAGTAGCCAACCATGGAAAGCACGCCGGAAGGGGCGTGGATTCACTAATACGCCGACAAGTAAGACGCCAATGGCGCACGCAGGAAGGAGCCACACCCACCAACTCTTAGACCATTGGATACAACGAAAGAATCACAGAGCCACGGCCACCAACTCGGACGCGACGCCAAGGGAAACATGCCGTCATTTCTGTTTGTCTGTGCCACAGTACACTTGCAGCTCTGAGCCACGTTGACTTTTCATTAGTCAACCTCAGTGGAACTTTGGTTCACACAGAGGCAGCACTAGAGAGAGACAGAGGGGCGCACACACACACACACACACACACACACACACACACACACACAGAGAGGCAACGCCAGAGAGAGACAAAGGCACACACAGCAGTGCAAGAGAGAGCCACGCAATCCTTTAAAACTGAAGTTAAAACACAACGAAGGAAGCAGTCTTTAAAAACCAATAAGCCCTGTGACTCTTTTTCATTAGCGTCTCACCTGCTTCAGGCCCTGCAATAGTCGAGACGCTCTCTCTGCAGCTGACCTTCTCTGTGCCTGACTCCACTACTGTCAGTCGCCTGATTAAAAATGGCCTTTTGAAGGGGAGCTATGGACCCGCTATACCACAGGAACACATTGCCTTCGAGCCTGCTCTCGCTCACTGTAACGTACTGGCTTGCTCTCTCTCTCTCCTCACTCGCTCACACACTACACAGGGGAGAAATGCCCGAAGCAGAGAGACAGATGGGGTGGGGGCTCGCGTGCTGCTGAGAGAGGGGGAGAGAGAGAGAGGTAGGGGGTAGGGGCTGGGAAGGCTTGCGTGCTGCTGAGGGGGGGGGGGGCTGGGGAGGCTCGAGTGGTGCTGAGAGAGGGGGAGGGGCTCACGTGCTGCTGAGAGAGAGAGGGGGGGCTGGGGAGGCTCCTGTGCTGCTGAGAGAGAGAGAGGAGGGGTTGGGGAGGCTCACATGCTGCTGAGAGAGGCAGCCTGCGCATGCACTGCACATGCCATGCAGCTGAGCAGGGAGCCTGGGTGTTTATGTCAGTGTTATTCAATGTTTTTACTATTACACTGTGCATTCTATGGTGTAATAATTAACTATATTTGTGCTTAAAAATCTTAAAAAAAATATATTTACATACAGTTCGTATGGTCTGGAATGGATTAATTGTATTTACATGCAATCCTATGGGGGAAATTGCTTCGGTTCACGACCAAATCGGTTTACGGCCAGAGGTTTGGAACGAATTATGGTTGTGAACCGAGGTTCCACTGTATATTGAGTCTAGAAAACATAATCAGCAAGTCTTTGATAGGCTGCAACAAAATGATAAAAGAACGGGCACATTTTTTTCTCACAAGCTGGGTGGGTGTTAGTTAGTTAATTAGTTACTCGAAGGATTTCAAGATTTAATATGCACAAGCGGTAACACTGCAAAAGCAGCCCAAACCAGAAAAGACTGCTAGCAAAAAGTGGCTGACAAATTAAACGCGTGTGCATTGTACTTACTGAAAGCGGCGTTACGGATTTTGCAAATGTTCATTTTTTCCCTCTGCTTAAAAAACATTACAAAAGCGGCGTGATTATGCGGCGTATACTACGCCGAGGGTTGGTATGCAGCGTGTAAAACAGTTTGTTGCGGATAATTTGCCTTTTACTTTAACACGAAGACAATTTCCTGTTAGATTTGCCTTTGCGATGACAATTGATAAGGCACAGGGCCAAACTTTCAAAAAGATGTGCATGTATCTGCCAAAACCAGTTTTCAGTCACGGACAGTTGTATGTTGCTCTCTCCAGAGTTCCATCTTTTCATTCACTTACTGGTATGCCTGCAGGAACACGTGCAGCGAGCGAGAGAGAGCGAGCGACACACACACGCATACAGGCGCGTGAGAGAGAGCGAGCGCTGGACGCATAAGAATAATAATACTTCATTACATTGATATACCGGTGTTTTCAGTATTCAAAGCGCTATCCACACAGGGAAAAACCGGGAAGCGAACCCAAAATCTTCCACAGTCTCCTTACTGCAAAACAGCAGCACTACCATTGCACTACAAGGCAGTTAAAGAATGCACCGGCCTCGATTTTATTTTCACTTCTGTTTACAGCGATCGGATCGTAGCGTGCATTGTTGCAATGTTACTTTCTTGGTGGCTTATTACATTACGGATGTTTCACATGTTAATTTTTTTCCCCTGTGCTTAAAAGACATTAAAAAAGTGTTTTTCAACTGTGACTCCGGAACAACTCAGTACGCAAGCTATATTAAGCGTCAACAACGAAGACTCGCTACACCTTAATGAACAAGTACTGACACTTATCCCTACCGACGAAGTAACTTTCAGCAGCGTAGCCTCCATCGTCACAGACGATCCCGCTTTCAGTCACGGACAATTGTATGTTGCTCTCTCCAGGGGTCCATCTTTTCATTCACTCACAGTGGTATCCACAAACCCACCCCATTTGGACAACTGTGTCATTCAGCAAGTGTTCACCCATCAATACATAATTATGCGGCGTATGTTACGCCGCGGGTTGGCTAGTAAAAAATGTTTTTGCAGTTTTTCATTTCAGTCAATATTACCTCAAGTTCATATTCACTGAAGTTTCATAATCAGCATTCTCCTACCCTTTGTAGTGAGAAGTCAAGCAAAATGACATCTTTTATTGGCTAACAAAAAAGATTACAATATGCAAGCTTTCAAGGCAACTCAGGCCCCTTCTTCAGGCAGGATGAATAAACATATCACCCAGGAACATGGCTAAAAGTATATGGTGATCAGATCAAGAATAGTCAAAAAAAGGTGTTTTTTTTTATAGAAAACATATATGGTAATGGGTCCAGACTCTCTCTCCATTATTCATATTTGAAATGTCCTTGGATTTAGAGCAAGTGCCCAGCATATGGAAACAAGCAACTGCTATTCCATTGGCAAAAACTGCATACCCCAAAGCATTAAGTGACTTCAGACCAGTGGCATTAACAAGATTGCTGTTTATTGACTAATTTTTAACATGATCCAGCCCCACATTTTAGTTGACAAACTGATTGATCAATTCTGTTTGGCCCCTAACTTGGTGGGGTGGATTCTGGACTTTTTAACAAACAGAACACAAAGAGTGAGTGTCAATGACTGTTTCTCTGATAACCTAAGCATATCAGTTGGCACTCCACAAGGGTGCTGCCCATCTCCTCTTTTGCTTATCTTATATACAAATGAGTGCAGGAGTTCACACAAGGAGAGGCATAAACTGAAATGTGCAGACAGCTCTGTCATTGTGAGTCTTCTACAAGATAAGGAAGATAGCCATGGACCTCTTGTTGATGAGTTTGTACAATGGTGTGATCACTCTAATTTACGACTTAATATTTCCAAGACAAAAGATATGGTTGTAGATTTCAGGTGCTCCCAAACATCCACTGTGTCAACTTTAATTAAAGGAGAGACAGTGGAGATGGTAGAGCAATACAAATATCTGGGAACAATCACTGATAACAAATGAAACTCTGATATTATCCACCCATCCATCCATTCTCTTCCGCTTATCCGAGGTCGGGTCGCGGGGGCAGCAGCTTGAGCAGAGATGCCCAGACTTCCCTCTCCCCGGCCACTTCTTCTAGCTCTTCCGGGAGAATCCCGAGGCGTTCCCAGGTCAGTCGAGAGACATAGTCCCTCCAGCGTGTCCTGGGTCTTCCCCAGGGCCTCCTCCCGGTTAGACGTGCCCGGAACACCTCACCAGGGAGGCGTCCAGGAGGCATCCTGATCAGATGCCCGAGCCACCTCATCTGACTCCTCTCGATGCGGAGGAGCAGCGGCTCTACTCTGAGCCCCTCCCGGAAGACTGAGCTTCTCACCCTATCTTTAAGGGAGAGCCCAGACACCCTGCGGAGGAAACTCATTTCAGCCGCTTGTATTCACGATCTTGTTCGCAAATCTGTAAAATAGGACAGTCATGACTTCTCTTTCTTAGGAAACTGAACTGTTTTAAAGTGGAAAAAAACAAAGAAGAAAAATAATCCATTATTACATTTGCTGTTGGTTTGGAAACTTTAGCAACAAGAATATAAAATATCTTACCAACATTATAAAAATTAACAGTAAAATTATTGGTACACAGCAGACCTCTATTACTGAAATGTACTGCAAACAGGATAGAAAGAAAGCCAACTCAATTCTGTCTGACAGATGCCATCCTCTTTGTGTGAAATTCCGGTTGTTGCCATCAGGCTGCAAATTTAGGCTTCTAAAGATAAACAGCGACAGATTTAAGAACCCGTTTATTCCTAGAGCTATAAGCATTTTAAATTCTATAATTAATAGGGATGCTGTTAAATATTACATTATGTAGTATCGTTTTGTGTACTGTTGAAAGTAATTCTTCTTCTTTGTATTGATCTTGAGGGAGTGTTTATGCAATAACACTGGTTGTCAGATGTTGTGTATTTGTTTATCTATTGGATCTTTGGAACAAAGTCTTCTGTTTTTGTACTTCCTGCTGCAAAGAAATTTTACCTCTGGGATAGTAAAGTTTACCAGACCTAACTGGTGGGTAGTGGTGGAGAGCAGCTAAAAGCTCATGCATGAGCACATCATTCGATTTGAGATTATTAAAGGAACTTTGCATGACATGAACTTTGCATGTGGCATATGTACAGTTTTATAAATCCAATTTTATTTCTTTTTTTTGTATGTATTTCATTTATACCTAAGCAAAATCCTTATAAAATCTTGCTTAGATTTCATATACATGAGGCCCAGTTGTTCTTGAATCTTATTTTTTCACAGTATCTGTTAACCTTCTAGTTTCAGTATCATCTGTGAATTTCACAGGCTTACTAACTACACCATAATTAATGTCATTAATGGGAAAGACAAAACATCAGTCCAAGGACAGACCCCTAAGTAACTGCACTGATGACAGCAGCCCAGTCTCCTCTTATTTTTTGCGCTGTTTGTCTTTGACCAATTACAGAAACCCGTTTTTATGTTACTACTGATGAAAATGACAGCTAGTTGTAGAAACAATCTTTAGTGTTGTAGCAATTTTTTTTTTATTCTCTTGTCTGCTTTGTTTAACCAGAGGACAGTCAATGGTCAACTTTTCAAAAGAGACCAATTTGGTATTATCCTCCCCTAATGATGGATGTTATTTATTTATTTATTTATTTGTTTACTAGGGGTCTTAGCCCCCTGCTCGCTTCGTTCACTAACCCACAGCCTGCATTACGCACTAGCCTTTTTGCGGTTCTGCTGCTCACGTATGGGGAAGTGGATGTACAATTTAAACAGATTTTTATTTTCATGGGAATTGTTACATATGCATAATAGAATTATTTTACATTACCAGAGTAATTAACCACATTAAAAAATATTAAACGTAATAATTTGAAAGCAAATTATGTTTCATGTTATTTGCTGTGTAATATGATTTTGTTCTGTTTGGCTTTGAAATTAACATTCATATTACTTTTTAAACTTACACTTTTACTGTAAGACTTGAGTTAAAACAATTTTTTTAATGAAATTTTCATCAATATCGCAATGAATTTTGATTCTGTGTTTGGACTTTCATTGTGACAACACAACATATAACTGCCTGCGAGTGAATTTTGTTTCTTTCTCTCTATTAAATAAAATGACTTTTTCGAATGTTTGGCTATGAGATTTGTTAATTGTCTTTGCAATAGCTATTCTAACGGGAAACTGTTAATGTTTTAATATGAATGGCATTTTAAGATCTCCTTTGTTGTCTAGTCCTGCGGTCGGTTGGCACCCTGCCCAGGATTGGTTCCTGCCTTGTGCCCTGTGTTGGCTGGGATTGGCTCCAGCAGACCCCCGTGACCCTGTGTTCAGATTCAGCAGGTTGGAAAATGGATGGATGGATTTGTTGTCTAATGTTATACATGGAAGATGTACTACATTACCTTTCTTGGATATGTTCTTCTTTCAACAGTAATTTAGATGGCAGAAGACCAGACGGTGTTAACGGTTATAAATATTCTTTGTGATATTGTAAGCTGATGTTTTCATCTTCCACACCATCACCACCAACTGTTTCAACATAGTCTATTGATATGCATTTAACCAATTTGCCGTGTAACCCGATCGTCTTTTTTGCCGTTAATTCGTTTGACTTCACCATTTCTCTGTGCTAGGATTGCCCGTGTACTCATTTCTTCTGTTGATAACCTCTTGGGATGAAATTCTTCAATAAGATTTGGACATAATACGTCTTCTTTAATTGGGAACTTAAAGTGAGGAAAATGTCAAAATTTACAAGAGCTGAAAGAGCAGGAACTGTGTCTGTCAAAAAAATTCACACGAATGAGAAGTGAGAGGACCGTGTGCGTGGTTGAAAATGGTGGAGAGGAGGGCGTGCCTTGAAAAAATCTCGTGACCAAGATCTCAATTCGCAGGACTTCTTCCAAAAAGTCTCATCTCATCACAGGATTTTTTTATATAATAGAGAGATTTATTTATTTTTCATATGATATACTGTCTTTTTCGCATGACCTTTTGGGGATCAGAGCACAGGGTTAACCATTGTAAATTGCCTCAGAACAAGTTTCAGGCTAAGGGCCTTGCTCAAGCACCCAACAGAATAGGATTCCTTCTTGCAGTAATGGCATTTAAATCAGCAGTCTTCCAGATACCAGTGCAGACTCTGTATACTGAGCCGCCACTCCACTATTTTATTACTGTAAAAAAATATACTGTAGTATCTATAGGAACAGAACTAATTCTTACTAGTCTGTAATTAGTAGACCCCATGTTCCCTCTATTTCTGTGGATTGATATTCTCTTTGTAATTTGCTAGTTGGACAACTCTCATCCAGCTCATGAATTTTATTATTTTAACACACTAATGGCTACTTTGAATATATAAATTCAAATCTTATTTAACTTCTGCTTTGAATATCCTCTTCAGTTCCTCTTTTCTGCACACTTTTCTATACTTCTAGTGACAAATTCATTTGACTACTTGGTGATTTGCTACTTATTTTGATTATTTATCTTGTGGATCTCAGGGGCTTATTTAAGTTGCTTTCATTTCTCATTTACTACAGTAGTGCTGGAAGATTAGCTTTCTGTTTGTTATAGCTTCAATAGTACTTCTTTTTCAGTTTCTGCTACAACATTTCTTTTTGTTTCTTTCTTAGCCACATTATATCCACTATGCCTAAATTATTGAACTCTTTTTAATTTGTTGTAAGTCTTTTTAGTGTTATGTTTCTCTAAAGTTATGCTCTGAATTCTAAGTGTTCTACTGTTGTTTGTACAGAATTAGAAACGTTTCATTTATATTTTATTTTCTCCACTGCCCTAACAAGTTTGTTTTCCACAAATGATGTTTCTTTGTCATGGTGTATATTTTTGTTTTTCAAAGAGAGGGGATGCAGAGGCTCAGAAGAAAAGGCCTGTATGACCATTTTATTTGACCAGCTGTATTTCATTTCTGTATTTCAGAACTGCAAGAGTGAAATGAATACTGAAGCACCATCAGCACTATCTTCTGATATTTCATAACAAATCACAAGATTAGTGTTGCCTAATACCTTTGACAGCTTCCAAGTGTGTTTCAATAAATGTGTGTATTATTTTTTGCTTCTGTATGTGAAGGTTTACATTTAATTACATTAAATTAAATCTACCTCATACATAGCCAAGGGTGAATTCTGTTGTAATGGTATGGCTGACACTAACTGAAAATCCAACTAGTTTTGTGTCATCTTCAAACTAAATGATCTTTTTCACTGATATTCTTATCTAGAATGAATTTAAAAATGAAGAAGTCAAACGGCCATTATCTATCCATCCACTGATTGTTTAATCCACTTCACCTATTTAACTGAAGCCCACCTATGACCACAAGACACACGATTTGAAGCAACTGTGGACTGGACAGAAGTCTGCCATAGGAAGTGTTCACACACACAAACACACATGCTGTCATTCACACATTGAATTTAGAATGGTCAATGATCCTAACAAGCATGCCATAGGGATGTGGTAGGATTACTAGAGAATTCAGAGAAAAACATACTGGGACATAAAAACATAGGGAGGCCATGGAATGTCCACAAAGACAGTAATAAGCAAGGGGGCTGAAACATAATGACTTACCAAACTATGATAACAAGAAGTAGCAGTGTGTTGTACAACTAACAGGCTTAAGGTCTGAATTGGGATTTTATCTATAAAAAAATTATTTATTTTACATTCATGAACTGCTTAATGGAATACTCCACCCTAAAATTACACTTTTTCTATTACCCTATTTGATCTGTTGTGGTACATGAAAAAAGTTTTTATATACCGTATATACTTGTGGATAAGTTCTCCCACAGATAAGTCAGGACTTGATTTTACTGTATAACTTTCTGGTATTTTATAATGTCGGTCATACATGTTGACTGCGGAAAACTCACGTTATTGGTCTAAGAGATTATGATATGTTAACACCCACCCACCTGAGACAGTAACCAAAAACCACATTCACAATTAGGGAATCCATTCCCAGACATTTTTCATTCCCGGGAATTAAACTGCTGTAATTCCCAGGAAAACGGAAATGACCAAGCTTGCATATATAGCGTGTTAAAGTGTAAAAATCGATCAAGAAATTACAGACTTATAGTTGAAAATAATTAAGTTGGCGCCATTGCTGCAGCTTGCACTTCATCAGACAACAGCTTTGAACAGCAACTTGAAATTGCAATACGTCAGTCTGTTGCATCCGCATTATCTGTGCCAAGAAACTTGCCATCACAGAATGATGACAAGAAACCGGATGCATCAGTAAAAGCTGAAATGGCGGTGTTTCAGAGCAACGACAAGTGCGGGCGTTGTTTAGAACAAGTGTATCAGTATCTGATGACTGTGCCACCTACTTCAGTGGAGGCAGAGCGTGCTTTCTCAGTGGCTAGCGTACTCTGCATGAAGGTGCGCTCTTGCCTGGACGACCACACACTGGACACGTTAATAATAACTCATTACATTTATATAGCGCTTTTCTCAGTACTCAAAGCGCTATCCACACAGGGAGGAACCAAACCCACAATGTCCAACAGTCTCCTTACTAGAAAGCAGCAGCACTACCACTGCGCCACCTGTGAGGACGTTGTGCTTTCTACACTCTTATTACCACAACTAAAGATACATGTACTCATATGACAGCATGAACTTCTTGTAGTTAAGGTTAGTCTTTTATATGTGTCAACATATTGCAGTAGTTTTATTAAAAATAAGTGTCGGTCGTTCTAAAACCGTTCACATGTGAGATGCCCGTGCACTGTGTCATCTCTGGGAGCCCAGGATTTCCGGGAAAGAAATGCGGGATTCCCAAATTCCCAGGAATGGAAAACCCGTCCAGGAATGGATTCCATATTCACAATGAGCTGCTGGAATAGGCAGAATAAGCATGACCTCAACAAGATGCAGAATATTGTGGAAATCTGAGCAATAAAAACTCAGATTTTTTCTTTTTTTTTTTTGTTAGTAAGACTTGTCTGGGAATTGGCCTTTAATCAGAATGTTTAGCAATCTCCATTCTGTTTGTTCAGCCTTGACATCACATTGTGGTATAGCGGGTCCATGCCTCAGATAAAAAGCCAGTTTTTAAACAGATAATTGCCACACTCGTGGCTTAAAGAGAGGGCATGGTAGTGTGGCTAGAGCGATTCCCGGGGACTTTGTGATGCGGGCGATCCTCGCTTAAGTGCATAGGTGAGGAGTCGTCCACATCCATAATTGATCCCGGGAACTGCTAATCGCCACACCTGAACAACATCTCCATTATATATAGTAGGAGTGTGAGTGCGGAAAGAGGAAAGAAGAGAAGAAACAGAGGACGGAAAAAGAGAACGGAGGTTAAGGGAGATGAAGGCAGGAGGCGATGAAGCTGGTGCTGGAGCGAGTGAGAGCACTAGCGAGAGCAGCTCATTGAAGGTTGAATGCAGCTGGTAGGACAGCCCTGGAGGAGTGTTAGGCCAACTCTCGGAGGGGAAGATTGAAGCGGTCGCTCCAGCTGATCAGTTTGGAGGAGCTGGAGTGACCTGTAGAGAAGTCGACTTGCCGTTGAAGAAAGCGATAGTCAAGGAGGCTTGGGAGTGTTGAGCCCCAGCGTGAGTGCCCTGGCCGCTGGGGAGGGAACCCAGGCTTCGGTCGAGTGGAGCACTACAGAGCCAGGAACTGGAAGGTTTCAAGACCAGCAGAAGTAAGAGAAGGTCAGCTGCAGGTAGGGCGACTCCTCTGTTGCATAACCTAGATGGGAGAAGCAAGGGAGTCGCCAGTAGAAAGAAGGCACCGGGCTTTGTTTTTAAGGGACTACTTCCAGCCATTGTTTTAAACCTCATTTTTATGGATTTATTTAAGGGATTTTAACCTCCACAATTTCACATAAATGGATCATTTATTTATTAATGTTTTGATAACACTGCACTACTTATTTGAATATTTTGTTTTTGACTGTTTTAAATAAAAGCACTCTGCACTTTTTGCACCATCCCCTTGCTTCGTTGTTGATGTCTTCACTGTCCAGTTACATTACCAATGGTGTCGGGTTCAAGAGTTCCCAGAAGCTAGATGGGAGCGTGGAGCAGAACCTGCATTATCACATACATGCATTCTTCGACAAGACTTCTTGATACTAGTTAATTAAAGTGTCAGTCTCATTTTCTCCAAAAGTCATTCAAACATCTCAATCACAACAGAAGATTGAAATGCAATGAATGATCTCAGACCCATGTGAGATCCCTTGCAGTGCATTACCCCTCATATTTTCATACTGGCTTTCCAGTTCCTTGTCTGTAACCTTCACCATTCTCTTAATGTGCAATTGAAGGTTATCTTTAAAGTTGATGAGACTTGCACCTTTCTGAAAGGTAATGTTTGTATTGTTAGTACTCTCCCTGCTTTTTATTTTTCAGTCTGTCGAGATGTGTGTGTTATCCTGAGGCACCACATTTTTAAGCTAAGCAAGTGATTCTAGTCCAGTGTGCTGCAGAAAGGGCACAGTGGAGAAAAAAGTGACAAAAGACTTCCTAGATTCTTTTAAATAGATTTAACTCAATTTTAGCTATTAAGTGTTCATTTTGTAAACAGAAGGGCATTTCACTGACAAAGGCTCAGCTGTGGAAATAAATGAGATAAAGAGGCACATTAAATATGAAATTGATATAGAAGACTGTAGGGATGCACCGATACCACTTTTTTGGAAAACGAGTACGAGTACGAGTACTTGCATTTCAGTACTCGCCGATACCGAGTACTTAATAAAAACATGATTTAAATTTACAGGTAACAGGCAGCCAGTTGGAGCGTGTGCGCGACACACGGCAGACTTGGGAGCCCTGCGTCATTCATGGCTTTAATCATGTTTTTGGCATTGTCACGAAGCACAACATGTACTGATGTTTTAGGTATACCCCATGTCTGGAGCATTTCCTCAAACACATGCGTTATAGCCTGGCTGGTGTGCGAGCCGCGGAATTGTTTCGCATGTAATATGGCTCGTTGCGGCGTGAAACTCTCATCTATCCACTGGGAGGTTAGGCTAATTAGCGACACGGGGCTAACACTGCTTGTCCAAATATCCGTGGTGAAACTAAACGCAGAGGAGGCTTGCAGTAGGCTGTGGATATGTTTTTACACGGAGTCATGTAGTTTAAGCCAGGGGTAGGCAACGTCGGTCCTGGAGTGCCACAGTATGTGCAGGTTTTTGTTCCAACCCAGTTCCTTAACGAGAACTCAATTATTGCTGATGAAGCACATATTCCTTAAGTGACATTTTAATGCTTCATTTTAGTGGTCTCGCTTGTTAAGGTTCTCCAACCTTAATTGCTTATTTCAATCTTAAACTGCTGCATTCAGTGTTTTAATTGCTCCTTATTAGCAATAAGATGTAAAAGACAAAGCAGCCAGCAGTTCTCCAGCTAGCTTTTTTCCAATTACATCTGTGTGTGTTCATCATGCACGGTTTGATTTAATAAAACACTTAATAGAAAAATGTGACAGACTGAAAATGATCTGTTTTAGGCTTCAAATCATTTGGATGATATCCTTGGAAAGGAAAAAAACCTACGATATAAAAGCCTTACATTGCACAGACTAACAGGCCATAAAATTAAATAAGGTCTGAGATTGGCAATGATTGGTTTCTAATTAAGCAATTGGGTTGGAATGAAAACCTGTAGCCACTGCGGCTCACCAGGATCGACATTGCCTACCCCTGTTTTACATCTTATTGCTAATAAGAAGCAATTAAAACACTGAATGCAGCAGTTTAAGATTGAAATAAGCAATTAAGGTTGGAGAACCTTAACAAGCGAGACCACTAAAATGAAGCATTAAAATGTCACTTAAGCAATATGTGCTTCATCAGCAATAATTGAGTTCTCGTTAAGGAACTGGGTTGGAACAAAAACCTGCACATACTGTGGCACTCCAGGACCGACGTTGCCTACCCCTGGTTTAGGCAGCTCCGTGTCAGTCATGTAGCGGCGGCTTGGGTCATCATATCTGGGCTCCAGAACATGGAGGAGACGCAGGAATCCCACATTTTCTACCTCCGAGAGTGGCTGGTCACTCAATGCAATGTACTCGATAATTGCCTGTGTTATTTTCACAGCACGTGGATTGTCTCTGGACATTTTCTCTCGTCTTGCAAGAGTTTGCTGCAGCGTGGGTTGTGTTGGTTTAGAAGCGTGGGTAAACTCTTTGTACTCGTTGTCGTGTTGGGATTTTAGGTGCTTGATTAAATTACTTGTGTTAAATGCGCTACCTTTTGAGCCTCCTCTGGACAATTTCGCTGAGCACAATTTGCAGTTCGCCTTTGTTTTGTCGTCTTCATTCACTTTGAAATAGTTCCACACGGCTGACATGTCTCGTCTCGCCTCGCCTTCTCCCCGCTCTGAGCTGCAGCCGGGGCCTGGGGGAGGGCACTCGGCGCCTGTGATTAACCCCTTACACGCCGCTCAAACATAGACATTTCTCAGACTGTGGTATCGGTCCCCGGTATCGGGGGACTTTTAACAAGTACGAGTACTTTAGAAAATGTGGTATCGAGGCCGATACCAGATACCCGTTTCGGTATCGGTGCATCCCTAGAAGACTGTCTAGTGTTTAAAAATACATTTTTAACACTTTTATCTATGCAGTGTTCATTTTGCAAGCAGCTTACAGAGGCACACATTTCTACAACAACAGCTCAGCTATGGAAATGAGTGTCCCCTCTGGGGGAAAGGGATGCAGAGGCACAGTAGATACGAACGTGCAAATGAAAATGGTTTGATAGGCTTATTAAAGACACTGTGCAGTGTTTCAACTACACCATGTTCACAGTTTCAAACTACCACGGTCAACTGTGCATGTAATATACAGGAAAAAGAGTTTTATAGGACAAAAAACCCTGCTGTAAAAATGAGATACTCCCCCAATTTAAAGGGGTGGCCATGACAGGGCAAGAGATAGTTTTAGGTCTATCAAAAAAAAACAAAAACAATTTCATTCATGCAGACTTAATCACTCACATGACAGAGGTGAAATTTGAGTTCCACAACAAAGCCTTTCCAGTGGAAATCCATCCATCCATCCATTATCCAACCCACTATCTCCTAACTACAGGGTCACAGTGGCTTGCTGGAGCCAATCCCAGCCAACACAGGGTGCAAGGCAGGAAACAAACCCCGGACACGGTGCCAGCCCACCGCAGGGCACACACACACACACACGCGCGCGCCAAGCACACACTAGGGACAATTTAGGATCACCGATGCACCTAACCAGCATGTCTTTGGACTGTGGGAGGAAACCCATGCAGATAAGGGGAGAACATGCAAACTCCACACAGGGAGGACTGGGGAAGCGAACCCAGACAGGTCTCCTAACTGCGAGGCAGCAGCGCTACCCACTGTGCCACTGTGCCGCCCTGTCCTGTGGAAATGTTTTTGTTTTTTTTCTCTTTTCCCCCCAGAGAAAAACTACGATGAGTAAATGTTTAAGGCACCATGTATGACATGAAAGTGAATTAGTATATTTATTTTAACAATTTGTCTTTAAAATGTCTTTATAAAGAGTTATTGAGCATCAAGTAATGAATTATTATTATTTTTATTTTACTAAATCTTATTTTCGTTGATGAGCTCCCATTGAAGAATTTCTTGGTAACAGATTATACAGTGTTCACGCCAAAACGACTTAAGTAACAACTAGCAAATGTCATTTTCCGATATCATTTTAACAAATTTTAAGACCCAAGCGCAGCCATGCAACGGGTGACACCTCTGCACCACACTAGTTAAGTTTACTGTCCGCTGTCAAAACAGTAAAATGACAATAACGTATAATACATCTGAAACCTTACAATGCAGTCATCTCAACATTGCTGTGCTTGAGAAAACATCGGGCAAGCTGCTGCGCGTTAAATCAAAAGTGAAACGACATGCAAAGATGTGCGAACATGAGGAGGTTTGTGACGATCACACCATAGTGCGCCAGCATCAAAGCAGAAGGGACACTGAAATCTACAGGCACAGAGATCTTTATAACAGAGGACCTACATGATGGGCAGATGAGTTTCAAATGTTTTGCATGTCTTCTTTGCGTTTTGGTGACATGTTGTGTCACATTCAGCCCTTTCGTTCATCATTCTGGAACAAGCGTAACCATCTACTCATTCAAATTCACCATTTGGAATACATGGCCGCCGTGTTGTTAGAACTATTTTCTCCATGTATGCTTTGCTCCCAGCGCAGATGCATGAACTGTACACTTTAGTAGAATGCGGGTCTTGGATATCCAAAGGGGAACCAGGAAATCCGTACAGACACATATGTCAATGGCACATCCGCTCAACAAAAATAAATTAGATTCAAAATTTCAATGCTTTCATTCACCACTGGCTATCTAAGTTGAAACCAGGTCTATTTTTGGTCACACTTGTGACCATTTTAGTCACAGTCTGGAGCCCTGTGATGAGTTAAAGAATCCATCTTCCAATCAGTCACATTTTATTTTATTTCTATTTGTTTATTGTTTATTTAATTTATTACAAGGGAGTACATTCCATACAAACAAGTCACACTTGGCAAAAGTAAATTCAATTCATCCACCACCCATGAGAAAGAGAGAAAGGCCAACAGCCAGAGTAAAATTTTAAGAGCAGTAAACTGGGAAAGGAGTCGTTCTCCTCAATATAAGTGCTTATTCTAAAATGTTCTTGATTAGATCCTGTCAGGTTTAAAACAAAGTTTTGAACAGAATCAGTCACATTTTAAATTTGGAAAGTAAATCACCAGCAATGACAACTGCAGCTATGCAGAGAATTGTGTAGCTCAACCCGGCAGCTAAATCATAACTCTAAATGCTCTTTTGCAGGTGAACATTATTCAATTAATAGAGATTTACAGACTAACCCATCTTCATCAGATCCAAGACAAATTGTAAAGAGGAACACACCAGAATATGCCCTCAGTCCCACTGCGCAGCTTCTGACAGCTGTCTGTTTCAACACCATGGGTGTACTCCTACAGACGGTCTGCGATACACATGAGAAAGACTGTGCATGCAGTGACCACATTACTCTTGTGCCTTGCACACAACAAACCCTGAAGTTGTGGGTTCAGATCCAGCTACTGATACTGTGTGACCCTGAGCAAGCCACTTCACCTGCCTATGCTCCAACTGGAAAACCAAAACAAATATAACCAATTGTATCTAAAATATTGTAAGTCACCTTGAATAAAAGCATCAGCCAAATAATAACTTCTTCTTTCGGCTGCTCCCCAACAGAAAGTAATAATAATAATAATCATAATAATAATAATAACAACAACAACACAGTACTTTGTATGACACTAAAAGTAGTTTTCATGCCAGTGTGGCCATACCTGGCATTGTAGGTGCACTGGATGCAATGCTTATCCCTATTCACACTCCCAGACTCTTGCATCCCATCTACACCTGTCAAAAAGGATTCTTGGTGCTAAATATCCAGCTGCTCTTCAACAGAACATCCGTATCTTCTTGCAGATGTTGTGGCCAAGTGGTTTGGGTCTATACATGCTGATTATATCTGGCCCATGTCTCAGGTGTGTCCGATGGCAAGGGATAGTGCATTTTCTGGTGGCTGGCTACCGGGAAAGATAGGGGTGTCTTCTTCACAAATATCTGATAACTTGAGTGTCGCATCCACCAAACTGTGGCTGAGGAGAGGAACAGCACTGCACACAAAAGCATGCACACTGTTACAGAGTGCACTCTCGCCTGCCACTGTTCCATTTAAGTTTAAATATAACAGAAGATCTGTACAATGGCTGACCCTGCACTCTCACCCCAAGAGGTATGCGAAAACTAACAAATTCCTAATACAAGAAATTGTATAAGGTGAAATAAAGAACAAAAAAAGAACAACATAACACATAAAAGCAAAACAGACAAGATGCCACTGTTAAAAACTGCAATGTTAGACAAGAAAATCTGTGGCAGACTACAATCCATGAATGTACAACTCGACTTATAGCTATACATGAAACAAACCCTAAAGCATGATGTACTGCTAATTACTGGAAAATGGGGCTCATCAGACTGCAGACCTTCATACATAGCTGAGGCCTGAAAGATGTCATTCAGTGAGGTCTGACCATTCTTACACAACACCTTCACATAGAACAATTGTGTCATATATCAAGAATTTATGTAAAAGGCACAAGTCTTCACAGTTTGATCAACTAAAATGTTGTACAGAGGTCACATTTCATTGGGGACTATTGTAAATCACTGAACAGCCTTAGTGAAATGTTACCTGGAAATAACATGTCTCTTTTTTGTTTGTTAGTTTAATTCTTTTTCATCATGATAGCATTTCTCTGTAATCACTAAATTTAAAGTAGTTATTTAATGTATCCTCTAACTACTGTTTTATTATTATTATTATTTCATGATACATTAACTGAAAGAATCCCCCATATTCATTTTCTGTATATTTTTCTTTCTTCATTGCTTTACTTACTACCCTTCATGCCGTACTGCTATTTTATGTTCAGAATGAATTAGATTCGTTAACATCCATCCATCCATCCATTATCCAACAGGCTACATCCTAATTACATAGTCACGGGGGTCTCCTGGAGCCAATCCCAGCCAACAAAGGGCGCAAGGCAGGAAACAAACCCCGGGCAGGGCCCCAGCCCACCGCAGGATTCTTTAACATAATCTTTTAAAATAGATGCATATGCAATACACTGTCATCTCTTAAGAAATAAGTTGTCGTGTGCTAGTTACATTCTACTGACGTTCCCCTAACGGCTGGAAAGTACCTTTATTTCATGGAAATGTTATTTTTAATGTTGTCACCGCCTAAAAAAAATGACTCCCACCGGCTGGTTCTGCGTGTGGTGAGTACGCTATCAGCGCTCTTTTATAAAAACGTATTTATAAATCTATTTATCAAAACTACTCTTTTCTTTACTTATACGTGTGGATCAAGTGACCCAGCCCAACAATACGCACAATATGCAAAGCCGGATACATATCCATAATCAAACTATGAAAAATCAACGGGTGTTTCAAATTATTATTAAAACATTTAGGTAGTTTTTTTTTTTCTTCTTTTTTTCGAAACAGAAATTTAATACACGGAATTAACAAATAAATGCAAAATATACGATTTGGCGAAATTATTTAGTAACACAAATGAGGCAAAATGTCGGGCAAACTTCTAAACATCTGTCTGCCAAACGATTACTGGAACTGGTTCAAAAAATAGAAAAACGTACCTTCCAGGCATTCTAATTAGATGAAGACGTCGTTCAGTCGACTCAGCCAAGTAGATCCGCCCATAAAGTCTCCGGTCTGCAGCAATACACTTCTCATACACTCCTCGACTCAGCAGGCTTGAACTGGACATATGACTTAATGACAAGAGAGAAATAGACCGGACACTTTATGGGCGGATCTGAAGGCGGGATAACCGTAAATGGAAGTGGATAGTATTGGCTAATTCAGAATTTCAACGAATGAGATTGTTGTTAAAGTATGACAATCAAAAACTCACTCAACGTTTGAAGTTGTCTATCAAGTGTAACTTCCACCAATCTTTTCAGTTAGTGATCCCTACCGCTTTGAGGTTCCGCCTCATAAAGTTTCTTTTGAAATAGCCTTGCTCTGTACTAAGCAACGAAACTCTGTTAAAGAAAAGAAGACAAAGCAGCAGCGAAGAAACTCTATTAGACCAAAGAAGAAGCGACGAAACGACTCGTAGTCGAAGGCTATACATTCAGAAAGGAGAAAACTATCAACGGGAAACACATCTGGAAATGCACTGAATATAGGATTGCACATAATCTACAGCTTCAAGTGTAACTTGCTTTCACCTTTTTATACATTCAGTCATTGCCTTAATCTAATTTGAAAACAACGAAATATGTTCAGTCATTGCCTTAATCTAATTTTCTGTAATTTTGAAAACAACGAAATATAGAGAGCTTTAGAAATAGTTCGTTAGAAGTAGTTCGTTAGAAGTTCATGCATTAATTAATTGGATGTTTTAATATTCTTGCTTTCACCTTTTTATACGTTCAATCATTGCCTTTATCTAATAAATTTTCTGTAATAATTTTGTTGCGTTTGCCTTTATTCGCTGCGCCCAATTGACGTCACCCTTTTGAAGCACTCCTTTATTTATGCGCACAGTTATTCGGCGCTCAATAGAGGTCGCCCTTTTGAAGGTCGCCTTTATGTGCGCGCCCTTATTGACGGATACCCCTCTCCGGTGCTCAGTGGAATGCTAGTAGATCACCGCCAGTAGTTTGGTTCCCTATTAACTCTGTGCATATTTACATTTGTGAGATGTTTGATTAAAACACTGTAATGTTATTTTACATTTAGTGAGGCCATAAGCAGAGATAGATGGATAAAGTAAAAGAATATCTGAAGGGCAAGGGTCTGACAGGGGAGTAAGATCAGGGCTAAGCTGTATGGAGAGTGCTGATCAAGCACATTGACCACACATAGAAGTGGGAATTGATGATGATGAAGAAGAAATTGTTTGGCACTTGCAGCTCTTTAACCAGCTGTAGTGTCATATTTTTCATATACAGGTCAATTGCCTATACTGTATGTGTCTGTTGTATGTAAAACACTGCAGTGGTTGATGTAGTTTGCTGTGCTGTTAATGACAACAGACAACATTAGGAGAACAAACCTGCAACCTACATTAGCTCAATATAAATTAGTATTTTCAGTTTTATTTTAAGATGTAAGTTGGCTAAAGAGTATATAGGTTATACTTCATGTCTGTACATAGAACCATGTCTATTTTCAGTAAACTGTTAAAACAGTTAAAGTGTTTTTAAAAATAGGTTTGCTGTTTCAGTAATTGCTGTTTGCCCTGCCTGCTAGTCTGGTTAGGGTCACAGATGAGCACCAGAGACCATGGATATTAGATGGGTAAAGTCTAAGACAGACAGCTAATTTATCACAGACGTGTATATATGTACAATATTTACTCAGTTATGCACAGAACTAGTGGTTTTATTAGTGTTTTAACATAGATCATTCTGATGAAGACATGAGTAGTCAAGCAAAATGACACCTTTTATTGGCTAACTAAAAAGTAAAACTTTGGTATTGTAATCTATCTGGCAGCAAAGAGCTCTGATGACTTTATAGTGCCAAACACTTGTATTTTCTTGTCCAACAGGCTGTTGTATCTCGTAAGGTATCGTCCAAATGGTTAAAAAAATTATGAAAATCCTAAAGGTCACCGAGTAATGACTTATATAGAAGATGAGGAGCTGATAGATGGCCTCTCCAACTTCTTGGATGAAGTGCTGTCAAGAGCTGTAGGCACTTTTGAGAGGATTGACAGAGTTGGCATCATTCTGGATGTGCTGATGCCAGAGGTTAATTAGCCTTCAGTAAATCTCTAATGAGTACAGAAAGTGTGTCTATGAGTAACATCCTCTCTTTTTCTGTGTTTTTGATGGGCTCAGATGAGAGGACTTCTCTGCCAGAGGCAGACAATCTGTTCATGGATGGACCAGAATACAGTGAGTGGTACGTCATGTGGAAAATAAACAGTCCTTTCGGTTTCTTTTCTGTGCCATTATTCTGTTAAACGGAATACCCTATAGTTGTTGTGAATTTAGACAAGAATATAAAATAAATATATATAAATGTGAATATATATGTTTGTCCTGCGGTGGGTTGGCACCCTGCCCGGGATTGTTTCCTGCCTTGTGCCCTGTGTTGGCTGGGATTGGCTCCAGCAGACCCCCATGACCCTGTGTTCGGATTCAGCGGGTTGGAAAATGGATGGATGGATATATATGTTTAAAGTGACATTTAAACTATACATTAGTACATTTGTAGTATTGGTAAAATTACATTTAGAAGTATGCTATATGTAGCATTTATTCTAAACTTTACAAGGTCAAGAATTGTGGTTTCAAATGACAAATGCAGCAGTGTTTCTGGGTGGTATGATTAGAATTTGTTCATTTGTGTGCTTGTTTTTGTTGTGTTTTTTTAGTGAGAGGGAAGAGTTTGACAAACTGTACTTGTGTTACAACACTTGGACGCACAAGGAAAGCACCACTGAGGCATTTAAACTCGGGATTACATCTCAACTCTACTCAAATAAATGTGTCTCTTTCTTTACTTCTCTTTTGCCTTTTTTATTTCTGTATGTTAAAATGACTGTGCATAATAGAGTTGTATATATTTAATGTAACTATTGATATAAATCATAAAGGACACTTTCTGTTATTGTTCAAGATTGTTGATTAAGTTCTGTATATTTGAAATTGCTTGTCTGTTTTTAGACAATTGATGTCATCAGGATTTTTTCTTTAATTGTTATAACTGCTTTGTACAGTTGTTATGCATTTTACATTGTTGTTTTATTTATATATAATATATAGAAGCGGGCATGCTGTTGTTTTAATACTTCAATATATTCCTTGATCAGTCTGTTTGTTACATTTAATCTTTGTGAATTCTTTCTTTCAATTCAACTGACCAATCATTATTGATAATTGTAAATATTTTTTGAAATTGTTGCACAATTTATATTGAATAATTATTAATACAATCTTGTTTTTGGTAGTGATAATACTGAGTGTTCTGTTTAAGTGGCGCTGGTCCAATCACCTTGTGTATTAACACTGACAGATATGACCAGAGCCTCCACTCGTATCCACAGGGTTACAAATGGTGTGCACTCTCCTGATAATCCCACAAGATAAAAGAGCTTGGAAACTGAGCGTCCTGATCGAGGCTTTGCTGTTCACTTACAAACTTACTCTAGAATAATATGCTTCTTACTAATCTTTTATTAGGAGTCACATTTTCAATAACATTTACATTTTTAACTTAAAATACAGGTTTTACATATGGGAACAAAATTAAAAGAAAAGGATTGTATACGCCTGATAAATAGTCAAAACTTTTGAAGCTCAGTATTCTAAAACCATGACTCACAGCTAGGACCTTGTTGTTCTAAGGTCTTGACATTATATATATATAGATATAGATATATAGATATTTCTTCTCAAAAAATGAAAGGAACCCTTTTTAATGAGACTACAGCATCAAGTCAGTGACACTTGTGGGCTATTGATCTGGTCAGTTAAGTAGCAGTGGGGCTTGTTCATCAGTTTCAGCTGCTTTGGGGCACGGGGGGTGGGGGCAACAATGAGACGACCCCCAAAACAGGAATGAATGGGTTAACAGGTGGAGGCCACTGACATTTTTCCTTCCTCATCTGTTTTGTCACTCATTTTGCATTTGGCTACAGTCAGTGTCACTACTGGTGGCATGAGGCCATACCTGGACCCTACAGAGCTGGCACAGGTAGTCCAATTTCTCCAGGATGGCACATCAACACGTGACATTGCCAGAAGGTTTGCCATGACTCCCAGCACAGTCTCAAGGGCATGGAGGAGATTCCAGGAGACAGGCAGGCAGTTACTTCAGGAGAGCTGGACAGGGCCCCTTGTAGAAGGTCCTTAACCCATCAGCAGGACACACCAGTTTCTGCTCCTTTGGCCAAGGAGGAACAGGATGAGCACTGCCAGAGCCCATAGAATGACCACCAGCAGTCAGGCCACTGGTGTGAATGTCTCTGACCAAACTATCACAAACAGACTTGAGGAGGGTGGCCTGAAGGTGGCCCGACGTCCTCTAGTGAGCACCAGGGAGCTCGATTGGCATTTGCCATAGAATACCAGAATTGGCAGGTCTACCACTAGTGGGCACCCTGTGCTTTTCACAGATGAGAGCAGGTTCACCCTGAGCACATGTGTCAGATGTGAAAGGGTCTGGAGAAGCCATGGAGAATGTTATTCTGCCTGTGGCGTAGTTCAGCATAACCGGTTTGGTGGTGGGTCAGTGATGGTCTATGGAGGCATATCCATGGAGGGACAAACAGACCTCTACAGATTAGACAACAGTGGGCACCTTGACTGCCATTAGGTATCTAGATGAAATCCTTGGACCCATTGGCAGACCCTATGCTGGTGCAGTTCCTCCTGGTGCACCACAACGGCCAGCCTCATGTGGTCAGAGGAAGAAGGAATTGATCCCATTGACTGCCCCAAGAACACCTCTGGGTGGGACATTATGTTTCAGTCCATCCAACGCCACCAGGTTGCACGTCAGACTGTCCAGGAGCTCAGTGATGCCCTGGTCCAGATCTGGGAGGAGATCCCCCAGGACACCATCCTTCATCTCATTAGCAGCATAACCCCATCCCCACAATATTGTCAGGCATGCACACAAGCACATGGGGGCCATACAAATTACTTACTGCTATTTGGAGTTGCTGCAATGACATTTCGGCAAAATGGACTCGCCTGCCTGCCTGCCGCATCGTTTTTTCTCTTTGATTTTCGGGGTGTCGTTGAATTCAGCCCTCTGTAGGCTCATCATTTTCATTTCCAACAAACGAGGTGCCATCCTTTTGTTCCTAACACATCAGTCCATAGCAGTAGAGACAGCCAGCAAGATTTTTTTTCCCATTAAGATCTCATGTGCTTTCAAAGTGTTCCTTTAATTTTTTATATACTATATATAATACATACTATTGAAAACTACATTGATGTAAACCAGATTTTCAGTATAAACCAATGAGAAACGACAATATAAAAATGCCTTACCAGAAATATCATTACCAAAATAAATTTCCAGCTGTTCAGATTGAATGATTTAATGGCTATGACTTGACAGACTCAGTGCAGTGTGTGCTAAATGACCAGTTAAGTGGAGTTGTGTACAGCTGTACAGGTGGTTATGTCAGGGCCATACTGGAGTATACAGACTCGCTGTGCTCTTAATATGCTGTTTGCTTGGATACTCATATAGGATGATGTCCAGCTCAAATATCTGTCATCTCTATCTTGTTACCAGTCGTGATGCTGATGGCCATCAGTGCCTGCTGTACAGTTGGACTCCTGACCTCCTCCAGTCTCAGAGACCCTAAAGACAGGCTGACGTGTTCAGCACACCAGTAGGACCTGATGGAGTCAAATAGAGGATAAATGAGATATGAACAAACATCTGTCATGTTTTAATCTCTAAATGTAACTTTTGCATAAGTAATATGTATTATAATAAACACATATTTGATGATCTTAAAGAGGTATTTAAAATCCAAAAGTAATAAAGGTCCAATTAAGTCAAATAACTGAAAACTCTGATTAACAGGCGCACAGTCACAAAAACTGCAAAATTATTACTCTTTTAAAGGCATAATATTTGCTCTTCACAGATCGTTTAACATAGTAAACTTCATTATAAAAATAATAATCGAAAGGTGACTATTAGCACTATGATAACTGTGTTTCTTACATTTAACATTTATAACATGTAGAGACAGCCAATGGATTCTTTAAAGTCACAATTTTATTGCCGGCTTTCTTAACGTTTTATATTCCCTGATACCTGAACGTGAGAGTGTCAAGTATGTGACTTGTAATAATTTGTAATCATAATACAGCTAAAAAAACAAATTTAAATACGTGATTCACAGGCAACAAACTCACTGGAGCTGCTGGTATATTGAGAACAGACATGAAGACCGCAGAATATTTGACTGACATCAGCAAACAAAGAACAGATGGTGATCTGCAGGCAAGAAGGGGCTACAATGGAATATTAGGAACTCTGACAGTTTATTCATCGTTTAAAATTGTAATACGTTCATAGCCTTTAAGGTCATTAAGGTGACCCGTTAAATGTAGGTGGCTATTTCATTTGGACATTCGAGTAAACACCAACAGTCAAACATTTGTTTTAATCTGACTGACTTAATCAAGTAGAGCCCACACTTAAATCCACGTCAATCCATTAAAATTAGGCGGACACAAATTTAGATAGATAGATAGATAGATAGATAGATAGATAGATAGATAGATAGATAGATAGATAGATAGATAGATAGATAGATAGATAGATAGATAGATAGATAGATAGATAGATAGATAGATACTTTATTAATCCCAATGGGAAATTCACAAATTTGTATTGTTATGTTCATTTAAATTTTCTTCAGAAGTTGTTCTGTAACGATAAATATCTCATATGCAAACTTTTATTATTATTTTTTCAGAAATACTACTTCATAAATGACCGTGGTAAAAATACACTGCAGTCTTAATAATGCACTCGACAAAGTGCTATAGTGTAAGATATTGACACTAGTTGACTATCGTCGGAGAGGTATTTTATGAATATACACTCCGTCTCTTACAGTCATTTTATCTTGACCGTCCGCCTTTAGAAATTATCTTACACGTCCACCTTTAGAAATTACACCCACCTTTCTTTTTACGTATCCAAAAGGCAATTGGCTAAAGTGGAGCATGAATGACAAATAACACCGATTAGCGATTTGTTTAATAAAACGGTGATTGACCGCGACGTTTAAATTTGCGATTGGCTGATCAGTGACTGACATGCGCAAATTTAATATATGATTGGCTGAAGTCGAAAATGATATTAACGCCCATTTTACTCTGGACTGCAGCGATATCTACTTGGGGATACACAGGAAAAGAGAGAGAGAAAGAGAGAGAAAGAGGCGGGGAGTGAGAGGTAGAGAGAATGTTATTGTCAGTAGCTTTTTAAACTGTTATTATTATTATTATATTAGTTTTGTTATTGCAATAATAAATAGTATAACTAGTAAAACCCCATATATCACGTAATATTGTACGTCACAAACTACGAAGTAACGGTTTTTTTAATGCACTTTACGCTGTCCAATCAACTGTGGACTGACATCGCTTCTTGAGAGAATTTCATTTGTTCATGTACGCTGATTCGAAAAAAGGGTGTTGCTGATAATTTCTGAGTGACATTTTTGCTCCATAAACGAATTTCATTTTTAAATGAAAATATTGCAATATTCTGTTATCATCATTCATAATACACAGCTGAACTACTGTGACTGGCTACAGAGGTAAACATTATGTATTTCCTTGGTTTCCATGCTATCGGTTTTAATGCATGCCCTTGTCGCTATTCATTTACTGCCGAAGTACAAACAGAAAGTGATGCTTGAAAAAAAACTTCCATATGGAAAATGAAAAGCTGGTGCAGTGACAGTGTAGAACAGCAGGAATGCTTCTTGTGTGCTGACTGGGATGTGCTGCCATCCTCACAAACACTGAATGAGGCCACAATTGCTGTCAGTGAGTATATGAAATTCTGTGATTATTAAGAGAAGGACTGTCGAGGTGTTCCCAGATAGTAGATTAAAGCATTACTATAAGATAAACAACATGCTTATCAGGGAAATAAGCTAGAAGAAAAATCAAGTTTCACGGCAGAGGGTTAACAAGTCAGTTAAACAAAATAAAAAGGTATATGGGGGAAAAGGCACAAGTGTTTTAATGATTACAATCTGTAGCGGGGCTACATAGTTTATAGTGTTGTCAAATGTTAGTACTGAGTGCGTCTTGTTTCCATTGTCCCGTTTGCTGTTTATGTGTGTGTCAGTGAATGCCGTCCCCGATGATGGAAGGAGACCGCAACCCCAAACCTGGAAAGCACCTGTTCACTGTTAATCAATTACAGCTGTCACAGGACTATTTAAGCAATCAGGAGGGACTTGCCGAGAGAGGAGGAAAGAGAAGGACGGGAGAGCATTTTTTCCAACCACGGATTCAACTTACCTGCTGTTTTTTCACATCGCGCCTTCACACCAGTTTGTTTTTCATTTTGCCGGACTGTCTTCCATCCCTCATCTGCAGAGACCCCTGGGTCGGAACGTCATCCACCACACGCCGAGGAATCACGGTTGTTCCAATTGCCGAGAAAATCAAACAACTCATTTATCTATAATTCAGTCATCCGTATTTAGGACAGTTTTTATAACCGGACTCAAATTCATGAACTTTCATTCGTATATCATTCATTGTTGTTGTTCGTTGTCTGTTATATGTTACAGGGGCAAGGGAGGGTTTGTTGTATTTATATATGGTGGTGTCTCGTTGTTGCTGTGGTAGAGGGATATTTATATATGTATATATTTCTATTTGGTATTTGTCTTATTTCATTTAATATAATTATTCAGTTTTTAATTTTACATATCTGCTTTTGTGTGCTTATATTTACACCGTCGATTATGGGGGAAAAGTTTAATTTGTTTAGAGGTACGGCTTGATAGTTAGATTTAACCTCAGTAAATTATCCAGGCCACAGGTCTTGGAGGTGTAGCTGCCAGCTGGGTAAGGGGTCGGCCATTACAAATCCAAAGCAGGTTTGGAAATCACAGGACTAGATTCTAAAGAGTGTGAACTTTCCAACAGAGAAGGAGCACAAGCTTTAGTAGACTTGAACTTGATGACTCTTTTACATGATTTGAAACAAGATTTCAGTAATCCAAAATGTACACGTAAGGGAGATGCTTTGTAAAATACTAGAAATATTTCTGTGATAGTGGTCAGTTTAACCATAGTGGAGAAAGATTTGCAACAGGTAAAAACTAACAGGAATTTGGGGGCCATTTGGCATATCATGTTGGCTTCTAATGTCTTAGCAGATCTCTGTAGTTCATGACTTGCTTTTTAACTGCTCCCTGAGCTGTGCTATCGTACCTGAGCTGTGAACATAGTCCATCACCAGCATAGTTCCTAAGGTCTCCAAGCCAAGCAGTCTGAGTGACTACAGACTGACAGCGCTCACTTCCATTCCATTGAAATGTTTTGAATGCTTGGATGATTTAATGACAAAGACAAAATCATTTCAGAATAACCACCATGTTGCTTACTGTTCAGACAGAAGAGTGGAGGATGTTCTGCTGGTTATTCTACATCAAATTTTCGTAAGTCAGAGCTCTAGTTCTGGATTTTTCTTCATCATTCATTTCCATACAACCTCACCTACTGATTGAGAAACTGAACAGTATGAACGTTAACCCATTCATTACTTTATGAATTTAGGATTACTCTTTTAAATCGTTCGCAGACAGTCGAAGTACAGGATACTTTTTCAAAAGTCATTCACTCATACACAGGATGTCCACAAGGCTGCATTTATCTCCAATACTATTTACGCTATACACAGGGGACCTGAGACAGAACAATAACCACTGCTCCATTATCGTATGCAGATGACACTGTGGTGATAGGACAAATATCTGGGAAGGAATGAAAGACATTATTTAAATCAAATTAACTGTTTGGTAAATTGGTGTAATAAAAATGACCTTAATCTGAATGTCAAAAAGACCAAAAAAATTATATTTGAATTTAAGAGAAAGAACTCCGTATGTTCATCCATGGTAGAAATAGATAGATACTTTATTAATCCCAATGGGAAATAGTGACTGAATATAAATATTTAGGAACTCCTCTAGATCAGGGGTGTCCAACTCCAGTCCTGGAGGGCCGTAGTGGCTGCAGGTTTTCATTCTAACCCTTTTCTTAATGAGTGATTTGTTTTTGCTGCTAATTAACGTCTTTTGAACTCATTTTAGTTGACTTGTTCTTGAAGAATCACACCCCTTAATTGTTTCTTTTTCCTTAATTAGCAGCCAAACAATAAAGAGATACAAAATGAGCCAAAACTGGTGTCCATCATAAAATATCTGAAAATAAAGTGCTCTTAGAAAAGAGAAAATCAAAGATTTCGGAAATATTTGCTAATGCACCACTAGAGCAGCAACAAGCCACAGAATTAAAGAACGGGTTTAGTTAACAACAAGACTTGGTGCCTAATTAAGCAGCTGGTTGGAGTGAAATTGGTTGGAGTTTGAGGCCCTGAGTTAGGTGGTCTTCTGTTGGCTCAATCACTTCACATTTCATTTCTATTTAATTAAAGAAATGAAGCAATTCAGAGGAACAATAAAGAAATTCCAGGGAACAAATCTTAAAGAAATTCAATTAAAATGAATTCACAAGAAGTTGATTAGGAGCACAACCAGGGCACTCATTAAAAAAAAGAAAAAAGGGGGGTGGGATAGAATGAAAACCTGCAGCCACGGTGGTCCTCCAGGATCGGAGTTGGCAACCCCTGACTTAGATAACAATCTTAATTGGAATATAAATACTAAAAAATATTCACCAAATGCAATCAGCTTTTATTTCTCCTTTGTAAACTCAAAGACAAAGACCTCATGCTGTCCTTTCATTACAGTCTGATCCAGTCTGACATCCCTTCCAGCTTCATTGTCTGGTTTAAGTGCTCTGACAAACCAAAATCTGACAAAGCTCCAGATTATCAAACATGTAAGTAAAGTTTTTGAGGTTCACCTACAGTATGTAGATGATTTGATAAGTGTGTGTCAGAGGGCATTGATGAAAAAACCTGAAATCATTTCAACCATGAGACACCCATTACACGCAGACCTTAACTTCAGTAAATCAGGTAGGAAAGTCACTTTGAAAACTCACACAAATTGCTTCAGAAATACCTTTTTCTCTAGTTGCATACATCTTTTTAATAAGGAATATCAGAGGTATTAGAATTTTTCTTATGTATCATGCCCTATTTTTGGTCAAATGTTCAAACTTGGTCAAATGATGCAAATATTTTTTTTAATTTTCCATTTAGGTTTCAACCTGTCCTGTCTCTGTTTGTTGTATTTCATCTCTGTCTGTTACTGGATGCAGCAGAGACCTATTGTGGACTTTCAACACACCTGGGAATGATTCCAGGTAATAGTGATGAACCACCTGGAACACTCCCGGGATCTGAATAAACAGAGCTGCCTCGCTCCATTCGGGGCCAGAGTCGACAAGAAGACGACAAAGCCTGAGGAGGAGTGGAGGCAAGGGAGAGACTGAACTGTGTGTTGTGGTATTGGTGATTTGTGCACACTTTATTGTAAGTAAACCGGGTGTTGTGTTATGTCCTGCCTGTGTGTGTCCGGGTTGGCTCCACAGTGGCTAAATTGTATTATTTTACTTTAATACTCCAGTGCTTGCTGGGGGGTTTATAGGTGGAGGTTATGGAATAACACTCTGATGTTTGTGGTATACAATGACCACACTCAAATCCCCTTCCTTAGCCACTCCAGTCCAGCCTCGTTCTCTGCTGTGGCTTCTTCCATCACTAACACCAATTATGGAGTTTGACTACTGCCAAAAGTATTTGCCTGCGTACCACATATTTTGCAATTGTGAGTTGCTCATCTCTTAGTGCATTTGACAAGAGCGAGTCAAATTTTGAGTGCATTTTATGAGAGCAAGTCACATATTGAGCTTGAGCAATGCAGTTGGCAAATATTTTGTGGTCATGTGATTTTTGGCAGTGTCCTCATACAGCATTATTGCCAAAAGTCTGTGTGCAAACACCACTCATTATATAAGCATGAGTTACATTATGAGTATGTGCTACACAGTATGCGCCTTCAACACCATCCAACCTCTGCTCCTTAGGGACAAGCTGACAGAGATGGGAGTGGATTCATACCTGGTGGCATGGATCATGGACTATCTTACAGACAGACCTCAGTATGTGCGTCTCGGAAACTGCACGTCTGACATTGTGGTCAGCAGCACAGGAGCGCCGCAGGGGACTGTACTTTCTGTGGTCCTGTTCAGCCTATATACATCGCACTTCCAATACAACTCGGAGTCCTGCCACGTGCAAAAGTTCGCTGATGACACTGCTATCATGGGCTGCATCAGGAGTGGGCAGGAGGAGGAGTATAATATAATCAAGGACTTTGTTAAATGGTGCGACTCAAACCACCTACAACTGAACACCAGCAAAACCAAGGAGCTGGTGGTGGATTTTAGGAGGCCCAGACCCCTCCTGGACCCTGTGATCATCAGAGGTGACTGTGTGCAGATGGCGCAGACCTATAAATACCTGGGAGTGCAGCTGGATGATAAATTAGACTGGACTGCCAATACTGATTCTCTGTGCAAGAGAGGACAGAGCCGGCTATACTTCCTTAGAAGACTGGCGTCCTTCAACATCTTCAATAAGATGCTGCAGATGTTCTATCAGACGGTTGTGGCGAGTGCCCACTTCTATGCAGTGGTCACTGACAAAATTATCTGACAGCAAAAGCCAATAGACTCCATCTGCAGATGAGACACTTTGATATGGAAAGGCATGGTTTAAGGTTTCTTTATTTAGTCATGTTTACACAAGAAAACATGAAGTTTGCCTTCAGTTGCATCTAATAACAGACAGAATGAAATAAAACAGACAAACAGAAACAAGAAAGGTTAAGGTAAGACAGTTGTCAGCATTCTCTTTAGACCCTGTCCACTGTCCCCTGACCACATTTACTTTGACATGATGATATAAAGGTCATAAAATTCAAAGGCTACAAACTTTAGTAATACTTTAAAGTAAGGACTAAGATGAACTGTAGGTGTTCTCATCTCACATCTGACACCAATGTAGCCTCTGGGCCTAGCGCCACAATGGATGGATTCTTTGCTCTTTACATGGCTTGTTATCGTTAAACAGACTGCTCAGCTTTCACTGCACTACTTGGAAAAACAAGCGATTTTGCAGGCTTGCCACTTACATAGGTGCTCCTGCCACTAGTGATACAGTCTAATGGTTGTCATTTGTACATGCTATGAATGAAATTTATGCAAATGCCCTTAAATGAAAGCTTGCAATGTTCACTTTAATCACAATGTCTGAATTGTTTGATTTGTAATTTTAAACTGTGAAGCAGAGGGCTAAATCAAAGAAAAATGTTTCTGTAAATGTACAGTATATATTGTGGAACTTGAACCCTGGACACAGACACGGACACCATATGTCCCGAAACACACACGTTTTATTTTTACAGTACTGCAAACAATGTCTCTTTTTCTATCTCTTTTTCTTCTCTTCTGCTGCCTCCACTCCACCCGTTGCAAGCTCCGTCCTCTGCTTCCCAAATCCAGCTCCTCGAATGGAGTGAGGCACCCTCTTTTATACTTCACCCGGATGTGCTCCAGGTGCTTTCTGATGATCCTCTGATGGCACTTCCTGGCGTGGTGGAAGTGCTGCATTTCAAGGCGCCATGATCCTCATTGCACCTCCTGGCGGTGGCCACGGGCACCAACAGCGATGAGCTTCTAAGCTCAGATCCCGTGGCTCCCATGCAGACCAGGGCGGCTGTCCTCTTGTGGATCAGGGGAGGTATTGTCCCTCTCCCAGGCATCCCGTCTGGGTAGGATCCCCAGCCGTCTGCCACAATATGTGTATATATATATATGTATGTATATATATATATATATATATATATATATATATATATATATATATATATATATATACTGTATATATATATATATATGTGTATATGTATGTATATGTGTATGTATGTATATGTGTATGTATAGGTATATATATAGATATATATATATTTAGATACTGTGACAAATCTACAGGGGCGTGCCAGCCACCCAACCCAACACAGACAGACGCAGGAGGCACACTGCTAAAAGCACAAGTGATTTTATTTCTTTTCTTTCTTTGTGGGCAATGCCTTCCCCATTCCCACAAGTATAAGACACAGTCCCAAGCACAAACACAATAAATCAATTCCTTTTCCTTCTTCTTTCTCTCTTTTCTCCACCACTCCTCCTCGTCCACCTTCTACTGACTCTGGCTTACCAAATACTGTCCACTGGCCACTTATATAAGTCACCCAGAAGTGTTCCAGGTGTTGCCCCACTTCTGACTACACTTCCGGGTGTGGGCGGAAGAACCATCCACATGGGCTCTGGAGCAGCTGCAGCGCCCCCTGGATCCCAACAGGGTTTTATTCAACTCCATTTCCCATGAAGCCTTGCGGGAGTCCGAAGCACCGCTGCCACCCAGGGAGGCTGCCATCTAGCATTCTGTAAAAAGCCCGGGGTCCTAGAAATTATTGAAATCATCAGAAAGAAAAAACTGAAATGTAGAGATGTCAGGCAATTGAAAGGAACTCCTCTAGGCATCTCTCTACTAGGAGGATTTATTTTGCTGACGTTCTCGTCTCACTTGTGTATTAGCTGCGGGAGGAAAAGTTAAAGGAATACTGTTTTTCTGATGTTACCGGCTAAGTGAATTTGTCTATCTTCAGAGGTTTTGTTTAGCTGACGTGCATTAGTGGTGGGAAGAACAGTAAAAGGGATACTGTTTTGCTGATATTAGCGGCTAAGAGACTTTAAGGTTTTGTTTTGCTGACGTGCTCCCCTCGCTTGTGTTATTAGTGGCTAAGCGAGTTTTCTGTTTCCTCAGAGGCAGAGCCCTTACCCTGTCTACACCTCTCATGCAGCTCAAGTTATTGGGTCTGACATAGATGACTGGGTAAGTGCCTGTTGTGGTGTGAAATTTTGCATATAAGTTGATAAATATTTTGTATGTCTTTATTGGTAACTTGTAACACTAATGTCTGTCACTGATAAGAACAGCAATGGTTTGATGGTTAAGAACCCCTTCCCCCCTTTTAAGAACCAGTCCTTTGTAATTTCACGACAGGGTTGAGGGAAGTGCCTCAAAAAGTTTGGTAAATGTTTCTCTGCAGGGCTCTCTTAATCAACCCTCACAGGAAAGGCAGACTGCCTAACTGGCAAACTTCACGAGGGGCAGGTGTGAAGGTGTTCTATCCAACCATTGGTCTGAAGTATGGCTGTTTGGAATTGGCTTGTATCAAAAGGTTTTAAGTACTATTGGCTGTATGGGGTTGGACAGAAAACCTATAAATTTTCTTTCTTTACCCAGCTCTCTCACCATGAACTGAAAAGGACAACACAATGAAGAGCACAGCTCGGCAGCCATATTGAGACGGGCAATGTGACCTTTTCTGAAGAACAAATGAAGACTTAATTAGAGACATTTTAAGTAACTAATAAGTCTGTGTGCCGCCTGAAACTACACCTCAGCATTTATCAGGTTGTATGGTTGCCAATATTCAAATGTACTTTGCATATTATTATTTATGAATATTATCAATAATATATTATTTAAAGTTGTAACTTAACTCCTGCTTCTCTTTTACTACACCTAATTGCCTGAGGTTATAAATGTAGAAGGGAAGGTGGGGAGAAGTTATATGGTACAACACCTTATAAACAATGGTAAGTCTATGAGATTTGAGGCATTCTGACAAAGGCTACACATTAATAATACAAAAGAGGAAAGTAGAGTAATATAATACTCTTCCAAGACAAAACACACAGAACTTACCTTCAGTACATCTGGGAGGAGAGTTGCTATAAAGGCCTACACAAATTCCTTGTTTCCCAGTGCCAGATAATAAAAAAATCCAGTCACTTAATCATTTTAGGTTAAAAGACACTGTCAAACTACTAGAAATTTTCAAATGATCTATACTAATAAAAGGCAAAGCCCTCACTGACTGACTGACTGACTGACTGACTGACTCACTCACTCACTCACTCACTCACTCACTCACTCACTCACTCACTCACTCACTCACTCACTCACTCACTCACTCACTCACTCACTCACTCATCACTAATTCTCCAACTTCCCGTGTAGGTAGAAGGCTGAAATTTGGCAGGCTCATTCCTTACAGCTTACTTACAAAAGTTAGGCAGGTTTCATTTCGAAATTCTACGCGTAATGGTCATAACTGGAACCTCTTTTTTGTCCATATACTGGAATGGAGTGCAGCTCGATGGCCGTGAGAGGCAGAGTTGCGTGTCGCGTCATCACGCCTCCCACATAAGCACGTGAACTGACTGTGAACTCAGTACGTAGAAAAGAAGGAGGAGCCCCAAAGAAGCGAGCGAGTGACGCATACAAGCATCTTCATAAGACACGAGGTATAAAAAAGCACGGTGTAAACCGTAAGTTTAAATTAACTTTATAGAAACGCTCCCGCTGCCGTTTGCAATGCCATATTCGCGAGATACAAGTTTAATGAGAAGACACGAGGTATAAACGAGAGTTTGGATCACTTTGTAACAGAGTTAAAATTGCTGTACCGAGAAACTTTTAACTGCCGGGTCATAGCTAACATTAAATAAACCCGTGGACATCGCAACATCACACAAGAGAGAGGCTCACGTGAAGTGACTGAACAAAGCAGGAGTGATCACTTCAATGAATCAAACCTGTTCAAAAAACACATTACACAATTGATAAGGTAGGAAAAGAATATGAAACAAAGCACGGTATAAACCGTAACTTTAACTTTATAGAAACGCTCCCGTTGCCGTTTGCAATACCATATTCGCCCCTGCGAACCGCGGGGATTTTGCTATATATATTAAACTATTTCAACCATTCTATGATCTGCTTCTCGCAACTGAAAGAGGGCAACGTGGCAGAAGTTAGCTGACTTGCTGACCAACCACAAGCGTTACCTGGTAGGTAAATCAGATTGTGAATCAGACTACGAATGCCTGCAATGTAATTACCCCGATCTACATGCTGTCAAATGAACGAACCACACGCCGTGGCACAACGTTAGGGGCTTCGCCTCTAGCGCTGACGTCCGAGGTTCGATTCCCATAAGGGAGTGCAGTGAGTGTGTACGCCTGATGAGCCCACAATTACGGCGAAACACGTGTCGCGTACTATGCATCTTCAAAGCACGGCGTAAACCGTAAGTTTAAATTGAGTTTATAGAAACGCTCCCGCTGCCGTTTGCAATACCATATTCGCGAGATACAAGTTTAATGAGAAGACATGAGGTATAAACGAGACTTTGTATGACTTTGTAACAGAGTTAAAATTGCTGGAGCAAGAAACTTTTAACTGCCGGGTCATGTCGCATCTTCTCGGGTAGGTACACCAAAAAATGTATACATTTATGCATGTAATGGGCAAACAAAAAATGTACTATACCCGAAGGCACTGCAGTAGTACTCAATGTATCTTTACTTCTTAAATGTTAATGTTTTACTGTTTAATAATTTATACGCTTCTTATATGTTGTTCAAATTCTTTTATCAAAATACCAGTAACAGTGCACTGCAGGATAACGTGCAGTGAATACACTTGACATGAGCATTCATGTTATTTATCCTCTTTCTCTGTATGTTTTCCATTCGTTTGCTCAGAGGTTGATGCACTTGCTGCTTAATGAGCAGCTTTTCACCCTAGCGTCCCGCTACTTCTCTTCTTTCATCGGCATCTTTTCCTGTTAAAACTGATTAAGTTAGTCTTTGTGTTGCGATAACTTAGTATGTTTTCTTTAATTTTTCAGTTAAGCTGGCACTTAAGTCTTCAATCTGCCTCAAGAATGATTAGCGAAGGTGGTAGAGAATGAAAATGGCACCCGTACGCATCCGCCACGGCCGCAGTGGTGCGCGCAGCTGTGAGTTGATTCTACAATAAAATAAAATAAAGATAAAAAGAGTAATAAAATCATCACCCCGAAAGCAAATAGTAGACGTGACGTAGTATACGTGTACCAAATTTCAAGTCAATAGGTGAAACGGTTTGCGAGCTACAGGTGATTTAAAATCCTGGACAGACAAACGAATAGCCACGGTAGCGTATTATAGAAGAAGATTTTACTGTTTAATAATTTATATTTATATGCAATGTGCTTCTTATATATTACTTCATATTTTCATATGTGTCGTCGGACTTGCGGCCACATGTCTTGGACACTCGGGTGAAGAGAGGGGCGGAGCTGTCAACTGATCACCACCTGGTGGTGAGTTGGCTTCGATGGTGGGGGAGGATGCCGGTCAGGCGTGGTAGGCCCAAATGTGTTGTGAGGGTCTGCTGGGAACGTCTGGCAGAGCCCCCTGTCAGAAGTAGCTTCAACTCCCACCTCCGGCAGAACTTCGACCACATCCCGAGGGAGGTGGAAGACATTGAGTCCGAATGGGCCATGTTCCGTGCCTCTATTGTTGAGGCAGCTGACCGGAGCTGTGGCCGTAAGGTGGTCGGTGCCTGTTGTGGCGGCAATCCCTGAACCCGTTGGTGGACACCGGCGGTGAAGGATGCCGTCAAGCTGAAGAAGGAGTCCTACAGGACCCTTTTGTCCTGTGGGATCCTGGAGGCAGCTGATAGGTACCGGCAGGCCAAGCGGAATGCGGCTTTGGTGGTTGCTGAGGCAAAAACTCGGGCGTGGGAGGAGTTTGGGGAGGCCATGGAGAACGACTTTTGGACGGCTTCGAGGAGATTCTGGTCCACCATCCGGCGTCTCAGGAAGGGGAAGCAGTGCAGTGTCAAAACTGTATATGGTGGGGATGGTGCACTGCTGACCTCGACTCGGGACGTTTTGGGTCGTTGGGGGGAGTACTTCGAAGACCTCCTCAATCCCATTAGCATGCCTTCCAATGAGGAAGCAGAGCCTGGGGACTCAGAGGTGGGCTCCCCCATCTCTGGGACTGAGGTCACCGAGGTGGTCAAAAAACTCCTTGGTGGCAGGGCCCCGGGGGTGGATGAGATACGCCCGGAGTTCCTCAAGGCTCTGGATGTTGTAGGACTGTCTTGGTTGACACGCCTCTGCAACATCGCATGGACATCAGGGACAGTGCCTCTGGATTGGCAAACCGGGGTGGTGGTCTCCCTCTTCAAGAAGGGGGATCGGAGGGTGTGTTCCAACTACAGAGGGATCACACTCCTCAGCCTCCCTGGAAAAGTCTATTCAGGGGTCCTGGAGAGGAGGGTCCGTCGGATAGTCGATTCTCAGATTCAGGAGGAACAGTGTGGTTTTCGTCCTGGTCGCGGAACAGTGGACCAGCTCTATACCCTTAGCAGGGTCCTGTAGGGTGCATGGGAGTTTGCCCAACCAGTCTACATGTGTTTTGTGGACTTGGAAAAGGCATTCGACCGTGTCCCTCGGGGAATCCTGTGGGGGGTACTCCGAGAGTATGGGATACCGGCCCCCCTGATAAGGGCTGTTCGGTCCCTGTACGATCGGTGCCAGAGCTTGGTCCGCATTGCCGGCAGTAAGTCGAACCCGTTTCCAGTGAGAGTTGGACTCTCTCCCTTTGTCACCGATTCTTTTCATAACTTTTATGGACAGAATTTCTAGGCGCAGCCAGGGCATTGAGGGGGTCCGGTTTGGTGGGCTCAGGATTGGGTCACTGCTTTTTGCAGATGATGTTGTCCTGTTTGCTTCATCAGGCCGTGATCTTCAGCTCTCTCTGGATCGGTTCGCAGCCGAGTGTGAAGCGGCTGGGATGAGAATCAGCACCTCCAAATCCGAGACCATGGTCCTCAGCAGGAAAAGGGTGGAGTGCCCTCTCAGGGTTGGTAGCGAGATCCTGCCCCAAGTGGAGGAGTTCAAGTATCTCGGGGTCTTGTTCACGAGTGAGGGAAGAATGGAGCGTGAGATCGACAGGCGGATCAGTGCGGCATCCACAGTAATGCGGGCGCTGCATCGGTCTGTCGTGGTGAAAAAGGAGCTGAGCCGCAAGGCGAAACTCTCAATTTACCAGTCGATCTATGTTCCTACCCTCACCTATGGTCATGAACTATGGGTAGTGACCGAAAGAACGAGATCGCGAATACAAGTGGCTGAAATGAGTTTCCTCCGCAGGGTGTCTGGGCTTTCCCTTAAAGATAGGGTGAGAAGCTCAGTCATCCGGGAGGGGCTCAGAGTAGAGCCGCTGCTCCTCCGCATCGAGAGGAGTCAGATGAGGTGGCTCGGGAATCTAATCAGGATGCCTCCTGGACGCCTCCCTGGTGAGGTGTTCCGGGCACGTCCAACCGGGAGGAGGCCCCGGGGAAGACCCAGGACACGCTGGAGGGACTATGTCTCTCGATTGGCCTGGGAACGCCTTGGGATTCTCCCGGAAGAGCTAGAAGAAGTGGCCGGGGAGAGGGAAGTCTGGGCATCTCTACTCAAGCTGCTGCCCCCGCGACCCGACCTCGGATAAGCGGGAGACAATGGATGGATGGATATTTTCATATGATAATGATGTTAATGTTGTTTATATTGATTTCTATGTTATTGTAAGTGCTCTTTATTTGTGGAAAAATAAATTTGGCAATTAACAAACTTATTTTATACATACTACATTTTATTTTTTTCTCTTGCACTCAGTGAGCGAATCCACTGGGTGATCAGCTATATATATATATATATATATATATATGTAGATATGTATATATATGTGTATATATATGTAAATATGGATATATATATGTGTATATATATATGTAGATATGGATATATATATGTGTATATATATATATATGTAGATATGTATATATATATATGTGTGTATGTATGTATGTGTGTGTATATATATATATATATGTATGTGTATATGTATATATGTATGTGTGTGTGTGTATGTGTGTGTGTATATATATGTTGATATGTGTATATATATATGTATATATATGTGGATGTGTATATGTATATATATATATATATGTATATATGTAGATATGTGTATATGTGTACTGTATATGTAGATATGTATATATATGTATATATGTATATATATGTTTGTGTGTGTGTGTGTATATGTATATATATATATATATATATATATATATATATATATGTGACAGCAACACTCATAACAATGACAACACAATTACATTGACAATCATGTTACGTTATTTTTAAAGCGTTTCCTTTTCTTTTTCATAACCTCTTTAACACACTACTTCTCCGCTGCGAAGCGCAGGTATTTTGCTATATATAGATAGATAGATAGATAGATAGATAGATAGATAGATAGATAGATATATGTGTATGTATGTAGATATGTATATATATATATGTGTGTATATATATGTAAATATGTATATGTATATATATATATATATATATATATTTGTCTGTATGTGTGTATATATATATATATATATATATATGTATGTATGTATGTATATATGTATGTATGTATGTGTGT
The DNA here is from genome assembly GCF_900747795.2 of Erpetoichthys calabaricus. Lineage (NCBI taxonomy): Eukaryota > Metazoa > Chordata > Cladistia > Polypteriformes > Polypteridae > Erpetoichthys > Erpetoichthys calabaricus. The sequence goes on from NC_041397.2 coordinate 315,416,940, forward strand.
ATATATATATATATATATATATATGTATGTGTGTGTGTGTGTGTGTGTGTGTATATATATGTTGATATGTGTATATATATATGTATATGTAGATATGTGTATATGTAGATATGTATATATGTTTATGTATATATATGTTTACATAACCTCTTTAACACACTACATCTCCGCTGCGAAGCGCGGGTATTTTGCTAGTCTACACTAATAAAAGGCAAAGCCCTCACTCACTCACTCACTCACTCACTCACTCACTCACTCACTCATCACTAATTCTCCAACTTCCCGTGTAGGTGGAAGGCTGAAATTTGGCAGGCTCATTCCTTACAGCTTACTTACAAAAGTTAGGCAGGTTTCATTTCAAAATTCAAAGCGTAACGGTCATAACGGGAACCTCTTTTTTGTCCATATATAGTAATGGACGGCAGCTCGCTGGCCGTGGGAGGCGGGGTTGTGGGGGTTGCGTGTTGCGTCATCACGCCTCACACGTAATCATGTGAACTGACTGTGAAGGAGAAAGGATGGCCTTATATGGCGTTCGTTTATAAAACAGCGGACAGGCTGTGCAAAGGCAGCTTCACAAAAAACAGATCCTTAACATATTGTTATTGGTATATTTTCCGTCAGTTTTAAAAGGTTTTCTTTTCTTCTTAATAAAAATTTAAAAGCAGAACTTCGCCGCTGCAATGCGCGCCTGACTTTATTGAAAAGAAACTAAACTTGCAGCGCCGCCGCTATTCAATGACACTTGCCTAACGCCTGACTTTATTGAAAAGAAACTAAACTTGCAGTGCCGCTATTCAATTACACTTGCCTTACGCCTGATGAGCCAAGAATTAGGGCGAAACACGTGTCGCGTACTCTTTGCATTATTTGACAGTAAACTATTTTCAACCATTCTATGATCTGCTTCTCACAACTTAACGCACCGTGGCTGATATTAGCTGACTTGCTGGCCAACCATAAGCGTTACCTGGTAGGTAACCACCCATACAATCAGATTGTGATTCAGACTATGAAGGCCGTGAATGTAATTACCCGATCTACATACTAGAGAAAACCTCAATGAAGAAGAAACAGTGTGTAAGCATACATATTAACACATGTGCAATTAAACGTGTGCATTTACGGGGTGATTTCTCAGGCTTAAAAGCTCGCCTTTTATTAAAAAGGTAAATGCAAACTGTTTTCATTCTGAAAGGCACAAACCACGTTGGATTTCAGCCGTTAAATGCGCAAAAATGTCGGTACACCAGATAAATAAGCGCAACATATTATCAGTTGTATTGTATGCTTACAATACATATAGAAATGTGTTAATCGTTAACTAATATTATGGGATGGTGTTTTTCGACTTGCGCCTTGATTTAAACGATTCCATGTCTTCCTGGGTTTGCGTAGCTTATTGTCAATATCTTTACACCTCTTTTTAAGACTTATTGACTGAAACGGGCTTTCACGAAAAAAGTTAGGGCTTTGCTACAGGATACACCCTCCACAAGTTAAGGAAGTAAAAATAAAGGTATATATTTCTGTTTTATTTAAATCTTTTAAGTTCGTATGCATAGCCCCATTTGGCTGTTTTAGTTTTTTTTTTCTTTCTTCAGTAATATTTAATCTCCTTAAAGAAAAACAACATATGCATTTTACTTTTTTTGTATCTGTTTAGTAATATTTTAGTGTAAAAGGATAACCAGTATTTAAACCTTATATGTTACTTTATAAAGTTATTTTACACAATGTTGAAAAATTAATAAGAAAGCTACATATTTTGGCAGCTGCTGCTTTAATTTTCAATGAAATGAAAAAAGCTCTCCCAAGAGAAAACCTCAATGAAGAAGAAACAGTTTGCACTATCTAAAAATGAGAAACCCTCATTTATAAAGGTTTGCTGCAGATGACTTAACTGAAAATAAATGAATAGTTCCTATGTGTATAATACATATTTATCTATTTTACTTATGCCTTTATTCCAGCAACTTGCAACATTTGAGGTACAATTTGTTACATTACTTTTGTTTTTTGCAGCACAGGCAGGTGAAGTGACTTCCTCAGGGTCACACAGTGGTGTCAGTACCAGGATTTGAACTGACAAGCTCCGGGTTTGCTGAAATATTACTGAAGAAAGAAAAAAAACGAAAACGGGCAAATGGGGCTATGCATACAAATGTCCATCCATCCATTATCCAACCTGCTATATCCTAAATACAGGAGCCAATCCCTGCCAACACAGGGCACAAGGCAGGAAACAAACCCCGGGCAAGGTTCCAGCCCACCGCAGGGCGCACACACCCACACACCAGCGACAATTTAGAATCGCCAATGCACCTAACCTGCATGTCTTTGGACTGTGGGAGGAAACCGGAGTACCCGGAGGAAACCCAGACAGACACGGGGAGAACATTCAAACTCCACGAAGGGAAGCGAACCCGGGTCTCCTAACAGGCACCTTTCACTGCGCCACCATACCACCCGCATACAAACTTAAAAGGTTTAAATAAAACAGAAATATATACCTTTATTTTTACTTCCTTAACTTGTGGAGGGTGTATCCTGTAGCAAAGCCCTAACTCTTTTCAAGAAAGCCCCTTTCAGTCAATAAGCCTTAAAAACAGGTGTAAAGCTAAACTTGCAGCACCGCTATTCAATTACACTTGCCTAACACCTCTCCTAAGGGGAGATACTGTGGGATCTGGGCATCCGTCAAAGCACCAATCACAGGCCCGATTAGAAAGCGGGAAGCTGTGATTTGTCGTCTCCCTCCCATGTAACAATCACAGCCCGTGTTATAAAATTCACGTATATACATACATACTATGTATGTATGTATATATGTATATATATGTATATGTGTATATATGTATATGTAGATATGTATATATATGTATATGTATAAATATGTTTACATAACCTCTTTAACACACTACTTCTCCGCTGTGAAGCGCGGGTATTTTGCTAGTATATAATAAATGTTTTAGAATTTCTGTGTAAGGTTTAACCTGTCTTGTCTCTGTTTGTTTGTTTGTTTTTTTCATTTCTGTTATTGGATGCAACTGATAACATGATTTTCATGTTTTTTGTGTAAACATGACTAAATAAAAACCTTGAACCTTTAAAGGTTGATATCCAAAAATGCACTTTCAAGTTGTTAATGGAGTCTCAAAGCTAAAATAAGACTGTTTGCAGCATCAGTTTAGCGAGGAAGACAAGCAAGAAACCACTACCTTTACAGGTCCACACAAGGAGATTCTCCTGCCCACATATAATGAATAAATCAGTGCGGTGTCAAACACCCCTGTTGAGCCACCTGACAGCACACTCCTCAACTTCAGTGGAAGAGAAGACCGCCCTGCCATTTCAAAGTGTTTGTGCCATTGGCAGGAGACAGAAGTGATAACTGATACAGCTGATTTCTCGAAAAGAAGAGAATGTTATTCTGCTGAAAAGCTGTATCAGTTGGGGGGGGGGGGGGGGGGGGGGGGGGGGTATCTTAAATGTGATGAGCATTCTATAATTACATGAGCAACTTCAGTGTCACCTGCCTATAAAAAATGTCAAACCTGCCACAGTGGCATGATTTCCATTTTTGTGGGGCTAAAGCTATCCATCATTGTAAAAATAGTGAGCTACCTGAAATAGTAATGTAAAGAGCAAAAAATCAAGTAGGTCAGCGTTGGTAAGTGCTACAGTACATTGTAAGATTTACAACTAATACAGGCTTCATTGTTTTAATACATTTCTATTGGAAAAAATGGTCCAAAATTAATTTAACATTAGATGAATTACATTTCGTAGTATTTCCATCAACAATGTCTCTTTATCATTTCCAGTATGCATACATTGCATTATTTTTGGTATCTCTCCCCAGAATCTTCTCAAGTCAACATGAGCACAATATGTCGTGAGCTAGGAGTCCCAAACACTAAAGAGTTCCAATGCACTTCCAATAATGCCCACCCAAACCTGGCTAGATATAAGGGGCAAACACAGAATCTTTATAAAGATAAAAAGATTTATTTCCACATAATGCCCTGTCAAACAGTGAAGAGATCACAAAGACATAAAGGACTTACCAGCAAAGGCAATCCAAGGTGTACAAAGTCCCAATACAAAATCCCAAGGTGAAGTCAAACCAGAGCACAGGTTCAAAAATATCCAGAAATATCAAAATGCACAACCACAGCAAAACACAAATAAAGTCACTGACACATTTAAACATGAACTGTCAGGAACTATGGGAGATTTTCCAGATTTATAGGGCAGAGGATGGGTCCTGGTGGAGACTGGTAAGAGACCAACCACATAATACATGGAACATAACAGGCAGCTTATATACATAGACAAAAACAAAGCAATGATGCACATAATCAACAAAAGTAACATTCACATAAATAAATGGCATAAAAAAGAACAAAACAGGCATGAAGCCATGGGAGGAACCCTCTGTGAAACACGACACTGTGAAATGCTAATTCAGATTAACATATTTCTATATTCTCTTTTCCATGCTTATGCTTAATAACCCATGGCTTTACAAAATGATTCAATCTTTCATACTTTGCATATTGCTTGCAAAAGACAGCACACTCCCTCTGCCTTCCATGTCATCTATATTTACATTTATTTTCGTCTCATTTCTCATTTATTTTTCTTTGTGTTTGCTCGTTCAAGCACTGCTTATATCACTGTGCCTATTTTAACGTTACCTCAAAATGTTGTAGTACTGTATATACAGTAGTGCTGTGCTATCTCATTTACATGATGTAGATTATTAAGGCAGTCTCTCTCAGCATTCTTTCTTTCTTTCAATTTCTCATTTAGAATGTCATATAGTATTTAATTTCTTATCATGGAATATTTTAATTCTCCAAAATTATATGAACATGTCTTAAATTTCAGATCAGTTGAGAAATTATCTTCACACTGTTTATACTGTAAGTGTCAATGCTTGCTTAAGCATTAATGCACTGAATACCTCATTTACTGCGGTGGGTTGGCACCCTGCCCAGGATTGGTTCCTGCCTTGTGCCCTGTGTTGGCTGGGATTGGCTCCAGCAGACCCCCGTGACCCTGTGTTCGGATTCAGCGGGTTGGAAAATGGATGGATGGATGGATACCTCATTTACTGCTCTTGTTTGTCATCTAAGCCCACCACTTGCTTGTACAGCAAGCACTGTTAGATGACACACCATTCCCTATCCACATTCTCTGTCCTGCAATTCACAGGTTCAGATGACTTCATACTCTCCATGTCAACCTACAAATACAAACTAAACTATTATTTGTACTTGTACCAGGGTAAGTCAAAAATTACCTGCACTTTTGTGATCATTTTATTTGAGTTGTCTGTACAGCTTTCTCCATGCACATGTGGAAACGTGGTGTATTGGTCACAATATTTCCTTTTTAAGACTTAATGAGTTAGTTTCTCTTATTGGTTTCTAGGAGTAAATATGGTCATCCCAAATCCATGTTTGCATCAAAGATATGCTTTTTATGGACTGAAGGTGAATGTGAATGAATAAAATCTTTAGGTGGCTTTCTACACAACACACAGACTGTGTTGTAAAATGGTGGAGTGTTTACAAATGTATTTAGAAGTTCAAAAGTGATTGGACAAGTGTCAAGTACAAAAAAAAGAGTGGTACACCCATCCACATCGACCTCCATATAGCCCTGACCTTGCTCCCTCGGATTACCATCTGTTTGTTAGAACATTAGAACATTCTAGACGACAACAGGCCATTCAGCTAAACAAAGCTCACCAGTCCTATCCACTTATTTCTTCCAAAAAAACATCAAGGCGAGTTTTGAAAGTTCCCAACGTCTTACTGTCTACCACACTACTTGATAGCTTATTCCAACTGTCTATCGTTCTTTGTGTAAAGAAAAACTTCCTAATGTTTGTGCGAAATTTACTGTTAACAAGTTTCCAACTGTGTCCCCATGTTCTTGATGAACTCATTTTAAAATAACAGTCTTGATCCACTGGACTAATTCCCTTCATAATTTTAAACACTTCAATCATGTCACCTCTTAATCTTCTTTTGCTTAAACTGTAAAGGCTCAGCTCTTTTAATCTTTCCTCATACTTCAACCCCTGTAGCCCTGGAATCAGCCTAGTCGCTCTTTTCTGGACCTTTTCTAGCGCTGCTATGTCCTTTTTGTAGCCCGGAGACCAAAACTGCACACAGGACTCCAGATGAGGCCTCACTAGTGTGTTATAAAGGTTGAGCAGAACCTCCTGTGACTTGTACTCCACACATCAAGGAGCTATATAACCTGACATTCTGTTAGCCTTCTTAATGGCTTCTGAACACTGTCTGGCAGTTGATAGCTTAGAGTCCACTATGACTCCTAAATCGTTCTCATAAGGTGTACTTTCGATTTTCCGACCACCCATTGTGTATTCAACCCTAACATTTTTACTTCCAATGTGCAATACTTTACATTTACTGACATTAAATTTCATCTGCTGTCTCAAATCTGCCCAAGCCTGTATGCTATCCAAGTCCTTCTGTAATGATATAACAGATTCCAAATTATTTGCTAATTCACCTATCTTGGTATCATCTGCAATCTTAACCAGCTTGTTCCTTATATTACGATCATTTATATATATTAAAAATAGCAGTGGCCCTAGCACTGCCCCCTGTGGAACACCACTCTTAACATCGGTCACTTCTGATGAGGTTCCTCGCACCATCACCCTCTGCTTCCTGTGTCTGAGCCAATTCTGCACCCATCTACAAACATCACCCTGAACTCCCACCTCTTTTAATTTGATGCCCAACCTCTCATGTGGCACCTTATCAAATGCTTTCTGAAAGTCCAGATAAATAATATCATAAGCTCCACTTTGATCGTATCCTTTTGTTGCCTCCTCATAGAATTCCAGCATGTTAGTAAAACACAAACTCCCTCTTAAGAACCCATGCTGACTGTTCCTAATAACTCCTGTCCTTGCCAGATGTTGTTCAATCTTATCCTTAATAATTCCTTCCATTAATTTTCCTGTGATGCATGTTAAGCTTACTGGCCTATAGTTACTTAGATTTGCCCTGTCACCCTTTTTATATAATGGGATGATATTTGCCATTTTCCAGCCCTTCAGATTCTCTCCAGTGTGCAGTGACTTCCTAAAAATATGCGTCAAAGGTTTATATCTGTACTCACTAGCCTCCTTAAGAACACAAGGATAAATATTATCTGGTCCTGGTGATTTGTTCGATTTCATCTTATTTAACCTGAGCAGCACTTCTCCGTCTACAATTTTCAAATCCCTCAGTACCTCCTTAGTAGTCCCTGTTACCTCTGGGAGGTTATCCACTTGCTCACTTGTGAACACCTCAGAAAAAATGTAAGTTTAGGGCAACCACTGTTTCACTGTCTTTATCTTTTAATTCCTCTTTACTATTTCTGGTGCACTTGACCTCCTCCTTGACTGTTCTTTTACTACTAAAACACTGTAAGAATCTCTTACGGTCTTCTTTCACCTTATCTGCTATATTTCTCTCCGACTGTCTTTAAGCCTCCCTGATATTCTTCTTAATGGTTGCCCTCATGTTCTCATACGCTCTACAATTCACTTTGCAGTCATTAGTCTTATCTGCCTTATAAAGCAGTTTTTTCCTTTGCAACTTCTTTTTTCAATCTTTATTAATCCACCGTGGAGTTTTTTTTAGTTTCCTATTAATTCCAAATTTAGGGATGTATCTGTCCTGTTCTACTTATAGATGCCGCAAAAGATTGTTGGTTTCCCATGGACCAACACGTGAAAGACGGTGTGAATAAGTGATTGAAAGACCTACTAAAAACATTTTTTCTCTGAGGGTATAAAGAAACTTGTGGAACATTGGACCAACAGTATTTGAAAGCTAGGGACTATTTTGAAAAACTATGATGCGTCTATATTTTCTGTACTGTATTTTTAAGAAAATTTAGAAATAGAGTGTGGCTGATTATTGACTTATCTTTGTACAATGTAGTCTTGAACTCAGCTTTCATTCCATTCTCTGGTGTTCTTCAGACACTTCAGGGCTGTTCTTCAATTTAAACCTCTGGAAACTTCTTCCAGCCCACTTCTGGTACCATGTCTTGCTTATTTACTTGCATAGGAAAGAACTGTGGACTTTGGATGCTCCATCCAAAAATGGATAATTATTGTATCTATTATCTACTTTCTCTATGTTGTTCGTGGTGAAACCTCATGTTTTCATGAAGAATGGATATAAGAAAACTCTTGATACTATAGGTATCATCTGGGACCATTGCTGAAAAATAATAGACAATAGACAATATCAAAACATCCATGAAAAAATGTCAAATTGCTTGTATCGTGACAAATTAGTTTTAGCATATTTTATGTACATTACTGGTACATGTAATTCTATTATCACTGATATTTTTGAATATGACTCAATGCTACAAATATTTGTGATAACTCATTATTGTAATTAGAAAATTTAAAGATGCTTTTAAAATTTTAAAGATGATTTTAAATTTTAAATCTACAAATGCTCCCAAATGTAACACCATGTGGACATTTTACTTTTTTTTTTTTACAGAACACTATTGTTATTGTTAGTCACAGAACTTACACTAAATCATTAGCTATGCTAACCAGCATTGTTTGTTGCAAAAACTTAAATACATAATGTTTTCAGATCATTGTGTTTAAAGGTGCTTTAATTCACAGAAACCTAGGACCTCATGTATAAACAGTGAGTACACACAAAAATGTTGCATATGCCTATTTCCACACACACTCCAAATTGTATAAAAACTAAACTTGGTGTAAAGTCATGCACATTTTCACATCAGCTTCTCACCTTGCGTACACACAATTCTGCTCAGTTTTGCAAACTGGTAGTGCCCAGCATCAAAGCATTGCTAATGTTTCTGTGTGGTCTTCCTTTTTTCAGATTTGCATCCATAACACAGGATTTATCAAATACACCAAAATTAATTGCATATCGTTTACAAATTTAATTCACTTGATTGTAATCATTCTGTAACAATATGATGGTGTATGGAATGGCCAAATTGTTCCAACTACCATAGCTGCTTTACCGTGTTCGAAGACATTGGATATGGAAGAATTAGAAGAGAGGGCATATTTATAGACGATGATGACTCTCCTCTTGGCGCTGTGTGTTGAACTGGGACCAGATTTACAAAGGCAGAATTTGAGGAATTGTGCTTTACCTGCATACCTCCTTTGGAAGTTCTGTCCACCCTTGGGTTTTTAGCTACACGAGCATTTCAATGTGAACTTGCTGACCGATCGGGTATTTCACTAACACCATTGAGTCATGCCATGCCAGCTATATAAGATGGTATTATCTACTTGTCATCCGGAGATTTCCTTACACTGTGGTTGAACTGGCAAACACGAAAGTGCAATTAGCAGCAATTTCCAGTTTTCTAAATGTAATCAGAGCGGTCACCTGCACACACATTGCTATTTCAACGTTGCTGGACAAGTTATATCAGCCAGGGGTGAATCACCAAAAAGAATGAGCTGGCATTACATCATCTATAGAAGGAGAGCCTATAAAAACACAGTTGCAGGTGCTTTTTCCAACTAGTGCGGCAAAAGGCAGGCAGTCCTTTTAAGGATAGTGAGTCATCTCACAGTTAAGAGCAGAAAATTGATCCATTGTGGTGCTCAGTGCCCACACTACACTACAAAGGCACCTTCAGAGAACTAACTTGCTTATGTAAATAGAAAACATTTCCACTCTATTAATGTGCTGCTCTAAAGTTTGCAGAAAGTGTGTCACATTGTGCATTCATGTAGCATCCCTGCATAGTGCAATGCACAATCATAGCTTGCCCGTACCTGAAGAGATGCAGTATGATGAACTTGACCCTGACCCACCAAATGATCAACCAAATCGGACAGCATTACAGCTTTGTTTCTATGTAATTAGCAGAATGTAAAAACAGGTACTCATATGCAGCATTTACTTTTTAACCAATTCATTTAATTTGTTGTCAATATCACATAGTACAGCACTTAGTTCATTGGCCATATCACTTATAGCATCCACTACTGAATTTTGTGACACCAGACCAGCTTCAGTCAGTACATAGCCAGATGGTCGCCCAGTGGTTTCTGAGACAGAGGTGTGTGTGCAGCCAGAGTCTGAAGATGTTCTGGGTACAACAGCAACATCACCGTGTGGATTAGCATCCTCGGCATGGGGGTCAGCTTTTGTAATATTATCTGAAACAGAATAAACAGACGGTGGGCTGGGACTCGCCTTTTCCCGTCGACTTTGATATTTGACCACTTCTGTGTGACTGTATGAATTTGAACTTTTAAGTGTCTCATGCTGTATCACTCCATAACTTCCT